>NC_064638.1:778140640-778785448 GCF_023864345.2 Schistocerca serialis cubense
TAACTTCTACTATTAAGTCACAAAGTGGGTGGTAAGTATGATATTTGACAACTTATTGCACAACTTTGAAATGCTTTAAAAGAATAAAATATAGATCTGATCTGCAAAGTAATATCTCATTCTTGCTGCTTACAGGTGACAAATTTCATCAGCATGTTATCAATAAATATACGTGAGAAACTGCGAGTATGCCAGCTGTCATACAAAAGACTCGATTCAGTCAGTACTGTCAACAAATTTAAATTTTACACTAAGATTTTATTTAAAGAAAACTTACAGATACTCCCCTTTTAAATCTAGACCTTTTCATTTACTGCATCAGGAGTAGTGGCTGACATTTGCTGAAGCAAGACAGAAGACTACTATCACAAGCACTGAATTTACAAAAACAGTTAAATTAGTTTCCTGGATAACAGATTTCTACTTATAAATGTTATATGGCACTGAAAGTAAAGCTTAGTAGTACGACATAGAAAAGGAAGCCAAACTGTGAAACAAACACTGTGATGATCAGTATCACTGTGAAGAGCATTGTATTTACTAAACATGAAAAATGTTGCGGTCTTTAAATTTTTATTTTCCACTTCTGATAAAGAAGACAATTATGGTAACATCTCTCATACCACATCAACAATGATCTATGCAATGATCATAATGATTCCATAACTACCAAGAAATAAAACCTTGTTTTAGATATGTTCAAACAAATTGTAATGTCTTTTCTTTAAAAGAGTGCCAGATATCTACTAATTGTGTCAAAGTGTACGAAACAAAGAGTAATGATAGTATTTCATATCAACAACTATAAAAGAGAGTTGAGTAGTGGGGTTTAAAAGAGAAACTATTTAACTCCTCCTCCCTGCCCCTCCCCACCCATCCACACACAAAATTGTTAAAAATATCTGATCTTCATGTGATTGTGCATACCTATAAAAACTGGAATGATTAGTTCCACACAAAATCAAAAGTCTCACATCTGTGCTGCAACTAAAATAAGATGCCAACACATAATGTCAAACAAGTCCTATTAAAACTAATGTATTGGTAAAATGTATCAGAGCAATGCAAACGAAATGTTAGAATTCTGTATCCAACAACTTTCAATATGAGCAACAATGTCTGATTACAGGTTATTATTATTTCAATTAAAAAGATAAATATTATTGTTTCTGCTATATAATAATATTTTCTGGTATACTTTCATAAATTACCAATTTCACTATCACTTTCATGTGCCAAAGGGCCTTCTACTTTTCTAGTATATTATAGTTACATACATAAAATTCATAACTTATCAATATAGCTCCTCCCACAATGATCCTTTTGCGGTACGATCTAGGTTTTTTTGACTAGACGTGTTTCTTACGCTCCCTAGATGTTTATTATACATTACAGTATAGTTACAACAGGTTGAGCACTTTTATAGTTGTCAGGCAATATTTGACAAGTCCTCAAGGATCATTCTGAAGCTCGTGGAAAAATTTTGTGCATTAAAATCATTATTTTTCTAATGCACTTAAGTTCCCATTGTCCATCAGTGCAGCACTTGAAATTGTTCATTCAAGTTTGGTGCATTACTGATTTCTTCCTTCAGGTAGCTTTTCGAGTCTATTATCCTCAAGATAATACAATGAACACTTTTACAATTTATTTACAAACTTTCTTAAGCCCTTCAATTATGTGGAGGGATTGACATCAGACAAAAATCCACCCATTCAGTCAGTAAAACATTAAATTCTAGCTACCATTCAATAAAATGGAGAACAGGTACTCTAGCAAGTCTAAATATACATTTTTTCCTTTCCTAATGAATTTTAAGCTTTATAAATATAAACTGACTTCTGTTGATCATTACTAATACATGAATATGTTGCAGAATGAAATACCTATATGTTTAAACATTATTAATCCACCTGAGAAAAAAAATCCTAAAGAAAAAACCTCTCATGAAATCTTGTTCTATTTCTTGAAAAGTATTTTACATGCAGCTGGACAAGTGAGTCAGTGCCAGAACTGTTGAAACAGATGAATAAACTAATTATGTATTAAACTACAGTACATTTATTGCTATTTGCTGGTTAAAAAAAATTTCACACACAGCTCACATAATGGCAAAATCGCATGAATGTCCAATTCTTCATTCTTTTTAAAATGACCTTTCAAGCAAACACAACAACATAAACAAAATCTCATTTTGACAATAATTAGAATCGGTTACACTGTACTATAAATAGTAATAATACATTAATTATACAAGTACCCTGAAATTTACAGATCTGGAATCTACAGATTACAAAAGAAGAAGAAGAAGAAGAAATGAGACATACTACAAGCAAACAGCAATAAAGACATTATTTTGGATACTTCATCTAATTTTAAGTCGTGGTAACACATTCAATAATGCATTTATTATGGAAAAACTTCAATAATAATGTCATTTTAAAACAGTACTTTTTGTGAGTGAACAAGCTAATCAAAAGGCTGAAGTGTGCTAGATTTAGAGTTCACTTGGATTGAAAAAACCAGAGCACAGGTAAAAATTTGTGTGCTGACAGATCCTTTAAAACAAATACAGTATATGGATATGATAAAACAGTCACATCCAGAAATATACACTTTTAACCACCCCATCCAACTATTGAAAGGTAGTAGCACATACTATTTACCAATATTTGTGTCTGTATTATCTCTGTTTCTACCTTCCAGTCTGAGACCTCAACATCAGGCTCTTGCACTGACATGCTCCACTTTGCCCCTACTCTCCCAGCTGCATCTTCAGAGAGTATATGAGCCACTGTTTCTGAAAACTTTACTGGACATTAAAAATCATGATATCACTTATCTAGGAAAAAAAGAAAGAGTAAAGTCAGCTTCATATGGCAACAGATTACACCCAATGACAAATAATGGATAAAGAGTTATTATGTAGACTAGGTTCATTGAGAAGGACTGGAAAACACTGTCTGGCAAAGGTGTTCCTCACCTCTCAAAGTGTAAAGACAAAAGAATGCCTGCCAAAACTATACAGTGCTAAATCTGTTTTCCTAAATGACATTTTCAGACTGAACAATGATGCGCTCATTACGGAATGAGTCTCCAGCAGACCAGCAACTGCGACGACACGTAAATATAAGCACAGTTCCATATTCTACATGGGAACTTGAAGACACACCCTCTCCTGAACAAGCTGCTGTTAAACGTAGTCGAGGAATCAGTGTAGGTAGCAGCTGCAACTCAAACATCATATCACCAAGACAATGTGAACACCTTGCTGGTGATTCATTCACTGGCTGCAGCAATAATGGCCCACCACCTTCTCGGCAATACCTGTAATTTTAAAAAAATATAAAATTAGCTATAAAATTGTAATTTCCACAGTAATTAATATTTAACTGTTTCTATATGATTAAAACTGAGAGTGTCATGATGGCTTCGTGTAAGAAACCATCCGAGCTGCCCTCCATGTTTACACAGAGTGTGGGAAGCAACATCCATGACTGGTAGCTCTTGAGCTGAACTGTGTCCCTTGAAATTAAAGTTGTGGATTTTAATTGTGCCACATTAGCTAATAAAAAGAACCTCTGGGCAATGGAAAGAACGGACTTGTTGTCAAATGTAAAGTAGATTTCTTCTGCGAAGGAAAATTATTATTACGAGCACCACAGGTCATCCAGGTCTCACTCTTGTCTGTGGAATTCTATCCCCACAATTGGCTCCTTGGAACTCAAATACTCAATCAGCAGTAATTTTGGACAATCAGCACTCCAGTACAAACAACACTAGGATGTGACTGCACAATACCATAGTATTCACTGGACACAGTTCTGAGTGTTGGTTGAATCTTTAATACTACTACAGTTCCAAGAGTAAAAAAAACATTTAAACATCCATTCTTCTTCACTGTTTATCAAGTTTTATAAGCTCATCAGACAAAATGTTTCATCATCCTTAAAAATATGCACTGGTTCCTTTGGAATGCTGTACAATTGGGTGTACCTGGCAATTATGTAACCCTCCACCTCTTATGCAAGTCATGGTAGTTAATTGGGGGGGGGGGGGGGGGTGCCAGTTGGTTGTATTGGAGGTGTGCACTAAAATGGGTGGACTTGAAGACCTGATACAATGGCTGAATGGAGCTACCCTGTTTAGACAGGTACATAAACACACAGTGAAAGAAGTTGCCCAATTTGGTAGTGTATCAACGCAGACTGTGCAACTTGTCTATATGGAATTGTGTACCATTCACAAGCATGTAACATGTACATAACTGACAGAGACTGGAGACAAATGCCACACCTTGTCAGTGATAATTGGTTTAGAAACTACGATAATTTCTGTTACCAGTGAATGTACATCCATCTAAATCAGTTTCCAAACGAACAATTGTGAAGGAAATTGCATGCAATGGGCATTTGGAGTTAGGTACTTCGCAAAATTCCATTGCTCGCTGCAGCACATAAAGCTGCAAGTTTTCGATGGCCAAACCAACAAATAAGATACACTGTGGGGGCAAATAAAAGTGGCCCAGATGAGTGGAGACGATTGGACATGAATGTATGCATGTAACCACAACCATCACATGTACACCCGCCATGTGATTTCCACACTGGTTCAGAGCACAGTAGCGGTTTTGTCAGCATGAGTGGTGTAGTGCAGAGGGGATGATGGTACTCACAGTGGAGCAACGGGTGTTCAGTGTGGAAAGTTACGTGACAACAGTCATGGAAACAGTGCGGTCAGTTGTTGCTGAGAAGTTTAATGTTGTCAAAGTGCCAGAAAAGAGTGCCACACAATCCTTAGTCTGAAAATGGCGTCAGACAAGATCTGTTTTGAACAAGTCAAAAAACATTCAAAAATGTGCCCACACGTCAGAAAATGTGGCTGTAGTTCAGCAGAAAATACCCTTCAGAGTCCCACAAAATCAACCCAACACATCTCACAAGAGACCGGAGTATCAAGTCGATCATGTGGATGAATACTCTACCTGCACCTACACCTACACATACATCCGTACCGAGTGTCTGTTGTTCACGCATTAAAACTAGCAGAAGCTCCTCAGCACCTCCAGTTTTGTGAGTGGCTGTTCACTGAGATAATGAATGGCTTGGATATGGATTTGTTCTTTATGTCGCAAGAAGCCCAGTTTCACCTGAATGGTTATGTCAGCTCACAGAATCACAGGCTCTGGGCAGTGGAGAATCCGTATAACTTCCACAAAACACCATGACATGATCATAAGGTTGGGTTTGGTGTGCAGTGTCTGCACAGCACATTATTGTTCCCATCTTCTTTCATTGCACACTGACTTCGGCACATTACGTTGCCAACATTTTGAAACCATTTGTGGCAGCATTAACACAGGAGTAAAAGATCTACAGTTACTTTCAACAGGATGGAGCAACTGCCCTTACAGACAGCCAAACCTTGGAGCACATTTACACAATCTTCATGCCTGACAGTCGTTAGCAAAGGTCACGGCCCTAGCTGGCCACCCACGTTACATGATCTGTCAGTGTGCAATTACTTTGTGTGGGGAGTCCTGAAGCCTAAGGTGTATCACAACAACCCTCATAGTCTTCAAGAATTGCAGTAGAACATTTTGGATAAGTTTGAAGCAATTCCAGCCCAGTTTAGATCTGCCTTCAGCAACTTGCTGACCAGAGACAAAAAGTGCCAAGAGATGAATAGTGGTCACTTTCAACATCTGCTATAGTGAGGTTAGTACTGTATTTCCAGTCCTCTGCTACGTTTCTCTGTATCCTGGAACTCTGTTCTCCAAGCCCCATTTACTAGGCCCACCTTGTAGTAATTGACTAGAGGCATGTAATGTGCTCCAATGGATCACAATTTTGGAAGT
The DNA here is from genome assembly GCF_023864345.2 of Schistocerca serialis cubense. NCBI lineage: Eukaryota > Metazoa > Arthropoda > Insecta > Orthoptera > Acrididae > Schistocerca > Schistocerca serialis. The sequence continues at coordinate 778,146,498 of NC_064638.1, forward strand.
CTCCAAATGATGCAGCGATCAAGTGTACTAATGGCCCAATGACCTAATACCTACAATGCCAGTCATATTTGATTATAAGATTTATGAAAACACCTATATTCCAAAGTGCAAAATGTTTGGGAGTTGGTAACACAGACCAAGTGCACTATGATTCTTGCTTGTTATTACAGTGAAGACTGTTTGTGATAATGCTGAACAGTATATTACTTACTTCTCTGTGCAATTCACTAAAAGTGTGGCAACATGGGTGACCTTACTAATTTGTTATGGGAGCCAGTTGGTGGAATGTAGCAACTGTATCAAAGACAGTCAGTGTCTTTATGTAGATGGATAGTAACTGCTTCCAATGTGGTCGTGGTGGCAGTAGTCGTACATACAATACAGAACAAAATTATGATTAAAACTTGCTCACAATGAGGCATATCACTGAACACAAGTTACAAACAACTGTAGAGCTAAGACTACATAAAGTGGTATCAAAATTCAATTAGCAGATTGATCAGATCGCATGCCTACCTTTACAGTCTAGCAACAATTTCACTACCAGAACCTTTCCAAGACTGGTGGCAATCTCCAACCTCTGATCACCACAATTAACACGTGAGTACAATGCAAGGAACTGATCTAGAAGAGGGTAACATGATCTAGTAACTTTTTTGTCTTGTTTTCACTAAAAGGATTGCTCTAAAAATAAATAGAATCCACAGAACCTTATTAAGTGGACTGCCTAACCTATCGTTAACAGAGGAATGTGACCACACTTTCATTGTATTCCATTGGAAAAATAATCATCTATGAACAAATTACAACCAATTCTGGGCATGATCCTATTTGAAACAGTATTCTCTTGCCTTCTTCTTTAAATGTTGTTTTCCACAAAAAAAGATGTGAAATGCAATAAACTCAGAGTATTCTTGGCTCGGTTAAAATTTAATTTCTGATTTGTCAGTAGACTTAAAGCAAACAGTTGCATGTAAGCAACAGTGGCAGCCTATTTATGTTGAGTGCTTGGGATTCCTGTATAGTTGGTTTAATGGGGGAAGACAAAAGAATTCATATTTATCAAGCAATATTTAAAGTAATAAATATTATGAAAAGTATAGATTGCTACTCACTGTAAAGATGGCACGTGGAGTTGCAGACACGCATGACAAAAAGACTGTTACATATAAGCTTTCACCCAAGGCCTTCTTCAGAAAAGAGAAATGCACACACATTCACACAAGCAAGGGGTTGTCACATGACAGCTACCTCCAACCACTCTGGCCAGACTGCAACAGAAACACACTGAATGGGAGTGGCGGGGAAGGGATATCACGGTACAGATGGGGGACAGAGGATTTGGCAGTGTGTGGCAGAGCATGCAGGGACTAGAGGCAGTAGGTAAGGACTGCAGAGAGAGTGTTGGTAGGCTATAGAGGAGGGAGAGGAGGGGAGAGGAGAAAATGGGGGAGCAGAAGAGGGTAGAAGACTGGTACTTGTGCTGGCAGAAAGCAGTGCACAATGAGGGTGAGGGGAGGTGCATTGTGAGGAGCTGACAGGAAAGAGGGAGTAGAAACAGTTGGGTGGAGGGTGTGATAGCAGGTTGCCATAAGTTGAGTTGAGGATGATTTCAGACATGGAGAATGTGTTATAACAGTAACACCCATCTGCGCAGTGCGGAAAAGCTGGTGGTGGAGGGGAGGACAAAAATAGTCCAGGTTGTGAAGCACTCATTGAAATCAAGTATGTTAGATACAGCTGCAGGTTGTGCCACAGGGTAATACAATTTGCTCTTGGACACAGTATGATGGAGGCCATTCATCCTAATGGATAGCTGGTTGTTAGTCATACCAATATGAAAGCTAATCAATGAAGGCAGAAGAGCTGGTATATAACATGGCAGCTTCCAAAGGTTGCCCTGCCGCAGATGAGACAGGATAAGCAAGTGACAGGACTGGAATAGGAAGTGGTGGTGGTGGGTGGGTGGGGGTTGAGTTGGTAGGTGAATTGGGCAAGTCTTTCACCTGGGTCTTCCACAGTGATATGATCCCCTTGGCAAGGGGCTGGGATTGCGAGTGGCATGAGGATGGACACGGATGATGTGGAAGTTGGGTGACAGAACACCCTCTTCAGGAGAGGTGGGAAGCTCCAGTTGTTTCTGTTTATGGTGGTATTGGGTGATGAAGGGGCACTCCTTTGCAGCTGGTTCGTGGCAGTAATGGGAGTACTGGGGTGGGGGATATGGCACAGGAAATCTGTCGGACTAGGTCTTGGGAATAGTGTGTCTGTGAAGGCCTTCATGATATCTTCAGTGTACTGGGCAAGTGACTTCTTGTTACTGGGCATGCTGTTCCCAGGTGGCCAAGCTTTATGGGAGGGATTATTTTGGTGTGGAATGGATGACAGCTGTCAGAATGTAGGTACCGTATGTGGTTGGCAGATTATATGTGGGCAGAGGTGTTGTTGAGGCCATCAGAGAAGAGGTGGTCAACACCCAGGAAGGTGCCATGCTGGGTTGCGGAGGACAAAGTGAAGTGAATGTGAGGAACGTGTTGAGGTTGTGAAGGAATGGTGGTAAGGGTGTCCTAGCCCTGGGTCCATATCATGTCGATATCATCAATGAACCTGAACAGAACCAGGGGTTTGGGGTTTTTGGATGCTAAGAAGGTTTTCTCTAGATGGCCCATAAACTGGTTGGCATAGGAGGAAGCCATATTAGTGTCATGACTGTGTCACACATTTGTTTCTATTATCTTCCCTTCAAAGGAGTAGTTATGTGTTAGGAGAAAGATAGCAAAGTGTGCGAGGAATCAGGCAGTGGTTTTGGAGACTGAAGGACGTTGGGAAAGGTAGCATTCAATACGGATAAGACTATGGGCATGAGGGATGGCCGTGTGTAGGGAAGTGGCATCAACAGTGACAAGTAGGTATCGAGGAAGCATAGCAGTGGAGATGGTGCCTGAGTCGGTGAAGGAAGTGGTTGGTATCTATGACGTGGGAGGCTAGATTTCAGGCAATTGGTTGGAGATGTTCGTAAGTGAGAGCAGAAATTCAATCAGTGGGAGCACAATATCCAGATACAACGAGGGGTCCAGAATTGTTGGGTTTGTTGTTTTTAGGGTGCTTGCAGAAGATGGGTGTGCAGGAATGAGGAGCAGAATTGATTCATGGCATAGTTTCTGGCATGGGCTAATGCTTTAAAGCAAGGATTGGACATTATGTTCGACTTCTGTGAAAGGATCACTCTGGAAGAGTTTACAGGTGGAGGTGTCAGATAACTGGCAGAGGCCTTCCACCAGGCAGTCACTGTGATTTATAACGACAGTGGTGGAACCTTTGCAGGTAGGATGATAAGGTCAGGACCTTTTTTGAGATTGCGTATGGCTGTCCTTTCTTCTTCTGAAATGTTGGTGTTCTTAGGAAGGGACTTGGGGAAGGATGGTAAGCCCAGGTTGGAGGTAAGGAACTCCTGGAATGTGACCAGGTCATGTTAGGTGAGAGGTGGGGGTATCATGGTTGGATGGTAGTGTAAGATGGGAGAGGCAGGATTCATTATGATGATGATTATGTGTTTAAAGTCACCAAACTACTGGGTCATTAGTCCCACCATTTCATGAGAGAAACATGTAAAAAGGTAAAAAGCAAAACAAGGGGGACTTGGCTGCTCCAACTATACAAGCAAGTCAAAGAGTTTGATAAAGAGTGTGACAGTAGTAGTAACATGATAGGTAAAAGTACACAGAGATAACTCAGGCAGCATCTTGCGCAAGAGTGTTGCAAGGCACAACAAGGTAGGAGGGTAACCTGTGACTGCATGTGGGGTACCTGTTGCAGGGGAAGGCTCTTCCCCTCACAACCACCCCTAACACTGAAAGTAGAGGAGTATTATAGTTTAGAGCAAAATCTCCCCCCCCCCCCCCCCTTAGGAAATGCAATATTTTCGTAGTGGTTGTGTCATCATATGCAAGGATCTGAGGTAGTTAGGTAGGAAAGCTGAGAGCATGCTGCAGACCAACAAGCAGGATGCACTCAACAAGAACACATGCTACAGTCAGTAGACTCCGCAGCTGCAGGATGATGATCCTCCCAATGCAGAAGGAGCTCATTGGTGTGTCTCCAAGAGGCCTGGAAAAATGTATGCCAAACTGTAATGGACCTTTTAATTGCCCTCAACTTGTCTTGGTTCGTAGCAGCCTGTCATTCCAATTCCCAGACCCTCACAGTATTGCATCAAAGTTGTAATCATAAGTCAGTGCCCAGTATTGTGAAGTCTGCAGTTGTGTCTTTAGCTAGAAGGTTGACAAGTTCAATTCCTGGAATGCCTACATGGCTCAGTGTCTAGACGACAGTCACTGTCTTTCCAGAGGTGCAGAGGTCAATAGGTCTTGGAAGTTGGTGACCAAATGATTTTTTGGCATAGCACAGGGATATGACTTTTAAGCAACTTGTGGAATCGCTACAAATCAGAAAGTTTGTTGTGGTCAGGGACTTAACGTACCACAAAGCCTGAGATATGGCAACCAACTCTGCAGTATATACACCGCAGGCACTCAGCAGAGTGTGTTTCTCATGTCCCCTTGCACGTGCAAAAGCATAACCAACCCTGGTGCTGACTTTCAATCTGTCCATGTAAATGCATACGTAATTAGAATAACTGTGGAGGATCAAACAAAACAGGTGTTGGAGAAGGGTGGGATCAGCATCCTTCTAGGGGCCACAAAAGAGGTCCATCCATATCACAGGATAGGGTACAGACCACAAGGGTGTCGAGAGGAAGCTCTAGAAACACAGACTATAGGAGGCTGTTTGATGTCCCTCAGTAGAGTATTGAGTCTAGTTCCAGCTGGTCTACCCAGTTCCGGCCAATGTGCAAACAGTCTGAGCTGTTGGTTGTGGAACAGAGTTGATAGACATGGTTGAGTAGGCATCTGACAGATTGTGAAGCTCATCAGTTAAAAAATGGCAAAAGAGAGAAAACATGACTGCTCCTTGACAACACACCAACTCATCCATCTCTTGAGATCTTAATCGAAAAGGACACATTCATGAAAGTGATATTCAAAAATGGTTCAAATGGCTCTGAGCACTATGGGACTCAACATCTGTGGTCATAAGTCCCCTAGAACTTAGAACTACTTAAACCTAACTAACCTAAGGACATCACACACATCCATGCCCGAGGCAGGATTCGAACCTGCGACCGTAGCGGTCACGCGGTTCCAGACTGAAGCGCCTTTAACCGCACGGCCACACCGGCCGGCGAAAGTGATATTCCTCTCATCTAGCACAACCTCATTATTACAGCTCTTGGATCAAGATGTTATAGAGACTTTCAAACAGTTTTACAGAAAAGAACTCTTATGTAAGTTATTGTCAGAAAGAGAAGTGGAAGCAGAATGAAGTCTGTCAAGAAATAAAAATACTGATTTGGAAAATGTGTCCTACATGATCAGACCAGCATGGGATAGTGTAAAGAACAGAATTTGAAAAAAGGCTGGAATAAAATTTTGGGTATGGCGGGAAGTTCTCAAATTCTAATTTAAAATAATGAACAGAATGGTGTGTCCAAAATGTTCAATATGCAAAAAGACCTCAATTGCCATGACACTCAAGACAGATGAGTGCTGATGATGCAGATACAGGGCACTAAATCTTGCAGGATATTGAAATTGTAAACCTTGTCACTGATAAAGCTGAAGCAGCCAGCATCTCGTCAACTAGTGGTCCAGAAAATGAAGGTGACAATATTCTGGCTGCTTCTGAAGCATTTACTTGTTCACATAATGTCTTCCGATGGTTTGAAGCTCAAGATAAAAGTGACCACTATCAGATATCTGCCCAAAAAAAGTGCATGACTTACCTGCTTGAAAGCTGGTAGGCTTGCTTGGACTAACCATACTTAGAATTTTTTTTTTTAAATTATTCCTATACATACACACTGTACATGTAAAATGCATATGTATTACATATTTCTTGTATACTAGGCAGTACTACACACATTCTTACTGTACTTGACTTTGTAATAATAAGAGAGATTAACATTGTTATAAATATACTTAATTTTTAATGGGTAAATTAGTAAATAAAAGTATACAGTTCGATTATCCAAATAAACCTGTTTTCTGAACACCATGTCCCCCAATTAGTTTGGATAATCAACACTCTACTGTAGAATTGACCACACCTTGTCTTAAAACACTCACTGAAGATAGTATAGTGTCCACAGTGGCCCCTCTGCACCCATCAGGCTGAAGTGCCAAACTTGACCTTTTCTCTCGCAAAACCAGTGGTGTTTACGTTCCCACTACCTCACCCCCCCCCCCCCCCACTTCCAGTTTCACAATGCCTCCATCAAAACTTCTGTAACTTCTCCACATGTGAACCCACTGTGTACATGCTTTATAAAAAAAGTTTGATGGCATGTAAGAACTGATAAATATGGATTGCAACAGGCTAGTGACTGTTGATAAAATGCTTACTTATCTGTAGTCTTAAAAATGACTAATTTCAAAGAGACATTTTATATTTCTTGCCATTTAGCAAATAAAACTTACCTTATAATCTGACCCGGATTACGCTGTATGCGAAGCAGGAACTGATGGAACATTTTATCGCCATGGGCTGGAATACTTTTTTCATATTTTTCTTGTGTTAACTGGTCACCTTGACCCATGGAAACCATTTTTTCTTGCTCTGGACTAAATGAACCTTCCTCACTATTTTGCTGATACTCTTGCAACAATTCTCGGACATGTTCTGAAAGAGGAGTAATTGATGGCGAACCACCCAAATTCTCCTCATCAACACTTATGAAGTAGGGAGCAAATTCAAGTGAACAGGATGATGGCATTCGTTGTCCACTTGCTTCACTTGAGTTTCTGAGAACTGCTGGCAAAGGTGCTGTTTCTTGAAGCAATGCTATAAGGTCATGTTGAGGGGCTGTTGGTGTATCGATGCTGACCACTTCACCTTCATCTCCTTCTATCTCTGCTGTAGCTGCTGGAGAAATGAGACATCCAACAGCTCCTCCTTCCTGAATTCCTGCTCCGCCCTTCATTTCTCCACAATTGGCATTCCTTTCATCGAGGTTCAGATTCCCAAGCTGCATTCTCAGGTCACACTGATTATCTTCCATTTCATTATCATCATCTGACACATGTTCACAGCTCTCCACATTTTTTATGCAAGCTATTACATTACCATTTTCTTCATTGTTGTTAACGTTGTTGTCATCATCCCAATCATCAGCCTCTTGGCACCAGTCAGTAGTAGTTCCAGTATTGACAGTGACTGCTGGTGAGGCAACACCAGGATCAGAAGCAGTATCAACTGTTTGGCTACGCACACAGATCCAGCTGCATACATAAGAAATAGAAGTTACGGGGCAATACATTGTGGGAATGAGACTTATTCTACAATATATGTCATTCTCTTCAAACAAAAAAATGAAAGAGCTCTCTTTAGAGAACATAAAACTGTCCAGCCAGTTTGTGCTATGTTATGTGTGGTAAGAATACACTATGACACCCAATAACAATTATACAGTAAAAATTATTACAGACTAAGTATTCAAGCAATCTCCATGAAGAGAATATGATAGAATATTTTCTTCCAATCATCTAGTCAACTAATGAACTTCTCACCATGTGTCTTCTTCCTTGGCTATGTTATGCTTTACATTGGAAAGTTCTGAAATATTACACTTTGTAACTCAAATGTTTGTTAAGCCCTCTCGCTCCCTTTCGCCTTCACTACTACTTGCTAACTACTATCTAAGAGGACATTCAAAAGGGAATCTAAGGCCTATATTGTTATGCACACATCTAATCCACAACTCTTAATTTGCAGTAGAACTATGTACACCAAATTTTATGAAAATTGCAACACAGGCAAGAATGATCAAAATAAACTCAAACTTGATGGATGTGTAGAACTGAAAATTACAGAGAGATGAAGTGCACATACACCAAAAAGCACCCTTTTCGAGTGACTGGAAATTTCAAGGTCACATTTGAATGATTGTCAAATGAAGAGGAACTGTGAAACTAAATTGTCATTGCCCCTGCATCATTAATGACTAGTTCAAAAGATGAACAACAGACCCTACAAATTTTGGGTCAACCAAAAGTTGTGCCTTTGGCCCAATTTAACTTTGTTGTGTTGCGTCATTGTGCTGTGGCATCTTTGTAATGGATATTTGTTTGCAGAGCACATGTTGGAGTAAGCAGTGGTACACTGTAGTGTAGGATGATTGTGTTTATAATCTGTTTGTGAGTGACGTTAGTGTGACATTGGATTTATTGGCGTTTTCAAAGGTGGTAGTCGTTCACTTGTCCATAAGTTATTTTAATCTTGTTAGTTACTGGCAATGAATTAGTTTTCGGTTTTTGAGCTGTTAGTTTGGCATTTGAAATTTGCTCATCTGCGGAATTTAATTGTGTGTGTTCTTCATGGATCTAATGACTAAATTCAAGTCATTTAGTAGTGGCGGCTATGGACAAGAATATGGCTGCAACTATAAAATTTCCATGTTATCTGGCTTCACCGGACAGCAAGAGTTTTCATCAGTGCAGCCAACTGACAAAGTTCAAGAAAGTTGCTGCTTCTTGAACCTGGGACCACTACTTGTGGTAGCATCATCATGGTAACGTTTAGAGGTCTATTGGGGATTGGGTTTCTGGTTCAAGAAATCTAGTCTGGCCGTAAGAGATACTGTTCTGCTAACTTATTACTGGTGTTTTCATTTGTCTGTCTGGTTTTGTTCACATGAGATGAGCTTCAGGGGTAGGCACAACTGAGATTGGTTTCCTTTTTTCATGAGATTGGTTCAAATGGCTCCGAGCACTATGGGACTCAACAGCTGTGGTCATAAGTCCCCTAGAACTTAGAACTACTTAAACCTAACGAACCTAAGGACATCACACACATCCATGCCCGAGGCAGGATTCGAACCTGCGACCGTAGCAGTTTCATGAGATTCCTTCACAGTTTATAGAGTATAGGGTGATCTTTATGAGGGGTCTGGAGGAGGGGGGTGGGGTCACTGCAGAAACTGATGAGTCACACTTTGGAAAGACTAAGTATGGGAGGGGTGATCGACCTGTGGGGAAAACGTGTGTGTGTGTGTGTGTGTGTGTGTGTGTGGGGAGGGGGGGGGGGGGGTGAAGGTATCCTGATGTGGTTTTAGGGTGGTGGGGAAGTGTACAAAATGGGTTTAGGTTGGTTCAATAAAAGAACATACAGAACAGCATTTCACTATTGTTTCAGATACTTTTTCTTCACACACGGATCTGGGTACTATGAGCTTTTGACATTTAACAGTGAACCATAGCATAGAGGTTAAAGATTATGCAACGGGAGCCTGTGCCAGTACCATAGTGGGTTATTGGGGACTGTGAAGTCTGTTACAGAGATGGAGAAGAGGTGCTATTCTATTCCAGTTTCATCTTGATGAGTATTGCTGAGGAAAGAAAGTGCTGGAAAACGGTATTTCAACGTCTCTTGAAGCTTGTGGGGAAAATGTACATTTCGAAGGTAGGCAGTTAAACATGTGAGAGGGAAGGTATTGTTTAATGTGGATTGGGGCATTGTGGAATGGAGTGTGCCCCCCCCCCCCCTTTTTTCTTTTTAGGGCAAGGGGGACAAAATTACACTTGTGTTAATGCATTTTGTTTGAATTTAATATTTTTGTATGTATGTTTTTATGTGGGTACTGGTTGGGAATGGGTATCAGTTGGCTGGTGGGAGGAGGAGGGGAGAGGGGGGGGGCAGTTATGGTTAGGGAGGTGTGGGTCTTAAATAATGGTTATTTTGTGTGTGTGTGTGTGTGTGTGTGTGTGTGTTAATCTGTTAGCTGACTGAGTGACAAGTATGTTCTTATGGTTTTTTGGTCTTTATATGTAAGAAATGTAGTGTGTTTATTTATGTATATAATTTTCTTTGAGATATGAGTATTGAAATTTTTGTTGAAGTAGTTTTTTTTTCCATTTTCAGTTGGTAGTTGAACTTCACACTTATTAGTTTATATTGGAGGATGTCATGGGATGTGGCCTCATTAGGTTTAGAGATTAGTTACTTGTGATAGTTATGGTTTGGTGGCATCCTCACCTCAAATTAGTGTTCAATGTGTTGAAGGTATGTGGGAGTTGCTGGTATTGTGGGCTTCATTTGAGCTATATAGCTCAAATGAAATTGTCAATACAGTTTTGGATTTATGTGTGGGTTTGTGATATCACAGTTCAAAATCCATGTGCGGTACTGCGATTTTCATTAATACTGAAAATTTTGATTGTCACACCATGCAACTCTGGTTCATATAGAGCTTCCTGCCATCTTCTCGTGGAACCAGTATATACAGATGAGGCTCCTGGACTGTACAATGTGCCCAGTATACAGCATAACTGCAGCCTTGTCCACAAGTTTGTAAAGGCCATACAGCTACATCATTAATGTTAGCTTAACAATGGAATATAACACTGGTGTGGACTTGTCTGTATCAATAGTATGTTGCAGGTGAGATTAGTAACAGACATACAAGTGCATCAGATTCTGTTGACACTAAACCACAAACCTCTCAGACTGCAATGGGCACAAGGCATGATAACTGGCAAGCTGAGTGATGAACTTTTAGTGTTTCTTGAAGTCCCAAATGAATCTGTCTTAGAATCGTGATCACATTGTGTTAATTGCCATCATGCTGACTAAAATCTGTACATTACATTTTCAAGTGACAGAAGAAGAAACATCTAGTGTGGTAGTTTCAGATGTCACCAGCTACAGAATGTACTTACAACTTATTTATAATGAGGGTAAACTGAATAGCAATACCAGGGAGAGTTAAGAGCAAGAGAGATTGCCTCATTTTTGGACGACTCCACATGCCACATTCAAGGTGAGCCGTGACTGGCCACAGGAGTTAAAGTTTTAAGTCTTTCTTCAATCAACCAAATGTCCCTCCACAATGGATATAGTGAACAACAGGTACTGTTGGTTCCCTGGTCTGCACATTTGCCTGACTGAAAAGTACATGAAATATGCTTGGAATTTCGCTCATCAACAACTTGTACACTACTGCTCTCCAGCAATCACTGCTGAAGTGGACTGAAAGTGTCTTGGAATACATTTTAAAAAAATTTCTTTGTTTTCATTTCACAACATTCAGAGGTTTTGATTGGCACAGAAATTTTGAAGTCTGACATCAAGTACCATATGATTTTTTATCCCAAACACTTGTGTATTGTTGAGCGCCAAATTTTAGTACAGAGGGCATTTCAGTCAAGTGTATCTATCCTTCACGGTGTTGCAATATTCACAAATATTTGCAGAAATCATATCCACTCAAACGATATTACTCCCATATACAAAATCAGAAAATGCAACATTGACTATGTCAACAGAGTGAGTCTGTCAACAGAGAAGTCCCTTTCACACTACCACAATACAAAAAATCACAACCTCAATGTAATCTTCAGCAAAAATACAATATTTTCTGCTTTTTGAAGTAATGTATTCTATACACACTCATCAGAAGCGTACTTTAAAACGATAAAAAGAAAAATGACTCTTTATATAGGCGACATACGTAAAAACAAAACTTGACACGCAAATGCTGAGAATGCAAATTACGATGTAAGTTCGGCTTCTTTCTCGCCCATGTTCACCAGTCATTGGAAATCTACCAGCCACCAGAAATCCTGGAAGTCAATATGTCTATTATGACCTAATGTAGATCTGTAACAAATATCTCACCTTTCGCTTTGATTCCAGCAGTTTGGATTTATGCAACCAAAAATATATAAAGTTCTGTGGTACGGAGAATTTTCGAGGGGAGCATAAATCTGTACGATCAGTGGAAGTACGAGACCGCACAACTGACACGACGGAGTCGGAATTCCATCGCATGGCCAATCCTTAAAGTAAAACAAATTATAATTTCACTCAAGATTCACAGACACAAGAGACACTGCAATTAAAGTAACTGATTCTTTGACAGTTAATTCCACTGGAGATTCTTTGACAGTTATGAGAAAAAACAAAACTGCGCAATGATATACAACATAAATAATATTCAAAAAACACATTTGACAAGTACTGCGTATCACTGCAGTACTTAAATATCTCATTACCACCAGCCAACAACGTATGTATTCATTAAAAATAATTTCAGAACTTATTAAGATGGTACGCACCGGTTTACCACCGATTTTATTTGTTGTAAAATTAACAAAAGACTTGTGTTTTTCTGTGATTATCTCATCTTCGAAACCCAATAAAACCCTACCACCTTTCCTGGCCATTTTCCTGCAACATAAAATATTCAGTACAAAACAAACACAAATTCCGTCTGCAAGGTCAAAGACTAATCACTACAGATATGTCAGTCGTTACAAAATGCTACACTCTTTGTCAATATTTTACACTAACAATCTGAAGGCCTAACCACCCGCAAGAATCGGTCTGCGCAAATATCTGCACACAGGCCTGCGCAAGCAACAAATCGCTGCAAATGTAGTATATTTACATGACACAAGTTCCAATCAACTGCTCGCCCGACATCTGTCGGTATAAAAATGCTATTGTGGGAACAAGAGACCGTCCAGTGAACTGCATTGTTTGTTGCCCTTAAACGAGTAGCTGATTTCGATAGTTTGATTTTAATTCTTTGTTTTTCGTTTTTTGTTTATAGCTGTACTTCCGACGTTACTCATAATAGTCAAATGGCTTGAAGTATATCTGGGTTTGATTTCTGACCTATATAATTGGTGACCCCGAAAACAAGATCGACATTTTTTCCGGATTACATACATTAAACATGGAAGGCGCAAATAATTTTTTACAAATCATTGGTGACGAGGTCCTGTAACTGCAACAAGATATTGAAATTTTAGAACAGTCCACGCTGAGAAACGACAGCAAGACGAACATGACGTGATCACAAACTACAGCGCCGCGAGCGCACACCAGCGCCGAAAATTTTCTGCTTGCAGATTCGTCCGCGCCAACTGCGCCGCGCCTACAATTGCAGGCACCTCCATTTACGCCTGCACAACTGAACATATGGTTTGCGATATTGGAAAGCATTTTCGCACAACTATGAATCACAGAGGCCCGTGAACAACTTATGCCGGCAATTCCCCATCAACAAGAATATCTCGCCCTGAAGACTTCGTTAATCACTAGCTACATGAAGCTACCCGAGCAGAGGCTCTCACAAATGCTTTACCAGGCGAAACGTGGAGACAGAAACCCGTCAGAATTCTGGAGACATCTACGAGTGATAATGGACTTTAGCGTAATGAGCTGCTGCTACATATCTGGCGACAACAGCTTCCGTCTCAAGTACGGTTGACGTTAATAGCACATGAAGGACAATCATTGGATAAATTCCTACAAGTAGCCGATAGAACATATGCCACACTGTAGTCAACAACTTTGGCATGCGTAGCATCGACAAATACGAGCGCCACAAAAGAAGGTGACAAACACATCACAGTTTTAGGTGGAGCCGATGCTGAATTGTGCCACCGCATCTTGTCGACAGTCACCAGACATCACTGGGGAACTCTGAGAGTTATAGACCACAATGGGACGAATTGTCGCGCAGTTAAAAAACTTGGAGTTACGGATGGACGCTGATAAGAGGACGCAGTCACCTCGTTCATCCAATCTACAGCCGTCACACACCACTCAAGGTCAAATACTGCCGATGATATCTGCTAGTACCACAGACGGTTCGGCGTCCGTGGGACAAAGTGCACAAAACCATGTAAATACCCAAATGGGAAGGGCAGCTCGAATTAGGCGCCACGGGCTGCGGCATTTACAAACGGCGCCGCTGACGTAAAAAGAGTCAAATTGCAGCAACTCACAGATGGACACATGTCAAAGGTAAGGCCCATGATGGTACCCTTACTATTTTTCCGACGAGTCGCAGCACGACAACGCGTCGGTTCCACATGCTTTCTTGATGAGATTTCAAGCTTAAGATTTTTTAATAGACACTGGTTCAGAGGTCAGCACCCTTCCAGTCACGAGCACAGTTAAGATGACAATGGAGGAGCCCTTACCATTGTTAGCAGTGAACACCAGCGTCAAAACGAATGGATGCAAAGGTATGAGAATAGACATTGGTTTTCCTACTCCATACAATTGGAGTTTCGTGGTGGTAGACATTACACAACCCATATTAGATGCTGATTGTCTGTCACACCTTTCACTGGCTGTAGACTTGGTAAATGCCTGCCTTGTGAGTGGGACACAGTGTGATGGGATAAAGGTAATTCAGAGAGGTTCTGTGGACAATGTAACAGGAGTAATTAATGATGCAAGTAAACAGTCAATCCCAGATATGTCGGTGCAGCCAAGCAGTGTTATGCATAATACAGTGCGTTATATATGCACGACACCAGGTCCACCTATTTCACAACATGTCCATAGAATTGCTCCAGAATGGTTGGCTGAGACTAAGGCAATATTTGAGGATATGCTCCATGCTGGTGTTATACGAAGGTCAGACAGCCCATGGCCATTCCTGTTACACCTAGTGTGCTAAAAGGACGACACTTGGTGCCCCTATGGCGATTACCATAGGCTGAACGCAAGAACAGTCCCAGATAAGTACCCAATACCTAATATCCAAGAATTTACTTATTCTCCAACCGCTGCAAAATTTGTCTCAGTGTTGGATTGCTGGAAAGCTTACAATCAGATCCCAGTGGCGCATACTGACGTTCCAAAGACAATAGTTATTACACATTTCGGCCTGTTTTCGTTTATGCCATTTGGTCTTAAAAAATGCAGCCCAAACCTAGCAGAGATTCATTGATGAAGTGTTACAAGGCTTTCCATTTGCTTTGCTTATTTATATTATATTAAAATATATTCAGCTGATGCACAAGTTCATGACAAGCATATACACGAAGTGCAACAGATGTTGTGTAACTATGGAGTGGTGCTAAATGAAGACAAGTCTATTGAGACAAAAGTGAGGTAACTTTCGTAGGCCACAGAGTCTCAGCTAATGCGATCCGACCTTTGCCTGGAAAGATTGCCACATTGCGTAATCTACCAAAGCCAATGGACTATAAGTAACTTATACGATTTTTAGGCATACTAAATTTTTACCAGCGTTATTTGCTGGTAACAGCTGCCACCCAGGTACCGCTAACAGATGCGCTTGCATGTAAGAATGCCAAGGGCAGGAGACTATTACAATGGACACCAGAAATGAGTAACACTTTCAGGGAATTACCAACCAGCCTTGAAGATGCAGTGTTGCTTGCACACCCTGTCCCAGGTGCACCACTGGGTATTGTGGTCGACGCCAGCCAGTTCGCTGTTGGAGCAGCACTACATCAAGAAGAGAATGGACAATGGTAGCCTTTGAGTTTATTTTTCAAAGAAGCTACTGCACAGACAGACAAAATGGGGTGCTTATAATAGGGAGTTACTGGCGATATATGAGAGTGTGAGACTTTCCGGCGTTACATTGAAGCCCGACCAGTGACAATTTTCATCCATTGTAAACCTATTGTGTAAGCATTCCACAACATCAGCGACAAATGTTCGCCACAGCAGTTCCGACACATAGAGTTTGTCAGCCAATTCACTACAGACATACGACATGTTAGAGGCACAGAGAGTATTGTCACCAATCGTTTTTCTCGAGTTGCAGCTTAGTCAGCATCTGAAATCACGACGACCTCGCTACAGCACAAGAGAGAGATCAAGAGTTGCAAGACTTACTAACAGATCGACACACAGGATTGCGGCTGAAATAAATAGAAGTGCCAGGAAGCAAGATCAAAATATGGTGCAATATATCACAACAGAGGCTATGGCCATACATCACACAGCGATTCCACAGAGAGGCTTTTGACATTGTCGAAAAATTTAGCACACCCAAGTGCAAACACCACTATCAAGTTGCTAACTGAGTGGTTTGTGTGACTGTCAATTAAAAAGGATGTCAGGAATTGGAGTCGTTTGTGCCTTCAATGCCAGCGTTGTAAGTCAGGATGACTTGTTCAAGCAGAGGTCGGAAACTTTGCAGGTTTGCCAGCAAAGTTTGGTCACGTTCACCTCGACATGGTGGGTCCAATGTCCATGCACCTCGAGACAATAGCAAAGGCATTTGTTGCACATTGGTTAGCACGTTTCGAATACCTTCTACATATTACAACTGATCAGGGTCGATAATTCGAATCTAACCTGTTCAATGAATTGGCTAGGCTTTATGGGTTCCAGCATCACCACACAACCAGTTATAACCTGGCAAGCAACAAGATAGTGGAAAGGTGGTACAGAACACTGAAGGCGGCTCTCATGTGTCACCGAGAGAGTTGGACAAAGGCGCTGCCACTAGAAAGTCTAGGTTTATGGACTGCATGTAAGGTAGATATAGGTGCATCAGTGGTGGAGATGGTTTACAGAGAATCATTGAAAATTCCTGCAGACTATCTCACAATGGCACCACTACAACCACAAACAGAGCTACCACTGTTGGCACAGTGCAATCGTGACCATATGGCAAGGATGAGAGGGCCACCAGCATCCCACCATGGTGAAAATTTGGTCATCATGCACAAAGTGTTGGCGGATTGCCCACATGTCACGCTGAACACAGATGCAGTACGAGCTCCCCTACAAACTCCTTATACTTGGCTCTACTGCGGCGATATGCCCATAGTACAGACATCTCGCGAAATGGAACAACTGTCAGGATGCCCATTGAAAGAATGAAACCAGCATGGAACTTACCATCGCTGAAACATGAGAACAGTCCTCCAGTTCATGATGATCGACGGTCGGGTGAGCCTAAACCCATTTAGATGGAAGAGACAGCTCCAAGATGCCAGAGGACTATATAACAACCAGTCACACATGTGCTCACACTGATACCTCAACCAGTCGTCTGTACATGAGCACATGTCAAATTCAGGTACCCCTACATCCCAGGTGCTCCACACTTTAAGGGGGGAGGGGGGTGGGAACAAGAGACCGACTAGTGAAGTGCATTGTTTGATCCTTGGAAATGTAACTGATTTCGATTGTTTGTTGTGTCTTCTTTGTTTTTCGTGTTTTTGATTAGAGATGTACTTCCGATGTTACTCCAAGTAAAAAAATATCTCTAAGTATATGTGGGTTTGATTTCTGACCTACACCATTTCAGTGGTAAGCAACTAGGCTGTCGCAACCTCGAAGTTTATTTCACTAACTTAGGAATTCGTAGTGAAAGAAATTCTGTTATCTTTTGTGTTAACAACTTGACTTGCAAAAGAAATGCAAATAAAATGAAGAAACACAACTACCAATAAAAATAGTCTAGATAGTTGTGTGCGTGTGGGTGCTATTCTCTCATTCTGCGCAACGGATTAATCTGAGATGTACCCTTTACCCTGTGGCTCCTGCAAGATGCAATTTCCACCCCCACACTAGTTCAGAAGTCAGACAGACGCTCCTAACGTTCTAAAGAGAAATGCCTGAAAAACTTTCAGCAATAAATATCTTCTGGAGTCGTCTGCTGTAAGGAAATGACACACAATTCACAAAATTTCTTATGTAACTAGTGGGATACTTGGGTACTGAAGTAGTGCTAGTTAGTGTAAGAAAAACATGAAACTAACGAAAATTATTATTTATTTTGCAAAAATTCTGAGAAATCACAATGGCACTTTTAGTTATGAACTGTACAAGTTATTTCCGGGTTCTTTTCGGAATGTGAAGTCACCTCTTAAGGATAGGATTCGCTAATGAAATTTCTATACAAAGTTTAAGATTGTTATTGACTTGGCAGAATGGCTGAGGGCCGCACCTATTGAACTTGAATAATTATCCGTTAGAATGTTGCTAGGTACGGTCGAGGCTGTCTCATGTGAAATGCAGTGAAGTGTATTGTTGTGGAGGAAATATGGTGCTCGCAAGAACTGTAGCGCAGAATACCGTAAGCTGTGATGACGGCTGTCTAAGCTCCTCGCTGCTGACAAATAAGGTAACTCTCATCCTATCTGGATTGACCTTTGCCAATCAAACTCTCCCTATGGCTTGATGAATTCAAGGACTCCTATTCGCCCCTAGTGTAACTATTGGCGTAGTACACTGGTCAGATAACCAGTCCACTGTGATGCCACTCATAAATTCGCTCGCAGGCATTTAACTATAAGTCTGTCCGTTCACACTGTATAATAAGTGTGGCGGCCAACACAGTGAACAACGCTTAATCGCAAGGACTCAATATAGAGTCGCACTCCGATTTGCTCTCGACAGAGGTGCTCTCCCAGTGAAGTACTGAGGAGAGACTTGTTCCTCACTCTTTGAGTACACATACGAGCGCACACGCTCTCGTTACATGTTCTCGCTCCAAGAGCGACATTGGAACGGCCCCTCTCCATGCCAAACGTGAAGGGGTATATCTTTCGGTCTCTTCCATTACTCCTTCAGCTCAAGGCGTCAGGAATATCGTCTGCCAATCGGCATTGCTCTTCTAAAACGGGAGAATGACATTTCGATTAAGGCGACCAATCCGGAAATCTGTAGTATGGGCGTTTGGCGTTTGCTGTCTCCCTGTGAAAACCTCTGAAACTGCGTGCTATGTTTGTAAAGATTGCGTAGGCTGGGCGCTCCCACACAATGTAGTGGTATTTGCTTTTAATCCGAACATGGGGACGTTCTCCCCTTTCACTCGGGCAAACGGTGTATGCTGCACGGACGGTCGCCGTCCGACGTAGATAGTCTGAATCGCCCTCTGAAGGGACCGGCCTCTCTGCGTGCAGTCCACCTCTCCTGAACTAAAAGCTCTTGTGACTGTCGTGTCTTGAATGTGTGTATGTATAACAGCCTCGAGTATCTCAACCCCAGTGCGCACTTGATATTTGCGTATCGGTTACATGAATTCATACAACATTGACATTATCTTATCGAGTTTGGGTTCGAATGAAGCGTCTTGATGTGTGGAATATGATTGTGAGGGCGGTATATGTAAGCAATTAAGGTCAGGAGACCACGACGTCTTACATAGTGACAGCTTAGAGAAGGCGTTTTCGCGCATAAATTTACTTTGTGAGTTGCACGGCGAACTCGATGATGGCATGATATTTGCTGATGTACCTGGAAACATATAATTATCTTTTGATCCTCATAACGCCTCGTATAATAAGAATAAACATTTGTATAAGCAGAACAAGATGGCGGCGTGTATAGAAATTGCAGTTAATCGCTGTGTAAATCAAGATTATTTAGCCTCACTAAAGTGCATCTTATGCAATAAACTCGTGTCAAGTGGCATCAGAACATGCTCAGTTATGTACAAATGGTATCATTCGCTTTGCTTCGCGAAAACAGACCAAAAAAATATCTCATGTGCGTGTGGTACGAATAGCAACGGTCGTTTAGCCGCGACTGAAATGTGCAATGCGAAATGTGAACTTAAAGTGCTAGAAGAATTGCAAGAAGAACTGAAATCATCAAAAGAACACGCTACACGGCTGGAAAATATGGTAAAATACTTATGCAAATCACCACATCAAGATCGAAGACATACCCAGACTTACAGCGAAAGAAAACAAGCAAAATCTAAACCTATTTCGGATGCTCTAAATCTTCCTTCAGGAAATAGTGTCAGAAATTTACATTTAGTTGACAAACCTAAAAGTGTTGAGTCTTGTGAATCAGATAAAGTGCATCAAACAGGATCGCACATAAGAAAATGCTTAAAGCACCAGCTAGGTCACAGTACGTTAGTAGAACACAACTGTCGTAAAGGCAAGGTAAACAAACCGCTTAACAACGACACTCAAATGACAAAAAATATACTGATATAGTTCTGCTTGCTGACAGCCACGGCAGAGGGATTGCAGGAATGCTTAGCTACCACCAAGATGTAAATATTACCAGCGGTGTGAAAAGTGGAGCTGGATTATAGGAAATCTTGAAGGACTACAGTAACAAAAACAGTGTACTACAAAATCAGTGCCTAGAGATTTAGGCGGCGCAAATGATGTGTACAAAAACGAACACAAAATTGCAACGACAATTCTAAGAGACACATCGAGTAAAACATACGATCAAAAGGCGATTGTGACAGGCATACCACATAGGCATGACCTGACTGTTTTTTCCTGCCTACTTGTTAAAGATGGGATGTCTAGCAAACCTGCTTCTCGGATCACTAGACAACAATTCAAGCAGATCGAATTACTGAAATTTATTACAAAATGAAATGATTACAATACTTAACTTTGGGAAGTACAGATGTGTTGCAAGCAAAGGGCGACAGACAAAATAAGAAATCTCTTCAGTATAGACAATGCTACATCATTCTCTGCTCTTATGTTCCCGACCGGCGTGCCAGCGCTTGACTTTACGACAGAACACTTACCTCCTCTTCTGTTATAAACAAAGACATCCACGAGGCCAACATGACTTACAGACAGATTTGGATTGAACATCCAAAACATACTTTCTTCAACGTAGATGATCTGCAAAGAAAACACTTTGCAGCACATGGCACATATCTGAATAAAAGAGGCAAATCATCTGCACACACAGCAACATCAGCAGTAGAAGACACTGAAACACCACCAACAGAATAAGAGGAAACAACTGTAAGTGCAATGTGTAGTGTAACAAGCAGATGAAAAATAGTGCCACCATCCCATCTGAAGGATTTTTTAACATCAGGCATGAAGAGGAGGAAACAAACACGTTAAGCAGAATTAAATGTTTAACAGTACTTCATCAAAATATGCAATCCATAAAGAATAAAGTTCAGCAACTAGAATTAGAATTACAAACACTGGACAGTGCCATTGTATGTATCACTGAACACTGGCGTGAGAAGGATGAAATTGTATATTTTCCATTAACACCATATGATTTGGCCTGTTCCTGAGACAAAAATTTCATGAAAGGGGGTCATGTATTTAAGTGAAAAAATGTATTACAGTTAAAACCAGAATGAACCTTGTAACATTAAGTGGAGACAAAGATTTTGAATTATCAGCAGTTGCAATATCAGAAAAAAGCATGTCAAAAAAATTAATAACATTTTGTTTGTTTAGCTCCCCTAGTGGTAATATGGACATTTTTTCTCAAAACTCAGTCACAGTTTGGACAAGGTATCTAGTCCAAAAATTAACATTCTCGTATGTGGGGACTTAAATATCAACACAATGAAATCAGATGATATTTACAGTACATACTTGAACATCCTCTGTAGCTACAGCATAATGTCACTCTTAAACTGTCCATCTAAACCGAGTAAACAATCTTCCTCAATAATAGACAATGTGGCAACAGACAGAGAAAGAAAGCATCATCTCTGTCAGATATTAAAAGCAAATATTTAATAGAAAAGTCTGCTGAATTGAGTGTATACAGAAGGGTCTCCTCAGAACAAAAGGTCACTTCCCATTCCAGCTCACCATGAAAGGTAGGTGGAAGAGCACGCAGAAACAAATGTAAACAACATGTTTAATAAGTTCATGACAATATTTGAACCAAAATTTGAAGAGGCATTCCCCAAAGCATTGCATTCCATTTGAGCACAAAAAAGTATATGGGTGACCAGAGGTACCAAAAAATCATCTGAAACTCTAAGATATCTCACATGGATTAAAAATAACCATACTGACCCAACCTTTTCCGAATTTTACAAAAATTACAGAACTTATAGAATGGTTTTGGTAGCCGTAAAAAACCTTGCAAACAATAAAACAGTAATGTAGGCAGATAACAAAGGCAAAGAATTCTGGAACATAATCAAACAGGAGACAGCAAATATTGGACCAATCCACCTGGAAACACAAATTATAAACAAAGTTGTTCAAATCAGAAACCCAAAGGAAATAGCAAACTTTGTGAATGCTTACTTCAGCAGCATTACAAAGAAACTGCAAGAAAAATTTCCAGCCACATATGTTTAACATCACCAGGACCAGCCATGACACTCTATGGTGCTCTTTCCAACAACAGAGAATGAGATGGCACTGGAAGTACACCAATTAAACAATAAATATCCACAGGCTTAGATGAGCTCCCAGTCACTGTCCTTAGGATGTGTATAAACAACATAAAATCCCTTAAAATAGTAATTAATGAATCTTTCAGATCTGGCTGATTTCTTGAATACCTGGAACAAGTAAAAGTAAAACCAATACTAAATATGGTGATACAGAAAATGTAGAAAACCACTGACCAATTTCTTTATTATCTTGTATTACCAAAACAATAGAAACCATAATGAAAAATAGACTAATGAAGTATACACATAAATAAAACCTTTTATTCAATGAACAGTTCGGTTTCAGGCCCATAAATAGTACAGTCAGCTATAGGATAGTTTACTAAAGTTGTATTTGAGGTACTAGACAAGGGCGAGAACGCAAAAAGCATTTTTTTTTTTTTTTTTTTTTGATCTGTCAAAGGTATTCGACACAATTGATCACAGAATTTTACTAAACAAATTAGAAATATTAGGAATAAGGGCTATGGCACAGAAAACTGGGTGCAAAGTATTGAAATCTCACATATTTCTGAAAGACTAGTAGTAAAACATCAAATCTGAAGTATATTAATACAGGCACCCCCCAGAAGTAAATTGGGCCCAATCTTCTTCATTTTATGTATAAATGATTTCCCACAGAGTGTCAGGTGTGGAGGAAAAGTACTATTTGTCAATGACAGCACCATAGGGATTACAGATAAAAATTCAACTCAGTTAGCAGAAAAAGCAATGAAGCTCTCAGAGATGTTCACAATTGATCATTGAGGAATAGAGTAACTTTAAATGTGAAAAGACTAACTGTATAAACTTCCAATTAAATAAAAGACAAAATGATACTATATTAAATGTAAATAATGACGTATTAGATGGCGCAACTGACACAAAATTCTTGACGATGAATGTAAATTTTAATTGCAATGGACAAAACATGTAAGAATTTTGGCAAAGAACCTATCCTAAGCGTGTTATGCCCTGTGTATCCTTGCACCTGTGTGCAGCATTTCATGCTTCAAAGTAGTCTACTTTGGATATATGCCTTCAGTACTCAGTTATGGGATAATATTTTGGAGAATAAGTGCTGTGAACATACAGAGCTGTATGAGTAGTAAAAAATAGCTGTAACAGGACACACCGCAAAGATTTATTACAAAATCAAGCAATTCCGACAGTTCCATCTATCAAAATATCATATGTATAAGAAAACTCTTAATCTATACACCACAAACAGCACAATACATGTCCATGGAAACAAACGCAAACAGTATTTACACTTGCACAGAAGAAACAAGTCAAAACCTCAAAATAGTGTATTATACTATAGAATAAAATTATACAAAAGACTGCTACAACAAATAAAAGATGCAAGTTATCCCCACAACTTTAGCCAAAGCCTAAAAATATTTACTAAATAATAGCTACTACACTGTAAATAAACATTTAAAATAATTGTGGATTCTGACTTAATGTTCATAAACAGCACACTAACAGTTTTGTGATATGGTTAGAAAAGTAGAACTAAGTAAGATACTGTAAGAGGGACGTTTATATTAATAAGAACTATTGTTCAAACATTTGACAACATCCATATAATGTATATTGTTCTATGGATGAATAATCAGTCAGTAAATCAATGAAGCAATTACTACATATGGGCAGCTGATGCTGAGGTTAAGATACATGGAAACAGAAAGAAGCTTTTAATGGTTTCGATAACTGTCGAAACTTCAAGTTAAATTTAAATGTCAAGAGATAATTAATGAAGAAACTTCAACTGCAGTCCATCTGCAACAGATGAACGTTTAAGCTCTGGTCCTGCACTGGATACTTCCTAATGGGTCATGAATCAACAGTTCTAGCGATAGATTACAGAAAAGGTGGATATCTAAAAATGTACCATATCAGCGAATTAACTTTAACTACTGCACAATTTAAGTAAAAAAAATCTCAAGAAACAGAATAGAAGGAGTCAACGACTGCAAATTTACCACCCCACTTCAGTCGGATAATATCAATGTGTGCACCAATGTGAATGTGCACATACACACACACACACACACACACACACACACACACACACACACACACACACACACACACACACACACGACAGATATTTTTTTTACAAAAAGTACAGAAAATTTTACATAAAGAGTCAGAAAATAAATAATTATTTGGATTACTAGACAATTCTGTTGGTTGTTGGTAGAATATTTTATAAATTATGAATGAAGGAACAAAGGAGACTGGGGTAACGTTCTACAATGATGGTATTGTTACATGACAAAACATCTATGTATCTACAAATGTGCTTCCACCTCTTGAATGGCAGACTTAACAGTGTGTTGTTTTAAGTCTCTTATATTTGAAGTGTTCTAAAAATTATGGTATTGAATAGAAGCAATGATCTAATAAGAATGCCGATGGGGTTTTACAAAAAATGAGAATAATTAAATTATGCTCATTTTATGTCGAAGACTATTGTAAATTAGTGTAGGACTACTTGTAGTTTTCAAAGTTGATTAACTTACTGGCTGGACATGAAACTTTTTTGCCTTGTGTTGTGTTCCCTGATATTGAAATTTTTGTTTATCTTTTAAATTCTTTCTAAAACGTTTATAAGTTTCTAGTATAGACACATAGGGAAGCGGAAGAATGGATGACTATAGAAAGAGTGGCTTGGTTGACTCTTTTTGTTGGGAATGTTGCATTAATTTTACAGTTCTTTTCTCAGTTAAGAAAATGTGTGAACTAGGTGGTGGAATACCCCAGAATACAAATTCGTGCAATAGGGTGATGTGGAATTTGACCAAGCAGGCAATTTGGACAGTGTGAAAACTCATTTTAAGATAAAGTAAGTGTAGACTACAATGTATTTTATTTAGTGTTCTATTTTGTTTGTTTATATATGTATGTTACCTGAAGACATTATTTGCAAAGAAGATGTAATTTTGAAGGAGTTTATTGTCACACTGGCATTGCAAGCACCATCTTTTAAGTTGAAATGTTATTATGTTTATAAGTTCCTTATTTCCCTAAAATCATCGATTGAGTTGGGTTGCACTTCTGTTTACAGTTGGCAGTAGTTGCTTCAAGGACTTCAGTGTATTAAAGATATTTGTATCACATGCTAAAAGGCATTTGTTTGAGCTCCAGTTTTCAGGTTATATATATATATATATAAGGAAGAGACACCTGAATGGATTCTTGATAATTTAATTTCTTGTACTGAAGAAGCTGTGCATTTAGAAAACATGGTGCAACCTGTGATGCATGTTCAGAATGAAGTTTTACTCTACTGTGGTGCAGTCACCGATTTGAAACACCCTGGCAGATTAAAATAGGTTTCCAGGCTGGAGCTTGAGACTGAGACCTTTGTCTTTCAAGGCAAGTTCTCTACAGAGCTATCCACATGTGACTGATGATGCACTCTCACAGCCTTACTTCCACACAGCATCTCTGCTTGAAAGCTAAGGTCCCAAGCCGAAATCTTGGTATAGTACATGGGTTTAATCAGCTAGGATGTTTCAATGATGTCTGCCATCTGGGCTCCAAGATCATACATGGAAATTCCAGTTCCTGATAAAGAAGGTTAACAAAACCAGCCTTGCTCTCGGAATTACAACAAAGCTCATAGTGTGTAATATCGCTACCAGTACTGATTGTGGCTCCCATGCTCTGAGCTGAACAGAAGACTAGTACCAAACTTGTGCCAAACACTTCAAAGGTTCTGTGGCAAGCTGTGTTGTGACTGACTTCCTAGACAAGTGCCAAAGCGTTGAGGACTGTAGTGACCTCCTGAATGAGTCAGGTGTGCATAACACATCACCTGCGTAGCTGAGTGTGTGTGGTGCATACATGGTTTTTTTGGCAACGCTACTCCCCCATTGTATTAGCTTAAAATACAAAGAATCCCATCACACACATGGAAATAGTAAAATTCTGGTGATAAATGGCCAAAACACTCACTGAAAAGCGATACAATTTAAAGCACTGTTAAAACCAATAGAGCTCATGTAATTATAGGTACAGACAGTTGGTTAAAACCCAAAACTGGTATCAGTGAGATTTTTAGGATAATTTTAGTGTGTATCGAAAAGATGGGCTGATGAAAATTGCAGATGATAAGTAGAGTAGATAAGAAACGTAAATAGACTAGGTGGGCATAAACTTACAGTTGGATACGTCTGTCAACCAACAGACTCACCCCTAGATGTAACCAAAAGGTTTCCAGGAGACCTCAGCACACTAAATCATAATGTCTTTATCAGAGAAGACTGTAGTCGTACAACAGTCAACTGAGACAACTGCGGATCTGTAATAGGTGGATATGACAAAGCCCCTCCTGAAATTTCTTTTCTTCGAAAAATTACATAGAATACATAGTTCAAAAGCCCATTCCTAATGAAAATAAATCCTGATCTCTTTGAAGATGTCCATGTCGAAACTTGTATCTGCGTCCATTAGTCAATTTAGCACTAATAATTACCAAAATACAAAGGAAACCTAAAACAAGTACGCAGGTTTATTTATTAGTCAAACTAGATATAGAGGCAAGAGCATTATATCTCAATGAGGACCTTGAACCTATTAGCTCTGGACAGAAACACATAGAAAAACTGTGGTTCAAAGTTGACAGGATCGTTGACCATGAAATTGATAGATATGTAAATAATAGCACAGTTCATGATAGCAAGACCACAATATGATACACAGTCCTGGTAAATAAACTTCTAAGGAAAGAGCAACTGATTAATTAGTGTAAACTAGAGGATGAGAGTATAGATAAGGAGATGCAGACCAAAACATACTTGCTTGCAAAGATGTAGCAGTAGCTTACTAAAAGAGGTCTCACAAAATCCAAAGAAATTCTAGACATATGTTTAGCCAACAGCTGCACCAAATGTAGTGTCCATACGTTCTTGTATGACACAGAAGCTGCAATTGAAGATAGCAAAACAAAATCAGTAAAGCTGAACTAATTTTACAATTGTATGCAGAACTCAGTATGTTGTCCTCGATGGCTAGTATTCATCAGAAACATCAGGAAACCCCAGGAGAAAAACATAACAGGACCACTGTTATTTTCTGTTTACAGAAATGGATCGGCGGACAGGGGTGGGTAGCATTTTGCAGCAGTTTAGTGATGATACTGTGGTGTGTGGGAAAGTGTCATTGTTGAATTTCTGTAGGAGGATACAAGATGATGTAGACAAAATTTTTGATTGATGTGATGCATGGCAGCTGGTTCTAAACGCAGAAAAATTTTAAGTAATGCAGATGAGTAGAAAAAACAAATGTTCGAGTACTGCATTAGTAGTGCTCTGCTTGACACCGTTTTGTTGACTAAATGTCTACATCGCAAAGCGATATGAAATGGAATGAGCATGCAAGGATTGTAGGATGCTCGATTTCGGTTTGCTGGGAGAATTTTAGGAAAGAGTAGGCCGTCTATAAAGGAGTCCACATATAGGACACTAGTGTGACTCTTTGCTGAGTACTGTTTGAGTGTTTGGGATCCTCACCAGATCGGATTAAAGAAAGATATCAAAACTATTCAGAAGCAGGCTGCTACATTTCTAAACCATGTGCTAGGGTGATGGAGATGCTTAGGAAACTCAAATGGGAATCACTGGAGAGAAGATGATGTTCTTTTTGAGGAGCACTATTGAGAAAATTTAGAATATAAGCACGTGAGGTCGACTCAACAGCTACTCTACTGCTACCAATGTACAGTTCGCTTAAGGACCACAAAGATAAAAAACAAAGAGATTAGGGTTTTTATGGAGGCATACAATCAGTCGTTTTTCTCTCACTCTGCTTGCAAGGGGAACAAGAAAGGAAACAACTAGTTGTGGTACAGGATACCCTACACCATGGGCTGTATGGTTGCTTTTGGGGTATATACGTAGATGTAGATATAGACGTGCCTGTATATTAGTTTAAAACTCGCACCACTACAAGGATGAGTTATGTAGAAGAGGAATATAATATATGTTCTAGCTCAGTTTTATAAAATCGCCAAATCCCTTGCAATTTCATGTATTCCAATTTTTTGGAAGATTCACCTGGAATATACATTTAATTTGTACTATACAGATTCCAAATGTAAATGAAGTTAAATGAGCATTTTCAAGATTAATTTCGAATGTTGTCATCATTTGTGCATAGATTTTTCAAATGTATTTGAAATATTTCAAAGTGATTTCGAGAAATTTCAAGCATAAAATCTAGATATAAAAATTTCAAATGATATCCTTATTTTTAGTTTAAAAATTATATATCATGAGAGTCATTATAATCTCCTATTTTTTCTTCGTTTATATTTGATATTTTAGATATCTTCATCCTCAAAAAATTGAAAATTCCATCCACTTATCAGTTTCAGATATTTGTTTGGCAAAATAATTTTAAATCCTTTATTGAGCTCGAACTCCATATTTTTTTCTCTGTTTTGTACATAGATAATTACGTTTGTTGATGTTATATAAAACATCTACCTCTAGATCATTAATTTTCTCAAATAAATTCCAAAAATGCTGGAACACAAATGAACAATAAATTTTCTGCCTCACTTTTCAACTGTAATGGACAAAAAATTTTCTAGCTCATGTTTCATGTGATGTAGACAATAAAAACAAATGAAGAAAATTAAACATTTTTCAAGCAATTTCAGCGTTTTTCAAAATTTTCACAGCTGCTTGATGCGTTTTAATGCTTTATTCTACTTTTTACAGAACATCAGGCAAAGACTAGACAACAAATAACAAAAAATGTCGCAATAGCTGTAAATGAAGGTAAAAGGTATAAATGACTATAACTGAATAAAAATGAAACTAATTAAACGAAACATGATGGTAAATTTCTATAAATTATTGTTTCATTCACACAAGAAGAATGAACAACAATGTGTAATCAAACAACAAAAACTGAACAACAAAAAAAGACATCAAATGACAACAAAAATTGCACAGCAAAAAATTTTATGAAATGGACAACAAAAAGTGGTCAGTAAATGGACAACAAAATTGGACAACATAAAAGACATGCAATGGTGAACGACAAATGTACATCTACAACTAATATAACTAAATGCATACCCAGCAAAACATCATACAGTGTGTGGCAGAGGGTACCTTTACCACTACTAGTTATTTTCTCCCTTATCCCACACACAAATAGAGTGAAGGAAAATCGACCCAATTTCTCAAATCTTATCTTCATGGTCCTAACACAAAATGTACATTGGTGGCAGTAGAATAACTCTGTCATTGGCTTTAATTGTTGAGTCTCTAAATTTGTGCAATAGTTCGTTCAGAAAGAATCCCTCCAGGGATTCCAATTTGAGTTCATAACAAAGGCAGAAAATGAAGGTAAACTAATAAACATTGACATAACTGAAGGAAAATGAAAAAAAACTAGGTAAATGAAAGAAAATGAGTACAAAATTGAGGTGAATGATGAAAATTTGAGGTAAACGAATAGAAAAATTAGGTAAAAGAAGGGAAATGAAAAAATGGTGAAAATAAGGGAAAATAAATACAGCATTGAAATAAATGATTAGAAATTGAGGTAATGAATTAAAAATTCGTACATAACAATAGAAAATTCAATGTGTCTATTTGATGTAAGTGAACATAAATGGCAAAAAATTTGGCAATACAAAATGAATACATGTTGAAATAAATGAATAATTAACTGAGGTTAATAAATAGAAAATTGAGGAGGAAAAGGTGAGGTAAAATTTGTTACATAGATGTAAAGGAATGGAAAATTAAGGTAAATAATAGCAAATGAACATTACTGAATGAACAATTAAGATAGATGATGCTAAATGAATGAAAGTTTGAGGTAACTAATGTAAGGTTATGGTAAATTAATAGTGTTTATTTAATAAATGAGCTAACTGAAAGAAAAATTGAGGTAAAGGAGTAAAAACTTGAGGTAAATGAACTAGAATTTGGGGTACTTCTGCTACAACAATAAAATGAATGAAAAAGGAGGTAACTGAGTAAAAAATTGAGGTAAATGAAAATCAAATCTGTGATGGTGAAGAATTTAGGTAAATGGTTAAAACATTGAGGAAAATTGAGTAAATAAGTAATTAATTATGCTAAAGGAAATGAATAGTATGCTGAGATAAATGAATATAAATTTGAGGTAAGTGATGGTATATGAGAAAATTATGAAGTAAATGAATAACAAATTGAGGTAAAATAATGAAAATTAAACTGCGATGTATATTAATGTAAATGACAGAAGAATCAAGGTACATGAATAAAAATGAAGGTAAATAAAGCTGAATGAGTAAATAATTAAGATCAATAATTACAAATGAATAACATATTGAGGTAAATGAATGTAAAATTGAGGTAAATGATGACTAATGATAAAACACCGACGTAAAAGAATAAAATAACTTACATGAATGTATATTAATAAAACTGTGATGTAAATTAAAGTAAACAAATGCAGATTTAAGCTGAATGAATAAAAATTGAGGAAAATAAATATAATGATTAAATAATTAATTTAAATGAAAGCAAATGAATGATATACTGAGGTAAATGAATATAAAATTGGGGTAAATGATGGCTAATAAATGTGTTGTAGAGGTAAAAGAATAGAAAATTTAGGTGAAAGGGAGGTAGATGTGTAAAACTCTGAAGTAAAACTTAAATGACTGAAAAATTTACAATAATTAAAGAAAAATTGAGAAAAATGAAGTAAAATGAGTAAGTGAAACAAATGTATAAATTACTGTGATAAATTAATATAAAATTGAGGTAACTGAAGGCAAAAAATTAAAAATTTAAGGTAAATTAATAGCAATTTGAGGTAAATAAAGGAAAATATAGAGGTAAAAAGTAGGCAGATGAATGACACACACATACAAATTTAGTTAAATGGCTGTAAATTAATGAAAGTGATTAAATAATTCAGTTAAATGAAGACCATGTAAAAAAATAAATTTAGTTAAGTGAATGAAAAATTAAGGTGAGTTACTGATTTCAAAATTAAGTATATGATGGCAAATAAATGAAAAAGTAAGGTAAATGGTGGTGAATGATTACAAATTTATATAAAAGTAACGTAAATCATAGTTAATTATTTAAAAATTAAGTACATGATAAAAAATTATTGAAGTTTTAAGGTAATTATTACAAATTAATGTAAATTGATGAAAAATTAAAATAAGTGATGGTAAGCGATTGTAAAACAATAAATAATTAATTCAGATCATGGTAAATGAATGTAAACGTACAAAAAATTAAAGTAAATGAATAAAAAATTGTAGCTAATTAATTTAACTGAATTAAACAGACGAGAAAATTTAAACCCAACAAAACATCAGCATTTAATCTTCAAAAATATTCTGTGTGAAAATACCTTATACTTGTATGAAGACCTGACAAGTCTTTTTTATATTTTACCACGTTACAATATACTGTGTTAATATTTGGGATTTAGTAACTAAGACACAAATTATTGAAATGAATTAAATATACAACTTAATAATCCAAAATTATAAAAAAAGCTTATTTTTAAAGATACAAGCAAAATTTTGCCCTTTGATCTAGTTTTTTGCAAATTTAAAGTGCATGTATGGAAAAATATAATTGTTTACTGTTATAGGGGTTTGAATTGTAAATTACTCTTGTTAAGTCCGGAAAGGGCACATAACTCAGTGGAAACATAAACCAAAGGTTACAGAAGAGAAACTAGATCATATCTGGCAACAAGTCCGATTTATACATTAGTTTTAGCACATTTCACAAATGCAATCAAATGTTCAAGGAATTAATAAGTGTCCCAAAATTTTCAAATAAATCTAGTTGACTTATTATCGTTTTTCATAAGCTTGCTTGGCATGCATTTTCTCCATTTTATTCTGCAAATTGCAAAATTTGAAGTATCAGCTCTCTTCTAAGTTGTTAGCTGCAATTATAATTCTTGCCAACTAGGTCGTGTTGAAGATTCTTCATGGCTTGGATTTATTTCCTGGTCGCCGATTGTTCTTCCTGCTATAAGTCTCAGTATCTTCTGAGGCTTGGTTTCTATCTTCAGTTTTTTACTGGTTTTTGAGCTACTTGGAGCAAACTCATCTAAAACTATTGGAGATTCATTGGTGGTGTCAGTCTCCACACTTTGACTTCCTCTTATTGTTTCAATTGCCATTCTTTTTGAGAGATGTCTTACTTTTTGCTAAAGGGGAAAAGGAATACCACTCGAATTCGCTGTATAGCTGATCTTTCACCAACTCCTGACCAAGTTTCTTTGAAGCACATCGCTTTCTCTCACGTTTTATGTTATTTCTAGTGGAAATGTTATGTGCACTGATTCCAGCCATATTTAACATGAAATTAAAAAACAACCATTGACCAACTTCTAGTATTGCCGTTGACACAGTACACTTCATACATCTGATCATTAGCATCAACTCCACTTTCATGTTTGTTGTAATAGTTAATAGTTTTGGGTTTGCTGTCGTCACAATGCAGTATTATTTGCATCATCATTATATATGCTAGAAAAGAGTACCACATTTTTTTGGTTTTGGACATACAAAACCAAAGTGCCATTTGACTGAAAGTTAAATATGCTCGATTTTACATTACACACTGTGACAGTCTTGAAACCTACAGGAATATGCACTTCATTCTTTTTTCAGTGTTGCAATACACTGAATTTCTTGTCTACCATTTCTTATGCCAGTGCCACATCCGAATTATCCATCTTTATGTTACGACCTGTGTTGTGCAGAAAGTCTTCTAACCACATCAATGCATGAGTTACTGACATCAAAAGGTGATCCTACTGGTTATTTGCTAGGATTTCCAAATAGTATGTATTGAAAACATCACTGTCAACCAACACAAAAACTTTCATTCCATAATTCTGAGGTTTTGATGGTATATATTGTACAAAGGTATATATTCCCCAGGAAACTTTTAACTTTTCATAAAGTGTTACATTAGCATATTGGAGAGTAAATTTTCTGGTGATTTCCGATAAAATTTTGAAAAACTTCACAAATCCAGCAAAGATGATTATGTTTCCACTGCTCCTCTCTTCTCAGTCTGTCATCAAATCGTAAACAAGACAGCAGAAACAGGAAGCGCTTCCTGCTCATCACCATCCCAAAATTTCAACTCCATGGCATCTGGTATCCCACAAATCTAGTATGTTGAGGTGGTGTGCTCAAAGCCATCTGTATAGAAGCAATAACCCGATTAGATCATTGGTCTCTTTCACATCTGTAAAACAGGCATCTCCTTCTCACTGGTATTTTGCAGGCTCATGCTGTTCAATGAACGGATTTGTGTATTTCACCATCACCTGCATCACTGAAACACCAAAAAATTGATCTCACACTTGTAAATGATTCCTTGCTTCATGAGTAGAATCTCTGACAGCCATTTTTCCCCTCTTTTCCAGCACAATGAGATTTTTCTGCAGTCAGACAGCTGTCGATCAATTTATCTGCCTTTTTCTTGACTGTGACGAAATAATTGCTGTCTCCATTATGTGGACGATTCAGTGTACAAGGTCCGGCAGAAAAACCTCCCCTTTAAGGAAAGCTAATAAAAACAAAACCAAATAAGGTAGAACAATTTTGTTTATACTAAATAAAAGTACATATTATGCCATTTTAGAAAATACTCTTATAGTCTTACTTTTTAAATAAAACATCCCTTAAATGGCTTCCTGCACTGTCGACACACTGTTGGAGTCTTTCCCTGAAGTTATTCATTACTCTTTGAGTCATTTCAGGTGGAATAGCTTTAACCTCTTGTGTAATTGCTTCTTTCAGGGCTCGTAAAGATTGTGGACGTTGTTCATAAACTTTTGCTTTTAAATAGCCCCAAAGAAAGAAATCACAGGGCGTTAAGTCCGGCGATTGTGGGGGCCAGCCAATGTCTCCACGCAACGAGATCACATGTCCAGGAAACATTTCCTTCACCAATGCCAGTGACTGCCGCGCTGTGTGGGCTGTAGCACCATCTTGCTGGAACCACACGTTCTCTATTTCACCAAAAAGCTCCCTTAGTTGCGGTTGGAGAAAGTCGCGGAGCATGGCACAATAGCGTTCACTGTTGACGGTTAAATTCCTGTCATTTTCTTCGAAAAAGTAAGGACCGATCACTCCGGAATTGTAAACAGCACACCATACTGTTACTTTAGGGCTATGAAGTGGTCGTTGATGAAGTTCTTGGGGATTGTGTTCACACCAGTACCTGCAATTTTGGCTGTTCACTGTTCCGGCAAGGTGAAAGTGTGCTTCATCAGAAAAAATCACAATATCGTTGGGACGAATGTTCCGAAGAAGGTCTTGGCACAAACTTACACGGACACCACAGTCTCGTTCACTCAGTTCCTGCGTAGTTACAATTTTGTAAGGATGCATTTTAAGATCTCGATGCAAGATTCTTCTCACACTTCGATCAGATATCTGTAATGCTGCCGCTTGCTTTTTAGCGGATCGTCGAGGAGATTGTTGAACTGATGCTCTAACTGCATCAACATTTCCAGGGCCTGTTGCAGTCCGTGGTCGTCTAGGTGGTTTCCTTTTTAATGCGGAACCTGTCTCACGAAAGTTAGCAACCCAAGAATAAATTGTTTTCTTATCGGGAACAGGGTCCCGTCGTCCGAGCGCAAAGCGAACGCGAAAAGCACGTTGAGTATTAATAGGCGATTCGCCATTTTGAATAAAATCTTCCACTACGAAGGCACGATGTTCACCAGACCACGCCATGGCGTACACTGAAAACGGCACGTAGGCAGCTACTTAACGACACGCCCCCCACCACTCTGCTCCTTCTACTGTCCGCTGCACGTTACTTTGTAATCGGGGAGTTTTTTATGCCGGACCCTGTAGAATCCTGTTAACCATCTCAATCCTTGATCTAGTCCATTTCTGAAACTCCTACTTGTTCCTCAGTAACATCCTCTTCTATCAGAAGGCAACAAACATTTTCGAAATGATTGGGATTATTAACAATTGCACTGTTCTCACTGTGCCACTTTCACCTGCTAAATACATTGCGATTATGGAATTCTCAATGACCCCACAGTACTTGAAATTTGTTATATGATTATAAGTTTCAGTACCACAAATGCACAGTTATTGAAGAAATATATTTCATATTATCTCACATGTGTACCAAACCAACTCTGATAAGAAGAGAGTATAGAGGGGAGAGATAGTAGGGGAAGTACCTGGGAACTTGCGTCAGGCCAGACAAATCTTTGTGCCAATAACAAGCACACAAATGTCGATTAAACGCTGAATGCAAAAAAGAAAGATGTTAAACATGTTTCAGAAGGCATCAGCAGTATTCTCCCCCTGCCACAGCCACCCTGTGGGAATGGTTAGCTATCAGAAACGAAAACCTTGACGATTTCAGAGGTGCGTGTTCATGTAGTTCATAGTAATGAAAGAAACAGCATATTTATTAATGAACAGGAATTATATTCTCTTATTTTATCATCTAAAATTGACGAATCTGTAAAGTTTAAAGAATGGGAAACAAAAGGTGGCTTTCTGTCTGTTAAATACTATATAAAAATGATAGAAAATAAATCTAAAGACAGTACTGTAACTAAAAATGGAAATATTATTGTGAATGAAATTAAATCTGCAGAAAATAAATCTAACCCATTAACTATATTTGAGAGTATTAAATTAAATTTAGGAACACGATTTAAAGATATATAGATTCCTTTGTTTAAACAGAAAAATGTATGTATGACAAATGATATTTTAACATTTTTACATAATACTGCAGGGAATTTTAATTAAGATATTGAATAAAATGTTTAAAAATTATAAAGGTATCAGAAGTTGCAATTCACTACTCTTCCATTCAAATACAAATTTTTCCATGAATCAGATTTACATAGGTTAATTTTATCATCTATGTTTCCAATTGAGGGTTGTCGTGCGAAATTTGACTACTTTAAAAAAATTTAAATTTTTTTAAGAAAATGAATTCATTTTTCACAAAATCTTAACTGAAATGTAAAAAATGTTGTTAAAATGGATTATTTTTTAAATCGAAAAATTACAACTACCTTTCAGCCAAATTACAACTTTAATAGAATTTCATTTATCATTGAAATTTGGTAATTCATAATCATCATCCAATCTTTTCATTTGCATTCGACATTCACATTCTGTCATTTACATTCAGTGTTGAAATTCATTTATCGTGTTTGTCATTCAAAGTCATTTACTCGCATTTGTCATTAACATGTGCTCATACTCATCATTAATTCAAATTCATATATTCACCATCATTATTGAAATTCATTTATTGATGTGCATCATTCTTTTTTTGCATTTATTTATTCACAAACATAATTCAAATTTGGTTAGTCAGATTTTTCATTCAGTATTGTTCATTTTCAATCATCTCTCAGATTCATTTATTTACATTAATCATGCAAATTAATTTATTCACAATCATCATTCAAATTTGTTTATTCTTATTTGTTGATTACAAAATAAGGGGATATAAACCTGGGAAATACAGGACATTTTTCATTTCTTTTTAATACCACCAAAAGAAATTCTTGATACTTAACTTCTAATTTTGTAGTAATTCTTTCAATATTATTAGGTAGCTGAAAGACAGTTGAAGGTCTAAGATTTAATGAATTAAAGGTTTAAAAAATTATCTGTTTTAATAACTTTTATGGTATTTTATTTAAAATTTTTGAAAAATTTCTTAATATTCTTAAAAATTCTAAATTTTTTAAAGTAGCCAAAAGGCAGAATAGTAAACATCATTTCGCAGTTTTGTGATAAAACTGAACTATATACAGCTGATTTGATAAAGTTTGCATCTGGATGTTAGAGTAACAATTTGTCAGTATTGATATCTGTAAAATTTTTATTCATTATGTTTCAAATTATCAGTTATTAAACTCAAATATAACTAAAGGTTTAGATTCGGTTTCCCTAGATATATTTTCAATCATAATAATATGGTCATTTTTAGTTACAGTAAAATTTTCTGTAGTTTTATTTTTGATCTCGTCTATACAATTTGTAATAGCTAGTAAAACATCTATTCTTAGCCATTTTTAAATTGTTTAGCGTTTTAAGCATGATAAAATAGGAGAATAGAAGCCTGTTTAATTAATAAACACTTTATTTTTCCTGTTACCATTAAAACCCAATGTTTCGTGAATGTTTAAATTTTCTAATATGCTCTATTCTTTTACTTTTGTTTACATTTGTATTTTATTTATTTCCCTTGTTTTTAAAGTCATTTACAGGCTTCTGCCATGATCTGTTTCATTTACTTTAATTTAGCATTATTTGCCTTAATGTATCATTGATTTACTTTCACTAACCATTGCTTATCTTCGTTTTTCATTCATTTACCATCATTTACCTTAGTTTTTCATTCATTTCCATTAATTCAGGATCGTTTACATAAATTTATTATTCTTTTACCTTCATGGTTCCGCTTTTATATCATTAAGCATCATTTACCTAAGTTTTTCATATATTTGGCTTCATTTATGAACATCTTATTTTGTCATTAATTACGTTAATTTAGAATCTTTCACCTTAATTTTTAATTCGTTTACCAATTTTTACCTTAATTTACTCAAATTTTTCCTTCATTCTCCTAAATTATCATTCATTTATCTTAATTTTTCCATTTTTCATCACAGTTTTTTTAAAATTTTTATTCACTTGTATCAATTTTTATTCATTTACCTTAATTTTTCACCTATTGGTTTGATTTATAGCGTTGTTTATGCATCTACCTTCTACTTACCTCAATTCTTTATTCATTTACTTTAATTACTCAATTATTTAAAATCATTTAGTTTCCTACATTTACCTCAATTATACTTTCATTAACACATTTTTTATTTTCCTTCATTTACCTCAATTATGTTTTCAGTTACCTCATTATTTTACTCATTTGTCTTAATAATTAACTCATTTTCCTCATTTTTTCTTTTTCTTTAATTTTTTAGACTATTACCTTGATTTACAGCAATGTTTTATTCATCTACTATCTTTTTGTGTTAATTTGTTAATCATTTACCTTAATTTTTATTCATTCGTCTTTAGTTACATCAATTTAATATACATTTACCTTAGTATGTGATTTATTTGCTTACATTTACCAAAATTTTTACTCATTCAGCTTCATTCTATTGAATGTTTTCTGATTTACTTTAACTTTTCATTCCTTAACTTCAATTTTTATATGGTTACCTTAATTTTTCGTTAACGTAGTTTAATTTGTTCATTCTTCCTCCTTAATTTTCTATTCATTTTCCTAATAGTTTCAGTCATTTACCTTCACTATTCTTTCATTTCTTTATTCTTAAATTCGGACCTGAGATGCTGGATTTGGCGATTGTACATGTGTGAGGTGTGCTTACTTGTGTGTATGTGCATGAATGTTGTATGTGTGTGTCTGCTACACTGACAAAGACTGTGGCTGAAAGCTATATGTCTGTGTGTGTCTGCATCTTGACGAGTCTTCTTTGTGGTAAGGAGCAATGCTTCTATTCCTATATCATTGATATTCCTACCTGGAGTTCCAAGATTTTCATTCCTAAATTCGTTTAGTATCATTTACCACAATTTTTATATAATTTACCTTAATTCTTTATGCATTTATCTCAATTTCGCATTTATTTATTTTAGTTTTTATTCATTAAATCATTTTTTTATTGATTCACCTTCATTTGTATTCGTTTACCCCAATTTCACGGTCTTTTACCTAAAGTTTTATTCATTTTCACCAGTTATTTATTTATTTATGTCAACTTTTAAAATCCTTTACTTTCATTTACCATTATCTTCCATTTGTTACCCTAAATTTTCCTTCATTTTCCATTATTTATCTTTTACTTCATTTACATCCCTTATCATCATTTATCTTTATTCTTTATTAATTACATTAAATTATCGTTCTTTACTTTAATTTTAATTTATTTACTATTATTTACCTTAATTTTTCATTTCTTTAGATTCCTTTACCACATTTTAACTCAATTTTTATCCACAATTTTCCATACATTAACCTCAATTTTCCGTTCATTTACCTTCATTTACCTCATATGTGTAACTTTTTATTCTCATGTATAAATTTTTAATTCAGCCTTTATTTTTTTTTATTTACTTCATTTTTCAGTCATTTACCTTCCTTCTTTATTCATATATACCGAGCGGGGTGGCGCAGTGGTTAGACACTGGACTCGCATTCGGGAGGACGACGGTTCAATCCTGCGTCCGGCCATCCTGATTTAGGTTTTCCGTGATTTCCCTAAATCACTCCAGGCAAATGCCGGGATGGTTCCTCTCAAAGGGTACGGCCGACTTCCTTCCCTATCCTTCCCTAATCTGATGAGACCGATGACCACGCTGTCTGGTCTCCTTCCATAAAACCAACCAACCAACCAACCTTTATTCATATACATGAATTTTTTAATGACTTACCTTTATTTGTCTCATTTTTTATTCATTTTCTTTTATTTATTACAATTTTTTTATTTGATTACCTCAATTTTCTAATCTGTTACCTTAATTTTGTTTTCATTTTTTTAGAATTATATTTTTTTTCAGTTTCCTTCATTAGTCTCAATGATTCAACCATTTTCCACAATTTTCTATTCATTTACTTCAATTTTGTATTCATTTTCCTTGATTTACATCATTTTCCATATTCTGTCATTTATGTCAACTTTTATTCATTTACTATTATTTACCTATGTCTATATTTTGTAATTTTTTTTACAATTTTGGTTGTGTATTTGGTAGAATTTGTGTTGTCCAATTTCTTTTGTCCATTTCATGTAATTTTTTGCCATCGAATTTTTGTTGTCTGGCCAACAGTCTCTTTATTGTCCATTTCTGTTGTCCAAATGAAACTGCCATTTACAATCATTAGTTTCATTTTTCATTCAGCATTTTTTATTCCTTTACATTCATTTATATCATTTACATTTATTTATACCTGTTGCCACAATTTTTGTAATATTAGTAGTGAGGGGGAACAGCTTGTTCCATCTCTTTATAAATAGCTTCTTCCATCACATTGTATTGAATACTATAGATGCTTGAGATACTTTTATCAGTTTTCCAAATTTAAGAAATGTTATAACTTGAGTGTTTATTTAATTCATAATTACATACATGCACTACATTTCCTTAATCCCTCTGCATTGCCTTGGGTTAATGAAGTTTTATTTTGTATTAAGAGTTCGTCTGCTGGTAGTGGTGAGGCAGAGATTTGGTCACTCTGTAGGTTGGTTAGTGCCAACATAAATTTGGGATAAAGAGAGTGATGGTGCACCTTTTTGCCAGGGGTAGTTCAGAGTTGTTGGCTGTTGTTAACACATGACTGGTGAGAGCTGCCATTACAGTGATACTCTGGGGGAAGCTGTTGAACTGAGCAGACAGAATCGAAGGCGATCTGCGTCATTGCTGCCAGATTCTTTGTGGGATCATCTATAATTTATTACATTGTTATTAATCGCCGCTTTTTCGGGCTGGAAGTAGTTGGCATGTTGGTACAGCCATTCATTTTTAAGAAATTCTGCCTACAAGATTAAAATTTTCAGTTATGGTTTCTTTTCCAGAGGTGGGCATGGGGGATCACGTTATCCATTTGTAGGAATGCAATCAGTTAGTGACTTCAGCACATGAGAGCAGCAAAAGTATCAAAAATCATGTAGTTCCCTTTTTAGCAGTAGTGTTTTGCTAAAGTAACATGGGGTCCTCACCCTGCCTAGTTACCTTAACATGTGGTCTTAACTGCTGATGAAATGAAATGAAATGTCGTGTGGTTAGGGCCTCCCATCGGGTAAACCATTCACCATGTGCAGGTGTTTCAAGTTGACGCTACTTCAGCGACCTGCGCGTCGATGGGGATGAAATGATGATGATTAGGACAACACAACATCCAGTCCCTGAGCGGAGAAAATCTCTGACCCAGCCGGGAATCGAACCCAGGACCTCAGGATTGGCACTCCGTCACGCTGACCACTCAGCTACCGGGGCCGGACTTAACTGCTGATGAGAAATTTAGATGATGATTCTGTGTGAAACCTGCTAAGGTATGTGTGTGTCTTGTGTGAATTACTTAAGGCAGTAAGCATGTGACATAATATTTTGCCAAACTCATAAATTTTGTCCACAGATTTTTGATACGTGACTATCCCCATTTGCAAGCAGCAACCTCGACAAGGCTCCACATCCTAACTAATTGGAAAATAATAGGTTATGTGAGTGAATAATTCTAAAGATTGGAAACAAGAATGAACAGCGGGGCAAGAACAAAAAAATTTGCCGTTGGTGTCAATCACCCACACTGTGTGAAATTGCACCACCAGAGGGCTACCAGTTCGTTTTGAAAAAGTTCTACATCTACATCCATACTCCGCAAGCCACCTGACGGTGTGTGGTGGAGGGTACCTTGAGTACCACTATCGGTTCTCCCTTCTATTCCAGTCTCGTATTGTTCGTGGA
Organism: Schistocerca serialis cubense; assembly: GCF_023864345.2. NCBI lineage: Eukaryota > Metazoa > Arthropoda > Insecta > Orthoptera > Acrididae > Schistocerca > Schistocerca serialis. The sequence continues at coordinate 778,187,987 of NC_064638.1, forward strand.
AAGAAGGATTGTCGGTATGCCTCTGTGTGGGCTCTAATCTCTCTGATTTTATCCTCATGGTCTCTTCGCAAGATATACGTAGGAGAGAGCAATATAATGCTTGACTCCTCGGTGAAGGTACATTCTCGAAACTTCAACAAAAGCCCGTACCGAGCTACTGAGTGTCTCTCCTGCAGAGTCTTCCACTGGAGTTTATCTATTATCTCCGTAACGCTTTCGAGATTACTAAATGAACCTGTAATGAAGTGCGCTGCTCTTCGTTGGATGTTCTCTATCTCTTCTATCAACCCTATCTGTTACAGATCTCAAACTGCTGAGCAGTATCCAAGCAGTGGGTGAACAAGCATACTGTAACCTACTTCCTTTGTTTTCGGATTGCATTTCCTTAGGATTCTTCCAGTGAGTCTCAGTCTGGCATCTGCTTTACCGACAATCAATTTTATATGATCATTCCATTTTAAATCACTCCTAATGCGTACCCTCAGATAATTTATGGAATTAACTGCTTCCAGTTGCTGACCTGGTATATTGCAGCTAAATCAAAAGGGATCTTTCTTTCTATGTATTTGCAGCGCATTACACTTGTCTACATTGAGATTCAATTGCCATTCCCTGCACCATGTGTCAATTCGCTGCAGATCCTCCTGCATTTCAGTACAATTTTCCATTGTTACCACCTCTCGATATACCACAGCATCATCCGCAAAAAGCGTAAGTGAACTTCCGCTGTCATCCACAAGGTCATTTATGTATATTGTGAATAGCAACGGTCCTACGACACTCCCCTGCGGCACACCTGAAATCAGTCTTACTTCGGAAGACTTCTCTCCATTGAGAATGACATGCTGCGTTCTGTTATCTAGTAAGTCTTCAATCACACAATTGGTCTGATAGTCCATATGCTCTTAATTTGTTCATGAAACGACTGTGGGGAAATGTATCGCACGCCTTGCGGAAGTCAAGAAACATGGCATCTACCTGGGAACCCATGTCTATGGCCCTCTGAATCTCGTGGACGAATAGCGCGAGCTGGGTTTCACACGATCGTCATTTTCGAAACCCATGCTGACTCCTACAGAGTTGATTTCTAGTCTCCAGAAAAGTCATTATACTCGAACATAATACGTGTTCCAAAATTCTACATTTGATAGATGTTAGAGATATAGGTCTATAGTTCTGCACATCTGTTCGACGTCCCTTCTTGAAAACGGGGATGACCTGTGCCCTTTTCCAATCATTTGAAACGCTACACTCTTCTAGAGACCTACGGTACACCGCTGCAAGAAGGGGGGCAAGTTCCTTCACGTACTCTGTGTAAAATCGAACTGGTATCCCATCAGGTTCAGTGGCCTTTCCTCTTTTGAGCGAATTTAATTGTTTCTCTATCCCTCTATTGCCTATTTCGATATCTACCATTTTGTCAACTGTGAAACAATCTAGAGAAGGAACTACAGTGCCGTCTTCCTCTGTGAAACAGCATTAGAAAAAGACATTTAGTATTTGGGCCTCTAGTCTGTCATCCTCTGTTTCAGTACCATTTTGGTCACAGAGTGTCTGGACATTTTATTTTGATCCACCTACCGCTTTGACATAAGACCAAAATTTCCTAGGATTTTCTGCCAAGTCAGTACATAGAACTTTACTTTCGAATTCATTGAACGCCTCTCGCATAGCCCTCCTCACATTACGTTTCGCTTTGCGTAATTTTTGTTTGTCTACAAGGCTTTGGCTATGTTTACGTTTGCTGTGAAGTTCCCTTTGCTTCCGCTGCAGTTTTCTAACTCGGTTGTTGTACCACGGTGGCTCTTTTCCATCTCTTACGATCTTTCTTGGCACACACTCGTCGAACACATATTGTATGATGGTTCTGAACTTTGTCCACTGATCCTCAACACTATCTGTGCTTGAGACAAAACTTCTGCGTTGAGCCATCAGGTACTCTGAAATCTGCTTTTTGTCACTTTTGATAAACAGAAAAATCTTCCTACCTTTTTTAATATTTATATTTACGGCTGAAATCATCGATGCAGAACCGTTTTATGATCGCTGATTCCCTGTTCTGCGTTAACTGTTTCAAATAGTTCGGGTCTGTTTGTCACCAGAAGGTGTAATATGTTATCGCTACGAGACGGTTCTCTGTTTAACTGCTCAAGGTAGTTTTCAGATAAAGCGCTTAAAAAAATTTCACTGGATTCTTTGTCCCTGCCACCCATTATGAGCGTTTGAGTCTCCCAGTCTATATCCGGCAAATTAAAAATCTCCACCCAAAACCATAACATGGTGGGGAAATCTACTCGAAATATTTTCCAAATCATCCTTCAGGTGCTCAGCCACAACAGCTGCTGAGCCAGGGGGCATATAGAGACATCCAATTACCATGTCTGAGCCTGCTTTAACGGTGACCTTCACCCAAATTATTTCACATTTCGGATCTCCGTCAATTTCCTTCGATTTTATTGCACTTCTTATAGCTATAAACACGCCTCCCCCTTCACTGTCCAGCCTGTCTCTGCGGTATACATTCCAATCTGAGTTTAGAATTTCATTACTGTTTACATCTGGTTTCAGCCAACTTTCTGTCCCTAGTACTACATGGGCATTGTGACCGTTTATTAATGAGAGCAGTTCTGGGACCTTTCTATAGACGCTCCTGCAGTTTACTATTAGCAGATTAATATTGTTATTCCCTGTTTTATTTTGCCTACTCCTACCTTGCCGTGTCTCAGGAGGCGTCTTGTCGGGCCTAGGGAGGGAAGTCTGTAACCTAAAAAACCCACATGTGCACTCCACACGTACTTCGGTACCCTTGTAGCCGCTTCCTGCGTGTAGTGCACGCCTGATCTATTCAGGGGGACTCTACATATCTCCACCCGATAGCGGAGGTCGAGAAATTTGCACCCCAGATTTCCGCAGAATCGTCTGAGCCTCTGGTTTAAGCCTTCCACTCGGCTCCAAACCAGAGGAGCGCGATCGATTCTGGGAACGATACTACAAATAGTTAGCTCAGATTCCACACCACGAGCGACGCTTTCCGCCTTCACCAACTCCGCCAACCGCCTGTATGAATTGAGGATGACCTCTGAACCCAGACGGCAGGAGTCATTGGTGCCGACATGAGCAACAATTTGCAGTCAGGTTCACTCAGTGCTCTCTATCGCTGCTGGGAGGGCCTCCTCCACACCTCGGATGAAACCCCCCGGCAAGCAGACGGAGTGAAAACTGGCCTTCTTCCCCGACCTTTCCGCTATTTCCCTACAGGGCTCCTAACGTTGGAGCTCCCAATCACTAATAAATCCCTCCCCCCATGTGCCTGCTCGGACCTTGCTGAAGGAACGGCCACATGTCGACTCACAGGCAGAGCGGGCGACGCCACACGGCCAGCCTCCACATTGACCCTCTGCCTTGTTCGCCGCGAAAGCCGCTGAACCCGCCAGTCCCCTTGGGGAGAGGGTGACCCAACCGGTCCCAGTACCCACGAAGATGTCTGGACAGCAGGGACAGTGGGTGAAGCATGTAACACCTGGGGTGTACCATGAGACACACCAGACTCCCCACTGCCGCTACACCCCGAGGCAGCAGCCTGAAGACGGCTGACCGTGGCCATCAACACGTTCAGCTGTTCGCGAACAGTGGCCAGCTCCTCCTGCGTCCGTACACAGCAGTCACACATCCTATCCATCCTAAGAAATCAATTTACAGTAGAGAGTTGAGGATGCTTGCATGTGCCATAAATTGTTAATTTGCGTATGCCAAATTTTGTAGGATGTTTTATTTTTAAAGAAATTGTTTTTTGTGTATATGAGAGATGTTTGTGTCTGCTTTGTTCCCCCATGCTTTCCCGCCAAGAATCTTTCCTATAATTTTGACAAAGGGAATGGTGCTGAGAAGTAATGGAGAGAGTGACCATTGGGGAGCCGAAGTGTGGTTCTTTAATTCATAACGATTCGGTCCAAGTAAAAGCTTGGGATTGAAATTTCAATAACTGTCCAAGCAGATGGACTACAGATGCAGCAACATAGATCCCTCCCCTTTCCCAGTGCACAACATCATAAACAAGACCAGATTTCTGATAGTATAAGCACCTTCTTTGCGAGAGAGTGTTGAATAAATTTCTGATAATATGGACGCCTTTAATGCTGGATAATATAGAATTTATTCATCTTTGCTTTGTTAATACAATTATGAGATCGCTTAAGTAGCAAGTAAAAAATTGTTATAACATTTGTAGAGTTTCTAGGAAAATAATAAAAATGTCATATGAATTTAATTTCATGGGTTCAGTGACTGATCATAACACCACCATCCTGTGTAGAAAACAATGTTAGTATTAAATTGAAGTCATGATCATCTGGTGGGGATGAAAATTAACAAGAATTGAGAATACAGATCATGTTAGATAGTGGTGATTAATTATTTACCCATTTGGTTGATTGAGCCCCCTCACCGCATTATGCATTGTGTAATCTTAATATGATAACCACCTAATCAATCAAATATTGACTTCGGTCCAGTCTACTGTCAATGAATCCATCTGAGAATTGAACCAAGTGGGTTAGCAGCATATATATGAGATGCCTTGCACACATGCAACAGGCACACTCTGACATAGATTGAGAGAGAGAGAAAAAACTAACAATGGGGAAGGTAAATGTTCAATAGTCCTTTCTTGTTGTCCAGTATTTAATTAATGAGCTATAAATGTTCAAATAAAATATGAAAATGTTTTAAAAAGCGGTGAAAGTGTTTCCAAAAACAATGAAATTTCTTTCTTACTTTTGGTCATTTACTTTATTTGTCTATCTAAGTTGAGATGTTATACTGAAAATTTATCGCCCATTTGTGTTATAGTATTTTCGTTAGTAGTTTAAGAAAATTAATGAGCTAGAGAATGATGCTTTGTATAACATTACTGGATGTAAAATACAAAATACAGAGAAAAAAATTTAAATTGAGTTCAATAACGAATTTAAAATTTTTTGCCAAACAAAAATCTGTAACTAATCAGTGGATGGGGTTTTCAATTTTTTGAAGATGGAAACAATAAACTGAGATATAGAGAATTAAAAAAATAAGTATTACAACAAATATCATTGTATAGAATTTTTAAACTAAAATTGAGAGTATGATTTGAAATTTTTGTATCTAGAGTTTAAGCATATAATTTCACAATTTTTGTTTGAAGTATTTGGAACGTATTTGAAAAATCTTTGGACTAATGTTGTGAACATTCTAAGTTATTGGTGAAAATACTCAAAAATAATGAAAAATTCCCAAAGACACTTGAAAGTACTTGAAAAAACGGAGTCTTTTATCTTCTTTTACATTTATGATTCATGTAATAGAATATAAATGTATGCTCTGGGCAGCTTTTCCCAAAAATTGGAAAAAATCTTGAAGTTCCAAGGAAATTCCGAGAAATTTTGCAATTTTTGACGATTCGGGAAAAATAAGATACAACATATATCTATATTCTATCTGTAGATGTTACTGTCAGTGGCACTGATTAACCTCTGTAATCGCTTAAAGTGACTGAAACTCCAAGACCTGACAGAATCCCAAACAGTATATGCTCAGATTTAGTGTCTGAGTTGCTCTCTTTAGCCATAGTATACTGCAGATCACTCAACAAAAAAGGTGTTTCTAATACTTGGAAGGAAGTATAGGTCACTGCATCTCCTAGAGGGTACAGAAGTAATCCATAAGACTAGCATTTAATTATTTAACATCCATCTGTTGTAGAGCCTAAGCACATGTTCTTATCCCAGACAACAAGGTACCTGAATGACCCCTTCATGCCAACCAAAATGGAATCCAAAAACATCAGTCATATGAAATTAACTTTGCTTTTCTTAGATGATGTGTTGAAAGAAGTAGATCAAAGAGGCCAGTCAGATGCAGCATTTCTTGACTTCTGGAAAACATTTGATTCAGTACCTCACCTATGCATATTATCAAACGTGCAATTGCATCAAGCGAAATTTGTAACTGGATTCAGAATTCTTGGTAATGGGAGACAGCTGTAGAAACAGATTCATTGGTGCCCTAGGAAAGTATGTTGGGATCTTTGGTCTTTATATTGAACATTAATGACTTTGCAGACTACATTGATAGTGATATCATACTTTTCATTAAGGCTATAGTTAACTATTAAGAACTATTATGTGATAAAGCTGCACAAATATTCAGTAAGGTCTTAGTAAGATTTCAGAGTGGTGCAGAAAAGTGAAACTGTGCCCTTCACAAAACGAGAAAAGGTAGTGTCCTATAACTACAATTTCAATGACACAATTTGACACAGGCACCCCATACAAATGCCTGAGTTTAGCAAACTGTATCAATATGAAATGGGATGATCACATAAGCTCACCCAGAAGTAAAGCAGGTGGCAATTTTCTGTTGTCTACAAAGGCGATTGCTTCCAAAACACCTATAATTTTATAATTCTTCTCGTTTTTCTGGTGATATATTGAAGTGTTGAATGAACTGATCCTCTGCCTTTTGTTCGCGTCGTTCTCGCACGATATTTCGATGGTGTGACTCGCTGTCTTCTTCAGGTGCTCCCTGAGATTGGTTCTTGGTCTTTTTTCTTCATCCATCGTCTTTTAACATTTTTAAAATGTTAAGGATAATAAGTTGCTGTCTCTTTATCTAAGAATAGATGATGAATGCAGCTAGCTGCTAACTTTGTGTAATGTCTTGTCTGTATAGACGAGTATCTGTTGCCTTTAAGATCCCTTCACCTTCACACATAAATCTATACAGTAAAGTAGGGGCCTCCCATTTGTTGGCTGATCCGTGATAAGACAGGCGAAAAGTTAGACTAATGGAGGATTATTAGTATTATCTCTATTTTCATTCGCTCTCTCTCTTTCTCTCCTTTATCTATGTACAGTTTTTAATATAATATTTCATTACGTGAAATCAGCCAAATAGAATCTTTGGTGGAGTCTTTCGTCTTGGTAATCAGCGGCTGGCTTGCTGTACGAGATCTTTACATTTATTATTACTGTTAAACACTACATTCAGTCAGGAGAATCAATCGTGTGGACAATTTGTTCCTTTTACGAAAGATTGCGAATTCCAGATGTGTATGAAGCCTTTTTGGACGATTTAACACAGACTCAGTGATTGCAGGCTCTCTTCGACACAGCTGAAACTTCCCCACTAATTACAGGGCCAACGTGATCTTCAAATGATTCAGAAAAATCTCATTCATTCATTCACTCCAGAACAAAAAAGTCACAAACCTTATTTATGAAGGAAATTGTGTATTCAATCCATCTCCATTACATGTCCAGATCTCCGGTGATTCCATGTCTTAATTATTTTCCGTTTACAGTCTCTTTCTCTTCAAACAACCGCTAGCAGCACAAATGTTAATTGGCTCGCTATAGCGAGAAGAAAAGCAGAATATGTATCTCTCAGAAACTCGTCAGCCCCTCAACAAATACTCCAGAAGCTGTCCTAGTTACCACTCTAACAACCATGGAGAATGCATATATGCATTTCTGTTATTTCAAAGAATAAACGCACCAGAAAATACTTTGGCGTCGTCGAACTGTCGCCGCGTATGTTACGAGAAAATCAGATCAGATAACTTTTCCAAAGTGAATGAATTTGGATGGTTTGATTGACAATGATTAATTGGTGCGGGGTAGAGGGTATTTTCTGTGGGGACATTACAATGCCCCTTGCAGCGAGCGAAGTTTGTGAGCCTAATTTTTATTTACCGAACACACTTCGTGAGCTAACTATTAGTGTGGGTAACCCAGAAGTGATGAGTGTCAGTTCTCCGACTGAAAAAAAAATTATGTTTAAGACAGACGAAGAAAAGAAACATTGAAAACACAAGAAATTGAAGAGACAGGTACCACGGCTGTATAGCTTTTACGTGCATCAAGGTGTTATGTCTGCTGTGCTCAACCAAGGAAGATGATCTTTCATGAAACTGTTATCAGGGTCTACCCATTTGGGAACTTTCTTAAGTAGGGAAACCTAGGAAAACCTCTTAAGCCTAGACCCCCAGCCTACGGTACATAGAAGATAGGAAAGCCTACAGAAGAGAAAAAATAATTTTGAAATTGATCTCAAAAGGAAAGATAGGGATCGATTTATATAACGATTTGGAGAAGAGTGATTTGTGCCTCTAGCAAAAAAAAATTTTACAATAAATAACTCGAGGTTTTTTTTTTACAATCTTGTTCCCAGGACAATATCTTGCGGTGCTGAAACTCCCCCGGATCTGGCATGTCCCCGACGTCCACATTTGTAGTTAGTCTTCTATGCGGCCCACAATGGGAAGAGTAGAAGGGACTGGGATACCAGATTTCACATGCAACATTCATTCCAAAAGAATTAGCAATGACCGAAAGGGAAACTCTTCCTGTAAAAGAACTGGTTAGGTTGCACCATCCAAGAGTATCCTTTTTGAAAACAAAATCCCTATGGCTTCATGCATCCTTTTTCTTACGATGTACTGCAAGGAATTTAGCCGTTGACTTAAAGTTTTCATTTATCCATTGACTAATGCTGCTGCCGAAAACATCATAATATTTACTCTAGTTTGAATTTTCTTTTGGACTTCGCATCACCATTTGTGCTGGTAAGTCCAAAAATTCTGACACATTTTATGTCAATGATTTATTCTTCGTAATTTAAAGGATTCATGCAACTTGCAGTAGATTATGGATTCAAATCATCGAATAATGGAAAGTGTGGTTCATTTTACACAAAGACCTAATCCATCATTTCCTTGAAAAGTCATATCATTTATCTATACTCATAAAATTTTTATCCTAAATACATATATTTCTCCACTTGATTGCTGTAATGTAAAAGTTATTAGTAGTGAGGAATGTGGATTCACTTCTTTCATTCATTCTCTGATTCATCCGGCATTCATACATGCACATATATGGAAATGGATTTTCAAACAAAATTCCAAAGTGAACAAGACCCATTAAATAACTACTAATTCTATGAATCTTAGTTTCTTTTAACATTCAACAATAAATCAAGAACTCTTAACGTCTAATTATGATACTTTTTTTAAGTTCAACATCAATCAGTTTCCCCTCGCGTTTGATGCGAGTCTCTTACAAGCATATCTGTGTCGTCTATATCGATTCTAACTCTCGCGCCGACGTCAATTGTTTTGCGCGGGAAATTATCTTTGCGGCGATAACCGTCACTCATGATTCACTGCCTAAACGCATCACTTCACACCTTTACACATCTAAGCGTGCACTTGAAATTATATATGAACATTCACTGGGAACCTATTTTGATTATGCAGCGTCATTTTCGAGAAATATTTCTTTCTTCTTGAAGGTCATTCAGATCCTTTATAATTCTTGATGACATTAGCAATGCTAAAGTTCCATGTTTACCCAAACACAGGTGAGCCTATCTCCACTATCTTCTTTGCAGCTCTCGATAGTAATAGTTAGTCACTATTTCTACAATCTGTGTCACTGATTAATTATTTCAGTTTATAGCTTTCTAACACTAAACACACACAGTTTATTGTTATGTTTTTACGAGCGTTCGTCTCTGCCTCTCGCAACATCATTCCTCCCTGTCTTCTAATCTTCATTAAATTTTTTCAAGTCGTTATGGGAAAATAACCCTTTAATTTTGTTAGATCCTGGGTATGCTAACAGATAAGCCCCAGGGTTCGGGATTTGTAGAATGATGTATGGGCCAGTATATAATATCTCCCATTTCTTTATACTCTTCTTTATTAAGGATGATTTGGTATGTCTTTTGACTAGTACCTTCCCTCCGATGTGGTACGCCTGTACCCTCTTGATTAATTTGTCACATTGTTGTTTTCTCTGATCGGCCTTTTGCGTCATATTTATGATGGCTTGTCTTATTTTTCCTTCCCAAGGCATCTCAGTTTCCTGAGTTTTGGGCATATGTTCAGTCCAGAAGTTTTCTTCTTTTGCCTCGAACATCAATTCATGAGGTGTATATCCAGTGGTGGAGTGGGGCATGTTGTTGTATATCTGCTCAAATTCTTCCACATAATTTGCCCACGGAGTCTGCTTATTATGGCAATAGGTCCTCATAAATCGATTGAACTCTCTAAAAATTCTCTCTACCAAATTTCCTTGTGGGTGGTAAAATGATGTTAGTATGTGTTTCACACCGACTTGAGACAAAGCCTGTTTCCATCGGAGTCCCGTGAATATCTTAGAATTGTCTGTTATTATAACCTTAGGTATTCCAACATGTGGAAGATAATCCCTTGTCAATCTTAATACAATTACTTTGGCTGTAGCCGCCTTTATTGGGTATAGCTTTACGTATTTTGTACACACATCGAGAAATGCCAACACATATCTAGCACCACCTCTTGAAGTAGGTAACGGTCCACACAGATCGCACGAAATTAATTCTTTTGGTTCTTGGTCTAATATAGAGCATAATGGGTGCTTACTCCCTTTTGAATCCAGCTTTGTTTTTTGACAGATTATGCATTTCTTCAAGACCTCATGCACTCTGCGCTTTATGTTGGGAAAATAACAGTACACACTTATCTTGTCTGCACATTTTGTCGCACCGAAATGTCCCCAGGTTAAATGGGTGTACCATACGAGTTTTTCTATTTGTGCCTCAGGTGTACAAACACACCAATGGACTTTGTTTGGCCTTCCACAGCAGAAAAATAATACGCCATTTACCAGTTTGTAATAATTTGCCATCTGATCCGAAGGTTGCTGTTGTAACCCTTAAATGACACTTCCCCATTGAGCACCTCTTTTCTGTAACTGTGCCATATGTGCACACAAATTGACATAGTACGTCTTATATGGATTTTCCTGCAGCAGCAATACAGGGAATTCGGAGTTATTATTTACTTCAATCTCTTTGGTCAAACCCTGTGGTGACCTTGATAGAGCGTCAGCAATAATGTTTTGCTGTCCTGAGACATGCACGATCTTAAATTGGTATTGTTGCAGAGCGAGAGTCCATCTAGCCAGTCTGGAGTGTAACAGTTTACACGTTTGTAAAAACGTTAATGATTGAAATCGCAATATACGATAGTCTTTGACCCATATAGATAATTATGAAATTTTTTAAATCCCCAGATGACCGCAAGAGCTTCTAATTCTGTCGTCGTGTAAGTTCGTTCACAGTTGGACAAAACACGACTAGCAAACGCAATAGGACAGAAGGTGAGTTGTCCATTTATCTTGCGTACTTGGAAAAGGCACGCTCCAATACCCACATTCGACGAATCTGTTGACAAGTAAAATTCTTCTTGCATGTCCGGATGGTACAAAAGCAGTGCATTTACTAATTGCTTCTTTATCTCTTTGAATGCTTCTTGACACTCTAATGTCCAGAGCCAGGGCACATCCTTCTTCAGCAGACTATTTAGAGCTGCTGCGTTCATCGCCTGATTTGTTATGAATCTTCTAAAAAATGAGGCAAGGCCCATAAATCCTTTTAATTGCCTCGTATTCCTGGGTGTTGGAAACTTACTAATTGCAATTAGCTTCTCCTTGGTTGGTAAAATTCCCTTTGCATCAATTATATGTCCCTGGAACTTGATTCTGTTTACTGCAAAATGGGATTTCTGTAGGTTAGCAGTTATTCCCATGGTTTTGAACACGTCCAACACTCGGTTCAGTAAGATAATACGCTCCGCCCAAGTTTTCGATGCAATAAGCAAATCATCAACAAACACTGTTATCCTGCTTCTGAGTTCTGGGCCTAGTGCATAATCTAGAGCTGCTATAAAGATTCCAGCACTAATGTTGAGTCCAAAAGGAACTACAGTAAATTGGTAACTTCTTCCGGAATAAATGAAAGCCGTATACTTCCTTGTTGACTCATCCAGCTTGACTTGCCAATAAGAGCTCCGCAAATCAATGCTCGTCAAATATTGGACATCCTGGAACCGCTGTATAAGTTCGTCTATGTTTTCCGGATGTGTTCTCACTGGAATTATGATTTTATTTATTTCTCTGGCGTCGAGTACCAGTCTAACAGTCCCATTTGCTTTTGGCACGACTAACAATGGGGAGCAGTATGGGCTTGTAGAGGGTTCGATCAAACCCCATTTCAACATGCGATCTATTTCCTTTTGAACTTGAGCCTTTAAACTCCAGCTAACAGGATAGAAAGTTCTACAATACGTTTCGTGCGGCTTAACGTAGTGATGGCATATATATCCCTTAATAACTCCTGGCCTTTCATCAAAAAGGTTTTCATACATGAATAATAATTCATTGAGCTGCTTCTTCTGATCTTCGATAATGCAGTTGGATTCATTTAACTTTTCAAACACTAATTGACCGAAATCTTCTTTGACTTGGAACTCATTAATTACGTGCTCTTTAGAATTTTGGGCCATCCTGATTACTTGCACACTGATCCCACAATTATATTTTCTCGTAAGGCTTTTTTTTTTCAACAACTCCAACTCAATTTCTTGTTTATTAACATTCAACCAAATTTTTCCTGTTTTAAAATCTATTCTGCATCTGTATTGACGTAGGCTGTCGACTCCGATAATGCAATTTACCATCAAATTTTTCACAACAAGGAATGTGCTTAATATTGCTACATTTCCGAATTCCACACCAAGTAGTGACTGCACCTTTACATTAGCCGATCGAGCCCCAATGGCGCCCATTATTCTGCAATTCTGAACTGGAAAAATTGGTACTCGTCTTATATTCCTGATCCTGTTAAATAGTGCCTCCGAAATAACATTTGTGGTTGCAGCTGTGTCTAAAACCGCCACTGTAGGTATGGTCTCCATAATGACTTGCACTTCGGCTACTGCCACCTGTTCCTTATCCTCATCTTGTGGTTCTAAGTCCTCGGTCAGTTCATCTGCCAGTAATCGTCCATCATTATACGTAAGCTTGGGTACACATATCCTGTTGCCCCTCAACCAATTGTTGACCACTCCTCCGGGGCACGAGTGGGTCCTTACCAGTTTGTTGGATTTTGATTTGTCTGCTGGTTGACATCATCCGTCACTTCGGTAATTACCAGTTGATTCGTAGATGTCCGTCCCCACTGATGTTGGCTATTTAAATTCATTCCTCCCAGTTGATTCCACTTTCTATTATTGTTATTATTCCAGGCTTGGGGTCTGAAATTTCTTTCGTTCCCCCACACGGGATTGTATCTTTTCCCGTTCCTGTTGTTCCTTGAATAGCCCCTTGCAAGACCATTGCCGGGATTACTATTGAGATTTTGAGTGGTTTCTCTATTATTTAACAATCTCTGTTCATTCCCTTTAAGTGTTGATTGATCGCCATTGGTATAACACATACTTCCACCTTGCCTACCGTTTGGCGGAGGTTCTATCTCCCTATATTGGAATCTGTTATTACGAGCTTTCTGGTTGTTCTCTTCGATAATATCTATATGGTCTAACGACGTGAGGAACGACTCCAAGTCTTTGTCGTTGCCGTAAATCAATTGATTCCGGATGCTAGTTGGTAGTCTTGCCTTAAGTATGTTTATTATGTCTGGCAAGGGCATAGGTCTGTCCCAGTATCTCGTTTTATTTATATATTTTTCGAAATACCTTCTAAGGCTTCCTTTCGAAAAGGAGAAAGGCTCTGGGTAGAGCACCTCCTGCCTTAGGCGTTCCTGTACCCCTTCCGACCAGAACTTTGCTAAAAACGCCTTCTCAAAATCGTCATATGTTGTGCAAACAGAAGTAATGTCCGGGGCCCAGATCGCCCCCGAACCTTGTATATATCCTGTAACAAAACTGATCTTCTGCCACTCTGACCAATTTCTGGGTAGCACTCCTCTGAAACTTCGAATAAAACCAATTGGATGGATCCCTCTTTTGTCAGGGTTAAAAATCTGGAATTGCCGATGCTTTATCATTTTTTCTTCGGCATGGCAAAGGCTTTCGTAATCTCCGTTAGATAAGAATTCACGCGAACAACCAGCTTGTGGCAATTTAATGTTTGAATTACTTACACAAGTCGGTATTGTGTGCGAATGGGCAGTAACTGGCTCTATAGTCGCTGCCAACGTCTGCTGCTGCCCTGCATTCATTTGTCCTGAGCTTTGTTGTGAAGCGCGCACTGACACTTCTATCGTTTTTTTCCAATGCTTCAAATCAGCACCTAACTGCTGCCGCACCTCCTCAAGTCCTTTCGCAAACAAATTCTCTTCCTGTTTCCCAGATAAACTCTGAAATGCTGCCTTAACATTTTGCTCAACGTTTTCACACATTAGCCTTTGTTTTCTAATGTGATTTCGGATAATTTACCCGTTAATACGTTAATTTGGTGGTCTATAACGTCTTGACGCTCTGTCAGATGTTCAACGCTTTCCATTAGGTTAGCCTGTGTACGTGCCAACTCAGGAAGTTGCGCAATTGCACATGACATGGCGTCTTGCTTTTGTACTAATTGCGGAACCATTTCCACTTGTTCCCGTACAGTATCTATCTTAATAGCCACATACTCCTTCATTTCGACACGTACGCGGTGAGTAGATTCCTCACATTGTGCTTTCACCAATTCTAGTTGTGCAGTTAATTTTCGTTCCGTCTCTTCGGCCTGATCTTTGAGTTCTTTGGTCTTCGCCTCTATCCGCTGCTCTAATTCGGAAAAACTGTCTTGTAACTGCTGCTTAATCTCAGTCTGGACTAATTTCATTTCTTCTTGAGTTTGAGTGACTGTCACTAATTGTGCTTTAATATCGGTTTTCAGATTTTCCTGCCCTTCAGTAACTGAGGTTAATTTCGCGTTACTGTCGGTTTTCAAAGTATTCATGCTCTCGGTTATCATCTGCATCTGTCTCATGATAATTACCAATGGATCTAATCCCTGCTGCGTACTTGCTGTTACACCTCCAGCCGTGTCTACAGGGCGTTCTATTGCGCTATCTGTAGCCATCGATCCTACAACACTTCTTACTGCATCATTATTATCAGTGCTAACAGCTGAAGGCTGTTGCGCGCTGCTTTGCTCTGCCTGACTCATCCTAAACATTGCCCTAGTTAAAACCATATAAATGTTTTATTGTCACTATATATAACTCCCTTCTACTGTCACTATATGTAACTCCATTCGCACAAGAGTACTTCTGTGGCTACTTTCTTAATGTACATATGCAGATAAATGCAACTGGGACAGGTCAATCAAAATACATCTAACATGAACACAATTAATCACTGGCCTTTTCTCTGCGCCCTGCGTGCTCTCTTTCGGCTTTATTTGTAGATCCAATTATATAACCTGCGAGTCTTTCCTCTCTTTTCCAAGCGTCAGTTAGGTTAGCTCGTCGTAGTTGACATGAATCAGAGAACAAAATTATTTTAGCAACGTCCAAAAACGTGTTCTGTCACGGATTGGCCATTTTAACATTTTTTTTAAATGTTAAGGATAATAAGTTGCCATCTCTTCATCTAAGAATAGATGATGAATGCAGCTAGCCGCTAACTTTGTGTAATGTCTTGTCTGTATAGACGTGTATCTGTTGCCTTTAAGATCCCTTCACCTTCACACATAAATCTATACAGTAGAGTAAGGGCCTCCCATTTGTTGGATGACTGGCTGTAAGAGATCTTTACATTTATTATTACTGTTAAACACTGTATTCAGTCGGGAGAATCAATCGTGTGGACAATTCGTTCCTTTTACGAAAGATTGCGAATTCCAGATGTGTGCGAAGCCTTTTTGGACGATTTAACACAGACTCAGTGATTGCAGGCTCTCCTCGACACAGCTGAAACTTCCCCACTAATTACAGGTCCAACGTGATCATCAAATGATTCAGAAAAAAACTCATTCGTTCATTCACTCCAGAACAAAAAAGTCACAAACCTTATTTATGAAGGAAATTGTGTATTCAATCCATCTCCATTACATGTCCAGATCTCCGGTGATTCCACGTCTTAATTATTTTCCGTTTACAGTCTCTTTCTCTTCAAACAACCGCTAGCAGCACAAATGTTAATTGGCTCGCTATAGCGAGAAGAAAAGCAGAATATGTATCTCTCAGAAACTCGTCAGCCCCTCAACAGATACTCCAGAAGCTGTCCTAGTTACCACTCTAACAACCATGGAGAATGCATATATGCATTTCTGTTATTTCAAAGAATAAACGCACCAGAAAATACTTTGGCGTCGTCGAGCTGTCGCCGCATATGTTACGAGAAAATCAGATCAGATAACTTTTCCAAAGTGAATGAATGTGGATGGTTTGAGTGACAACGATTAATTGGTGCGCGGTAGAGGGTATTTTCTGTGGGGACATTACAGTCTGATGCTCTGTTTCCAGGTCACGTTGTAATGCACTATGTCTTTGGGCCGTGCCCTCTAGTTGCGACTCTAGTTGTCCTCTCCTGCAGCTGCTGCTCTCCTGCCGTCCGCACTCAGCTTTGCTATCCTTTGCTGCCGTCCCCATTATCTGATACTCTGTTTAACGTCTGCGCCACGCCAGGCGTCCTATCCGCCAACTGCTGCCACGTAGATCAGCCTCTGGTTGTGTAGGTCACTGTGTGTGATGTTCTTGCCCGTTGATGCAGGCCTCGAGAGTAGTACTTCTCTTCGAGTGCTCTAGGTGTTTTGTCTTCTCCATTGGAAAGGTTAGGTGTTCTGTCCTATTGTTGGACCTGCTTTGTAACATGTCACGTCTGGTACTCTGACCAAGAGCTCTTTCCTCAGTCTCCACTCCAATTTCTATTTGTCATGGAATCTCGATGCTGCCTCTGTTGTGTTTTTAGAAGCTCTAGTGCTGCAGTCTAGGTAGAGCTGAATTGGTATCCAGTGCCACAGTTATTGAGATCCTCTGCACCTTGAACTCGATGGGTTCTTTTATGAAACTGTCCCGATATCTCAGTGTCTGCACCAGAAACTACAGACTGGAAGTGACCTATCACTAGAAAGGCTAAACAGGCAGATGTCAGACTGAACACTTGAACATTCCTGCAGAGCAGACAGAGCACTTGGAGCAATAGACCATACCAGTCAGCTGAAAGACATAGAAGACAATGATACCAAAACCTGACAAACCAAGGACTTACCCGTGATTCTATACGCCGATCTAGCTGCCTGAAGACATACATAGCACTGAAAGAGCTCTTCCCAATGACACAATCAGGCGTCCAACACGACCACTCGACCAATGACCCATTGATTAAACTGACTGAGAGACCAACAAAGGGCTTCAATGGAGGTCACTGTGCGCTTGCAATGTTTTTAGACATTGAACGTTCATGTGACAAGCTCTGTTACATCGGAATACTCCACAAGCTAATACAAATGGGCCTCCCAACCAAAGATGTAATACGGACATACATCTCAAACAGGACTTGCAAGGTACATGTCACCAGTGCAACATCCAAGTTTGGTGGACAGTGGAAGTGTTTAAAATCATAAGAGTGTTCCTGAAGCCACTCCGTAGCAATTCAGGACTCGTGAGCTGTTGCATTGTCCTGCTGCAATGGCCCAAATCTGTCGAAATGCACAATGTACATGAATGGATGCAGGTGATCAGACAGGATACTTACGTATGTGTCACCTGTCAGAATCGTATCTAGACGTATCAGGGGTCCCACCTCACTCCAACTGCACACGACCCACACCAACCCTCCACCAGCTTGAACAGTCCTCGCTGACACGCAGGTTCTATGGACTCAGGAGGTTTGTAATGTTATGTGACCCTCACTGCCATTTTTTAAAACTAATTTCTGCCTGATTTTATTCTGAGAAGCTCAGTATAGTATGTAAATACCATAAATGTAAATGTGATTCAAAAAGTACTCAAAGTGAAGTGAAGTGCAGCTGGACAGGTCGAAACTCTTTAGCGCGCAATCCCCACAACGATAGAAGTTGTGAATCTTTGAGTATGGACTCTAAAAAGAAGACGATTGATTAAAAAAAGAGGACTGTTAATCTGTATCTTGTGGAACGAGGACGTGTTGTTAGGCCGTCGCTCAGAACGTATTGTTACATGTAATGAACATTGCTATTGCAGTGATAAAACTGAGTAAAGTATGTGCAAGAGTTGCCAGACATTTATGTATACAAATTTTCTGGAAGTGAAGAATAAAAATATCTTGTTTTTGGAAAAGGAGGTGAACTTCATTGTCGTCGCCATCTAACAATCGACAGAACTGTGAGTGTAAAAAGTTCACTAAACTACAGGAAAAGAAATGCATTCTCAATAGTTTTCATTCAATATGTAACAACCTCTCATAATTTCTTAATTACAGTAATTGGATTATGTTCTTGTACAATAGTATGGTGCCGGACTCCACTGAACAATTTTGATGTAGCAGGACGTGTAGTTTGAAGGAAGTTTGTGAGCCAAGCAATCTCCTTTTCTCACGAAAAGCAAATTGATGTTTGATCTTAAGTTTTCTCTTGTTGGGTAGGTATGTTATGCCCACTTCCTTGTTCAGGTGTTTGTCCAGAAACACGCCAAGGTATGTGACAGAGTCGTTACTCAGTTATGAAAAGCTACGAAAACTTGGGCTCAAAGCTATCCACAATACGCCAAGTAACTAAAAGAGTCGTATTTTAAACCTTAAAGAACAATAACTTCCTACAGATTATAATACGTCACCAACTGGTGCAGAAGCTGATCATTGAAGGACACAGCAACCAAAATTCAAATACCAGTTGCGACTCAAAGTTAAAGTCTCAATCAAAAATCAATCTCTCTCTCTCTCTCTCTCTCTCTCTCTCTCCAAACACGTATATAAATATTCATATTTTTAAGATAAAAGTCATTTTATAGGTTGTCTCCATACCTGTACTCGTCCATCTGGTCAATACAACTGAAACGAGGCTCGTCCTACCAGGCAACATGTTTCCAGTCAACCGACGTCGATGTTGACGAGTCCAGATGAGGCCTAAAGTTTTGTGTCTTGCAATCATTGAGATTTGGTTCCGAAAGTCCATATCGATGATGTTCGTTGAATGGTTCGCACACTGACACTTGTTGATGGCCCAGCATTGGAATCTGCAACGATCTGCAGAAGGCTTGCACTTCTGTCACGTTGAACGTTTCTCTTCCGCCGTCGTTGGTCCTGTTCTTATTTGATCTTTTTTTCTGCCGCTGCAATGTCAGAGATTTGATGTTTTACCGGATTCCTGATATTTACAGTACACTCGTGAAATGGGCATATGGGAAAATTCCCACTTCATCACTGCCTCAGAGATGCTGTGTCATAACGCTCGTGCACGAACTATAACACCACGTTCAAACTCACTTCAATCTTGATAAACTGCTGTTGTAGCAGCAGCAGCAGTGACCTATCTAACAACTGTGGCAGTCCCTGTTGTCTTATATAGACGTTATCGACCGCAGCGCCATATTCTGCCTGTTTACATATCTCTGTATTTGAATACGTATGCCTACACCAGTTTCTTTGGCGCAACAATGTATATGTTGTATATTGCCGGTATACCCACTGTAACAACTCCCTCAGAGACAGTATAACTTTGCGCTGACGACACAGCATACTGGTGCACAGAACTTAAAACAATTACTACACAGTGGAAGACAGTGATCTGCCTGCAACGATTTGAAGACTGGATAGCTAGGTGGAGAATCCGACAAAACCCATCCAAAACAATCCTGTTGAGACACAGACACCTGACGAAAAAACGATATCAGCCCAATGACGACATCCAGTTGACACTCCGGAACACACCACTAAGACTTAACGACACTGTCACACACCTTGGCATGTTTCTGGACAAACACCTGAACAAGAAAGTAGGCTTAACATACCTACCTGACAAGAGAAAACTTAATATGGCAGGTTCATATACTACTCTACTGATATGACACAACCAAACAGTCATACATACATAGAAGACGTACATAAGATCAGTAATACAGTATGACACTGCCCCCTTAGAAAGCATTCAAGAAATTAGTAGCAGAACGACTACGTTCGACTAAACGATGGCTTGTACAAAGCACCCAGTAATGACGTACATGAAGTTACAGAAGTGGAAACCCTGAAAACCCTACAAACTAAACTAAGAGCCAGTTAGAGACAAACACATTCTTACTAACCAACAAGACGTGGAAGAAATTCTGTCGACATGACCACGACTAACCAGGCGGCCCAGATTCAAATACACACACCCAGCAGATACATTAGCCCACACATACCACCACTAAAGATAATCCAGACCTCGCCACCACAAAGGAACCTCTACCAAGAGAAATATTAGTACCCCTTCAGCTAGACCAAAAACAGAACAATTACAAGCACACTGGCATATACACAGCAGAAAGAGGAAAAACACACCATAGAACAGAATCTTCCTCTCTCTCTGTGTATCTCTCTCTCTCTCTCACACACACACACACACACACACACACAAACACACACACACACACACACACACACACACACATACACACACAAGCGCGCGCACACACACACACACACACACACACACACACACACACACACACTATAACACTAGATTTAAGCACACTAAAACTAAGATAGGTATAGAAACAAGTGTATGCTTATAAGTGCCCCAATACTGCTCCTCACTCACAGTGAAAAGTAGCTAATGTGAATGGATATAGCTAACCAAAATGAAAACCCATTTATAACCATAATGATTTTGTTAAAAAAATCATTGTAACTTAATTGACACCAGTATCTATCCACTGTAATACATAACTAAGTGAGCAACCATGACTGTACCACCAATATCCAAAGATGTTTGCACTCACTCTCCTTAATGACTTACCTTATCCAATGATAATTTATTTTAATATACCTATTTCTTATACACATCTACTCAATTCAATTAAGCATTTTATTTAATTTATACATGTAACCAAATATGGCACTTTCATACATACTAACATAATAATTTTGTAACCTGTAAAATATGAGTAATATTAGCAGTGTGTTAGGTTTTAACCTACAGTTTAATTCCTTTTGTTATAAAATGCCAAATTGTAAAGTTAATTTTAATTTTTTTTTTATTTGTATTGAAAAGCATGATGATGTAAATTTTGTAAGGCATGACTAATTGCACCCATGCAAAAATGTATAAATAAATAAACTGTACTTGTACGCCAATCGGTTGAAAAGAGCATTCTGCAAGCTCTCAAGTAGCCCACTCCAACCACTCAGGGTGAAGATCGCAAAGTGTAAAAAAGGTCTTAGGCTTCCAATTAACGGTTAAGCTTCTTCCATTGCACCTGGACGTGGAGGCACAGTGATTCAGATCTCAGGACCCTGGGCATGTGACAAAATATAGCAAATGTGTGCCAAGAAGTGGCAGACGTGCAGTAAACCTTCACTCGCGAATCTGTAACAACAGAAAACGTCCTGACTGTCTGTGTTGGTTGTGGAGGCCAGCATGTGGCATGGTGGAGAGGATGCAAGGTCTTCTCAGACAGCATCGGCGCCATGAACAAGAAGAAACTGTAAAACCAGAGAATTTTGGCAAAAGAAGATGTGGCCTGCAAGGGGCAAACACAGCAAACAAGCTGCAGCTGCCCAGCAGGCCCTGCCAGATAAAGGCATGCATGCCTCGACTCTGTAGCATGAGCATGTAAGGAAACTGGCTAGTGAGAGTGGTGTGGGAAACCACAGACAAATACAACAGCAGTCGTTGCATGGCCGCTGAAAAGACGACTCATGGAGGCCATGGAAGTGCCCAGCTGGGCAAGTGAACAACGCTGTCAGGGACACTGGAGGATGCAGCCACAGCCAAGCTCCCCGAAAAGTGGACAAACCAACATCATCTCGTAGAGCAACGTCGATGACTGGACGTGCAGTTGCGAATTGCAAAATCAAATTGTGACACTGATAGAAATCAATCTGACAATGATATATTATGATTTTCAACTTTGGTATTTTACCTTATAACTTTCTGTGTGCTTTTACAGTTTTAATATACTAATTGTCAGCTACTTACTGTTTCTTTTTTTTGTGTACATTCAGGTACCTGAAGATGTTCATGAAGACTGAAACAATAGTGAATAAAACTGTTTAATTTAGCAGCTGAATAAGTTTCTCACAATTCATTCCTGCAGTATATCTCATCTGTGGAGAGGTTAGCAGAAATATTTCAGATTAAAATTGAGTTCAGGCTAGCACAACGGAAATTTTTTGGGACTCCTGCTGTTGATGTGAATTGATGATGTAACAGATGTTTTACAGATGCAGATATCTATAATGAAGTACATCTAATAACAGGAGCTGCTCAAACATTCAGTCAGATCACGTTAGAATTTCAAACATACTCGAAAATTGGCAACTCTCTTCAAATATTCCAAAATATAAAACTGTGCTCTTCACGAAAATAAAAAAAGGCCGCTGTGGCCGAGTGGTTCTAAGCGCTTCAGTCCAGAACGGCGCTGCTGCTAGGGTCACAGGTTAGAATCCTGCCTCGGGCATGGATGCGTGTGATGTCCTTAGGTTAGTTAGGTTTAAGTAGTTCTAAGCCTAGGGGACTGATGACCTCAGATGTTAAGTTCAATAGTGCTTAGAGTCATTTTAACCATTTTTGAATAATCGTAGTATCCCATAAGTACAGTATTAATCAGCTGCAGCTGGAATCATTCAACACATACAAACAAATAGATGTAGCAGTTTATGGGAATATGAAGTGGAATGATCACATAGGCTAAACTATAACTAAAATAGGGCACAGACTTTGGTTAACTGGCAGCGTACTTGGAAAATGTGATCAGTCAACAAAGAAGGTAGCTTACAAAATCCTTTTGACCCATCCTAGAATATCACTGAATTTTATGTGACTTGTGGTTATGACATATGGTTGGTCAGTAGAACACACACTAAGAACTGTATATACATTTATTGAACACAGAGACAGAAAGAACAAACATGGCAGAACACATGTTGTGCGCCAAGAGAAGGCATAGAACAAAAGCAGTTCAAAGAAATAAGAGTCAAAGATAGGGCACTCTGACCCAGAGACGGTACAGACTTATAGCAGATAGGACGAATAGATGATGTGAAGCAAGAACAATTATGAGTTTGTTTGATCGACAGACTATGTCACAGACATGTTCATAAAACTTAACTAGCAAGTACTTAGAGATAGATATCAACTACCCTGTGAAAGTCTACTTACAAAGTTTCAAGAACCAATATTAAGGGACAAACCTAGAAATATGTCACTTCCCCCTATGTATTGCTACTGTAGGAACACAGAAGACAAGATTAGACTATTTGACACACACACACACACACACGCACACACATGCAGAGGCATTTAAGCAATCTTTCTATTTGTGCTCTGTACCTGAATGAGCAAAAAACCCAACAGCTAATACACTGAAAATTATCCTCTGACAAGCTCTTCATTGTGGTTTACAGAATATGCATATAGATAAAGACATATTGTAAGAATCGTAACTTGTGACTGACCTCAAATAAAAATAATCAAAACACAAGGCAGAAGTTCTGAGAAAGAGAATGGGACCCAAATGTGAAAATGTAAAGTGGATGAACACAAGCAGGAGACAGCTATTACAGTTTTATGCAAACCCTCACAAGGAAAATTCTGAACTTGTCTCGTTCGAGGAAGAAATGAAGCGATTCGCTTATAGAAATTCATTAAGATCTATAGGCAATTGATGTATATGAGGAGATCTTTCAAGAGTAACAAAATTCTGAATATTAATTAACAATTATAAATTTCTCGAGAAGCAGCATCGATACACTACAGGATGGGCAGAAGAATGGCGTAAGAAAGACATCGGATAGATGAAGAGATACAGAAATGGAAAGAGTAAAAGAAGTTGTGTATTCAGTCCAGACGTGCTCCATAGTTGGGTAGAACCATTAAAAATTATTATTAGAGGGAAACATTATCTGTAAGAATTGGTAGTAAATCTAGAAAATAAGAAAACAGTTTCAAAAATCTATGATAATTTCTCTGTGGTGTAAAATGGTTAACAAGACAGAGAAGAGTGTTCAACTACCGAAGAGTGTTCGAAGAATGAGAGTTTTTAAATGAGGAAAAAAGTGGTTTCTTCTTGACAGCGCCTTCAGTACCATAGATATGTCGCCAAATGGGAATAAGTAATGAATTATGAACATGTAAATGCTTGCGGTGGCGTAACATTTCTCAACAAGGGCTCGTGAATTCCACGAACATTCCGTGTGCAACATCAAAAATACATGCCAAGGCTTGGAGGATACTACATACTACAGTGGCGAACGACATGGCGATAATGCCTTCATTGTTCGCCACGTCTTCGGGCCAGCCTCGCATCTTCGACGATGTCTAGCAGCGAACTGTGCCACGACGAGTGTCGAATTTAACGAGTGACTTCACGATAAACAATCCAGATTTGCACCGACTGAATCTATTCCTGGTACTTCAGACAAATGAGCTGCAGGGTATCACAATAAACATTGGCCACTTGCCTCAGTAACAAACATTAATCTAAGTGCCTTCGACCTTTGCAAAGGTCAAGACATCTCGTGTTCCAGTGCTAGTGATTATGAGCGTTATGACACTCACTTTAACGACCTGAATCATACGAACACCTCCCAAAGTGCGGTTATGGTTGAACAACAATGGCCCACACCATAGGACTCCATCCCTCTGTTTCGTCACCCATCTACCAGTGGACTGCAGGATCAAAGCTTACACCATCTTTCAGTACCTGTGTATTCCGATTTTCCAAATGTGGTTTCGACCGTTGCGACTAAGCACCATTTCCGCGATATAGACCATGACGTCACTCATATCCCAGCCGTGCCAGCTATGCCAGCCATGCCGTGCATCACAACCGACTCGCTTCTGATCCAGCACTGTGCTTTGCATGTGCATCGCCCACACCCAGCACCAAACTAACTATGGACTACGAGAACGCGTTTTTCACGACTTCGTCTCGGCAAAGTCAGATACCGCTGTCTCCCTGTTCAAGTGATGTCACACCCGCGTCAGCCGCGTCGCGGACGACTGCACGTCCGCACGAACTCCAAGAGACACCGCCTGCGCCGCTGGATAATAAATGGAGCAGGCCTTCCTTCTTTACTGTGCCATGACCTCAGGCGAACTCTCACATACATTTTCTGCCGTCTCAGACATCTGATATTGCGAAAGTCGTGCCTACGGCGTTGGTCCCGGAGCTTCACTCACACACCCAGCCGTTCTTCGAACAGCCACCCGAGTTCTATACACATCCCCTCTTGAAGCCCACGCCACCCATACCACGACATGAATCGCCTCATCATGGACCTCCCTATGTCGAATGGCATTTCCTACCGTCTCGCGCACCGACGCTGTGCGCCTCCCGCGTTTCCCGTGCAGTGCCGCACCTTCCTTGCGATGATGCTTTACAACCAAAACCACTGACGGCCACCATACCGCCCACCACCGTCCGAAACTACCGTTGTTCCGAGAGGATTCTCCCGCGATGTGGTTGCCTTCAGCGAATGTTTGATGTCAGCCAGTGGCATAATTATGGACAACGAGAAGTTCGCCACTCTTCTTAACCACCTCAGGGATACTGCTACCTTTATCAGCGACTTGATTTTGAGCGTTTCGGTTCTACACAGATACGAAACACTCAAGACACTACTGCTACAACGACTAAGTCCGCCCCTGGTAGCTGAGTGGTCAGCGCGACAGACTGTCAATCCTAAGGGCCCGGGTTCGATTCCCGGCTGGGTCGGAGATTTTCTCCGCCCAGATACTGGGTGTTGTGTTGTCCTAATCATCATCATTTCATCCCCATCGACGCGCAAGCTGACGAAATGGCGTCAAATCGAAAGACTTGCACCAGGCGAGCGGTCTACCCGACGGGAGGCCCTTATCACACGCCATTATTATTATTATTATTACAGTGACTAAGAGGCACGCCTGAAGAGCAGCTACATCTCGTCATCAACGAGACTACTTTGGGCAACAGCACGACGTCTTCGCTCTTGCGCCGCCTGCGAGCTCTAATTGATCCAATGATAGTGCCTGATCGTGCGTGATGGGCACTTTGGCTCCTAAAACTGCCAGAGAACATGCAAACAGCGATTTTAGTGTATGAGGAGGCACCTCTGGAAATTGAAATTTGTCGTAAGTTCCTATGTGACCAAATTTCTGAGGTCATCGGTCCCTAGTCTTACAGACTACTTAATCTAACTTAAACTAACATGTGCTAAGAACAACACAAGCACACCCATGTTTGAGGGAGGATTCAAACCTCCGACAGGGGCAGGCAGACGAACTGTGGCAAGGTGCCTTAGGCTGCACAGCTACCCTCCACAGCCAGGCACCTCTGGAATTTAAGCTTCGTCTCACTGACCGAATGCAGACACTTTCACAACACTGCATTCTAACCAACAAACAACAACGCTACACTGCAGTCGACACCTAGCATGCCTACACCGAATCAGATTTACCACGATCCCGGACGAGCTGCAGCAACATTCTGTACGGCCATGAACTGCCTGTGACAGTCAGACTGACTCAAACCGGATTGTGCCCCCTCCCCCCTCTCTACTACCCTGAGCGCCTTTCACAGCTCCAGTGTATACCAGTCGCCTACTGTAAGAGCCAAGGTTGTTGCCTCCTCAGTTGGCCACTGCCCCTACTCTATGTATAAACAAAACGCGCTCTGACCAAGTGTATCACCTACTTCCACTCCCAACACACAGCAAAATACTGCTCATTTGACACCAGATCTGGGAAGGATGCACAGCGCTGCAGACAACCCTGCACCTACCCAAATTAGAACACCAAACTGATGGAGACGCACCAGGCTGCTCTTCATAACGTGATGCTTCTGCACTCCACGACAGAACAGCACCAATGCAGCATTTTAATGGGCATAATGGGCAGGTGGTTGCCGACAGTACTACCTGTTCTCGCAACTGGTGCACTGTCGCCATTGTCACTGCAACTGCGCATGGCCAATGACACTGCAAGCACAGTTTCTGGAACTGCATACACGTGCCTAACCTCGGAACAGATATACTAATACTTTGGACATTCCTAGTGGCAGAGACAGTTGAACCAGTCCTTGAGAGCCAATTTCTTCTGGCACTACCAACTATTGCTGGATTTAAATTTCACTCTCCTATTAAGATGGGATGGCCAGCAGCCGATCTGTAGTGTAGTCAGTGATACATTACTTGCCAGCACGTCATGCCCTCGATTACACTACCACTGCTCAAGACACCAATCGACCTGAAACTACAAAGCGAATGACTCTTCAACCAGCTATGTGTAAAGGCAGTCAAGTACTCATCATTATATATGACAATGAGGTCATGAGCCTCCACAACAAACAATTAGGAGACAAATTGTGGACCCCACTGTATCACCAGAGGCAGTTCAACAGCATCTCGATGACCTTCATCATCTTGACACCGATCACTACCGTGGCACCACTACTATAGACACTTCTCAGGGTAGTGAAGCATCACACTCCCCACTAAATTGTGCTACTAAGACAATGCTGTATGATGTTAACAGCGATGGACTCACTCCATGCTCTCCCTCTAGAGCACACACAATCTGTGCCTTGCTGGATGGTACAATTCACCAAATTACAACCACACCAGGTCCCTCTGTCTGACACTGCCTGTGTCGTCTCGTTCCTTACAAACGTAAAGTGGCTAAAGCTGCAGCCGGGGAACTTTTGCAAACTGGCATGGTCAGGCCATCAGACAGTGCTTGGACCTACCCAATTAAACTATTTCCTAAAAGAAAAAAAAACAGTATTTGGCGCCTATGTGGTAGCTACCGCTACCTCAAAGTCTGTGCAGTCATTGACAGTTACCCACTCCGAACTTGCACAATTTTTCCCATGTCTTGGCTGGGGCAAAAATTTTCGGTGTCATCAATGCAAAACAGCATACCTGCAGATTCCGAAGGCGGCCAAAGACATACCAAAAACTGTTATAATCGGGCCATTCAGTCTCTCTGAGTTGCTCTATATTTCGTATGGATTAAAAAACGCGGAAGAGAAGTGGCAATGATTTATTGACAGCATTTGCCTTTTTCGTACGCCTATTTAGATGATGTAAAAAACCAGCAAGACCACGACGACCACCTGCATATCATCCTTGATAAGCTGGTCTCCCACAGCGTCATGATAAACAATGACAAGTGCCATCTTCAGCAAACCCATGTGCCCTTTGTCAGGCACCACATCGATTCATCTGGGGTGCATCCTACTCCAGTGAAAATTGAAAAGATATGTCTCCTCTCACTTCCCAACAAGTACCAAACTACCAAGAGCTGTGTAGGTTTTTGGGGGTCATAAATTTCTAGAGGGACCAATTGTCGCATGCCATTGAGACTTTACTACCACTCACACAAGCATTGCACAGCAAGAATACATTTGGTAAATGATGCCTCGATTGGACACTGAAAATGCAGATGGCCTTTGAAAAAATAAAAGAACATTTGTCACATGCCATGACCCTCGCCCAACTATCACCCGATGCACATCTAATTATCACAGCTAATGCTAAAGACAACGCGATCAGGGCTGCTTCACAGCATGAGATCGGTGGAATCACTGAGGCACTCAGGTTTTTCTCATGCAAACTTACCAACAAACAGAAAAAATTGTCTACATTTGATGCAAACTACTTGTCATATATGAAGTAGTTCGTCATTTTGAAGATGATGTTGAGGGGAGACCCCTTGCCATATATACAGACGATCCCCCATTGACAGACATATTCCGCAACCTGTCGGCGGATAGTGCACCCAGGAGATTTTACCACCTGTATTTCACAGCATAGTTCACTACCAACGTGCGATACACCAAAGGTGCCTATCCTATTGTGGCATTCCCCATATCAAGGCTATCTCTGCCCAGATGGACTTTGATAGGATCACAGATGCAAAAGCCACAGATGCCGATCTCCACAGCTTGTTTAACAAACCAGACAGCGGACTTCAATTGCAACACACGCTACCAGGCGCTTCCAAACAAATTTGGTGTGATGTTTCGAATGGACAGGTCCAACCAGTCGTCCCAGAGCTGTATCGCACCACAAATTTGGACCTTCTACACAACCTTGCACACCTCATCATGGAACTGTTTATCTGGCATAAAATTAAAAAGGATTGTGCCAGGTCTTGCATTCTGTGCCAGCAGGCAAAAACTGGCCGCTACATACAGCCCCCCCCCTTTGTTAAATTCTCTATTCCAAAGTGACGATTCCAGTACACCCACACTGACATCATAGGCCACTGTCCGAATCACATGGTTACCATTACATTCTGTCAGTGATAGATAGAACAAGGAATAGAGACCATGGCCATTTCCGATGTATCAACTGAGACAGTACCAAGAACTTTCGTCAACAGATGTATTGCCAGATTTGTTTGTCTGGCCACCTTAACGTCAGACCAGGAAAACAAACAACTGGAAAATAAAAAACAAATGTCAGTGGACTGGCTTACACAATTGTGGACTTTACCCGACCTGCCACAACAGGTACTCCTCGCCCTACCACCTCTTTTATTTCCATTAATCAATTTCCAAGTACATATGAATCTCCAAGAATTTCCGCTTGACAACATATCTGACATATTACACCATACTGACCCCGTGGTTACCGCTACCTGTACAGACAGGTGGTCGGGTGCAAGCACCATCACACACAGTTTCATGCACACCATTCCTGTCCCACCAGAAGTTGACATGTTGGAACTCATCTCTCACTTTTCAGCAGATGGTATATTCACCATTACAGACGTGTCTTACACTATCACATGCTCCGGAACATCGCCTGTGGACACTAAAATGCAAGGCAACACCACCAGCTTGCCTCCCTCTTCAAATACTGCCGCCAAGCCAGCAACAATTAAAAGTTTATCAAACGTTTTGCAACGTGAAAAACCAAAATGGCGTTGTCTACTACCGAAATATGAATAGTAGCCAAGAGTAGTGCGGTTCCTCGATTTGATGATGTCTACTTTGTCACTGTCTGCCAGATAAAACGAAATAGGCCTTCTAATATTGCAGGAATTGTAACTCCCACCAAATAAGCGAGACTGTTTTGACACAAATGGTGGTTTTTATCCATCTCATTTACATAAATAACATGACATATAATTGATGAAGTACTAATATTAAACGCATAAAAGGCCTATTACAAGCAAAAAGTTATATGTCAGGAAATAGTTTCACATTTCATTCATACGCTCCAGTTTCCCAAGGAAGAGATCGAAAAATAGCAGTAGTACGAAATTTTTATGTAAATTTGTATTCATCATATTCTTCCATATAATTTGTGTAACATCCCTGTCTCTTGTCCTTCCTCGTTCTAACAACCAAGCTTGTCATTAGTAATTCTCTAACTACTCATGCCACTGTCAAAACTTATTCTCTGCTTAACTTCACTAACCCTGCTAGAATCACTGGTTTAGTTATCTCACATTTATTCTCTGGTTAGGCATTATTACGTGTTGCTACAACACGCTTCCTGCGCTATTCCGAGAATGGAATTAAGTGGCTGACAGCCAAGGACTGTACAACTGGCCCTTAGTAGTGTAGCGATCTGGTAAAAATTTTCTTTCAGAATTTCATTTTCTTAGATACACCGAGAAGATAATATGTATTCTTTCTTAGCGGTTATTTCTGTTAGTCGTCTATTTCCACTCTGTTAGTATGAATCTATGGATTTCCCTATTAATTATAACAACATATATCGTTAACACGCGTAATCAATCACATAAACGAACAGCGATTGGCATGCGCTCGATCGGTTTAATTCGACTCAGCGTGTATAGCCTCATTCCATTTTGTCTGTGGGGAAGTTCTTCATTTCTAGATGCGACGTGATTTCCCTGGCAGAGACATCACGTACACTATGCACGCATTCAAAAATCAGCTTATGGTTCATTAAAATATCAACTTAGAATGTATTCAAAAAAATGTCCAAAGACCAAGTGATGCGTTTCAAAATCATATGAACCATCGATTTACCAACATGCACTGGATGCTAGACACTTTTTTCAAGAATACGAATTTGGAGTCCCATGATGAAATTGCCGCCCTAGATCCGGGCCTATAGGTACCCATCTCCGACATGATCAACATGTAGATATTATACATAAATATTTCAAATCTAAATATAAACGTTCTGCATTGCAACTTCGATTGTAAATGTGGACTGTGGAATCCGTAACATCACGGAAGAGTGATAATCACACAAATATAGTTTGCGCAACGAACTTTGTTCGCTGCCGTGGTGGAAACGATATGGTATCAAACTCACAAAGTATATATTTACACTTGACAAGTCGTCGAAGACCTTTGCATCGCTGTTTGTGTATGACATGTGACATTTGAGTGTGATGGAAGTGTAAACAGCAAATAACAGAAAGTATTTCGTCGTGTTATATATCGTCGAAGTTACAATCTGATGAAAGTAAGCTGTAGGAAAAGTGAATTATTTTGTGTCCGCTGATGCAGTGCTGGCAAAAACATTACTTAAGTGGTAAGCAGGAAAACCGTCGCGTGATAACAATTACTTTTAAGTAATAAGAACTTTTGTAGTGAGTGACTGTTTCCAAATTATTTGCAGCTAGTAGTAATTTTGACTCAGATTACTGTAAATAGGAAAGGATGAAATGACACTTCATTACTTCATCTTTAT
Organism: Schistocerca serialis cubense; assembly: GCF_023864345.2. Taxonomy (NCBI): domain Eukaryota; kingdom Metazoa; phylum Arthropoda; class Insecta; order Orthoptera; family Acrididae; genus Schistocerca; species Schistocerca serialis. The sequence goes on from NC_064638.1 coordinate 778,219,578, forward strand.
AGCTCAATTGAGTTCGAATACTTGCCTGTTATTAATATCGCCTAAAACACAGATACGCAACGGTGCATTTAATCTATTTCGACGAAACTATGATTACATGTAATCACAACGCTGTCCAGCGTCAATAACTTTGGTTTCTAAGGGTTGCTGTCGGCAACTGTCGGTGTACTTTTTTTTTTTTTAAAAAGTCAGATCGTTTAATGTAGAGAGTGAAAACTCTGTAGCGCTACCTGTATCATTGAAATATACTATAAATAAAAAATGTGTAAACCTCTCTCCTTCGTTACTGATTTTCTTGTTCATCAAATTTACTCGGAGTCTTTTGCTTCTGGGTCCTCAGCCACTTTGAATTGTTAAAATGAAAACATGGTTCCATAACTGCATTGGAAAATTGTCTAACAACCAAAAACTACAGTATGGTCATTCTATATCAACGGGACCAGGGGCCCTCTCGACCGTCTCCAAATCTAATGAAATTTGGTGTGAAGGTTCCATAAGGTCTTTGATTCTTATGTGCCAAATTTCAGTTCAGTATCTGCAGTGATTGAACTTCTAGGGGCTTTTAAAGAGAGGCTACTCATCTTCGCATCACATACAAAAATACTAATGTACCAAGTTTGCTAGACTTTTTTTTTTTAAAGTTCTGGCACACATTTGGTCATTCACTTTAATACACAAAGACAACTTTTATGTTGAATCACATCATGTCTAAAATTTGGCATTTAGCCGCACCTAAATATATCATTATTATTATTTTTATTTTTATGTGTGTGTGGACCCTGTTGGATCATGCATTACATTGATTATTTCGCTATGTGCTTTCTTCTGACCACTTGGTACCTGATCTTTTAGGGACTTCATTCACTGGCTTTACTACCCATCTATTTATCTTCTGACTGTCAAGTTTCCTGTCTAGTATGTCCGATGTTCCTATCTGTGACTTTTCCAAGTCATATTTGACTTCTTCTGTCCATGGAATTTTCTTCAGTTTTGCAATGTATGTCAAAATCTTGTGCATTAGCCTTGAAGATGGGAGTCTATGAATGTGTCCATAGAATTTCAATCTTCGTTTCCTGATATTTGCAGCAAGGTTGGACAGTTCTTCTGTTGCTCTGCACAATTTGAGTCTGTACCCCTCGTCTGTTTTATCTGGTCCCAGCATTTTCCTCATAATCTTTCTTTCCTCCTTCAAGAATGTTCTTCAGATTGCCTTTTCTATTAAGTACCAAGGTTTCACTTGCATACAGCACTTCAGGATATACACAAGCCTCTAAACTGGCTCAAAAATTTGTCTTGCTCTTCTGAGAGCCAAGGTTTGGCTGAACACTACTACTATTCATATGAACCAATCACACCTACCTACGATGTTTATATATGGATCAAATTCAACTAGCATTGGATGCCTACAAGAAAAGATATGCATTTGCAAAGTTGCCAAAATTTTGTACATTCAAATTTCAGAATATGTTTGGGAGGGGGGGGGGGCAATATCTCAACTGTGTCTTGTTCAATCCTCTTTTTCTTGCCACACCTAGAGAGAGCATGCTTTAAGCTTTCAAAGCTACGTGGTTTAATTTGTGATCTAGTTTATTGATGGGTAAGAATGTATTTCAAAAGTTATTATTTTAGCTCATCGAGAAGATTGAAAAGTGAAAGATTTTGCTCATAATGTCCCACAGTTACTTTTCTTTGAGTATATAAATCAGTTTCAAACATTAATTTAACATGTGTCATAAAACAAGTATAATAGACAACACAGCAAATTTGCAAAACAAAAACATGAGTCAGTTCCATTTTGGGTTGAATAGTTCTACAAGTTCGTCGAGGACAGTTTGAGGAAAGCTGTATTGTCTCCCTGATGATGATGACGATGATAATGATTGTGCTTCTAAAGTCATGAAAATATGTTGCTCAGTGATCCAGCAGGTGCCTTTAGCAGCTGGCCAGTGGAAGGAATGAGCAAAACCATGTGGGTGCATTAAGCTGTTGATGACATCATCTTGTTCATGTTTAATATGGTATTAACTTTATTTCAAAGGCATAGACAGCAATTGTATCATGAAGGAGCCACTTACTGATCATACAAATGCTAATATTTTGACATTCTTTGCCACCAGAATAGATAACAAATGGATGTAATGTGGCCTTCTCTGAGTAAAATCATTGCACAGCATCTTCAACAAGAAATGAATAATTGTCAGCAAGATACATCAATATAATTTATTCATTTTCTGCAAGATTTCTCTGTAGCTGCTTAAGGTATCAACTTTAGTGTTTTGACACAAAGTGATGGCTTCTTAAACCGATAATTTTCAAAATCAGTGTCTCCAAGAAATCTTCAACATTTCTGACATGTCTCCTGTGTGTGTGTGTGTGTGTGTGTGTGTGTGTGTGTGTGTGTGTGTGTGTGTGTGTGCGCGCGCGCGCGCGCGCGCGCGCGCATCAGTACAGACCTGTTGGTGATATTACATAGTTTCTTCAGGGTCATATTCTTTAAAAACATCTACATTCCTCACAACATTGCAACATACAATCTTTTGATTCCAAACTGCATACAGTGTTTTTTTTTTCTCAAAACTCTGTTGTCATCTTGGATGGATGTTTCTGAAGCCAACATTAATTTGCCATTTTGATGAATCACATATATACATAGAAGCATCAACTGTAGTACACCATTTCAGCCTGAACTCTAAACATTTTGAGAAGCTAAATTGATTTCCATATTCTTCACAATGACCAATGTACATTTCTTTCAGGTTTCAGAGGAGCAGATGTTTCTATTTGTAAATCTTTTTCCCATTCATTGAGCTTTTTTCCTTTTCGGTTTGCTCGTGTTGCCAAAATCCCGTCTTCTATCTTTAGTTTCCTTGACTTCTTCTCCATTTTAGCAAATTCTTTAGCCATTTTTTCATTAGTCCAGCTATTTGTTGCCAGGGTCAAAATTTGAACTTTACGACAATTTCTTGAAGTCTGAAGCTTAAGATTAAGTTCTTCAATTATGATACCCATATCTTTAAATTTTTGGCACTGTTGAAAAATATTTACCAGTATTGCAGCAAAATCTACTTGGCTCACAGCAGCAGCTGTGACAATTATCTTAGTAATGCTACTTTGGGCTTTCAGAACTTTACGCTTTATGTATCCCATTGAATCCCTTTTTCTGAGCTGTTCAACCTTTAATGGTGACTCACTAAGTGATGATAATGAAGTATTAGCAGTAAAGCAAGCATCAAAAACATACATGTCTTCAGTGGATGGTGATTCTCACTTATCCTGGCAGGATGATTCTTTTTGGGCCACTTCTTGTCTACATTTGGTACAGATTTTCTCACCAGGTTTAAAAATGTTAGTAACTTCAATCTATCAGACATTACAATGGTCACTGGTCGTAAAGCCTTCTTGGTTGTGTGTTTTTCTTTACCGAATGTGTTGCAGTAAGTCTTCTGCAGGAACTGAAATTTTGTCATCAACAAGACATTATGGTATGGACAAATTTCGGCATCTTCAGTAAAATCAAACCCAGACTATGCCATAGAACCTCCTTGTCCATTGGTGACATTTCCTTAACTGATTGTAGTTGACTTCTGTCATAATAGACTTAAGACAATCAACTCCACCTCATCCACTAAAGTAGCTGGGTGAAGGGACCTCTTGGATCATTTTATGCAGTAGTTTATTAACCTATAACAAAAGCAATTTCGGAAGCTTATGAATATCCAGAATTGAAGGATAGAAGATTCAGTCTTGTTAGTATATAAAATATACAAATTAGGCCATCAAAACATAATGTTTTAGTGCTTACCTCTAGCTAAAACAATGATTATTGATTATTCAAACACTCAACACTGTCTGTACAATGTCATCATCAAGGATTACACCTCATGGAAGACTAACAAAGTGAAAATTGCCAATAATGTAAGCAACAATCGAAAGTGGAATTTCAGCAATGTATCACTGCTGCTAGGATAGAGCTTGAAAAATTGTTGCTGCTTTATAATGTCTGTGGAAACTATGTGACAGGGCATATATGCACCACTATGCACTGTAGGGTTAAAACGTTCTAAACAACTTAACATTGCCACAGTAGTGGCTAATAAATTTAACAACTACTTTTCTAATGTTGCACACCACCTGATTACCAAACATTACAACTCACAACCAGACAGCAATACACTCCAGTCGGATACAAAAATTCTTACAAGAACCCTATTCATGTCTCCAACAACACCTGAGGAATTATCTGTCATTATAAAAAGGTTACCCAATAAGTATTCAGCAGGTACTGATGAAATACACGATATTATCATCAAAGCAAGTGTAACATCTATCATAGAACCACCAACAGATATTTTCAATTCGTCATTCGTGAGTGGTATATTCCCGAAAAATCTGAAAATGGCAAAAGTGACACCACTGTACAAGAAAGGGGACAAACATGAAGCTGCAAACTATAGACCTGTATCAGTATTGTCAGGCTTTGGTAAAATTCTTGAAAAACTATTTCTTAGATGGCTGACAGCCTTTGTAAATAAAGAAAACATAATAAGTGATGCACAATATGGATTCAGAACTGGCAGATCAACACAGTCAGCTATTTATACCTTCTTAAATGAAATTCTAACTGCAGTAGATAATAAGCAACATGTGTCTGGCATATTTCTTGACCTTAGTAAAGCCTTCGATGTAATTGATCATAATACTCTGTTGCAGAAGCTATTATGGAATACGAGGCCTGCCAAATAAGTGGATACATTTCTACCTTCATGACCGTCAACAGATCACTCAAATAAAATACAAATACATAAAAACACAAAAAATTGTAATTTTTACAGTAATTCACAAAACATTACATATGGAGTTCCTCAAGGGTCAGTCCTTGGGCCAATTCTTTTCATTCTTTATTTTAATGATTTGTCAGAAAAAATAACTAAAGGGACAACAGTACTTTTTGCAGATGACACAAATATCCTAATCAAATCACGTGATGAGGAAAGCCTACAAAAAACAGCTTCAGGTATAATACAAAATTTGACACAATGGTTTAGAACAAACAAGCTAATACTAAATAATGAAAAAACAGTGACAGTCAATTTCCACGATTCACAGAAACTACATCCTGCAAGACCAGTTTTTAAGATTGATGGAAAAACTGTCTCATCTGTGAGCAACACAAAATTTTTAGGTATACATATACAGCAAAACCTAAAATGGGAGACACATCTTAACCATGTAAATAAAGAGCTAAACACACTTACGTACGCAGTAAGAATCCTTGCACAAAATACAAGCCATGCGTCTGTGATCACAATGTACCATGGCAGTATTCAGTCACTGCTGATGTACGGCATTATCTTTTGGGGGAACTCTGTAGATGCAAACAAAACATTTAGGCTACAGAAAAAGATTGTTAGTATAATAAACCATGCTAAGTACAGAGACACCTATAGGCCAATATTTAAAAATATCAGTATACTGCCTCTTCCTTGCCTATATATGTATGAAATATTAAGTTTAACAAAAGGAAGTATTTTAAAAGATGGAAGTATCTTCAAGTATAACTGTGATTACCACCCTCATGATACTAGGCAGAAACATTACTTGCATGTCAATACAGTAAGTACAAACATTTGTAAGAGAGGAGTGTATCATTCTGGCATAATGCTGTACAATCACATGCCATCCTATTTGAAACATATGCAAAATTTACAAAATTTTAAGGTGAAACTGAAAGAGTACTTTCTTGACCACTGCTTCTATTCTGTTTCCGAGTTTTTAGAGTATCGGAAAAGTGTAATGTAATTGCTCAAATATTCTTAATAAGTCTATCATTTTATTTTATTATATTAAATTTGTCATCAATATTCAACATGTATTGAATAATTTTTAATTATTTATCCTTTCAAAATAACAATGTGTATGATGATGTATATACTGTACCAACCTGACTTGTCCTACATCATTTGTGCTAAATATGTACCTAAACATGATTTACAGGACCAATAAAGAAATACAAATACAAATAATGACCATCTATATTTTATGATCTTAAGAGCATTTTCTGAGATTTTATTGTATTTATATTCTGTACTGTAAAATAATGTAAAAACACGTAATGCACAGTTGCATTTCCTAAACTGCAGGCAAATCTTATACTATTAAAAGACACTACAATTATACATTTTCTGATTTACAGCTTCAAATTGTATTAATTTTTGGTATTTACCGATAATCCATTTTCTCTACTTTTGAATAAATGTTCTTACTCATCAATACGCAAGGTCCAGAAATTAAACAATATTGCTTTGAAAGCTTTTAGCATGCTCTTTCCAGCTTTGGTAAGAAAAAGAGGATTGAACAAGACACAGCTGATATATTGCCCTCCAAAAATACCTTAAAATTTGCATGTAGAAAATGTTGACCAACTTTGCAGATGCACATCTTTTCTTCTAGGCATCCAATTACATTAAATCCATTGATCACACACACACACACACACACACACACACACACACACACAACCCCATGAAGTTTTATTGTGATTGGTTCATATGAAAAGTAGCAGTGGTCGGTCAAACCTTGGCTCTAAGAATAGCATGACAAATTTTTTAGCCACTTTAGAGGCTTGTATCTATATTTAGATGTGGCTAAATCCCAAATTTTTGCCAAGGTGTGAGTCAGCGTAAAATGTCAATATATGTTAAAGCAAATGATCAAATGTATGCTAGAACTTTTAAAAATAGCCTAGCAAACTTGGCACATCTGCTCCTTCGTACATGATTCGAAGGTGAGTAGCCTCTCGTTAAAAGCCCCTAAAATTTCAACCACTGATGATACCAGACTGAAATTTGGTATATAACCATCAAAGGCCATGTAGAACCTTCACACCAAATTTAATTAGATTTGGAGATTGTCAAGTGGGGACACTTTTTAATGTTGATCCCTTTGATATGGAATGCCCAGTAAAACAATCATAGATTATAAAGTCAGCCAGTTGTGGAACCACATTGTCATTTAAATAACCTTCAGGATTTTTGTTGGCTAAACTGCAAAACTAATTACATGTGATCTTGTAGCAGTTAAGTATGATCAGTTGTCTGTTTACAACCAGTAATCTGGACAAGATGGGAAAGTTTATGTGCAACTTTTTTTTTGTCTAGTTATGTTTTTGCAATCAATCAGCCAGATTAACTGAAGCATTCAGTATCACTTCCACAACTCTGAAGCAAACTGTTGCCTTTCAGCTTAATATGGGCATCGCGTTCAGAGCTACACATAGATTGTGCTAGCTGTACAACTTGACAGGCATGGTAGTTTGTGTAAAGGATGAGGGCAGAAAGTAGATTCGGAGTGAGGTTTGGTGAAAGATGAATGATGTCTGAGATGGAGAAGCAGCAGATACCCGGAACAGGGACATGGCCCTTGTGAGGTCACTGTGGCTGCATCCATGAGGAGTCGTGTACAGTGCCCAGTCATCCTGAAGAGTGGTTTAGGAGTGCGATAAAGAGGAAGACTGCAGAGACAAGGATATAAGTAAAGGATGAATTGAACAAGGGTCTTGGGAAAATGGCAGAGGAGGATTTGGGACTGAAGCTCCCGCATTATGAGGCCAGCATGATTCCCAAACAAAAGATGTGTTTAGCTGCAGTTACCTGCTTACCATAAGTAAATGATAAATTTTAAGGTAGGTCCCATCTATAAGCAGTTACCTGCTTATCATAAGTAAAAAATAAATTTTAAGGTAAGTCCCACTATAAGTGTGGTGCCTATTGTGTTGACCCAAGTACTGAATGTGTCATATCAAACTAGTAATCATTGTGAATTAGTCATTTTTTAAAAAGAAAAAGTAACCTACTTAACATGTTTTGTTTTGATATGTCATTTCACTTGGTTCTGAAAGTTATCTGAACAGAGTTAGCTATATTTTGAAATGTTTAAAGTCCTTGGACTTTTGAACATAAGTTGTGTGTGACTACACAGGTAATGAATATTTTCAGAGCTTATTGAATAATGTAATAAATACCAAATGCTCTGTACTGTTAATACCTGGGTGTTATATTGTGAAATATTGATGCATCCTGTTAAAAAAATGAAAAATGGGATTAAAATGTTAAGAATGCCTTCTACAGTAAATGAAGATGATGATGGTTATCAGTGTACATTTCAAACAGGATGGAGAATAATGTGTACTGGTACATGTATGATAAAATTTTCATGATGCTTTGAAAAGCATAGGCATAGATGTATATATGAGGAATATAGAATTTGTTGAAAAATTTGCCTGAAACATGGAGTGCTTGATCAGTCTCAGTAAAACGTTTTAAATTACGTCTGTTTCAGATTGAAGATCACAATGCAGTGTTCATTGATCATATTTGCCTGCTTTTCACTGTCATTGCTGAATGAGGCTGCAAGTTCTAGAATCTTCCAGAGAGGGAGACTCAGAGGTGGGCTTCTTGGAGAACCTAATGTCAACTACTCAGAAACATTGCCACCAGATGAATGGTTCATTCAGCAGTTGGATCATTTCGATCCCACAAATAGAAGAACATGGAAACAGGTATGCTGCCATACATCACACTGTAACTTAAGAAGCTGCTAGGGATAATAAGAATTCCACAAAGTTATTGTACAGCTCGATCAGATATAATGCCATCTATATTGTAAAATGGGATTACTTTAGTACAGTTTTGAAATGTTCATGCATGTACAGCAAGACATGTTTTTTACACTGTCCAATTTTATTTTCCCTTCGAAGGCTTCAATCCTCATGATCTAATTCAGCTGTTCAGAGTTGTATGTGCATTACAATGATTACATATATCTAAAAACAAAGATGATGTGACTTACCAAACGAAAGTGCTGGCAGGTCGATAGACGCACAAAGAAACACAAACATACACACAAAATTCAAGCTTTCGCGACCAATGGTTGCTTCGTCAGGAAAGAGGGAAGGAGAGGGAAAGACGAAAGGATGTGGGTTTTAAGGGAGAGGGTAAGGAGTCATTCCAATCCCGGGAGTGGAAAGACTTACCTTAGGGGGAAAAAAGGACAGGTATAAACTCGCGCAGTGTATACTTCGAGAACTTGCCGCATTTTACCATACATAAAAATCTTGATGTCTTCTCCTGGAGTCAGTGTGATCCCCTGTAGTCAACAAGAATGTCACCATTATTTCTGTGGCAAGATCCTGAAAGGCTTCAGAGGAGTGGTTAGTGAAGGAAGATTTACATCGGCTGGAATGGGCCACTTCAAGAACTTGCTGCATTTTACCATACGTAAAAATCTTGATGTCTTCTCCTGCAGTCAGTGTGATCCCTTATAGTCAACAAGAATGTCACCATGTATTTCTGTGGCAAGATCTGCAAAGGCTTCAGAAGAGTGGTTAGCGAAGGAACATTTACTTTTTTGCTCCTCTTTTTACATACCCCCATTGTGTCCTTCCTTGTTTGTTCTAGATGTTCTGTGAATGAATCGGGCTTGTGTTCCTTGAAACTCTCTTGCAGCTTACAACAGACTGCTGCTTAATTTCTTTAGGATGTTGTGTGGGGCATTAGGATAATATAACTATGTTTTTGACAGAACTAGGACAGAACTTCTGCTTTTGCGTTTCAAAAAGAAATAAGCCCAGTCTTACCCTGGGTACACTCCATTTTTGAACCTCTTTTCTTTTATTCCTTACGTGAATTAAGTATGAAGCATGAAGAACCACCAGAGTGATAGAAAATCCCATAAGTGTGACTTCCACAACATGCGTGACCAACATTTATTCCTCTTCTGACAAGGGAACTGACAAGGGAAACTCCCCATCACGCCCCTCTCTGCTTTAGTGGTAAAATGGCCCAGTGGATAATCCATAAAAAACTGAACACAGATCAAGCATGAAAACAGGAAAAAGGTGTACTGATCTGCAAAAAAAGAAACAAAACAGAAACAGTGAATGGTCAAAGACTCTAAAGTGTGCCCCCCCCCCCCCCCCCCCACCTCTGCTGCAAAATTATAAAAGGTCTCTCCAGTCATTGAGGTGTCTGTTTGCTGTATTCAGATTTGTGACTGTGTCGTGGAATAATGTCCACTTGCAACACCAAGGTGTAAACAAGGGACTTATAGATGTACGTACCTCCTATTTGTTGTACCCAAGTACCACATGTGATGACTGTTGCATTCTGTATTGGAAGTTTTGACTCTCAAATTACTTTGTTGTACCTGTTTATTTGTTGTTTTCATTTTTGTGAGAGGTCTGTGCAGCATCTTGACTGCTCTCATTATTCATCACATTTACTTGCAATGGTAGTATATTCATATCCCATGATCCATATTCTATAGTCATTGTGCCAAGTCAGCAGAAGGTGAAGGGACAAGTCAGTGATGGAAAGTTCATAATTTTGTGGAAAAAGATGGGACACAAGGGAGGTTTAGACACAGATCTCCTGCTTTGCATTCCAGCTTCATGACCATGCAACTATGACGTTGTGGTTCTTACAGTTCGCTCAGTGTTGCACATCTTGAGCTTGGACCATTCACTGTTTCTATTTAGTCTCTTTTTTTTTCACAATTCAGTACACCACCTTCCTGTTTTCATGCTTGATCTGTGTTCAGTTTTTGACGGGCGCTCTACTGGATCATTTTATCACTAAGAGAGGGTTGCAATGGGAAGTTTCCCTTGTAAGGTGAAACTAGTCATGCCATTATTTTTTATTGCATGTGGCTTCCTGCTCATTTTCATTTCAAGAATTAAAGTGCTCAGTGGAAATTCTTATCTGTAAATAAATAAAGGAAAGCAGAAAATTTAATTGCCTAGTTCTATTTTTGCCTTAAATTACAAGAAATCCACATACAGCTATTGCATTACAATACAGCATTAATTAGGTGCTGGACATAGGCCTACGTACCTTTTAGAAGATTCACGTAAACCGATTTTCTTTCTTGTGATTTGATCTAGAGCATCTTGCAGGGTCTCTGTTGTAAAGTTTTGATGAGCCCTTGATCCCAGTTTACAAACAGACTGTCGTAGCATTGTTTCTGGAACTAAAGTGTAGTCTTTTAGATTGAAAAACTTTGTGTACCAATCTGACCCTTCCAACATTTAGACTAAGCGGGTGTATTAAACTGACCCCATCAAGCCCCATATTTACATTTAGTACTAAGAAGTGAAATATTTTCATTTTATCTTGCATTTTGTAAATGGTACAGTCCTTTGAAGGACATATATTTTGTAGATAAATCGTAAAACAGTAGAGAACTAAAAAAAAACCATGACTAATAAACCAAAAGTACTGGAGACGTGGCAGATGTTTTGCATTAAAGCTCCCTCTCTGTGTGTTCAGATTTAGATTACGTACATACTCACTTATTGGCTTTCTTTTAACTTAAAAATTTAAAAAGAAGATACAAAAATTTTAATTTTTTTCTGCTTAAATTTATTTAATTTGGAAAATCACAGAATGCTAACTTCCTTTCTATATTACTAGATACAATTGCTATAACTATAAACAATATCTTCTGTGCTCCTGCTAAATGCGTTATGCAAATATTTATTATTAAAAATTAAATGAAACTGCATTTTTATGTGTTTTAACAAATTATTTACTCAAAAATCCCCATTGCAAAACTTAAAAAATTGCACAATATGTTGTTTGGTTAATGTGTTAGTTGTTACTGCAGTCGTGGTGGGCAGTGTTTTTGTACGAGGTGTGTTGTTTAAGTAAGTACCATGTTGAAATTAAAAAAAGACATGCTAAGATACCTCAATAATTTTACTTTTACATGAAAGTCTGTACCTTAATCTACACACTGACACCATTACAGTCTGAGTCTTCCTTGTTTACGTTGTGAACTCAGTGTTTAAAATGCCTCTGCTAATCGTGAGTCCCGCCAACTGTGAAGTACGGGGTGTTATAAGATTTCTTTGTGCTAAAGGCCTAAAAGTGATCGATGTTCATCGTGAGATCTGTTCAGTTTACAGAGAAAGCATTATAAGTAATGGAATGGTAAGAAAGTGGGTGAGAGCATTTAAAGATGGCCACACAAATGTGCATGATGAACAGCGGAGTGGGCGTCCTTCGGTCATTAATGAAAGTTTGGTGCAGGAAGTGGACAATAAGGTGAGAGAAAACAGACGCTTTACAATTTCCTCCTTGCGGGATGACTTTCCTAATGTTTCTCATTACCGAAAATTATGCACACATTGGGTACCGAAAATGTTGACGGATGTGCACAAAGCCAAACATTTAGACAGTGCATTGACTTTCCTTGAGCAGTACCACAATGACGGTGATGATTTCTTAAGCCAAATTGTTATGGGCAATTAAACATGGGTGGCCTACGTCACACCAGAATCAAAGCAAAGGTCCATGGAAGTTGAGCAAGGGCATCGTTTTACTGCAAGACAATGCCTGTCCGCATGTGGTGGATCAGACCAAAGATCTCATCACATCTTTTTGATGCGAAACTCTAGATCGTCCTCCGAACAGCCCAGATCTTGCACCCAGTGACTACCATCTGTTCCTGCACTTGAAGAAACACCTGGGCAGTCAGTGTCTTCAAGACGATGACGAAGTCAAAACAGTGGTGATGCAGTGGTTAACAAATCAGGTGGCAGACTTCTACGAGGAGGGTATTCAAAAACTGGTACAACATTATGACAAGTGCCTCAATTTTGACGGAAATTATGTAGAAAAGTAGATTAAGGTACAGGCTTTCATGTAAAAATAAAATTATTGAGGTATCTTAGCACGTCTTTTTTTAATTTCAAAATGGTACTTACATAAAAAACACGCCTTGTATATAGTTAGAAATTTTTCAACATTCTGCATCATTGAATTTCTGGTATAAATTATGCGTGTTGGCAATACTGTTTCAGACTCTCTTCTGTTTATAACCGATGAGTGAAAACTTGCACATGAATCATTCGGGGTAGAGTTTTGTGCTTGGTTTGAACTTTTTGTTAGGTACAATGTCAGTGAGGAAATAATAAAGTAGTGAAAAAGTTAGATGTGTTGATTATGAAAAAAGTCCCAAGAACGTTGTATTTAAGAAAAGTGAAATACACTTCACAATTGTTGGATGTCTGTTAGTGGTACTGCAGAAATATCTTGATCCTCAAGTAACTGTGTTACCGTCTCATCCATTGTGCAGGAATTGCTATACTTGCTACAACAAAAAATTTATGGATACCCACCTGAATGATCACAGTCACTGGAATGTGAAACTGAAGAAGACAGTGAAGATGTTTGTATTCCTGGGTATGAAGTTGTTGATGTGTTGAATGTCAGAATTTCTGTTGTAGGCTCTAATATATCCCCCCTTAAATGCCCAGGCAAGAGAAGCAGCACAAGAAGAAAACGGCAAGCACAACGAAAAGTGGAAGAACGTGAAACAAGTTTTACACAAGCAACATCTTCAAAACTTTGTGAAATGTATAATGTAGATGCACTTGGTGCAAAACCTGAAGACTATGATGTGCACCCAATGTGATGTGTGTTTTCAAAACCTGAACACTGCTATATTGAGAAGGTACAGTTACTGACACTGATACCAGGTAGCTACTCCAAGCAGCAGATACAGAATACACACCCACCTCCTCACATTATTTTACCGAACGAGTTGGTGTAGTTGTGGGGCGGCAGAGGGTTAATAATTATAATAATCTTAATCATTCATAAGTAATAGGAGGAAATTGGAATACTGGAAATATTGTTTGCTGTCTTTTACGAGAGCCTGGAAACTATTACTGTGGTCAGCCAGAAAGTGATGCAGAACATACTGACCATAGTTCTCAGTCTGCAAGTCTACATCTTATCCAGCCCACTGAAAGAAATGTTTCTATTCTCTACTTCTCAGCGGGATCAGGACTACGATTATAAATTAAAATTTTGAGTTCTAATAGATAGATATATTTGGTAAAGTTTCACATGCACAACGTTGTAATATTCATTATGTTCATACTAACAATAAATCTCTCTCTCATAAACAGCTCTGTTAGCAGTTCAGAGGTGACCTCTACAGTAAGTTCGTATTAAATTGTCTTTCGCATTCACTTCTGATAATCAAAGTAATTGCTTGCCACAAAAGTGGAAAATAATTGTCACCACTTGCCACACGGATTTGTTAACATTATGGGCGGCACACTAACAGTTACTCCTGCGAAATCTAAGCGATCCAGGGTGGTGTACAATCCTCTCGAATTCCATTCCTATTTGTACTGAAAATATGAGTTTAGTCACATTCTGGCTGTGACATTGTCCAAGGCATTGCGTACTTCGGCATTTGTCTGACGTGGACCGTACGGTCGCTCGGTGCGAAGTGAAGTCTTTTCAAAATCTAAATGATCCAAGATGGTGTACAGTCCTCGCTAGTTCACTTTCTATTATTACTGAAAATATATGTTTAGTAACAGCCTGTCTCTGATGTCATACAATGCTGCGCGTACTCCGGCGTTTGACTGATGAAGATCGTACGGTGGCTGGGTGCGAAGTGACGACCAATCTTGCCTCTCGGTCTGTATTTATATACTGGCACAGCGGACGGCCAAGGGAACACCTGCTGTCTTCCGCTCTATGCCCACGGTAGCAGCCTCTAAACAGCCGCTTTCCAGACACACAATATTTTATAACACTGTTGTGAATCAACTTAGAATTTTCGTAATTTTTGTATGAATGTAATTAAGTTGGTTAAAATCACAGAAAAGGTTTTAGCTCGCCTGCATTTAAACTTTGCCATATAGAATTTTTAGAACGGAAGTGACAGTAGAATATGATCTCTGAACTACAACTGCGAGAGACCTTGTATTTGTTATTATTTGCATCCAGGCCTTGAAACTTGTTATAGCTCTATTATTTAATAGGTTTCATCAGGTGCTGTAACCAAAACTTTCTAGCATTAATATAACAGATATTTAATCTACTATAAATAAGAACATTTTTGTTCCAAATTTAGTTTTCAGTAAATTACTCAAAAACTATTAGAGGTAGCTCAATGGGATTACATAATTAATTTTTTTATACTAAACTGAAGCTTCATACAAATTTTCTTATTTCTAAGTCTAATATTTAGCTCCTTCAATTTTTCTTAAAAAAGTATATTCTGACCAAAATATTGCTTTAATCATGTTGAGACTTGTCCCAGTTAATTTTGACATACATCTGCACATTATAACCAAGTTTTGGGTTCCTACCTTTATTATTTAGCACCACTTTTTTTTTTTATATAAAGCGATGTATCTAGGGAAAATATTCATCTGATCAGTCTGAGATTTACTGTTTAAAGATTAATATACTAAAGCACGTGCTGACAAAGTTAACTTTTAATTTCATTCTTAAATTATGGTGCAACACTTGCATGCTACGCACAGATGCGTCGTGGTGACATGGCGCTACTAGCAGTGAACTGGTGTAAGTCCTGGCACACTCACTCGCCTCTCTGCCTCGCAATTGGTACAGCACTTGTTTCGCCACATAGTGGTTATCACACTGGACTCGCATTTGGGGGGACAATGATTTGAACCCACGTCCGACCATTCTGATTTAGGTTTTCCATGATTTGCCTAAATCGCTGCAGGTAAATGCCAGGGTGGTTAGTCTGAAAGGGCATGACCGTCTTTCTTCCCCATCCTTCCCTAGTGCTGTGGGACCGATGAGCTTGTTGTTTGGTCCCCTCCTCCTGAATCAACCAACCAATCACATTATGTAACTTTGAAAGCTCATGAAATAAAGAATGAAAAAGATATTTTGGCATTCACAGAACAAAGATAAAAAGCTATATGACAAGATCAGTGAAAGAAGAATATCTCCTAATGAAAAAGGAGAACCCAAATTTAAAAACTGCTCTCATAAAATTTTACTCTTTATGACCAATATGGGTAAAATGCCAGCCAGTGAAAGGAGTATGCACATGTACTTTCTGCATTAATGTGAAAGTTATTTGTTTCACCATAAGTAGTGTCACAGGGAAGAAGTGCAAAGAGATGACCTGATGCTTTAGTATGTATGTTAAGAGCTGCAAGATATATGTTGGTTGCAAGAGTTTGTGTTGTGTTTTGGTGCTGAAGGGATGATATTGAAGTATGATGCCTTCAGGGTACTGATAGGCATGTAATGTATGCTTTTTGGGAGGGAGGAAAGTTGGTGAAGAAGACATTGGAGCTAGAGAAGTTCGTTACAGATGTTAGGCATTGGATCATGAAAGGAGCAGCTCATCATCATATGCACAGGATTCAGAGACAGGCCATAGGAGAAGTAAAATCAGTCACATATCAGAATACTAACTCATTAGTTCTTCATTTCGACTTTGCTGAGAACTGGTCTGTTGCTTTGCTGAACAGAGTTCAGAGTTACCACTGGCACACATTACGAGTGTCAATATTCACTTGCTGTTGTCAACGATGATCTCATTTTACATACATGCAATGCTGTCAGCATGATAATTGACGTCATAGCATCTAGAGGCCATACATTTCCTAAACACATGCATGTGACTCACTGTGCAACATCTCATTTTAAAAATTGCTTTCACCTTTATGAACTTGGAAAAAAAAATATCTTCCATCAAGATTGAATCTCGAGCATGAAGCTGATGATGCTATAAGAGATGATACTGTATTTGTACAGTCCATATCAAAATTACGTCAAAACACGAACTCTTACTTCTGAATGAAAGTACATCGAAGGAATTCCATGTAGAAAAGGAGACAAGTGTGGTCTGCTGTGAAGCCAATGTTGGGAATTGAGTCAAGTCACTGCTGGATTGCATCCTGGAGTGGCATGTACATTGAAAGAACAGTTCTTTATAAAACGTGCCTGTTACTGTGTGTGAAATGCAGAGACCTCGGCATACTTTAGATGATTTTGTTGTGAGCAACTTCATTTCTTGTGTATATGACAATCAGTGGTGGTTGGGATAAATAATTACTGTCTTTCATGAGCTGCAAGATATAACTGTCTCCTGTATGACGCCTGATGGTCCAGCAAATTCTTTCAAATGGCCATCATCAACATATCAGTGTGCAGTTCCCATTTCCCAAGTACTGCTCTTGTTGGATTGTCCTTGTCCATGTACAAATTCAACTTGGCTATAAAAGTTCAATGAGGAGCAAATGAAAAAAGCAAATTCATTCTTTTCAACAGTGCAGTGTTAACTATTATAGTGTAGGCAATGTTAATTCATGAATGTCACAAAGAAGTAAAATTATGATAGAAAACAATAAAAATTTGTTAATAATATGAAAAACAGAAAAAGTATAAACAGAGCTTTTTCTATATTTAATTTTTGTTGTTGTAAATTGCTTGAATAAAATGAACAATTGTTTTCTCAATCACGTTTAAGGCTGTAAAATAATTATTTTGACTAAGATATACCAGTTTTGCATTACATTTACTCAAAATCTACAGTTAATTTAAATTTTTAAGTGTTCAGGATTTTTTGACCTCGAGAGTAACTATGTCTAACATAACAGTTTTCTCAAATTGTGCCCTGCAAAATATTGCCCACTCTGATTGCACTGCCCATAAGTATAATGACCAACTAACATACTATAAAATGTTTATAATATTCAACATAGGGGCTATAGAGAAAATAGTTTAAAAGAATCAAAAAATTTTATGTTCTCTCATCTTTATGTAGAAATATTTTGATAGTTTAAGAATTTCAAGCATTAATGCCATAGCTGACAGTTAGCAGGCTTTTCACTTAATTTTTTCTCAAGACAGTAAACATCCTGTGACTATCCATACATTCGAAACATATTTTTGAAGTTTGCTAAAGAGCTGTAAATTTTCGTAGTTTATTTTTCCAAATTATAGATGAAAAAACCAGAAGTTTGTCTGTGTTAATGTGAACAAGGCTGTTATTAAAAAGAATTTCAAATCTGTATTGCTTGTAGTTTTTTGTTACTTTTTTTTCCCTTTCGTATGACATTTGCAGAAATACCCTCGATTAGAGAGCTATATTATGTTTTAACAAATCAGCAAAAATTGAAAATATTTTAGTTTGTTAGAGGTGTCTTGTGGACTTAAACATATATTTTTTTTCAGAAAACTTTGAAATAATGATGTGACACAGTCACTCTTGACCAGTGTGATTTGAGATGAAATAGTCCCACTTTAGCCCCATTAATGCCCATGTTGGAATATAGCAGCAATGTATTATCATGCCAGTGTACATTTATACACACGGAATTATATGTCAACAGTGGTTGCTAGATATGAAGTGATTTGACCATACCACTAGAAGCAGTCCAAAAGTGGTGTTAGCTTTGCTGTGAAAATATTCTCATTGTGGTAGGTGCTGACGGACTTTCTATGGGAGCTTCTCTTGTTTAGATGAGTATCACACTAGTGCATATTATTTGTAGTCTTTAAGGTAACTATTGTAACACGAGCTAAGGAAAACTGTATCACAAATTTTAAAGAGAATACATCCAAATTGTTTTAAGGGCATTCGTTTTATAGGAGTGAGGCAGTATTGTGATTTTGAGGATTTAGATCAGTCAGACTTCCAGCAAAATTTCTTCTTTTATTAATCTCATATTTCAGATATAGGAGAGAGTAACTGATTGAATAATTATTGAATTCTTTGGCACAAATAAAACTGGTAATGATATACTGAATGAATTGCAATCATTTCGTTCCAGTATGATAGACATAGAGGAATTATGGGCAAAGTTTAAACAGATTGTTCATTGAGCTCTGGCCAGAGGATTGAGGACTGAGAAGACCCATTGTAGTTTAGCAACGAAATTTGGAAAATGCTGAGGAAGCAAGGGCAGTTGCACTCTTGTCTCAAAAGAGAACATGAAAATGACTACAGGCAAAGGTTGGTATAAATTCGTGCATCTGTGAAAAAATCCATGTGCGAAATGCCCAAAAACAACAACTAATAAGCATGCCTGGCATAGAGAAACAACTGAAAACTGAAAGCGTTGAGAACAAATTAATTGCCTGTCCAACTGGAATCCCAATTCGATTTTACAGAGTACTTCACAGCATTGACCTCTAACTTAGCATGCATTTATTGCAAATCGCTCCCCTAGGGCAAAGTGACAAGTGACTGACAAAAAGTGCAGGTGTGTCTTGTATATAAGAATGATAAAAAACAGCTACAAAATTACACACCAAAATCCTTAATATTAGTTTGCTATAGAATCCTAGAACATATTGTGAGTATGAATATAATAAATTTCCTAGAGACCAAACAGCTTATTTTCACGAACTGCATGGTTTTAGAAAGCATTGCTCGTGTGAAACTTGGCTTGCCCTTTTCTCACATGATATACTGCAAAGTATGGATGAAGGGCAACAGTCAGATTCCATAATCCTAAAATTCTGAAAATCATTTGATATGGTACCTCGCTGCAGACTGTTAACAAAGTTACGGGCATCTAGAATAGGTTTCTAGATATGTGAGTGGCTCGAAGACTTATTAAGTAATAGAACCCAGTTTGTTGTTCTTGATGGCAAGTATTTATCAGAGAGAAGAGTATCATCAGGAGTTTCCCAAGGAAGTGTGATAGGACTGTTATTATTGCAGATAATGATCTGGTGGACAGGGTGGA
Source organism: Schistocerca serialis cubense (assembly GCF_023864345.2). Lineage (NCBI taxonomy): Eukaryota > Metazoa > Arthropoda > Insecta > Orthoptera > Acrididae > Schistocerca > Schistocerca serialis. The sequence goes on from NC_064638.1 coordinate 778,239,124, forward strand.
CAGCAATATGCAGTGTTCGCTGATGATGCTGTGGTGCATGGGAAGGTGGTGTAGATGAGTGACTGTAGGATGATACACGATGGCTCGGCCAGTTTCCAGTTGGTGTGATGAATATCAGCTGGTTCCGCATATAGAAAAATTTAAGTTAATATTGATGAGTAGGAAAAACAAACCTGTACTGTTTGGATATGGCATTAGTAGTGTTCTTCTTGACACAGACAACTCGATAAAATATCTGGGCATAATATTGCCGAGTGATATGAAATGGAATGAGCATGTGAGGATTGTGATAGGGAAGGTGAATGACTGACTTGGTTTGCGGGAGAGTTTTAGGAAAGTGCGGTTCATCTGTAAAGGAGACTGCTTATAGGACACTAGTGCGACCTATTCTTGGGTACTGCATGAGTGTTTGTCATCTGTACTACATTGGATTAAAGGAAGACATTGAAACAGATCAGAGGTGGGCCACTAGGTTTGTTACAGGTAGGTTCAAACAGCACACAAGTGCTACAGAGATGCTTTGGGAACTTCAGTGGGAATCCCTGGAAGGAAGATGATGATCTTTTTGAGGAATACTGTTGATAGAATGTAGAGAACCGGCTTTAGAAGCTGACTGCCAACAAACATTTTGCTTAAGGACTGTGAAAATATATGAGAGTTAGGGCTCATAGAGGCATATAGATAGTCGTTTTTCCCTCGCTCCATCTGCGAGTGGAAAAGGAAAGCAAATGATTAGTAGTGATACAGGGTATTCTCTGCCTCACATTGTACTGTGGCTTGCTGAGTATGTATTTAGATGTAGTTCCTTCTTTTTCAAACTACACACTCAAATGTAAGCTTAATAGCAATCATTTTATCTTCTTGTTGAAGAACACTAAATTCATGATCACTCTCTCTTTTGAAAACAGTCAGCTCCAAAATAAGTTCCCAAAGTAGTAGTTTTGTCTGTATGCATAAAATTATTTATAAAAGCATCAGGCAGGACAGGGAAGCAGGTGCGGCACAAAAAATTGTTAAGATGAAAATGGATAAAAGACGATGAGCTCATAAATTTTGCTCTCAAAATAAAATTACAAAAATGCTGGGAATATAAGTTCAATTATAAGTGCAATGGGCCTGGATAAAACATTTAAATTCTGGCAATATCAGTTAAAATTCTGTTGTACATGTATAATGACCCAAAAGATAAGCAGGTATGAAATTGCACAATCACCCGATTGACAGAACAAGCATAGAATACTCTTTCCCAATGGAAATTATTGTTCATTTCTCCCTAATATTCAAGGAAAATAGAACTCATTAATTTGGTAGTATCTGGTTTTGAAATTATAGAAGCCATGTGATGGATTGTACTATGCTTTGCTTGCTTTATTGCAATTAGAATTTAATTTGAGAAATGACTATTTATGTTCTGATTTGATGTTGTTTTTAATTTACCCAAATAGTACTATCATTACTGAGAATGATTTTTAATGTAGAAAAAAGGTGCGTATTACAGGAGTGTTGCTAATGTGGGACAGCTAGATTCTGACTAAAGTTATGTGCTCAGTTCTGTTGAGAAGTATCAGATCCTGATTCTCACAGCATTTGAGGTGCAGAGCAGTGACAGTAAGACCATTAAGGTGCTGAACATGGTTGAGAATCTTTGATTTTACATGTTCGCAAAGAACTCTTTCAGTTGCTGTAATGAACTGCCCTTCAAACCAAACCAAGGCAAGGTTTTCAGCATAAGGTGGTGTACTCCTAAAATGCAATAGCACGGGTATCCTAATTCGCTTCAGTATCGCATATTAGGACACTGTATCTCATATTAGGGTAACATATGCCTGCCAACCTAGCAGCTGGATTCAGACTTACATTTTTAGGAAATGGTTTGACAGTTTTGTGAACTTTATGAAGCCATCTGGCAGTGATCACGCTGTGCTAGTACCAGATGTGCATCATATTACTTTTGTGTGATAGACAGAGTAAGAGAAAACCACATGCACATCATCTGTTTACATCTACATCTACATTGATACTCCGCAAGCCACCCAACGGTGTGTGGCGGAGGGCACTTTACGTGCCACTGTCATTACCTCCCTTTCCTGTTCCAGTCGCGTATGGTTCGCGGGAAGAACGACTGTCTGAAAGCCTCCGTGCGCGCTCTAATCTCTCTAATTTTACATTCGTGATCTCCTCGGGAGGTATAAGTAGGGGGAAGCAATATATTCGATACCTCATCCAGAAACGCACCCTCTCGAAACCTGGCGAGCAAGCTACACCGCGATGCAGAGCGCCTCTCTTGCAGAGTCTGCCACTTGAGTTTATTAAACATCTCCGTAACGCTATCACGGTTACCAAATAACCCTGTGACGAAATGCGCCGCTCTTCTTTGGATCTTCTCTATCTCCTCCGTCAGACCGATCTGGTACGGATCCCACACTGATGAGCAATACTCAAGTATAGGTCGAACGAGTGTTTTGTAAGCCACCTCCTTTGTTGATGGACTACATTTTCTAAGCACTCTCCCAATGAATCTCAACCTGGTACCCGCCTTACCAACAATTAATTTTATATGATCATTCCACTTCAAATCGTTCTGCACGCATACTCCCAGATATTTTACAGAAGTAACTGCTACCAGTGTTTGTTCCGCTATCATATAATCATACAATAAAGGATCCTTCTTTCTATGTATTCGCAATACATTACATTTGTCTATGTTAAGGGTCAGTTGCCAATCCCTGCACCAAGTGCCTATCCGCTGCAGATCTTCCTGCATTTTGCTACAATTTTCTAATGCTGCAACTTCTCTGTATACTACAGCATCATCCGCGAAAAGCCGCATGGAACTTCCGACACTATCTACTAGGTGATTTATATATATTGTGAAAAGCAATGGTCCCATAACACTCCCCTGTGGCACGTCAGAGGTTACTTTAACGTCTGTAGACGTCTCTCCATTGATAACAACATGCTGTGTTCTGTTTGCTAGAAACTCTTCAATCCAGCCACACAGCTGGTCTGATATTCCGTAGGCTCTTACTTTGTTTATCAGGCGACAGTGCGGAACTGTATCGAACGCCTTCCGGAAGTCAAGAAAAATAGCATCTACCTGGGAGCCTGTATATAATATTTTCTGGGTCTAATGAACAAATAAAGCGAGTTGGGTCTCACACGATCGCTGTTTCCGGAATCCATGTTGATTCCTACATTACGTGATGCCACATATAAAATGCAGTGTTTTGTATGGAATTCATGGGACAATTTGAATCGAATTATCCCCAAGAAATAGAAACACAAGATAAGTAGGATCTTCAATTTTTAGTAAGAGTTTATTAGGAGTGGCTTACTTGAGAGCAGTAACAATGGAAAATGCTATAAATGGCCTCTGGAACACAGGATTCTTTCTATGTAATGGGCATATAATTAAAGACAATTACTTTGCACTACATGGGGAGTTTGACATACAAGATGCAAACATGATTCCAAATGGTATCCAACAAGCTCACAAAATTGGCAAGCTATATCAAGAGCCACTAGAGAGAGAGAGAGAGAGAGAGAGACATGGGAAACATAGTCTTCCTGTAATTTGATACAAATTTAACTGAAGACAATGATTCAGATGGAAAAGAAGACTCTGAATGCACATTTGGCAGTGGTTGTTTCTCTTAAGACTAACGCAGAGAAATGTGTAAAGTGCATGGAATGCTGTCCTTGGACTCCCAAAGATTGTTAATATGAAAAAAAGCTTTTCCAAGCCCCGACTGCACTTCTTTTGCACAATGAAGGCAGAAAATTTTGAAGAGGCAGTAAGGAAAAGAATGTTATTAATTTTGGGTTTACCTATTCTTACACTGGTTGATATTCAGTGTTTTCTGACTGTCTCACATTTTAGGACACCATTCCTATTTAGATTCAAATGGACTTCTTTGTGTGCTTTTTTCAGATTTACAGGTAATAAGTGTTGGGTAACACGAATGCAGTAAATAAAATTTAAACTACAGTGATTTCATGTGGATTTCCAATCAACAAACATAATTATATCAAATTGGAGTAATGTGAGCCAAGGGAAGTTTCACAACAGAGTTGAGGCTAGTACAAGGTCAATCCACCATTAGCATCAATTACCTGCCTCATCTGATGAGGCATGGAGGTGGTAAGACCAGCATCCTGTAAGTAGTTGTGAGCATCCAGGGAAAGTGGTCTCATTCTTGAATTGGATGCTGTATAAAAATGGATGTTCCATACTGTTGTAAGTGACACATTGTTGTGCTGAGGGGTTGACGCCGTTCCTAACGACGACCCCCGAAGCCAGCCAATTACACCTGTTTTGTGCCACCACTGTATCCACTTCTGGGTACAGTAAGGTTGAACACTGTGCTGCCTGCCGGTTCACACCCCCCGATACCTCCCCCTGCGGGTCCGGGTGTTAGAATAGGCCTGAGGTATTCCTGCCTGTCGTAAGAGGCGACTAAAAGGAGTCCCTCCCCCTCGAGGGAGTGGTTTGTGCCTGCGTCCGGAGACGGACGGTTCCACGACGACTTATATTTGTGATCATTTTGGTTTTTCGCTTATTCTGGTTTCTTACGTCCTTTGTTTGGTTCCTTTCTTTGTCCTCCCTCTCACTGTCTTCCTTACTTTTTACCTTGCCTTGTACTCCTTGCCTTGTACTCCTTGCCTTGTACTCCTTGCCTTGTACTCCTTGCCTTGTACTCCTTGCCTTGTACTCCTTGCCTTGTACTCCTTGCCTTGTACTCCTTGCCTTGTACTCCTTGCCTTGTACTCCTTGCCTTGTACTCCTTGCCTTGTACTCCTTGCCTTGTACTCCTTGCCTTGTACTCCTTGCCTTGTACTCCTTGCCTTGTACTCCTTGCCTTGTACTCCTTGCCTTGTACTCCTTGCCTTGTACTCCTTGCCTTGTACTCCTTGCCTTGTACTCCTTGCCTTGTACTCCTTGCCTTGTACTCCTTGCCTTGTACTCCTTGCCTTGCCTTGTACTCCTTGCCTTGCCTTGTACTCCTTGCCTTGCCTTGTACTCCTTGCCTTGTACTCCTTGCCTTGCCGTGTACTCCTTGTCTTGCCTTGCCTTGTACTCCTTGCCTTGCCTTGCCTTGCCTTGTACTCCTTGCCTTGCCTTGCCTTGCCTTGCCTTGCCTTGCCTTGTACTCCTTGCCTTGCCTTGCCTTGCCTTGCCTTGTACTCCTTGCCTTGCCTTGCCTTGTACTCCTTGCCTTGCCTTGCCTTGTACTCCTTGCCTTTCCTTGCCTTGTACTCCTTGCCTTGCCTTGCCTTGTACTCCTTGCCTTGTACTCCTTGCCTTGTACTCCTTGCCTTGTACTCCTTGCCTTGTACTCCTTGCCTTGTACTCCTTGCCTTGTACTCCTTGCCTTGTACTCCTTGCCTTGTACTCCTTGCCTTGTACTCCTTGCCTTGTACTCCTTGCCTTGTACTCCTTGCCTTGTACTCCTTGCCTTGTACTCCTTGCCTTGTACTCCTTGCCTTGTACTCCTTGCCTTGTACTCCTTGCCTTGTACTCCTTGCCTTGTACTCCTTGCCTTGTACTCCTTGCCTTGTACTCCTTGCCTTGCCTTGTACTCCTTGCCTTGCCTTGTACTCCTTGCCTTGCCTTGTACTCCTTGTCTTGCCTTGCCTTGTACGCCTTGCCTTGCCTTGCCTTGCCTTGTACTCCTTGCCTTGCCTTGTACTCCTTGCCTTGCCTTGTACTCCTTGCCTTGCCTTGCCTTGCCATGTACTCCTTGCCTTGCCTTGCCTTGTACTCCTTGCCTTGCCTTGTACTCCTTGCCTTTCCTTGCCTTGTACTCCTTGCCTTGCCTTGCCTTGTACTCCTTGCCTTGCCTTGCCTTGTACTCCTTGCCTTGCCTTGCCTTGCCTTGTACTCCTTGCCTTGCCTTGCCTTGCCTTGTACTCCTTGCCTTGCCTTGCCTTGCCTTGTACTCCTTGCCTTGCCTTGCCTTGCCTTGTACTCCTTGCCTTCTTCTCCTTGCCTTCTTGTCCACCCTCTGGTCTCCACCTTGGCTTTTGAGACAGTCCTTTTTTTTCCTCTTCTTCTTTCCTTCCTGTGTGTGCCTGAAGGCAGACCCACGCGTTCGCACGCGTAGCCGGTGACGGGGTAACGCGTAATTCCCTGCCCTGGGAAGACAAGTAAGGCACACACGTACCTCCTGGTAAAGGCCAGGCCCAGGGTGGGGTGATTGGCTGAGCTGACACCTTCCGACCATGCCAATTGGCCCCTCCATCCGTTTCTCGGGAGGTGTAACCTGAGGTGTAAACATTCACCTATAGCGGGAGTGCCCCCTGAGAGGGTCCCCACATGGAAGGAGCGCACCATCGGAGATGCTGGCAATCATGGGGGATTCCTCCGCAATGGATTTCTCTTCTTCTTCTCTCTCGACTTCTGCCCAAAAACAGAAACTTGACCAGCCACCAGTGACAAAAGTACTACCGCCTGCCCCAAAGTTCCTTGTAGTTTCTAGATTGAGGACGGAAAGGATTTTTCATCTGTCAACCCTTTCGTTATCCAGAAGGGCGTAGATGCCACAGCCGGATCTGTCAAGTCTTGTACCTGGATGCGTAACGGTACCTTGTTGTTGGAAACTGAGAGCGCCTTTCAGGCACATAAACTGATTTGGGCCACACTCCTGTACACGTTCCCTGTCTGGGTGGAGGCTCACCGCATTTTGAATTCGTCGCGTGGTACGGTATATACTAGATCACTCGACGGATTGACTGACGAGGAGATTCAGTCTTTCCTCGCTGAGCAGGGCATGACGGCTGTCCATAAGGTCATGAAAAAGGTCAACCATGACCTTGTACCGACCCGGACACTTTTCTTGACCTTTGATAGTGTTCAGCTGCCATCGTGCATCAAAGTGGGCTACGAGGTTATTTCTGTTTGCCCCTATGTCCCGACACCTACGCGCTGCTACCAGTGTCAGCGTTTTAATCACACTCGGCAGTCTTGTTCTAATGCAGCTAAATGTGTCACTTGTGGCAAGGACGCACATGAGGGTTACTGTCCACCTCCGTCTCTTCGTTGCGTGAACTGTCAGGGTGACCGTGCAGCGTCCTCCCGCGACTGTCCCATCTACAAGGATGAACGCTGTATACAGGAAATTCGGGTCAAAGAGGAGGTGTCCACCTCGGCTGCTTGCAAGCTATTTGCTAGAAGGAAGTCCACGCTGCTCCCAGCGGGGAAATACAGTACTGTCCTCGCCTCTCCTCGGACTACCAGGGAGGTGGCGACGCAGACATGCAATCTGACCTTTAGCCCTACGGTCGTCCGTTTGGCCAATGCTAAGATTGCCTGGCCAATTTCTCCTCTTCCTCTCGTCACCCCTAAGACACAAGCACCTTCATCAGCTTCTGCCAAGACTAAGACCCAGAAGTCAGATGCACGGGCCTTCAAGAAGGAACCATCCCATGCAGACTTCCTACGTACCTCGAACTCCCAGCCATCGACCAGTACTTCCACTAAACGACCTTCCAAGAAGGCTCATAGGAAGCAAAGTTCTCCTTCTCCGCCACGGCGCGTTTCTTCTCCTGCGCCACCCAGCGGTTGCCGCCTCAGGCCGTCATCCATTTTACCTGACCACACCGCTGGTAGCCGAACATCTGGCCGTTCACTGGCGGAGGAAGCTCCCCCTCCTGGCCATCTTAACAAGATGGCCGACGAACCTATTGAACAAATGGACGATGACTCTCCGCCTATTGATAGCGGCGGCAGTGCTCGCTTGAAGCCAGACCCTCAGGGGCCTTCGAGGTGTCCCCTTCTTGCTTCTCCCTTTTCTTTTTCTTCTCACGATGGCACTTCTTCATTGGAATATTCGCGGCATTCGCTCCAACCGAGAGGATTTAAAGTTGCTGCTACGCTTGCACTGTCCGCTTGATGTAGCTCTCCAGGAAACGAAGCTACGCCCATGCAATCAAATTGACTTGGCACACTATGCCTCCATGCAGGTATTCCGGCTCATGGAGGGGTTATGTTGCTGGTCCGGGATGATATTTACTATGATCCCATCACATTGCACACTGGCCTGCACGCAGTTGCCGTCTGAATTACTCTCCCCACTTTTACATTTTCCATTTGCACCGTTTACACTCCATCGTCGTCTGCCGTTACCAGGGCAGACATGATGCAAATTATTGCTCAGCTACCTGCACCATTTTTGTTGACTGGAGACTTCAATGCCCACCATCCCCTTGGGGCTCTCCAGCATCCTGCCCGAGAGGCTCCCTGTTAGCAGACCTTTTCAACCACCACAATCTTGTCTGCCTCAATACTGGTGCCCCTACTTTTCTTTCGGACACAACATACACCTATTCCCATTTAGACCTCTCTATATGTACTACCCAACTTGCATGCCGGTTTGAGTGGTACGCACTTTCTGATACGTATTTGAGCGACCACTTCCCTTATGTTATCCATCTCCTGCATCATACACCCTCTCCATGCTCAACTAGTTGGAACATATCCAAACCAGACTGGGGGCTCTTCTCTTCCAGGGCGACCTTTCAGGATCAAACCTTTGCAAGCTGCGATAGTCAGGTCACACACCTCATGGAAGTCATTCTCACTGCTGCTGAATATTCCATCCCTCACACTACTTCCTCTCCACGTCGTGTACCGGCCCCTGGTGGACCGCAGCATGTAGAGATGCTTTACGTGCTCGTTGACGTGCTATATGCACCTTTAAACACCACCCTACGATGGCGAATTATATCGATTATAAACGATTACGTGTGCAGTGTCGTTGTGTTATTAAAGAAAGCAAGAAAGCCAGCTGGGCTGCTTTCAGAAGCTCCTTCAACAGTTTTACTCCTTCTTCTGTTGCCTGGGGTAGCCTGCGCCGGCTATCTGGCACTAAGGTCCACGTACCAGTTTCTGGCTTGACGCTCGCAAATGACGTCCTTGTGGCCCCTGAGGATGTCTCCAATGCCTTCGGCCACTTTTTCGCACAGGTTTCGAGCTCCGCTCATTACCACCCTGCCTTCCTCCCCCGAAAACAGGCAGAGGAGGCAAGGCCACCTAACTTCCCCTCCTCGAATCGTGAAAGTTATAATGCCCCTTTCACCATGCGGGAACTCAAAAATGCACTTGCCCGGTCACGGTCCTCCACTCCAGAGCCTGATTCTATTCATATTCAGATGCTGAAGAATCTTTCTCCTGTGGGTAAAGGTTTTCTTCTTCGTACTTATAATTGCATCTGGATTGAGGGTCATGTTCCTACATGCTGGCGCGAATCTATTGTTGCCCCGATTCCTAAGCCGGGAAAGGTCAAGCACTCTCTCGACCGTCAATATCAGTTGTATGTCTCTGCCCTGCTACCCCCTGGAGTTCGCTTTCGTCGCCTCCTTCGGCACCTCGATTTTTCACTCCCTGCAACCTTTCGAGTGGGCGAGAGCCAAACGCCACCTTGGCTCCAGGCTCGGGTTCGCGTTCACCTTGACCTCAGCTCGCTCCCAAAGGAGGTTACCCCAGCTTCGGTATACCGCTCCCTTTTGTCGAACTTCGTTCGAAGTTCATTAATATGATCTTCATTTATACAGATGGCTCTAAGACCAATGACGGTGTCGGGTGTTCTTTTATTGTCGGGGCACACAGTTTCAAATACCGGCTCCATGGCCATTGTTTGGTCTTCACAGCTGAGCTATTTGCCCTCTGCCAGGCTGTTCTTTACATCTGCCACCACCGACATTCTGCTTATGTCATCTGCTCTGATTCCCTGAGTGCCATCCAGAGCCTCAGTGATCCGTATCCGGTTCACCCTTTCGTGCACCGAGCCAACGCTTTCTTCAGCAGCTGGCAGACGACGGTTCTCCGGTTACCTTTATGTGGGTTCCTGGCCATGTCGGTATCCCTGGGAACGAAGCTACAGTTGCCGCGGCCAAAGCTGCGGTCCTTCGGCCTCAGACAGCTTCTTGTTGTGTCCCTTCATCTGATTGTAGCAGGGTCATTTGTCAGCGCATTTTATCGCTGTGGCATGCCGATTGGGCTACACTTACGGACAACAAGCTTCAGGCCTTGAAACCTCTTCCCACGGCTTGGACGACCTCTTCATGCCCTTCTCGGCGGGAGGAGGTCATTTTGGCCCGGCTAGGAATTGGACACTGCCGGTTCAGCCATCACCATCTGCTGACGGCACCGTTTTGCCCATGTAGGCAATTGCTGACGGTACGCCACATTTTAACGTCCTGTCCGAATTTTAATACACTGCGCGTTGATCTTGGCCTGCCATGTACTCTGGATGCCATTTTAGCGGATGACCCAGGAGCAGCTGCTTGCGTTCTTCGTTTTATCCACTTGACAAACATGTCTAAGGACATTTGATTATTTTTTTTTTTTATTTTTTTTTTTATTTATTATAAATCCTATGCTTGTTAATATGTCTTTTATAGTGTTGTCCCTTTTAGTTGCTGTTTTAACCTTGTGCCTCACAGTGCATTCCTAACTTAGGCTGGGTGCTATTGACCATTGTAGTTGTGCCCCCCTAAAAAAAAAAAAAAAAAAAAAAAAAAAAAACTGATGCCATCATACTGGATGAGTGCTAGGACATTATTTCTCCTGGCCTGGGCATCTGGGCATGCTGAGGCGTCCCGGCAGTAATTCACAAGCTGTGTGCAGCCGAAGGTATCCAATCTTATCAAGACATGCAAACAGCTTTGTTTTGTCAATTGTACATCCATTTGGAAGTGTAGTTGTATAATGTCAAACACATTGCAGTGTCTAAGCGGTATGGACACACTATGTATGCACATAATCTATGTGTAGGAAGGCAGTCATTGAAGTAGATGTTGTCTCTGCAAGTATGCTTGACCTGTTTTAACAGTCACCCTGCATAGAGCTGTAACTGCCCTGTTTTCTTGGAGGAAAAGAAGGTGCCAGAGAGAAGTCCCCAAGTGAGCTGCACATAGTGAATCGAATATATTAACATTGTCTTCATGATAGTAAAGAAGTCTGTGACAAAAGCTCATACCATCACACTGCTGCAGGCAAATACCATGTGCCCACGTACATGACATGGCCTGCCGGCGTGTTTGCAAAACAGTTGATTCCTCACCAGTAGCCATGAGGTTCCTTAACAGACCACATACTTGATAGGACAGTAAATGTAATTTTGAAAATTTCTCGAGTATTCAGCTGGTTAGTGTTGTCCAAAAGGCGCGATTTTTCGGCAAGCTGACTTCTTGCCATCTTCAGACGTTCTTGGAATTTGATTGATCTCTGATGGATGCTGACTTTATATAATCTCCACCCCTCTCCTGCAGCCTCCGTCTGGGCGCTTCTGAGAGTGGTCTGCGGCTGGTGATGGGGGAAGGGCAGAGCTGAGTGGTGGGGGAAGCGTGGTGCCCCGTGACAGATCATGGGCCGCAGTCCTTCCACGGCCACGGCCACTTGCGGAACTGTGCCGTCGTGGTGACAATGCTTCTTCTTCTTCTTCTTCTTCTTCTTCTTCAGGTGTCCTGACAGGAGCAGATTTTCATGTAGACTGTCATTGTGTTTTAATCATACTCCCAGCTGGAGCTCAGGTCTGGGATCCAGCTATGAGTATGATTAAAACACAACAAGAAGAAGCAGCATTGTTACCACGATGGCAGAGTTCTGCAAGCACCCGTTGCTGCAGAAGGACTGCGGCCCATGATCTGTTGCGAGGCGCTGCATTTCCGCCAAGACCCAGTGCCACCTTTGCCCCACCACAGGCTGCGGACCGCTCGGGAGCTCCCAGATGGAGGCTGCAGGAGAGGGATGGAGATTATATATAGTCGGCATCCATCAGAGATCAATCTGACTCCAAGAATGCCTGAAGATGGCAAGAAGTCGGCTTGCCAAAGTATCACGCTTTTTGAACGATGCTACCCGGCTGAATGCCTGAGAAAATTTCAAGATTTCTGTATGCTGGGAAAACCTTAGATCACACATCACATTTAATTTTCTAATTTTAAATATATTGGGAGTTGTCAATCTCGAAGATTATTTAAAAGGTAGTGTAATTTAATTCTGCTGTTCCAGTACTCAACTTCAGACTTAATACTAAACAACTGAAAGTTGAGGAAGGAATGACAGTAATATGGAAAGGACAGATTGCTGCTCACCTCACAGAAGTGAGTTGGACAGGTACAATGAAAAGAAAACTAGAAGTATTTTCATTTCTCCTGTGTCCAATTTAATGCCTCCTCTATGTTGTGAGTAGTAATCTGTCCTTCTCATATTGTTGTTATTTAAATTTAATACTGGTTCTGAATATCTCTTGGTTTTGTCAACAGCAAACTGAAACTCTCTGCTTTTTGCAGAATGTTTTGTTTGTTGTACCTTACAATTATTAAATGTTGATTTACATCGGAGTGTAATCCACATGATCTTCAGATCGTGTATGTTGTGTTCAAATAACTTACGGGAACACAGCTGGGCGAAGTCTTTGACAACCACCGATATTTCAACTGGTGAACACTTCATTTTCAAAGCCCAAATGCAGTGAGATAGCACTATGAAAGTAAATTTAGACTTGTGATGGGCAGGGCTATGCTGACCATGAACAACAATATGGTATACATAGAGACAATACATTGTAAACAGCTAGTACCATCACACAACCAAAAATGACCAATGTCAGAAGTTATCAATAGTGAGTGTTAATTAGCAGTGGGTGAAGAAGTATTATTAACTCTGTCCCTGTGTTGTTGAACGAGAGAGAGAGAGAGAGAGAGAGAGAGAGAGAGAGAGAGTAGGATTCCAAGCACAATTGAAGTTTGTACAACAACCAATTTAGTGTCAACTGTTTTCTTAAACCCAATTAATGGAAGTAGAACTGAAATATCTGTATTGGTATATTTCATAGAATGACCAGTACCAAAACAATGTTGTGAAATGCCAGATTTATACAGCTGTTGAAAGTATGTGACACTTATGTACTATAAATTGGTTCTCCATGGTCCCGATGATCTGAGAAGTGTATGACATGCCAAAACTGCAAGGGATGTGGTAGACACTGCCTTTACAGACGAAACTGAAAAGATCCTCCTGAGCTGCTAGGAATATGAAGAAGTCAAAGAGGAATATGATGAAGTCAAAGTCTGCCATGACATATGTTGTGACAGTAACTACTGGGCACAGGTCCACTCTCTAAAATCCACAGGAGAATAAAAGTCCTGGGGCACCAGGTTCAGGGATGGCTAGAATTGAAGGCTCTGAGAGTGATAGCTGGAGGCTCTGTGTTGTCACTGGGGAGTATCATCCTGGTGGCAACTGGAGCAGTGTCGCAGCATGGTGTAGGTCCAGAACAAGGACTCAGCTGGATGGAACCAAGGAACTAGGAGAGCTCTCATGGGATGCGCTTTCATTTGCTGGGTATGTGATTGGTGACTCCAAGTTACCACAGCTGAGGACTGTAAGTGCCACCAGTCCTCTGTGTCTGTAAGCTGTGGGCATGCTTCTGTGTTCACCATGCTGTGCTGCAGTGGAATGTTGTGCCACAGGGGATGGGGATCTTGGCTTGACCACCTGAATCATGAGGATGGTAAGAACCTCTATAATAAACTCCACCCAAGGTGTACTTTGCACCAATGAGATGCAAGGCTGTTGAGGTGGAAGTGTCATTAGGAGGCAACATCTGGGGATCTGCCACACCTCAGTTGTATAAGGCTTACTCAGGCAAGTGAAGCTCTGTCTGGTTGGACCCTTATTTCCCTAGCTGCTCATGGGATCGAGACGGAATCCTTGAAATTTCTTCTTCCATCTCTCAGTGAAATGGGTGGTCTGCTGGTAGTTACCAACACCCAGTCAGAATGCTACGATTTATAGTAAAACATGCATGCTGCTGTTCAGAATGTGTTTTTAATATTTAAAACAAAAGAGGTCAATTTTGAAAAAGTTTAGCTTTTCTGTATCCAAAAGTGCTTAGAGGAAATCTGTGTCACTTTCAAATCTGTCAAGCACTGGTGCACTGTTAGTGGAAACTTCTAATTCCCAGTAAGCTACGAACTTCCAGAAAGCTAGATGCCTAAGGCAATATGTCATTGAAATTGTGCTACACAACAGCTTGAACTATAACAAAAGTGCTATGTCATGCCAGTATCTTGTAGATATTCCCACAGAGGAACTGAAAGCTGAGTGCTCCCAAGACAGCATTGTGGATGTGCAAAATGTAATGAAAAGGGTGGATAGCAATCAGACCAAATGAGACTCATTTGTCCTTATTTTCAGTCGCGCAAAACTCCAGGAGCATGTCAAGACAGATTTCCTGCTCCTAAGCTTGCAGCTCTCTGTCCCCAACCCATTGTGCTGTTTTAAATGCCAGTACTTTAGACACAGTACCTTAGTATGTAAGGGTGAAGCCGCTTGGGACGAGTGTGGTTAGGCCACGCAAGAAGGAGTTTGTTGTTCATCTCCCCCAAAGTGTGTAAATTGCTTTGGGGGTCACCTTGCCTGGAGTATGGACTGCAGTGTTTTCCTTGAAGAAAGGAAGATACAGGAGATTAAAAAATGAAGCATATCCTCTATGAAGAGGCTAAAAAGACCTGTAAGGCCATGCAGCCTCCCACATTCACTACATCTTTTGCTTACACCCTTAAAAGGCCTATTTCGACAGCCAATGTTTCTGCACAAGTGGAAGTTGGTAGTGTCAGCATTAGTACCAATGTTTGTCAGTCCTCTTGTAAAGCTGCAGTTATTTCAGAGCCCATAGACCCCCGAGAACACCAAATAAAGCAACAGTTGCCACCATTGCAGAGCTCCCAGTACCTGCAAAGTCTGTGTGTGGTAAAACAACCAGCACTTCCTCTACCACTGCTGAGGCGGTTCCAGGCTAAAAAACACAAATGAGACGCTTCCACCATAGATGAAAAGTCTGTGGACCATCAGGCCATGTCGATGTCATTCATCGTGACTGTTCTGCTGCTTCTTCTTGAGCCAATGGAATGCGAAGTATATCTGAGGCAACCATCTTGCTCAAGGGTGAATTTCGGCCCATTGTGGGCTCCTCACCCCAATGGTAAAACATGGTGAAAATGCAAATGCTTTGATAAATAGCACCCATAATACTGTGGAACATGAATGGGTTCAGGACTCATGTGGAGGAACTGAAACTCCTGGCACAGGCACAACCCTGTGCTTGTGTTTACAAGAAGCACATCTTAAAGCCACTGACGTCCCTGGGCTACGGGCCTCCACCAAAAGGTTGACCTGCTGGGGAAAGAGCTAAGGGAGGGGTTGCTGTGTTTGCCAACAACACGCACCACTCCACTGCTCTCTCCTTGGATACTTACCTACAAGCAGTAGCCGTTGCAGTTCATGTGGGTTAGAAAATCCTATCTGCTCACTTTTCTTACCTCTGCAGGATGCAGTAGACTCTGAGGCTCCCGCAGGCCTTACTGAAAAACACCCTCACCAATTTCTGCTAGTGGGTGATATCAGTACCCCTAATGTTTTATGGGGCTCAAATCTTGGAGAACCTTATGATGCCTCAAGAGCTGTGCATCCTCAACATAGATGGTCCCACTCGTTTCTCCACGGCTACTGGGTCATCCTCAGCCATCAGTCTCTCTTTCTGCTCTCTAGGCCTTTCAGACTCAGCTCATTGAGAAGCGACTGTCTGTGACTCGTGATTCTGCCCAGTCACGATAAAATCCAGTACTGCATACTTAGACAGTTGCCAATAGCATCAAAGGAAGTTCTACTCGAATGATTTGATACTGCAGACAGGTCACTTCCCCAACATGGAGAGAGGTAATTTTGTCAGACCTGGAAAAGACAGCACATGTTCCAATAGTTATTGGAGTGTTGCCCTAACAAGCTATGTAGAAAATACCCTGAAGCAGGTTGTTAACCGTCATCTGTTTGTTAAAGGCCAGGCAACTCCTTAGTTGCTCTCAGTGTTGATTCCAGAGATTTCAGTCCACTGTCGACAACCTGACCCTGCTAGAAGCGGCAAATCGGCAAGCTTTCCCATGTAAACGTTATTGTCTCTGTATATTCTTTGACATCAGAAAGATGTAAGACACTGCTTGGAGACACAAGAATCCATCAATGGGGCCTTTGTGACCATCTCCTCATCTTCATACAGTCTTTCCTGTCTAAAAGATGTTTTAGGCCTTGAGTTTGTGACACAGTTATCATTTTTAGCAGGAGAATGGTGTCCCTGAGGGTAGTATTTTAAGTGTTACCGTATTTGCCATAGTCATAAACAGTATCATGCCTACAGTAAGGAATCCTCTGCAATGCTCCTTATTTTTGGACAGTTTTGTAGTGTCCCTGAGGTTTCTGGGCGTCATTTTGGGCTTCAAATTGTCATGGTTACCACACCTGAGAGACATGAAAGCCAGAACAGAAGGCTCTGAATATCATGTATTGCCTTAGCCACTGGTCTTGAGGAACAGAAAGGTTGCCTCTGCTACTGTTTTATAGGACTTTTGTGCATTCTCAGATAGACTATGGGTGCACAGTGTAGGGTCAGCGAGGCCTTCTTACATGAAGATCATCGGTGCAATCTACCCTGGAGGGATTAGGCTAGCTGAGGGTGTGTATAGGACCAACTCCATACCTATTCTTTTTGTTGAGGCTGGGAGCCACCACTCACCATCCAATGGCAGCGCCTCATGGTGGGTCAGGCATGTATGTTCTTTTGCAGCTCCAACTCCACCTGCATACTGTACTGCTGCTCGCTTGCCTCTGGAATGCCTTTCCTCCAAATGTTCACGAGCAATAAGGCCCTTTGGGATCCACGTGCAGCATGTGCTGGAGTCACATGATGTGGAGCAAATACAACCCCAAGTACAGAGTTTTAACCACCAGTCACTCTAGTTACTCCATAGGCCCAGAGCAATTTTAGATGTAATGTAGTGCAGAATTGGTTGCATTCCTGCATATGTTTTTAATACATAACTTTATCTGCATATGTTTTTAATACATAATTTTATCTGCATATGTTTTTAATACATAATTTTATGAAATTTTAACTGAGCCACCACAATTCTACAGCTGTCTATATATACAGGTGGATCAAAACAGGGGGACTTTGTGGGTTGCTCTGTTGTGTCGTGTCCTCAGGATTGCACTGCTTCGAGATTTTACTGCCTTTGATGTGGAATTATATACAATCTTGTGGGCACTGGAGGGTCATTCCATGTCAAGTCACCCAGGCCTTGACACCAACCATGTCAGATTTTGATGAAACTTGGTACAATTACTTATTTTATCATCCTGAAAGCACTTGTAAATTTTTTTTGCTCTATCTCTTATAGTTTTTTTTTTATAAATTTTTAAAGTTTTTAGATTTGGCGTTGTTTTAGCAGTCGGAAATTGTAACTTAAATGTGTCCTCACAACTAAAAAAATTTGTATATTAAAGAGTACTCAAAATATCAGTATGAAATTTTGGAATAAGTTTGTGTATTATATCTAAATGTTAAAAAAAATTACCATAAAGATATATTAAAATCTTCCAAATGAAAAAAAATTTACAAGTTTTTTTTTAGCTAACGGATGTTTAGTTTTACAAAAACTGCAATATCTAGAGTCTCAGACCTGATAGAAAGCTCAAATTTGTTTTAAAATACTCTTAATTGTATAGGCTATTAGATAAAAGAAAAATTATGTTGGCTTTTTAACCTGTTTAATAGTTATCTAATTTTTAAAATAATATTAATTATATTTTAAAATTAAAAAATACCAAGTGACTTAGACACCGAAAATAAGTTTTTGTCTTCTTGGAGTAACAATGTACACTTGGATTTTGTTTTGTTACTCCTGTGTTTTGAAGTAAAAAATTATTACAGTGTTAAATAGTGCTTGGATAGTATTTTATTAAGTTTATTCGAACTCTCAGTAAGTACTGTTACTTAGTTTACAGGGATTCTTTTCCAATATCCTATAAAAGTAACCAGAACAGTAATCAGACCAAAAGTGAAATCAGTATGTCAGATATTCAAACCTGTAGTGTAGGGTTATTTAAAAAATCTGACTGTTTCCAAACAACCTACACACCTTCAAAAAAGTTACAACTGGTATCAGAATTGAGTGAGGAAGAAAAAGATTTGATCCACTTACGATCTGGAATTAATCTGTGTGAATTTAAGAATATATGTTCACACCACAGCTACTACTTTTTAAATGTTTTTGAAAAGTATCAAACAACATGTGTAGACCCACTAAAGAAACACAAAAAGCCCATCAAAAAATCGTTGAGAAGTGTAAGCTTGGATCTTTCTAAACAATTACTGACAAAAAATATTAGCATAAAACCTGGACAAAAGCTTTGCTCAACATGCCGTAACTTTTGTGAGGAAAAAATTAAGAGTTGAAGTCAATGAAAGTGAAAGAGATGATGAAGTCATGGTTGAATTAGAATCATTGGAATCCAGAAATGAATACCTCGTACAAACAAACATTGCTCTTGATTATTTAGGTTTAACACCGATAAAGCTTCATGGCTTGTCAGAACAAAGTAAAGGGTCTTATTTTAAAAGGAAGGTTAGCAGTATTGAAAAGACTGCAAAAAAGGCGGTTTCAAAAGCATTAAAATATGATGCGCCAAGTTCTGATGATGACGAAGAAGATAAAAGTGTGGTTGAGAAAGCAAAGGATTTTGATGTAATGATTTCTCTTATGAAAGAGAAGATTTCATCTGTTGGGAGGTCTAGAAAAATCCACATTCTGACCTTGGCTCCAGATTCTTGGAGTCGAAATAAAGTGATGAAAGAATTTAATGTAAGTGAGTACATGGTGCGGCAAGCTAGAAAGCTAAAATCTGAAAAGGGTATTTTGGAAACTCCTGGTCCAAAAAAAAGGTAAAACTCTTTCTGGAAATACAGTAAGACTTGTAACAGATTTTTATGAAAAGGATGAAAGTTCCAGAGTACTACCTGGAACAAAAGACAAAGTAAGTGTTCAAAAAAAGTGTACATGCAAAAAATACTCATTTTGTGTAACTTGAGAGAACTCTATTATTCTTTCAAATGGGAGAATCCCGAGGTAGAAGTAGGATTTTCAAAATTTTGTTTCTTGAGACCTAATTGGTGTATCCTTGTTGGTGCTGCAGGCACACACACTGTATGTGTATGCAGTATCCACCAGAATGTTAAACTATTACTGGATGCTGTGAAAATTGAAGAATCTTATAAAGACCTAATTAAGATGCTTGTGTGCAACACAGAAAACGAAAACTGCATGCTACATCATTGCAACAGCTGTCCTGCAAATACTGCACTAACAGAGTGCTTAACTGAAAAACTAAGTGAATATTATGATTTAGAAGAAGAAATTGTAATCAGTCAGTGAGTTAACACAGACAGGGCAGAAATGATCAAACAGTCTATCAGTGTTGAAGACTACATTTCTTTATTGGTTAGGTCATTGGAAACACCCCGCACTCGTTTATAGCAAAATCCCAATCAGCAGCCTTTAAAAGATTGAAAGAAGACCCATCACCCAAAACAGCAATTATTGTGATGGATTTCAGTGAAAATTATTCCTTTGTTATACAAAATGAGATCCAAAGTTACCACTGGAATAGAGGTGGTTGTACTCTACACCCAGTTGGAGTTTTTCTAAGAAATGAGGAAAACAATGTTTTTGTTTCCAACCACTGTTTTATTAGTGATGACCAAGAACATGACACTGGTTTTGTTAACTTTGTACAAAAAGAAATTACAAAGTGGCTGTCATTACATCATACTGATATTGACTCAGTTCACTACTTTACAGATGGTTGTGCTGGGCAGTACAAAAATAGAAACAGTTTTAAAAATTTGACTGAACACTTGAGAGACTTTAATTTGAAGGCCCAACACTCATTTTTTGCAACAAGTCATGGGAAGTCAATTTGTGATGGCCTAGGAGGAACTATTAAAAGAATTTTAAGGAAAGCCAGTCCACAGCTTTCAGACAAAGAACAAATAATGACAGCAATCGATGTGTATAAGTTTTGTGAAAAAAATATTGAAAACATTCATTTTCACTTTATTGACAAAAAAGAAGCTGATTTGCTACAGTTAAAACTAGAAAAACATTTTTCAGCAACCCGAACTATTCCTGGAACAAGAAGTTTTCATAACTTCAAACCACTTCCAACAAACAACCTTGAAATTAGAAGGACTACAGATAGTGTAAAACCCTCCTTAATCTTTTCTTTCCATTCTTCTTCTGATTGGGTTCATGTTGAACCATCAATAAATAGCTATGTGGCTGCAAAATTATGATGGTAACTGGTACTTTGGACTGGTAAAAACAATATTCAATGATGATGAAGATGCAGAAATTCTATTTCTACGTCCTTCAGGACCCGCTGCATCATTTTATTGGCCTGAAAGAGAAGATTCCTGCATAGTGCCTTTGGAGCACATAGTCTGTGTAGTAGACGCACCTCAATCAAGCGGCACTGGGAGAATGTTGTTGTTGTTGTGGTCTTCAGTCCTGAGACTGGTTTGATGCAGCTCTCCATGCTACTCTATCCTGTGCAAGCTTCTTCATCTCCCAGTACCTACTACAACCTACATCCTTCTGAATCTGCTTAGTGTATTGATCTCTTGGTCTCCCTCTACGATTTTTACCCTCCACGCTGCCCTCCAATGCTAAATTTGTGATCCCTTGATGCCTCAAAACATGTCCTACCAACCGATCCCTTCTTCTAGTCAAGTTGTGCCACAAACTTCTCTTCTCCCCAATCCTATTCAATACCTCCTCATTAGTTACGTGATCTACCCACCTTATCTTCAGCATTCTTCTGTAGCACCACATTTCGAAAGCTTCTATTCTCTTCTTGTCCAAACTGGTTATCGTCCATGTTTCACTTCCATACATGGCTACACTCCATACAAATACTTTCAGAAACGACTTCCTGACAATTAAATCTATACTCGATGTTAGCAAATTTCTCTTCTTCAGAAACGATTTCCTTGCCATTGCCAGTCTACATTTTATATCCTCTCTACTTCGACCATCATCAGTTATTTTGCTCTCCAAATAGCAAAACTCCTTTACTACTTTAAGTGTCTCATTACCTAATCTAATCCCCTCAGCATCACCCGATTTAATTTGACTACATTCCATTATCCTCGTTTTGCTTTTGTTGATGTTCATCTTATATCCTCCTTTCAAGACACTGTCCATTCCGTTCAACTGCTCTTCCAAGTCCTTTGCTGTCTCTGACAGAATTACAATGTCATCGGCAAACCTCAAAGTTTTTACTTCTTCTCCATGAATTTTAATACCTACTCCGAATTTTTCTTTTGTTTCCTTTACTGCTTGCTCAATATACAGATTGAATAACATCGGGGAGAGGCTACAACCCTGTCTCACTCCTTTCCCAACCACTGCTTCCCTTTCATGCCCCTCGACTCTTATAACTGCCATCTGGTTTCTGTACAAATTGTAAATAGCCTTTCGCTCCCTGTATTTTACCCCTGCCACCTTCAGAATTTGAAAGAGAGTATTCCAGTTAACGTTGTCAAAAGCTTTCTCTAAGTCTACAAATGCTAGAAACGTAGGTTTGCCTTTTCTTACTCTTTCTTCTAAGATAAGTCGTAAGGTTAGTATTGCCTCACGTGTTCCAACATTTCTACGGAATCCAAACTGATCTTCCCCGAGGTCCGCTTCTACTAGTTTTTCCATTCGTCTGTAAAGAATTCGCGTTAGTATTTTGCAGCTGTGACTTATTAAACTGATAGTTCGGTAATTTTCACATCTGTCAACACCTGCTTTCTTTGGGATTGGAATTATTATATTCTTCTTGAAGTCTGTGGGTATTTCGCCTGTCTCATACATCTTGCTCACCAGATGGTAGAGTTTTGTCATGACTGGCTCTCCCAAGGCCATCAGTAGTTCTAATGGAATGTTGTCTACTCCCGGGGCTTTGTTTCGACTCAGGTCTTTCAGTGCTCTGTCAAACTCTTCACGCAGTATCATATCTCCCATTTCATCTTCATCTACATCCTCTTCCATTTCCATAATATTGTCCTCAAGTACATCGCCCTTGTATAAACCCTCTATATACTCCTTCCACCTTTCTGCCTTCCCTTCTTTGCTTAGAACTGGGTTTCCATCTGAGCTCTTGATATTCATACAAGTGGTTCTCTTCTCTCCAAAGGTCTCTTTAATTTTCCTGTAGGCAGTATCTATCTGACCTCTAGTGAGACAAGCCTCTACATCCTTACATTTGTCCTCTAGCCATCCCTGCTTAGCCATTTTGCACTTCCTGTCGATCTCATTTTTGAGACGTTTGTATTCCTTTTTGCCTGCTTCATTTACTGCATTTTTATATTTTCTCCTTTCATCAATTAAATTCAATATTTCTTCTGTTACCCAAGGACTTCTATTAGCCCTCGTCTTTTTACCTACTTGATCCTCTGCTGCCTTCACTACTTCATCCCTCAGACCTACCCATTCTTCTTCTACTGTGTTTCTTTTCCCCATTCCTGTCAATTGTTCCCTTATGCTCTCCCTGAAACTCTGTACAACCTCTGGTTCTTTCAGTTTATCCAGGTCCCATCTCCTTAAATTCCCACCTTTTTGCAGTTTCTTCAGTTTCAATCTGCAGTTCATAACCAATATATTGTGGTCAGAATCCACATCTGCCCCTGGAAATGTCTTACAGTTTAAAACCTGGTTCCTAAATCTCTGTCTTACCATTATATAATCTATCTGATACCTTTTACTATCCCCAGGATTCTTCCAGATATACAACCTTCTTTTATGATTCTTGAACCAAGTGTTAGCTATGATTAAGTTATGCTCTGTGCAAAATTCTACAAGGCGGCTTCCTCTTTCATTTCTTCCCCCCAATCCATATTCACCTACTATGTTTCCTTCTCTCCCTTTTCCTACTGACGAATTCCAGTCACCCATGACTATTAAATTTTCGTCTCCCTTCACTACCTGAATAATTTCTTTTATCTCGTCATACATTTCATCAATTTCTTCATCATCTGCAGAGCTAGTTGGCATATAAACTTGTACTACTGTAGTAGGCATGGGCTTTGTGTCTATCTTGGCCACAATAATGCGTTCACTATGCTGTTTGTAGTAGCTAACCCGCACTCCTATTTTTTTATTCATTATTAAACCTACTCCTGCATTACCCCTATTTGATTTTGTATTTATAACCCTGTAATCACCTGACCAAAAGTCTTGTTCCTCCTGCCACCGAACTTCACTAATTCCCACTATATCTAACTTTAACCTATCCATTTCCCTTTTTAAATTTTCTAACCTACCTGCCCGATTAAGGGATCTGACATTCCACGCTCCGATCCGTAGAACGCCAGTTTTCTTTCTTCTGATAACGACGTCCTCTTGAGTAGTCCCCGCCCGGAGATCCGAATGGGGGACTATTTTACCTCCGGAATATTTTACCCAAGAGGACGCCATCATCATTTAATCATACAGTAAAGCTGCATGTCCTCGGGAAAAATTACGGCTGTAGTTTCCCCTTGCTTTCAGCCGTTCGCAGTACCAGCACAGCAAGGCCGTTTTGGTTAATGTTACAAGGCCAGATCAGTCAATCATCCAGACTGTTGCCCCTGCAACTACTGAAAAGGCTGCTGCCCCTCTTCAGGAACCACATGTTTGTCTGGCCTCTCAACAGATACCCCTCCGTTGTGGTTGCACCTACGGTACGGCCATCTGTATCGCTGAGGCACGCAAGCCTCCCCACCAACGGCAAGGTCCATGGTTCATGGGGGGTGGGAGAATGTATTACTTCAAAAAAAAAGACTGTATCAAAAGAACTGAAAGCTCTTGGATGAAGTGGAAAAACAGTTTGAATCAGCATTAATGTTTATTAAAATGACAAAATTACTCAAAAAATTCAATGTTTCAAGCAATCAGTTGGGTTATACATAAGTGTCGTAAGTAAACTATCTTTGTACATAATTCTAATGTAATCTACTATAGTTAATAAACATGTTAAAAAGCCATCATTATTTTTGTTTTATCAAGTAGCCTGTATGTTTAAGAGTAAATTAAAACAAATTTGAGCATTCTATCAGGTCTGAGACTCTAGATATTGCAATTCTTATAAAACAAAACATCCGTAAAAAAAAAAAAAAAAAAAAGAAAATATATATATATATATATATATATATATATATATATATATATATATATATATATATATATATATATATATTTTTCGTAGAAAATATTAATATATTTTAATAGCATCATTTTTATCTTCAAATATGTATAATAAATAAACTTGCTGCAAAAATTCATGATGTTATCTAAAAGAGTTTTTAAGATAAGCAAATTTAAAGTTTTGAATACAAATTAAATTGACCATTTCCGAAGGTTCAGAAAACGCAAAAACATAAAAACTTTAAAAATTTATAAAAAAAAACTGTAAGAGATACAACAACAAAAAATTGCAGGTGTTGTCAGGATGGTATTAGAACCATTTGAGCCAAATTTCATGAAAATCTAAGGAGGTGGGTGTAAAATTTATTTTTTATTGGGTGATTTGATATGGAATGACCCTGGAGCAGATCAGATGTACTTAGAGTGCTAAATTCCTTGTCTGTTTAGACTCTGTGAGCACCCTTCACTGTCTACAATGCTTTTACCCAACAGATAAAGTAGTTAAGCATATCCAGAAAATTCTCTCCCATCTTGAATGGCTGGGGAAGGTGGTGTCTTTCTGCTGAGTATCAGTGCACATTGGTATTGAACGAATGGGCAGATGTAGCAGCCAAGGAGGCATGTCGCCATCCTCAGTTATTTCAGTGTACCCTCACCCTGCATGCTGTCATCTTGCTGTTGTGGTACTGAGTCATGTGTTGAGGGAAAGGTGGGTGACTGGATCTGACAGATAATAAGCTGTGTCTGGTAGCCCACAACACAACCATAGCATATCTCCTTTCAGCCATGAAGAAGGGATGAGGTTCCTCCATACTCGTCTTCATGTATGCCACAGCCTTCTGATGTGTGGCTTCTTGCTTTGGCGAGTGGACGCTCCACTGTGTGGTGCTTTTAGTATAAAGATCACTGTGCACCACATTTTACTAAACTGTGTTTTTTTTTTTTTTTTTTTTTTTCAGGCTGGAAGGCAGTGGTAAATTTGTCCTCTACTTTAAGTAATGTTGAAACAAATGTGGTTAGAGTTTTAAGGTTTTTCTGATCTGTCCAACTTGTTTCCAAAAATTTTAGAGAAATGTTCTTAATGTGTTGACAGGGTAACTGGCTCACCCATGTTTTTGTAAGTGTTCAGCCAGTCACATTTCCCTGTGTGTTTGTTTAGCTGTTCTGTCATTTTACTTGTGTTTTAATCCTGATATAGTGTGTGCGCGCGCGCACCCCGAGAGAGAGAGAGAGAGAGAGAGAGAGAGAGAGAGAGAGAGAGAGAGAGAGCAAGAGAGAGTTGCTGGATGGGGCTTGCTTGAGCTGGTGAGCTGGCCGTGAGCTTAGTGTGAGGTGCCTGCTAGGGGTAGGCGGCATCTTAGATATAGAACTGATGGAAGGATATCCACTCAGTGAACACATCACTTGTGGGTATATCATAGTGCCTGCAATTACAGTGCTGTTGTCATCAATGCATGTGCTGCTGGTGGGGAGGCTGGCAACTCCAGTAGTATCTGCTTAGAGATTGGCTTGTCAGGTGGAATGCTTACATTGTTGTCTGTAATGTTGCCATACACATGATACTTGCATGTCAGTATTTGGATTGCTGGCACATGTACTACCTCCGGTGGAAGATGCTTGAAGCACCAGAATGTGGCCATATGTTGTTCATGGATGTTGTGCCAGTAGCCGTAGTGACAAGCGAATGGCTGGATAAAACACCTTTTCATAAGCCCCTTCATAAATAATTTTCTGCGTTTTGCAATATTTCAGGATATTGCCATTTGTATAATGTAAAATTACATGTATGGCCTGCATTTATTTTCTGGAAACTGTTTCCCTAATAGTGCTTTAGTTGTAGGATATTAACTTTTGGTTTCCGATATTGTGTACCTTGAGCCAGTTTGTAGATGTTCATATAGTGTTGTATTTGTGAGGACTGCATGTTTCACTTAACATAGTAAAGCCTATGTGAAAAATTCAAGGTTTCTTGGCTTTATCTGCTGAAGTAATATTGATTCTCAAGCTTTGGAAATTAATCAGAATTCTAATAAGAAAATAAAACAAATGCTGAAGGGAATGAAATCACTGCACTCCCTCGATCAGAAAGACAAAGTGATATTAAGAGAAAAAAAAACCCTACTGATTCAGGATAAGTAGTGTCCTTTTGTTTCATTTAGAAATTTTTTAATTGCAATTTTTTCTTTTAAATTACAGAATCTTGAGACTCAATTATGTATTTAAATTTGTGAGATTGTCAACTCTGTTCCATTGTTTCCATGACAACCAGCTGCTTCTTTTTTTAGCTAGCTTCTCTTCTGCTATTTCTTCATTGAAATTAGTGAATACTGCAAACAGTTACTTTTTCTGTTTTTGTTATTCATCCACAATGCGTTATGAGTATGTATTTTGCGTAGTCTTTGCTTCAGTCCATTTAGGAGAAATCCAATGTACATTGCTAAAATTTTCCTTCACTTTAGTCTTTTTGATTTTGTATTTTCATAATGTAGTCAGTAGCTTTTCCTCTCAAGTGCAAGTACACAAACCATACTGTCATCATCAGAGAAGCCAACAAGTTGATTGTTTTTAACTCTTACTTTGTGTTGTTGTACCACTTCTGTAAATGATTCAATTAGCAGGTTCCTCACTGCTTCAGGTACATCATAAACCTGCTATTTATATGGGTAATATGTAATAGAAAAGCAAAGGTAGCAAATCACTGTAAAAGTTGGCAACAAGCATATAAACAAGGCTGTGAAGGTTGCTAACTTTCAGAGAAATCATTCTGTAGAGCTAATAGAGTACACACATGTGAGCACAGAGCCTAGATGAGCTATTTGCAGCTGGGATAATGATAATGTAACTATGCAGGGAGGGAGGGGAGGGGGGGGGGGGAGGGGGGTGTTTCTGCCTGTTGATGACTTAAAGCAGTTATACCATCAGTTGTTACTTTTACTTCTGTTCTTTATACTCTCTCAAGAGCCTTCCATTACCATATTTATGTGGATCAGAAATGTAACTGTAGTAAGAAAAATTTTCACTCTAGCTTAGTGTTGTAAGACTACCAGATTTTATGTTAAATGCTACAAAATATAATTATTCTTGGAACTTCCACACTAGATAAAGAAACATCTCCTGTGCCTTAATCTGTTTTTAAAAAAGTACAGGTATTCATGATATGTTGCACAAATTTAGTCACCCAACAGTGCTAGAATTCATTTCAGTTACGGATACTTTTCTTATATCCCCCCTCCACTATTCCTTTTCCCCACTCATATCAAATCAAAATGTAATCTTTCCTTGATTAACTGCCTATCAATTTAACTCACATTCTGGGTTTTTCTTTAGTTTTTATGTGTAAATTTAATTCTTTGGAAGTCTGAGTAGGTATTTTCGTAATGAAGCATCTTATCTTCAGAGAAGCTTTTTATTGTGATATCTTAAGTATGTGTGAGATGTTTTGTTCATTTATACAAAATACTGTTTATGTTACTAGAAATAATCACAGATGTCCTTTTAAAACTTTGTTTGCAGAGATATTTCACAAATGCATCATTTCATCAGCCAGGGGGGCCAGTATTCCTTATGATTGGTGGTGAAGGCAAAGCAAGTCCTTTGTGGATGGTAACTGGTCAATGGATTACGTATGCTAAACAATACAATGCCCTCTGTTTCCAATTGGAGCATCGATATTATGGAAAAAGTCATCCTACTCAGTAAGTCGTACTTTTTATTATATGTATATTTTTACACATTTGCCATTACTTAGAGTATGTGCCTATAGAGTTTAATTTTTGTGATAGAAAATAATTGCAGTTGTTGATGCAGTTTCAGTGCAGTTTACTTACTCTAAGTGTGATGTTACCTCATCAGTATTCTATTAAGCAGTAGACTCTCCTACCAACATTTCAAAATAATTCAGAGTTCAGCATGACACTTTACACAATAACACATGAGAGATGACAAAGGTAAAGCTCTGTGCTGGAGCACATTCAGACCTCGCGAGAGTTGGAGTCCCTTCAAAAGCTAGAGTATTGTAGCAGCCATTCACCACCCAGAATCTGTCACCTACATGATCATATACCACATGTTATCACAGGCAGGTCTTCATTCTTCCAGAACTTAACATAAAAGTGTCTAGAATCACTCTCTTGACAGCACCACTCAAAAAGTGTGCTTTTCCACTTGAATCCAGCAGTATTCCACTACTGCCTAACTCTCATTGGCTGAAAGCCGTCCCCACAAGAAATACAGAAATGATTTGACTCAACTTGATCACTTTCCACACTTAACTGTTATATCAATGCTTAAATAAAAAAAAAAATGTTATAACATTCTGCCACACTCATACTGTTGGCAGTAAATATAAGTAAAGGTTTCTTCACAAGTAAATGAGGCAGCATTCTTGCATGAGTGCACTCGTATTAAATGACAATAAAATTATTTTAAATATTGTTTGACCAGTTATTTATGTATGTTCGATGGAAGTGTTTTTTGGCACTCTTTTCAGTGGTGGTGTTAGCTAACACATGTGATTGACCACTTTTAAATTACCACAGTTGCAATCATATTTAAATAAAGTTACTGGCAAAATAGTAAGATATTCATTAAGTAACTACACAAGTACAAGATAAGAGGTATTCATGGTGCATTCAGTTGCTGTGTTATTGTGAATAAAATAATTTTCTGACAGAAATTTGTATAATGAAAATATCTAAAAGTGCAATAAATCAATAAATAAGGTAGATACAGATGAGTGGCTTTTGAGGATGATTGCTATAGCGTGGTTCTACCATCTGAGATATTGTTTGTTCAGATTACATGAAGTATATACAAGTTGTTAATTCGAAGGTCCTTTGTGAAAATATTTAGTCACTGTAAAATACTAACTACTTTAGTTTCTAAGATATTGAAAATGTTATTGTTTCATTGGATGCACTTCATTTTTCTGAGATTGCTGATGTATTTAGATTTGCTTTATTATGTAACAATGATTTATTATAGATTTTCTGGAGTTGTAAGAAGCCAACTCTATGACTGTCTCACACTGCCCCATAGCTGGTGCATCTCCTGTACAAAAGCCATGTGAGCAACCACTGTCCAAATTGCAGCTTTGAGATTTACCAAATTCTGGCTACCTACTGACCGCCTTGTAGTGCGTCAAGAATTTACACGTAAATTGTGGAACCACTACACCTTCTGCTGCCTCGAACACGCTATATTTTAAAGAGAAGTGTGAGAGAGAGCCTATTTACTGCACAACACATGTCCGTGTGTGCAGGATTGAAGTTTATTGTGGGAAGACAGGAGCTGCGTCAGATGAGTGGCACCGAAAAGTGTTTGCTGCAAGTGCCAGACGCTGTAGGAGAGGACACGGAGTAATTAAATGCTATTCTTTGCTGTGTTAGTGAATGTGATTGTTGTAAAAAAAAATCTAACGTTTGACTGTAGATTTTTAACTTACTTCATATCTTAGCTCTGAAGAAGCAAGACGCAGGGGACATCTGTAAATTATTTGGTTGCTAAAACCAGGCAATTGTGATTATTTTTAATTGTATCTAACGGGTGTCGTCATAGTTGACTTACAAGAGTTTGTATGTTAATGTGAAACTTGTGGAGATGAAAATATACCTGAACTGAACTGAATGGAGAGTATGAGGTTACTGAGTTATTTCCAGTGAGAGAGAGAGAGAGAGAGAGAGAATTTGTTAGTTCCTCTAACCAGAATTATTTCTTTGGAGAAGAAGTCGTGGAGATTGACAAGCCACACATCCAGTGAAGAGGATTGGCTAAAAGTTTCAAGTAAGTCATCTGTAGTAAGAGAAGTGTGAAGTTCGCAATCCAGCTTTGCACCACTTCTCTTGTCGCCAAAGCCGTTAGAGCCTTTATACTCAGGATGACTAGAATCGCACGTTCTGGCTGGCTGAGCCACACTGTGCTCAGGTCCCTGGGTCCGTCCACTAATGTTCAGGTGCTCAAATTCTTTCTCAGCACCTCATACTAAATCTAAATGGCTGAATAACTTGTCTTCAAACGGGAAACACCACATATGTGAGACTTTCTGATAATGGAATAAATTTCACATTATATTGGGTCTACTGTCTGCTCCCTGGAGAAAGCCTACTTCAGTGGGTTCCTACAAATTGAACCCTGTTTGTTTCACGATAGACTCCAAATAAAGATAAAGGGCTGGCTTTGATATTAAAGTTTCCTGTGCAGGCCACAATGAAACTGTGTTGTTATGGACATTGTGTTTACAGTTTAATTGTTAACATTGAAACATGCTGATTGCAATGAAACTACTGTTTTTAACTAATTATTTACAGAATCTCTGGTAATGTTGTTCTTCTTATCAGTACCGAAACAGTTCTGGCTTTGTGTGCTACAAGAAATTGGTTT
The DNA here is from genome assembly GCF_023864345.2 of Schistocerca serialis cubense. Lineage (NCBI taxonomy): Eukaryota > Metazoa > Arthropoda > Insecta > Orthoptera > Acrididae > Schistocerca > Schistocerca serialis. The sequence goes on from NC_064638.1 coordinate 778,269,568, forward strand.
CTGTGTTGAATGCATCATGTGGGTTTCAGGTTACCAGCCATAGGTTTAGTCAGCGGTATAAAGCAAAGTGACTAACTGCCAGAAAATCTGCACTGATGGTTTCGTTTCTTTTTTCTTTTGTTTTTAACATAAGTCAATTCACTGCCTTTACTTCTTTAGTATATTCAACACTCACTAAAATTAGAGCTAATAAGCTTTTAAAATGACAGGAAACATATGCACAAAACATTCCAAAGAGAGCTGGCTTTATTTCATGTGTCTTACAGTCAATGTGTGTGAATACAGAGCTGAGATGGTTTATTTAAGAGTCGAAATGATTTACATTCAATATACTTTTAGCTGTATGTGTCAGTGTGTTCAGCACAGCTCATGTTTGGTCAAAATGATGGAAATTGTACCCATTGAGGTAACATTCTGTGCAGATTAGTTTATGATGTACCAAGTTTCCAAGCCAACCTTGCTGATCAATTAATTGCAACAATTTTCCTTTCATGAAGCCAAATCAAAAAAGTTTCGCCAACATAGTGATAAAAGCAGGACTGGCAAAGAGGGGCACTGCTTAAAACACTTTCTTAAGCATTCTGCATGGAAAGATTGGCTGCAGTCAGTGAGAAGGGGGAATCCATGACCATTGCATCCATCACTTCATGGTGTTTGCAACTGTACTAAAAGTAAATGGTGGTCAGTGTGTCAGAATAATCTGGTCTGGAGGGAAGTGGCTGGTGAGCAAACTCAGTAAACAGGTACCTGATAAACAGACCGGTCAGTGTGTCAGAACAATCTGGTCCGGAAGGAAGTGGCTGGTGAGCAAACTCAGTAAACAGGTACCTGGATAAACAGATATGCTGTATAGAGGCATTCCATAACATTGTCTGCACCTTTCATTGTTTGATAATGTCAGCAAACATCTGGTGTTCTTAATGTTGTGCTCACAGCAACCAACAACAGCCACTGTTAATTCTGTTAAATATTTTGCCAGTATATATGTTGGCGAGCCAGTTGCACTTATGATAGGTGTTGGCAGAATGCCTTCTTGGTGAATTTCAAGATCACATAATCTTGAAGGCCTCAGTATTATTACACCTCCAGTACGAATTTAATGTACAGTGCAACTAACAAGCCATTGAGGATGCTTTAGAAGTAAACGAAGTGAAATGTGCATGTCAAAAATATAAAAAAATCTTTTATGTAACTGTGGAGATGGCTGAGGTATAAAAAATACTGCAAACGTGCAAAATAAGAGTTAATAGACCTTTTGAAGTAAACCAATCAGTTTTTAGGGAAAGGTTTTGTGTGTGTGTGTGTGTGTGTGTGTGTGTGTGTGTGTGTGTGTGAGGGGGGGGGGGTACCTGTGTATGGAGAGACATGGTAATGATTCTTGCATTATCAGCAGATAGATTTACATCTCCTGTTTCAGTGGATTCATTTATATGTAAAGAAATAATGGTCATGGTAATGATTTGTCTCAAACTAGAAAATTGATTTGGCCCCCAGTGGACCACCCCAGGAACATCTCATTCCAGATGAGTGTAACCTCAAATGTTTGTGTGGTATAATAATTATGGTGAATGCATATGTGGAAACGGTGTTTGCGCAGCAATCACCGACACAGTGTAGTTGAGGCGGAATAAGGGTAACCGGCCCGCATTCGCCGAGGTAGATGGAAAACCGCCTTAAAAACCATTCACAGGCTGGCCGGCACACCGGACCTCGACACTATCCCATTGTGCGGATTCGTGCGTGGGACTGGCATGCCTTCCCCTCGGGAAGCAGCAATTTAGATCGCATGGCTAGCTGGGCGGGTTTAGGCAGGTTACCAGCAATTATGGTTATTGACATATTTAAGTAACTTATTGCATGGGTGGATCAGCGATCAGTGGTATGATGAGTGTAAAGGCCCAGATGGAATCTGAGTTGCAGCTGATTGTAAATATTTTTACAGAAGTGATGGACTGTTATTGAGTCTCATTTTTTCAAACTTTTAAAAAATATGTTAGTCATGGAACTAATCAATAGTTATCAATATCTTTTTTACAAATTGGTTCTAATTTTTGAAACTTTAGTTTGTCTGATAAAATGCCATGTGAAAGCAATAGGTTACTATCAAAATTTTTAACTTCTATGTCTATTATAAGTTACTTTCATATACTGTGCATCTTGTTAACCTACTAGTTCCTACTACAAATCTTAACAAAAGTACTGACTCAATGTTTTTCAATTTCAGGGATCTGTCTGTAAAAAATCTTGTATATCTAAGCAGTGAGCAGGCACTTGCTGATATTGCTTACTTTATTGAGGGTATGAACAAGAAGCATAATTTAACACTTGGAACAAAATGGGTTGTTTTTGGTGGATCATATCCAGGATCATTAGCTGCTTGGGCAAGAGCTAAATATCCTCATCTAGTTCATGCAGCTGTCTCTGCCAGTGGTCCCCTGCTTGCAAAATCAGATTTTGGAGGTTTGTAGGTTTGGTCAAAAGACTAAAAAATATTGTCACCTTGTATTTTTGTTGTGTAGCTTTAAGAATGAAACACAACTGACTACTTTATAACGAAGAGAGTTAACTTTCACAAACTCATTTACTCTGTAGAGAAGCTCATAATCAGTAAACTTACTGTACTCTAATATTATGAAGCATTCATTGTAAAATAAACATGAATGAAATAAGTCTGATTAGACCTTGAAACTTTTACGTACTTTGGCTTTACAAGTATTTAGAGAATAACTTTACCTGTGACTGTTCTTGATTGAGAGATAAACACAGGAATAATTGAAAGTTTCCACTCAGGTTATTACTGCACTAGTATTGTTCAGGTGCATTGAAACTGTTCCCTAATCTGTTGATAAAAAATATAGTACCGAATTATTTCTTGAAACTGAAATATTTGAGTCTGTTGTTAAATATACCATCAACTTGTAATATTTCAACTACGTTATTAATGAAGTGATTCTCACCCTTTGCCCTTGCTCCTAAAACAGCAACACCCACCCCTTTCCCCTCCCCAATCATTCCACATAATTTCAATAAAAGAATTGTCCAAATAATCTATGGAGCATCTAACTAACTTCCCAAAGTCATACATTTATTTGGACAGTTTGCTGCATTTTATGTTACCATAAGCATTAACAATCACTCATTTATAACAACTACAGGAAAAATGCCTACAGCACACCCTCATTGTTGCATATGGTATATACTTCCTGATTCACAGTTTGTCATTTAGATTTTGCTTCCCAACACCAGTGCTACTGAAGTCTGTGGATGGGACCTATCTCCACAACATGGACAATCTATTTTGTCATTATAGTCGTTTCCTTTCCTTTTTACTAACCTTCACTCTTGTGCAGACTACCTTCCTTCTCTTTTCTTGTTTACAGTATGTATTATCTCTTGGTCATCATGCCTCCCTTCCCATTATCTCTTTTTCATTAACTGTTTATCCCTTGCTTTGTGTTCTCCACATGAACCCAGTACCATTTTCATCTTTTTCTGTCCTTCATTTTTCTCATTTTTCTATTAGTTCTATGAAACTTCTTTAGAATCAATACTCATGTCTGTTGTCTTCATTATTGTAAAGTTGGTATGAATAGGGATGGAAAAAAATCTGTTTTTGCCAAAATGGGTGCTTGGAAAGTTACTTTCCCACTAAGTTATGAATAGATTTGTATCCCATCAGAAAAACTACACTGAAGGAGCTTCCCATTCTAGATGTAGCCTTCTAAATAGGCTATTTTCTGTGACATCATCGATAGAGTTCATTATTTTCATAGGGTTGAAACAAAAATGCAGGGCTGTGAATATGTACATGGATCTGTGGCCTTAAGATGTGGAAACCTAGTTTTAAGGTGTAAACCAGTGTTTTTTTTAATGTTTCACCTTTTATTGAAGTAGTTGTTTCCATCTTATTCAGAAGCTTACTGTATTTACTCAAATCTAAGCCGCACTTGAATCTGAGCCGCACCTGAAAAATGAGACTCGAAATCAAGGGGAAAAAAAATTTCCCGAATCTAAGCCGCACCTGAAATTTGAGACTCGAAATTCAAGGGGAGAGAAAAATTTTAGGCCACACCTCCAAATCGAAACAAAGTTGGTCCATTGTAATATGAGACACAATTTAGGTCGAATGAATGAAGATACAGCTACAGTAGTTTGGTTAGAGTCGTAAGCTTAGCAGTCAAGCTTTACCAGGTAGCCATTGCTATGCGTCAGGCGCTCCGTCCGTATTTATACGGGTACCCTTCCTTTTTCACGTGCTTTGTCTGGTTTGAATTGACTGGTTATTTTTCTTTGATCTGATAAGTGCCATTCTCTTTGTTATAGGTGTTTACGTCACTCTAAGCTGAAAATGCATTATTGTGCTGTGTCATGCATTGTTTGTCGCATTCTGATAATGAGTGTTTACGACCTGTCGCCGCTTGTGGCATGGCTTGCTTTTGTATGCGCTTAAAAAGAGAGGAATTGTCTCATTAGCGAAACAATGGTAAGAGACTGCTGTTTATTGTTACTTACACTGCTGCTCTCTTTGATAATGATCAACAAGAACCAAATAATAGACTGCGTGTGATAGAATATGTTGTGAAGGAGAGTTTAGCGAAAATTTTTCTCCGTTTGAAAATCTTTGCAGATGCCTCTTTAGTACATTACATTCTGCACTGACGCAGAGGTTGTGGCACCAGTATTTATCTTTGTGCCTGCAAAGCATGCCTGTGTAGCGCTACATATATTCAACGGCAAAAGTTAGTTGTGGCGGCACCTACCAACATTTTACAGAACTTCCGCTTACTTTGCATTCGATTCTAAGCCGCAGGCGGTTTTTTGGATTACAAAAACCGGAAAAAAAGTGTGGCTTAGGTTCGAGTAAATACGGTACCAGTTTCATCACTAAAATGTCCATTTCCTCTACAGTAAAACCTCTTTGTAATGAATCTATGATTGATTGATTGATTTTTCATTGGTCCAGTTTTATCATATAGCACAAATTGTACAATTGCTATTGGACAGGTCGAAGATAAGCTACAATAATACATAGTATTAGCAAAATAGTAGGCAAATTAAAATCAGGTACCTATTACAATTAATTTTGTTACTTTTTTCAGAAATTCTCTGACAGAATAGAAACAGTGCTTTATTAGAAATGCCTTTAGTTTAGCTTTAAATATTGGATCAGTAGTATTTTTTATTTCCTCTGGTATCTTATTGTGTAGTATTACACCAAAGTTAATTATGCTCCTCTGATAGGTGGTTGTCCTGTGATATTTTTGATGTATATTTGATTCCTGTCTGGTACTATAGTTATGTACATTTTTGTTCTGTAGCAGTTTGCCTATTTTCAGGAGGTAGTCCCTAGTGAACAATATAGTATCATAAATGAATAAACTTGGAACATTTAGAACACCAAGCTCAGTAAAATTGGATTTACAGGACTCCATCTTTTTAAGGCCACAAATTATTCTTAAAGCTCTTTTTTGCATTCTAAAAATCTTTACACTGTGAGTTGAGTATCCCCAGAAAATGGTCCCATATTGGATTAGTGAGTGGAACTGTGCCACAAATTGGCTGGTTGCTGTCCTAACACCAGCCACGGTCTCCATCATGTCATCATATGACAAAATTGCATTATTTATATGTGTGTCCCACTTTAAGTCCTGCTGAACCCAAAGACCCAACAATTTTGTGACACTTACATTTCCTAGGGGATCATTTTTTAATTGGGCTTTAATAGACATTTGATTAGTTGGAGGAATTAAATGAAAATCAACACATACTGGTGTCTTCGGCAAACAGGATAGTTTTTGTGGGACTCATATATTCAACTAAGTCGTCCACATAAATCAAGAAGAGTAGTGGACCTAAGATTGAGCCCTGTGGTGCACCATATTTTATTGGTAATTCCCCAGAAAGAAAGGAGTTGTTTCTTGTTTTATTCATTTTGTTGAATTCCTACTGAAGTGATACTTTCTGCCTGCGGTTTTTTTAGGTATGAACACAACCAGCTATGTGCTACACCTCTTACTCCTCGTCTTTCTAATTTTTCGAGGAGAATGTTATGGTCCAGGACATTGAAGGCTTTTGATAGATCTAGAAAAATACCTGCAGCTAATTTATGTTGATCAAGAGATTTAAAGAATTCGAAAATTGCTGTCTGTGTAGATTTAGACTTTCTAAAACCATGTTGTTGTACTGTAAGAGGTGCATATTTATTTATGAAACTTAAAAAGCCTGTCATAGAAGAGTTTTTCTAGAATTTTTGAGAAGGAACTTAACTGTGACGTGGGTCGGTAGTTTGATATTTTTTCAGAAGAACCTTTTTTTTTAGCAGTGGTGTAAATTTTGCTATTTTAAAAATATCTGGAAATACACCAGTTTTTAAAGAGAGGTTGAAAATTTTTGCCAAGGGGTTTGCTATGTGGTGAGCACATGCTTTTATTTAATATGAAATCAGGTACTTCATCAAGACCATTTGACTAGTTTTTGTTTAAAAGTGCTGCTACTTAAATGGGTGTTTTGTCAAAGAGCTAAGAAGAAGTAATCCAGAATCATTTTCACACACACCATTTTTCCTAATAATCTCATCAGCTTTATTGAAGTCTCATTTACAAGTGTACACAGCGTCTTTCAACATCAACTGCATCACTATTTACCTTAAAAGCTTTCTGATCTTGAATACCAACAGTATTTACTTGCCCTGTATCAAAAACCAGTTCATTAATCTCATAACCACATGTAACAGTACTTATATCGACATCTGTATTCACTACCTCTGGATCAACAACATCAGTAACAACTTTGTCAAACCTCTCATTTAGTATTGGTACACAATCTATGTCAGCTATATCAGATGGATATTTACATCAGCAGTGTCTGTAACTACCGCTACCTCTTCAATATCAACCATATCAATGTGCTTTTCATCGAAAGTCACCTCACTATTTTCATCAGAACAGATTTGCAGTACTTCAGTTAAATTATCCTGACAAAAACCCACAACTTCCATTTCCTTATTACACAATTGTCCAATTAAATTTTCATTTAACAGCCTGTCGTATCAGAAGATTCCAAGTTCGAATCAAAATTTTCTGTTAAATTTTTATTTCTTTATATTGAACGATTTTGCACCGAAGGTGAATTGTTTCTTACACATCAGATACTGTTTTCGATTCTGATTGTAAACTGTTGAAACACTCTCTGATGATATTTCTAATGTCACTCTATATTGATCTATTTTTGAGTTTAAATCTTGTATTAATTTCTGCATTTGGGATTGAAAATCCTCATTTATTGACTTGCCCTGTGTTCTATCACCAAAAACACTGTCTTTTACTTTTAATTTGCTTGCCTTGCAAAATATCTAACACACTTGTCACAAACACTTTTACCTTACATTATCTTTGTATTGGCTGCTACCGTTAAGAGCTATTTCCTCCACTTGTCTCACCGGCAAATTGCTTTTGCATCTCTGCTGACCTGCAATATTTACTTCTGCTCTGCACTGTGCTGATTGACTTGTGTTCTGGGACATGATGTCAGTTGAGCTCGTGCATTGATTGGCTGCCCACAGCTGGGCTCCTTAATGGTGGCTTCTTTTTTGAAGTCAGTATTCCAATAATTCATACTTTTGATGTTAAATTATTTCCACTGTTCTTATGCTGTGCACTGTTAGTTATCCACTGTCTATGGCAATTTTAATCACAGTTTCTATTCACTGTCTTTCATTGTCAGTTTGTGTTACACTCTCTGTAAGTTTGCGCTCAATGTATATAACTCCTTCATTATCACTGTAATACTTCGTAATTTCATTTACATCAAGCTTACAGTGCAAAGTAATGTAGAGTAGTTTTCCACACACGTGAGTCCTTCATTGTGCCCATGTGAAACAATTTCTCAAACTGGAGCTCCACGTGCAATTCCTTGGTGCCTCCTGTTTCCATTCCATAAATAATCTATTTCACTTGTGGTACATGGGATGTTTCTTGGCTGTGTTTATTACACTGCTACTGTTCACCTTTGATGTTCAGTTTATATTCATGTACAAAGTTTGTGTGCCACTATTCCACATGTGTAGGAGTCAGTTTCGTTATACCAAAGCAAGGTGGTGTTCTCAGATGGGGGCACTATGTGCGATCAGACCCTTACCTGTTGGGTGATGTTACACTCACATTTGACAGATCTTGAAGGTTCATATTTTGCTGCACTGAGAAGATATCTTGGAAAGCGATGCTATGAAAGTTAGTGCCAAATGTTGTTGACTGAACAAGAAGGGAATTTTAAATCCCACTTTATAATACCATAGTTGATGGCCATGTCCAGTTTTGCAGTTCAATTTAAACAAGTAAAGAGAAGCACATCTCTTCCTTTGCAAACACACGCGGAAGAAAACTCACCCAATCATTAATCACACAGTATTCGTAAACTTCACATGGCATTATGTACAGTGAGAGTGACACGAAAGTAACAATGTTGCATGTAGAACACTAGGGGCCAACTATTTGTGCGTAGATCATACTCATGTCATTACTGACTGTGAACTTGGTGCACAGTTTGAAATGGAGATGTTGACTAGTTACTCACTGGTTGCAGATTCTAATGTGAACCGACATGGAGATGTGATCTATGTGCTTGCTGGTTGCTGAGCTTCAATCAAACCGACGTGATGATTTTATCCAAATGCTTGCCTATTGCAGACTCATGTATGATCCGTCGTTTTATCTGTGTGCTGAATGGTAGCAGACTGCGAATTTTGGAGGGGCGAGGTTGCTATTTAAAGACACGTGTAAGAACATAGCGTGATTTCTGAAACTACTAAATGCTTTGAAATTTGGCTGGGTTGGGTTTGATTTATGAAAAATGTTTCGGGTCAGTAATTCACAAAAGTATATGAAACATGGAAAACAGTATTGGGTTTGATTTATGAAAAATGTTTCGGGTCAGTAATTCACAAAAGTATATGAAACATGGAAAACAGTATTTATCCGTAATCTGAAATCCCCTATTTACAAGTGTGGCATCTATCTTGAAACAAATATTTTATGATCATAAATTATTCAAAATCTTAATTACTGGCTGAATTAATTAGTGGCAGGTGTTGTCCAATTTAGAAAAAGTACAGCAATAGAATTATATTATCAAAGTTTGGAATGTTGCAATAATTAATGAAAAACAGGATCTGAACTTTTAATGTCAATTATTTCATAAGTTAACTAATTTCAAATAGTTCCAAATATGTGTTCAGGAAATCAGTGATATCTGCTTTTGAATGACTGATAACAATACCTCCTCTACTGTTTATTATCTCAAAATGTTTTGACATTGTAACTTAAATTTTCTATAACTTTTAAGTATTCATGTCTCTAGTAAAGCCATCTGCTTCATTGTAATCAGGAAGACAAACAACTAAAATTAAGTGTAATTGAGATTTTACGTAAATATCAATTTTACATATTCTGATGCGGTTTATCTTTTAAGAGTGCTTTAGGTGTAGAATGAAAGAGCAAAACGTTTCATTTATTCTTGGGAGCAAAGGAGTCACCTTGCTAGATTTCAAGTTCGGAGACTGATTGTTTGTTTCAGCATGACAGTGCTTCCTGTTGAAAGAAGCACCTGTGAGGCAGTGGTTTGGGGACAATAACATTCCTAAAATGGACTGGCTTGGAACACTTAAGAGATGAGTTAGTGTCATCTTTGTTCCGGACCCCAATGTGCAACATAATCGCCTTCTCTGCTCTTGAGAAAGAGAATGGCCTGCCGTTCCTCCACAGACATTCAGACACCTCACTGAAAGTGTCAACAATAAAATTAAAGCTGTCATAAAGACAAAGGGTGGACACACCCAATATTATTGTCCACTAATAGGTGTCCAGATACTTGTGATCTGTTAATGTCTATATTATCACAGTTTGACAGAGCAAATCCTGCTTTTTCTTTTTCGTTTTCTTTCTTTCTTTAAAAAATAAAGAATAGTTGTTTGTCTTGTTGTCTTGTCCTTCAAGCATGTTGTATTGACAGTTGTTGCTCCAGTTGGTTAATATTACTTAGAATTGAGTCATCTACATTAAAAGATGAACAATATTTCCTGCCCACATCATTTCCTTGCACAGCATTATCGTCATCATCATCATTGGAGCAACAACTTTGCTCCAGTTGGTTAATATTACTTAGAATTGAGTCATCTACATTAAAAGATGAAAAATATTTCCTGCCCACATCATTTCCTTGCACAGCATCATCATCATCATCGCCACTACCGATTCCTACCTCACAGAGTTCTTTCACAAGCACTTCATGCATCTCACTTATATTCATCTTGGGTGTGGAATTTATAGGAAGTCATCATCAGAAGTAGCAAAGTCCTGGAATGTTGTATTTTCAGGAACATCTGTGATTGTGCTCCATTCTTCTTCTGCAAAAATATTGTCTTCAACATCAACTGATGTACTATAACCAGTGTTTGTGAAACAATTTAACACAATCTGGCAACGAACAAATGCATAGTCTGTAGACAAGGCGGATTTTCAAGTGCTGACACCCCCTATCTTCCACCTCCTTGCATTTTCAGACATAATCAACCTTTTTCATGGTGTCATTCTTGTGTCTTTTTTTCACATAGCACACTTACTCTACATCTCTTGTAAATTTATATGTCTTTAAGATCAGAGCCAGGTATGAGATGCCAGTCAGTGAAACAGAAGTGAAATATTTCTTTAAAGTCAGTACCGCCATTAGACTGATTTTTATTTGCAGTGTTACATTTACATGATCATGATTTCGCCTTCCAAGTGCCATTATCAAGTGTTTTAATGTTATACAGTACCTAAGATGGCATACTGTCATATTTAAAATACACTATCAGACATATTGTCTAATGGTCAGTATTTCTGGTAAAAGCCTACTGCTTTGTTTTATCACTGAGTATACCATCTTGACTCTAGAAAACAAAGCAGTAGGCTTTTACCAGAAATATTGACCCTTAGACAATGTGTCTAACAGTGTATTTGAAATACGACATTATGCCATCTTAGGCACTGCATAACATTAAAACACTTGATAATGGCACTTTGAAGCCAAAATCATGATCGTGTAAATGTAACACTGCAAATAAAAAACAGTCTAATGGCGGTACTGTCTTTAAAGAAATATATTATGACTGTGGCCCCACATTATGAAAAAATTATTAGAAGTGAAATATTTACATTTTAAAACATTTTGGCTTATAAATCCAAAATTAATTATGTGATCAAAATTAAGTTATGTCACTCGCAGAGTACATAATTCAAATCTGTTCACTTTTATCATTCCCTGAGCAGAGGGAAGCGTATGGTGTGGGACCTGTAGCAACCCAACACAGATGAGAACAGCGTCATTGACGGTATCATTGTCACTTCTGGTATACAAAGTGGAAAGTGACAGGGGAGTGAGTGTCTTACATATAAATGTTTTATCTGTTGAAAAAAGTATATAAATCGCCAGTGCCTATTTCGTGTGTCCGTAGTACATAAAGGAAAAACATCTGTGATCAAATATCATGCCATGACCATGATTTATGGCTCAAAACAAGCAGTTTTGAAAACATTTTCATTTATTGTAGCCAAAAGTAACAGTTGTATTCTAAATAAAGTTATTGGAATGCAAACAGTGTGCAATATGGCAAAACTGGATAAGCAGTTCGTGCATTTTAGTTGTTTCACCTACAAAATAAGATTTGACAATTTTCTGTGTATTGTCTCGAATATTAATATCTGCTAATTAAGGATTCAGCATGGAGAACAAAAAGGGAATGAGGGAAACTTGAAAGAAGTTACGGCAAGGCATAAAAAATTAATCTAGAGGACCATGAGAAGAAGAGGAGTGTAAATGGTATTAACATAAAATCTAAAGGAGAGGAAGTGGTGGGGGTGGGGATGGGGATGGGGGGGGGGGGGGGGGGAGGAGGATGTCGTACATCTTTCCACATCTAAACACCCCTTAATCACATCGTCTCTGGATTCAAGACTCTGTCATATGATAGGCAGTGCACAGTTTACTTATTCTTTCTCTATTTATTGCAAAGTGTTTCACTTAGCAAAAAAAACCTGTAGGTATTTAAGGATTGTTAGACCATCATATGCTGACATTTATTTTTATTTCTTGATCATGAAGCCTTTTCCTTCAGTAGGAGATTTCAGATTGATGTAGGTATATTTCAAGTGTTATGTAAGTGCATGGTTGAAATACAATTGCCAGCACTGCCAGTTGCAGTCTTTATTTTGAAAGACACAACCAAGGTGACCAGCTCCAGCACCCACACTGCCAGTTGGACTCTTTGGTATTTTGATAGATGCAACCAAGGTGACCAGCTTCAGCACTTCTTTTGTCATCTGTTTCACAATACCATAGACAGTTTCCAGTAAGTCTCTAGATTTTATGAATGATTTATATTTATTCTCGCATTTTTTCCTTTATAAAAAATTCACTGTCTTGTTTATTTTGTCATTTTGGAGATTTTACCAACCCCAAAAACCTGCCATCCTTTGTGGTAGTATAGTTGACTACCTCCCAAGAGCCGGTCCTGCCTGTACAATGTTGAATCTCATCACTTTCTTCCTCTCAAGAAATGAAATTGGCTTCTCCACAACTGCTACCTTGTACGTGGCGTTAATAGAGTGTACTGTGCTTAGGTCCAGAGGCTGCAGATGATTTGTGGAGTTCAGAGGTAGGAACACAACATTTATATTCCTCAGAAATGCTATTTGCTTGGGGTGCACAGGGCATCAGTCGATAAAAAGTACTATTGTCTCCCTGCTTGCTCGCACCTTGGCATGCCTGAAACCTTGTAAAGATTTCTGATATAATGCAGGTATTCTTGTTGCACTTGTAAGTACAAGGTAGTGTTTCGATGTTTGTGAAACACCTGGAAGTTTCAAATTCTCCTGTTTTTAGTGGAGGCAGCGTTTCACTCTTGTTATTATTTATGTACAATAGCACAGTCATTGTTTCTTTACTTTTATTACCTATGTGGCATTTTTCTCCCTTAAAAGAATACATTTTACAAAAAGTAAATTATAAAAAATGCCAGTTTCATCTGCGTTAAAATTTTCTCTTCATTCATAACCCTGTATTAACTATGGCAATGTAATGTTCTTCCACTAGCTTACTCTTTCTACATCCACAGCCTCACATTGTTTTTTAAAACAATCAACCATCCATTCAATGCGTTGAAATTTTCCACACCAATCTGCAGGGTGATTCATGAGCCTTCTTTTATAGCATGTTTATGCTTATAGGAATGCTGCCATTTCATATTCTTTGAAACCATTTCGAAACATTATTTTCCATTTGATTGAATGTTGACATGTGAATATTCTTTTTTTTTTTTATCCAGAAGAACCACTAGCTTCAGCAGTCCAAAATGCTTCTTCGTTTTTAAATATGCTGCACAATTAAGAGAGCACCAAATCATATTTCTTTACCATATCAGAAAGTTTTATGTTAAGACTGTCTTCAGCGTCATAGATATTCATCGAATTTCGCAGAATAGTAAGCTTTCTATGTTTGCAGATTATAACTCCACAAAAATAAAATTGGTACATACAACAATAAACAGCTATACCTTTTGACTCATGCTTCATAGTGTCATTAACTGTTATGTCAGTTCACTTGACCAAGTTTGCATGGTTGGACGTACAGAAATCACTTCCAATTTATTAAACACATTCTCTTGCATCATTACAAGGGAATTAGATAGGTGTTTATTGATCAGAAGAATCACTTACCTTTTACTGCCATCACACAATATGAAGTATGACATGTGTGAAACTAAAAGAAATCGTAAACACTCTTGGACACGTTAGGATTCACATTAAAATTAGATTTCAATTTGCAGAATGTATTGTGTTTATTCCTTTAAAGTGGAACTTTTCCTAAAGCAGGGTTCATTAAAAGTGGGGACGGATTGTTAGAAGCAGAATTTCCTTAAAAGTGGTTAACTAATTCAGGGTTTTACTGTATAATGAATCTGTTTTAACAGGAATAAAAATAAAATCAAACAATGGAAAATGACTGTAACAATATTAGAGAAGGAAAGTTGCTACTCGCCATATAGCTGAGATGCTGAGTCGCGATAGGCACAACAAAAAGATTCACACAATTATAGCTTTCGGCCATTAAGGCCTTTGTCAGCATTAGACACACACACACACACACACACACACACACACACACACACACACACACACACACGTCTGCAGTCTCCGACAACTGAAACCACACTGCGAGCTGCAGCACCAGTGCGACTGGGTGGGGGTAACGAGGAGGCTAGGGTGGAGAGGGGGAGACAGTGAAGTGCTGCAGTTTAGATGGAGGGCAGGAGAGAAGGTGGGGAGTGTGTGTGTGTGTGTGTGGGGGGGGGGGGGGGGGGGGGGTGGTTTGAGTAGTGGAAAGGAGAGAAGTAAAAAGAAATTAAAAGATTGGATGTGGCAGTGAAATTACGGCTATGTGGTGCTGGAATGGGAACAGGAAGGGGGCTGGATTGGTGAGAATAGTGACTAACGAAGGTTGAGGCCAGGAGGATTACGGGAACGTAGGATGTATTGCAGGGAAAGTTCCCACCTGCACAATTCATAAAAGCTGGTGTTGGTGGAATGATCCATATGGCACAGGCTGTGAAGCAGTCATTGAGATGAGGGAGATCACGTTCAGCAGCATGTTCAGCAACAGGGTGGTCCACTTGTTTTTTTGTCACAGTTTGTCGGTGGCTGTCCATGTGGACAGACAGCTTGTCGATTGTCATGCCTACATAGAACGCAGCACAGTGGTTGCAGCTTAGCTTGTAAATCACATGACTGATTTCACAGGTAGCCCTGCCTTTGATGGGATAGGTGATGTTAGTGACCAGACTGGAGTAGGTGGTGGTAGGAGGGTGTATGGAACAGGTTTTGCATCTAGGTCTATTACAGGGGTATGAGCCATGAGGTTAAGGGATTGGGAGCAGGGGTTGTGTAAGGATGGACAAGTATATTGTTTAGGTTCAGTGGATGGCGGAATACCACTCTAGGAGGGGTGGGAAGGATAGTGTACAGGACATTTCTCATTTCATGGCACGGTGAGAGGTAATCGAAACCCTGGTGGAGAATGTAATTCAGTTGCTCCAGTCTCGGAGGGTACTGAGTTACAAGTGGAATGCTTCTCTGTGGCCAGACTGTGGGACTTCGGGAGGTGGTGGGAAACTGGAAAGATAAGACACGGGAAATTTATTTTTGTACAAGGTTGGAAGGATAATTATGGTCAGTGAAGGCATCAGTGAGACCCTCAGTATATTCTGAGAGGGACTGCTCATTACTGCAGATGCGACAACCACAGATGGCTAGTATGTACGGAAGGGGCTTCTTGGTATGGAATGGGTGGCAGGTGTTGAAGTGGAGGTATTGCTGGTGGTTATTAGGCTTGATATGGACGGAGGTACTGAGGTAGCCATCTCTGAGGTGGAGGTCAACATCTAGCAAGGTGGGTTGTTGGGTTGAGTAGGACCAGGTGAATCAAATGGGGAGAAGTTGTTGAGGTTCTGGAGGAATGTGAATAGGGTGTCCTCACCTCCAATCCAGATAGCAAAGATGTCCTCAGTGAATCTGAACCAGGTGAGGGGTTTGGGATTCTGGGTTTTTAGGAAGGTTTCCTCCAGATGGCCCATGAATAGGTTGGCATTGGATGGTGCCATGCGGGTGCCATAGCCATACCGTGGATTTGTTTGTAGGTAATACCTTCAAAGGAGAACTAATTGTAGGTGAGAATATAGTTGGTCATGGCGACTAGGAAGGAGGTTGTTGGTTTGGAATCCATAGGGCATCTGGAAAGGTAGTGTTAGATAGCAGTAAGGCAATGAGCATTAGGAATGTTAGTGTACAGGGAGGTGGCATCAATAGTGTCGAGTAGGGCACCATGTGGTAAAGGGACAGGAACTTTGGAGAGTCAGTGGAGGGAATGGTTGGTATCTTTTATATAGGAGGACCGGATCTGGATAATGGGTTGAAGGTGTTGGTCTACGAGAGCAGAGATTCTCTCAGTGGGGACACAGTAACCGGCCACAATGAGGCATCCTGGGTGGATGGGTTTATGGATTTTAGGATGCATGTAGAAGGTGGGAATGCGGGGAGTAAGGAGAGAGATGGACTCTGGGGAGAGGCTCTGGGATGGGCTTAAGGATTTGAGTAGTGACTGGAAATCCTGCTGAATTACTGGAATGGGGTCACTGTGGCAAGGTTTGTAGGTGGAAATACCTGACAGCTGATGGAGTCCTTCTGCCATGTAATCCTTGCGGTTCAAAACAACAGTGGTGGAGCCTTTGAGTGCAGGTAGGATTATAAGGTCAGGATCAGTTTTTAGACTGTGGACTGCAGTTCTTTTTGCGGATGTAAGGTTAGTTTGCGTGTTGAGGGATTTGGGGAATTATGGTGAAGCAAGGTTTGAGGTTAAGAAATTACGGAAAGCTAATAGGGGATGGAGGAGTGAACCAAGTTAGACAAGGTTCAATATTGGTCTTTGGTTGAGTCTGATTGGCCGGGTTGGTGGGGAAAAAGTGTTTCCACTGTAGGGACTGGGAAGAGGAGATAAGGTCTTTAACTAGTCCTGCATGATTGAATTTGGGAGTGGGGCAAAAGGTGAGGCCTTTGGAAAGGGCTGACATTTCTGTGGACTAAGGCTTCAGGAGGAAAGATTCATGACTGTGTGCGGGTCTGTTTAGGTTATGGGTTCTGTGGGGTGGTGGGAGGGAGTTTTGGAGGGTGGGGTAAGTGTAATAGGTCTGTGAGACAGGGTTTTTCAGCTATGTGGGGGAGGTTTGGAGGTTGTTGTAGAGGTGGTGGACAGTAGTACTCTGAGGTGGGAATAGGAAGTGAGCAGGATGGAGAGCTTTTTGAGGTGGTGTTGTGCATGTTGCTCAAGTTCCTGCAGGGCAAGAGTTTCTATGTGTGTTATGAGTTCCAGGAAATTGGAATTACATACCAAGAGAATTTTGCGGAAGGAGAGAAGGTACTACAAGGAGGATTGGGATTGATTGATATGGTTTCACAGGACTATGTTGGTGAGGGCTAAGAATTGGTGGTATCTGAACAGGTGGAGGTCATTGTGGAAGGAGGGGTGGCAACCAGAGATGAGTAATTTGGTGGTAAGGCCATTAAGGGGGATTTCATGAGCCAGGCAGCAATGCAGGAACAGTATGGACACAGATAGAGATCGCAAGGATCCATGGTGGTGCAAAAAATATGAAAAATTATGTAATAAAGGAGAATTACGTCTGAAAAATTATGCAAAAATACACCCAAGTAAGTGTGAAAAATATGGAAAGGACAAAATGGATGCACAAGGGGATAGAATAAAATGAAATCTGAGGAAGCGACAATTGCGGAAGACGAAAATATATGCGTCCTTCCTTACATAACCCCTGCTCCCAATCCCTTACCTCATGGCTCATACCCCTGTAATAGACCTAGATGCAAGACCTGTCCCTGTTATGGTCATAAGGAGATTCTGTTCTGAATTTTTTTGTTTCTTTAAGATCCTTTTTTAATATGTATCTGGTACTGTAAATTAATTATGTTTAACTATTAAGAAACTATAAAATTATCCAAAAGTTTCATTCATCTTTTCTCTCTGTTATATGCAAGATGTGTTATAGTAAATATTCTTTTTTACAATGATTTGATTTAATTATTTGTTAATCTTGGAATTAGCAGTTGATTTAATATCAACATAATTGGTGCTAGCAGCTACAGTTGTGCTACTAATACCAGTGAATATTATTGATTAAAGCAATTACGTATAATATTGGAGTTAAATTATGAATTTATAACGTGAAATCAAAAAAATTAACGCTCTGTGATTCGGTTAAAATAAAATAAAAAAAAAAAAAATAAAAAAAAAAACTAAGATCACTGCTATTTTAAGTCAAACAATGGAAAATTCCAGGATGGAATAATAACAGTAGTAGAAAAGGGTAGTCGCTACTCACAGTATAGCAGAGATGTCACGTCGCAGACAGGCACAACAAAACGACTGTCAAAGGAGTAAGCTTTCAGCCAGAAAGGTCTTCATTGGAGTAAAACACACGCACACACACACACACACACACACACACACACACACACACACACACACACACACACACACAAACCACAGTTTCTCTGGCTGCTGAGATATGATACTGCGTGAAGAGTTTGGCAGAGCACTGAAAGACCTAAGTCGAAACAAGGCCTCGGGAGTAGACAACATTCCATTAGAACTACTGACAGCCTTGGGAGAGCCAGTCCTGACAAAACTCTACCATCTGGTGAGCAAGATGCATGAGACAGGCGAAATACCCTCAGACTTCAAGAAGAATATAATAATTCCAATCCCAAAGAAAGCAGGTGTAGACAGATGTGAAAATTACCGAACTATCAGTTTAATAAGTCACAGCTGCAAAGTACTAACGTGAATTCTTTACATATGAATGGAAAAACTGGTAGAAGCCGACCTCGGGGAAGTTTGGATTCAGTAGAAGTGTTGGAACACGTGACCCTACGACTTGTCTGAGAAAATAGATTAAAAAAAGGCAAGCCTACGTTTCTAGCATTTGTAGACTTAGAGAAAGCTTTTGACAATGTTGACTGGAATACTCTCTTTCAAATTCTGAAGGTGGCAGGGGTAAATTACAGGGAGCAAAAGGCTATTTACAATTTGTACAGAAATCAGATGGCAGTTATAAGAGTCGAGAGACATGAGAGGGAAGCAGTGATTGGGAAGGGAGTGAGACATGGTTGTAGCCTCTCCCTGATGCTATTCAATCTGTATATTGAGCAAGCAGTAAAGGAAACAAAAGAAAAATTCGGAGTAGGTATTAAAATCCGTTGAGAAGAAATAAAAACTTTGAGGTTTGCTAAAGACATTGTAATTCTGTCAGACAGCAAAGGACTTGGAAGAGCAGTTGAACAGAATGGACAGTGTCTTGAAAGGAGGGTATAAGAGGAACATCAACAAAACCAAAATGAGGATAATGGAATGTAGTCGAATTAAGTCGGGTGATGCTGAGGGAATTAGATTAGGAAATGAGACACTTAAAGTAGTAAAGGAGTTTTGCTATTTGGAGAGCAAAATAACTGATGATGGTCGAAGTAGAGAGGATATAAAATGTAGACTGGCAATGGCAAGGAAAGCATTTCTGAAGAAGAGAAATTTGTTAACATCGAGTATTGATTTAAGTGTCAGGAAGTCGTTTCTGAAAGTATTTGTATGGAGTGTAGCCCTGTATGGAAGTGAAACATGGACGATAAATAGTTTGGACAAGAAGAGAAAAGAAGCTTTAGAAATGTAGTGCCACAGAAGAATGCTGAAGATTAGATGGGTAGATCACATAACTAATTATGAGGTATTGAATAGAATTGGGGAGAAGAGGAGTTTGTGACACAACTTGACTAGAAGAAGTGTTCGGTTGGTAGGACATGTTCTGAGGCATCAAGGGATCACCAATTTAGTACTGGAGGGCAGTGTGGAGGGTAAAAATCGTAGAGGGAGACCAAGAGATGAATACACTAAGCAGATTCAGAAGGATGTAGGCTACAGTAGTTACTGGGAGATGAAGTAGCTTGCACAGGATAGAGTAGCGTGGAGAGCTGCATCAAACCAGTCTCAGGACTGAAGGCCACAACAACAACAACAACAACAACAACAATTAATTTTGTGTACTTGATTCTTTTATATTACAGTTTATTTTTGTTATGTGTAAGTTGATTATGAAATATTATAGTTCATTAAAGTAAATATTATTTATTCTACCTTGTGTATCAGTGTTTATAAAAATTTTAGTATTTAGTTACTTACCGTGAATAAAATCAATTTACAATTAATTATAGTTATCATTGTTATTGAGTGGAAATGAATTGTTAATGGTTTTCTAAGGTATGTAATTTTTTAAGGACAAAATTTATTTTCTTTAGGCAGAAATTTATTCTGTAGGATGTAATGTCCAAAGCTAACTTATAATTTAATTAACTTTGAATATAATAGTAAATTTTAAACATGCCACCTTTAAGATCACATTGTAATTCATCATATTTAAATTTGGTTTTATAATTACTTTAGGTATTTATTTTAATGCTAAATTTGATTTCTTAATTTTTGTGATAATGATGAAATTGGTATATTTATTTTGTTTACAATAGGATTATTGTTAATATATTGTAAGTAACTAGGCAAATTTGATTTTCACCTGTTTGTAAGAAATATGTTCTCTTGATAATATTTTGAGGTCTGGCCTGCTCACTGACGAAGATTTAGAGCCATTATATTTACACTGTACAAAGGTAAAATAATTATTAGTTTCTTAATTAGGGTCTGGAATGATTGGGTTGTTGAGAAACTGTCTAATAATAAATTTTAGAATTTAACTTTTGAGATAAAACACCTAAATTTTCCTGTAGATTGAGAAAACTGTATAGGGCTTGACATTTTATTTTTACGTAGTTTTTTTTGAGTATTCTATACTTAATGATAATGTTTGTTGGGGCCTTATGAAGAATAACTGCTCTCTTCACTATTTAACAATTAATATTAATTAAATAATTAATAGAAAATAATTCAAATAAAATAGAAAGAAACATTCCACATGGGAAAAATATATTAAAAACAGAGATTCTATGACTCACCAAACGGGAAAGCGCTGGTAGATAGGCACAATAAAAAACACACAAACACACACACAAAATGAGCTTTCGCAACCCCCGGTTGCTTCGTCAGGAAAGAGGGAAGGAGAGGGAAAGATGAAAGGATATGGGTTTTAAGGGAGAGGGTAAGTCTTTCCGCTCCCGGGGTTGGAATGACTCCTTACCCTCTCCCTTAAAACCCACATCCTTTCATCTTTCCCTCTCTTTCCCTCTTTCCTGTCGAAACAACCGGGGGTTGCGAAAGCTCATTTTGTGTGTGTGTTTTTTATTGTGCCTATCTACCAGCGCTTTCCCGTTTGGTAAGTCATAGAATCTCTGTTTTTAATATATAGAAAATAATTTAGATTGATAAGAGTAATTTACTATGCCAATAGCAGCGTAATTGTTTTCAAGAGCTCTTATCAGTGAATAAGATTTTGACATAAGCATCGGATTAAGAAAAATTGTTGGTACAAGAGCACAGTAATTAGGTGTGTTTAACTGTTAATTTCTGACGTACTTTTGAGTTAAGACCAGTGTGAGCCAGATCAGTTTCTGTCCCAAGTTGTATGTACACACGTTAATATGAATTGAATATGTGGGTAGGGTAATTTTAAATTGTTGATTAAAATTAATTAATAATTTTAAAAAGTAACACATTGAATTAAGAAATCATTTATGCAGGTCTACGAATTGTATTGATATTTTATGATTTGTTTATATTTATTATAAATTTTATTGTTTTAGTTATTTGTGTTTTAATTACTGTAGCTGTTTAACATTGTTAGAATGAAAGGTTTGAAGTTGTATTCAGATTTGAAAGGATCGTGGTAAGGTAAGGTTTGTTGATATTCCTAAACATTTTAGTGATACAACTATATTAATTTGTAAGGAGGAACCTGTTCGTATTATGTCAAATTATTTACTTTATTATTTTTCTGCTCTTTATAATTTGATAATTTCTGCAGGTTTTTGGGTAATTTTTTCTTTATTTTTGTTATATGTATTCATTATCTTATGGTTTTTTATCTATCTTTTTTTAATGGTCTATTAGATTAGGCGTTTATACTGTAAAAACTGCTGGTTGATCATCAAATTTAAATTATGCTTTATTAGGTTCTTTACATTCTGTTGCTCAAACTCTTTCATATGTAGTCAGATTATTTTGATTTCATTGTCTTTAATTATTTTAATTGGTATTTGTAATACAGTTGATTTTATAAATTGTCAGGTTTATTGTTGATTTATTGTTATTTTTTTTTTTCATTTTGCTTTAGCTTTCTTTGCTTCGCGTTCATGTGAAACTATTTGTATTCCTTGTGAATTAGCTGAAGTGGAATCAGAATTAGTGTCAGGATTTAATACTGAATATGATGCAGGTGTTTTTCTTTAATTTTTTTTGGCAGATTAGACTAAAATTGTATTTATAAATATACTTTTGATTTTGAATTTTTAGGTATTGATTTTTTATTCTTTTGTATCTTTTGCTTCTCTTTTAGTTCAAGGAAGTTCATCTCAGTTTTGTTATGATAAATTAATGTACTTAGCTTGAAGGAATTTTTACCTTTGTGGTTAACTTTTTTATTTTATTTGTTGGTTTGAAGGTTTTATTGATTACATTTGTTTAGGGAAATGCTGAGTCATAGATAGGCACAACAAAAAGACTGTCACAAATAAAGCTTTCAGCGAGTATGGTCTTCGTCAAAAATACACACACACACACACACACACACACACACACACACACACCCACCCGCGCGCGCGCGCACACACACACACACACACACACACACACACTCTCTCTCTCTCTCTCTCTCTCTCTCTCTCTCTCTCTCTCTCTCTCTCTCGCACGTGCTAATGTAACTCACAAACACATGACTGCAGTCCTATGTTTGTAAGTTGTGTGTGTGTGTGTGTGTGTGTGTGGGGGGGGGGGGGGGGGGGGGGTCTGTTTTTGACGAAGGCCCTACTGGCCAAAAGCTTTATTTGTGACATTCTTTATGTTGTGCCTATCCACAACCACCTAACTTATTTGGAATTGATTGTAAAATAGCATCAGCAAGTAAGTTGTATTGTTCTGGTTGAATATCAACTGGAGTTACAAGAAATTTGCTGGCACAAAATTATGTGGCTCTCCTAGAAAATAAGTAACAGTTAATCATGTTACGAAGAGATACTGAATAGAATCGGGGAGAAGAGAAATTTGTGGCGCAACTTGACTAGACTAGTAGGACATGTTCTGTGGCATCAAGGGATCACCAATTTAGTGGTGGAGGGAAGCATGGAGGGTAAAAATCGTAGAGGGAGACCAAGAGATGAATACACTAAGCAGATTCAGAATGATGTAGGTTGCAGTAGGTACTGGGAGATGAAGAAGCTTGCACAGGATAGAGTAGCATGGAGAGCTGCATCAAACCAGTCTCTGGACTGAAGACCACAACAACAACAATCATATTTTAATTAATAATGATGTTTCTTTTTTGAATGATTTCTTGAAGCCTTCAGCTGCCATTTCACTATTTCCTCTTTGATTGTACAATTTCGGCTTTAGGCCATTTTCAAGTATCCATAAAATACTTTAAAATGGCCTAAGGTCAAAATTGTACAATCATACAGGAAGTAAAGAAAATGGCAGCTGAAGGCTTCAAGAAATCATTCAAAAAATTTGTCCCAGCTGCGGACCCTATTGCATTGAAAATAATGCTGTTATTAATACAAATGTAAATGAGTCCTTAATGTAAAATAAGAATGGAATCAAAATTTTGCAATATCTCCATGTAGTACTTAAGGAGTTATTTGATCTTATTTGGTATAAAAAGAATAAATGAATTACAACTATGGTGGATGTAAAAGTTGATTTAATGTTTCATCATCTTTGGCAAATCATCCTTAAATTCAGTGAAGTAAATCTCTTCCTAAATATGGACTTGCTGAAAATAAATTTGTAATTACTTTTGCTCCATTACCATTTTCTTGTTTTACACACAAGAGAGAGAGAGAGAGAGAGAGAGAGAGAGAGAGAGAGAGAGAGAATAAAAATATATCTTGCTGTAAAATTGATTGATCTCTTAGTTCTGATAACTGTTGATCAAATTTCTTCTTCTTCTTCATTTCCTTCACTTCAGGTATTAACCAAATTTCCTGTTTACGATACCCATCTCATTGCATCCTTCCACTCTTCATAAAAGTCTCATTTCTTGAGCCTTTTTTCTACTGTGTTGGTGTCTTGTTGTTGCCCACTTCCATAAGTACATTGCATCCTTCCACTCTTCATAGAAGTCTTATTTCTTGAGCCTGTTTTCTACTGTGTTGGTGTCTTGTTGTTGCCCACTTCCATAAGTACATATGTATTGGTACTGCTATATTTAATTTGTGACCCACATCATGGTTATATTTGTAAGTGATGTTGCATCCTAGGTACTTAAAATGTTTAACTTGCTCCAAGATTTTATTACTCAAGATTGTTTTAGATCTTACTGATTGTCTGCCCTGAAATGCCGCCACTTTCATTTTATCTACTCACAATGTTAGATTGTGATTTGAGGCTATCTGCTGCAACTTATGGATTCCCATTAGAAGGTCATATTTGTTCTCTGTAATCAGAGTAATGTCATATGCATATAAAATTACATGAATCTGGTGTTATGATCTAACAGCACTCCATTTATGTTCAGCATTTTCCATTGCTTATAACTTCATATACTTTGAGAAATAGAGCTACCTTGTTGTACTGCTTTGTTTGTGTTCATTGGTTTTGTTGTTATATTTCACATATCTATAACAATTTCATTGTTTGTCTATTAGCACTTAATAGCATTTATAAGGTGAGATGCATAACCTCATTCAGCCATGACGTTCCATAGAATTTATCTATTCACATTATCGAAAGCTTTCTCGAAATCCATAAAAGAGAGATGGGTTTCTCAATTGAACTCTCGTCCCTTTTCTATAACTTTTATGAAGCCTGATTGTTCTTCAGATATTAATTTTTCTACGTTATTTTTAAGTCTTGCTTTCAGGATTTTGGCATATAATTTATAGGCTGAATCCAGGAGGCTTATACTGTGATAGTTACTTTATTTAATTCTATTGTCCTTTTGAAAGATAGATATTACTTTAACTCTCAGCCATCCTTTTGGTACTTCCCTTATTTCCCAAATATCTAATAACTATTGGTCCAGGAATAACCACCCACACTTCCAAAGTCCCTGTTAATACCATGTGAACCAGTGGCATTCCTATTTTTCATAGATTTTATAGTGTCCGTCGTTCATCTCATATCGATATTGTCCACGGCTTTGGCATCATTTAGTTCAGGTATCATCATACCATAAACTTTTATAATGAACTATCCATTCATTCTCTCCTATATTATTAACTTATATATTATCATTTTCTTGTCTGTTGAATAGTTTCATCACTTTATAAGCAATAGTTTGTGTGCCATGTAAATCAAGCTGTATATTACCAATAAAGTGTTCCCATCATTCTGCATGCACTCTCCGAGTTATGCATTTCTCATTATTACTCTTCTCTTTATATTAAGTATATTTTTCATTAGTGGGATTATATATGTAGATCTTGAAAATTTCTTGTTGTTCTATAATTGCTTTTTCTGTCTGTCATTCAAATCCTCACTCCTCCATGTTTCCTGTAGTTCCTTTTCTTCCCCAGAATCTAGTTATCTATATTTGATAGGCCTTTTTTAAGTTTTTCCATTCTTCGTTCAAGTCTTCTACTGTTTCTGAATTTGATAGTTTCTTGTCAACAATTTTTGATAGAGATCTCATGTGCTGGTATCTTCTAAAAGGTAAACTTGAAGAACCTATTCTTCTTTTTGATTCTTAATTGTTTTCTTTGATCCTTAAGTGTCTTCTTCGATTATCTCTGTTTTGCATAGATGTCAGATATCGACACCAATAAGAAGTGATCTGATTCAATTTTCACTCCTCAATAAACTCTGGTATCTGAAACCTGTCCAGGAAATCCCTCTTTTTATTATTATATAATCTATATCCTCTTGCTGACCAGGAAAATTTGTGTATTTCTTTCCTCCTAAAGAAACTATTGGTAATTTTTAAATGATAAAAAGTAGCAAAATCTGACTATTTTTCTTTTTTGATTGCATATGTATTCTCCAAATGTGCCAGCTATTTTTGGAATTGGTATATTTGCAAGTCTTTCATTGTGATCTCCCATAAGTAAAATCTGATTTTATTGTATCTTGTAACTGTTTGTACGAGGCCTTGGACTCATCAGTTTTTCCTTCTTCTGAGACATAAGTTGCTATTTTTCTTAGGATTACACTCAGATCTTTAATTCCTACTAGAAATTTCCAGTGTCAATAGTTAGAAAAGGATGAGTATTGGATGAGAGGTATGGTATATGATTCTAATGGAGTATAAGCCAATAGCGATTTCGCAGATGTTATTTTTAAGACTGGCTATCACTTTAAAATTGTCAATTTTAAACAGTGTGGTGATTTTTCATTTTGCAGTATCTGGAGTTTTTGATTAAGATTTCCTTGTTTCATGTTAAAAATTAATGTAAAACCTAAATTCTAACACGTTTGTTTCAGAATACTATAGAGTTGTTAGCGATGCCTTAGCTACCTCTAGTGCTGACTGTGTATCAGCTGTGGAGCGTGCCACTGCACAAATTTCTATAATGCTACAACATATGGTGGGGCAACAGACATTAAATAAAATGTTCAGGTACGTTAGCATCTTTTGAAAATGGTATGCAAAGTTGTAGTGCCATTTTCTGCATTGTGATAGCTCTCCAGTCACTCATAAAACTTTTGTATATAGTTGGCGCTGTTCAAATAGAAGAGCTAGTTGATTTTGATGAATAGTTAAGCTCCACATTATTTGCAGTTCATTCTGTAGACAAGTATGAATATGTATTGCGCAAAGTTCCTGGTTATCCAACTACACTTAAGATATGCTGTATTTTGTGTCCCATGCTTTCAGTTAACTTTCAGGAAGTTATTGTCTAATTTTTATCTGTTCCTGTTTTTCATTCACGTTTTTCCTGATGACAATTATCATTTTCCATAGAGTGAAAACATCAGTATAGTCAAACAAATCTTGATTTTCATACTCTGATAACAGATAGTTACATTTCAGTGCTGCGAAATGCCTATAAATGGGTTCCTCAGTTGCCTTGCTTTCACTCCTTCTCTAAAGAACAAACTGTATATCTGCATCATTAGCAGCTCTCTGTTTGTAGGTATCACTTTATAACACTGTCACAGATGTTTTCACTATCTACAAATATGCCTTAACAACTAGAAATTTGTTTCACAAGATGGTTGGACAAGTAGTAGTACCACTTTCTTGATTACAATAAGCTTCAGTGTCAATTTCGGCAGAGGCTGATGCAATTTTCTTCGATGAATGAACTATTGTAATACAGTAAAACTTGCTCAAAATGGAGTTGCCTGGGCCTAAAATAATTTTACAAATTGGACAAGTTTCCGGATTACACAAAACGTGAGTTTTGGGCTATGTAAAATTTGTCGAGTATCATGCACAAAAGTACAGTAAAAATTTTTAATTATGTATGTATTGTATTTATGTACCTTCACTCCAGCATAGTATATGTTCATTTACTGTATATTGGACAGTAGAATACTGGACTATTAGTAATTGATAAATAACATGGCATTTCTATATTTTTACTTGAACTTTGAATTCATTTATTATTGTATGTACATACATACTATTCCCATGTTTATTTGCTATTTGCTTTACATTTTACATTTTTTGCCACATATCAGTGAGGGAAACTTGTTTTAATTTCCTGTTTAAAATTGTTTTTCTAGGCAATTTTTTGCACCATACAATATGTTCAACAAGTTGGGAGAATTTGTGCGTTATGCAAATTGTCATAACATCGTTTATGCATGCAGTGGCTTCTTCAGGCGTATTAGTTTTTCTAGGAACATCATTTTGCTCCTCATCTTCTTCCTTTGTTTCTTCTTCATTATCTTTTGTGTTGCGGATTTCTATTAAATCTGTTGCTGAGGTGAAAGTGGAGTGAGTTGACAGAAAGTCATCACTTTGAATGTAATCATATGCACTTCATGAAACGTTTTTCATTTTCATTAGTTCAGCAATTGTGGCTGCATTTTCTGGAACTTCGATGGCCTCAGAAGTGTCTTGCTCTTTACTGCCAAGCCAATCCAATTTACTGCATCCAAGACAGAAACTGACCATGCAAGAGCAAACACATTTTCGGCTTCTTCAACACTAAGAATAAGAGATTGCATCAGTAATTGCCTATAATGACACTTGAATGTGTAAATAACCCTCAGGTCATAGGTTGTGTGAGGCTGGTTGAATGTGGAGGGAACCAAGCCAATTTTGCATTTGCTGATGTTACTATCAGGTGGCAGGTTGAATTGTCTAGGAAAAGGAGAACTTGGTGATTTAATTTTTTCTTTTTGGCAAACAAAGAGCCCAGCCTTTTATCCATAAGACCATGCCTCTGTATTGCTTCACCATGTGACTGGAAGCTT
This sequence comes from Schistocerca serialis cubense, assembly GCF_023864345.2. Classification (NCBI taxonomy): domain Eukaryota; kingdom Metazoa; phylum Arthropoda; class Insecta; order Orthoptera; family Acrididae; genus Schistocerca; species Schistocerca serialis. The sequence continues at coordinate 778,297,735 of NC_064638.1, forward strand.
ACTGATGTAAATGTTTTTGAAACAACGCAGTTTTGCTGCCTTTCCAATCACCAGGGGCTTCTCCATTGCAGCTAACGTGTTTCTACACAGCGAGTCTTTCCTTGGACTCTTTTCCACCGGTGAACTTTTCATCTCGAATTGTTAGTGATTTTGAAGGCTGAGCGCGATAAAACAGTCCCATTTCATCAGCATTGAACATGTCTTTTGGGTCATAATTCACAATTAAGTTGGACGTACTGTCTTCCATTCTGTGTCTATACTTTCCTGCAGATTCTTAGCTCCCCCACATTATTCATTCCACACGATATTGTGTGCTTTGAAACTGTCCAGCCATCCTGTGGATGCCTTGAAGTCCATAATTCCAAGCCCTTTAGCGACTTTCACTCTGCAACATGGGTCCAGATAAAGGTAAGTTTTTTGCCCATGTACTTACGAACCATTCCCACACTATTTCTTCATTTCCAGTCTCCTTCGCCTTTCTTCTCGTTTGTCCGTTCCATTTCATCCACAACCTTATCCATGTTTCTTAAAGTTTCATAAATTTGTGTTTTACGCATTTGAAACGCAACATAATTTTGTGCACAGAGAATTTGTCTTTCTCACTCGCCACAATTACATTAATCTTTTTGTTAACTGTTAATGACACATACCATTTATTCGACATCATGTTATTGTATCTCTTAAAGTGCTACTAGGCAACTGAAACTGGCAGAAAATGATGACCTTGCCGGGCAAAAGCATTGTTTAACGGAACAATACCCACCTCTTTCACTGCGCAGTGTTGGTAGATGCGCAACAACGTTCCTCTATGTGCCGGCATGTGTCAATAATGAGGAAAATGAGAAAGCTGACAAACAGAGCGCTGATGAACAAACCATTTCCTTTGATGTACTGTACCTACAATGAGCGTAAGTTATTCCTTGTTGCACAGAGCAGCATGGTTTTAGGTCCACACCAGCAGCACCGTGCTGCCCTGGTCCTCTTTTTTGGTTTTGTGCCGCTTAACAGAGATATTAAAAGTAACATCCTTGTAGTCATCAATAACTAATAAACTGTATACAGTAGTATTGTATAGGGTCTTTTCTGCATTATACAATGAATTATTAAGTATGTTCTAAGATTTGCTTTCCGTTTCTGCATTAGGCATGTTCTGCTTTATACATAAAATCAGCATATAAAAGTGCACTGAATGCATAGAGACTGAAGTACTTGTGTGGTTTGGGCAGATTTCTGAATTGTACATATGCTGATTTGAGTAAGTTTTACTGTATTAAAGTTGTCCCAGATGTTGCAATTACCATGAATTGCATTGAGCACTATTGTGGAATTTCCATAAACTGATTGTGTCTGAACTTTTTCGCGCAAACTATTACATGAGATTTGATGAACAATGTTTCACAGCTCTGATGACACCACCTTTGTCTATTAGCTGATCGTAACACACAGTAGAAGGTACTTCTCAAAGATCATTCCATAATCGGAAACATTTTCTGCAGGATGACTAGCTGCTTTGTCGAGTAAAAGAATACACTTTCATGTAAACAATTCTCTTCCAAACACTTATTTACAACATGACCAAACTTAGAATAGAAGCAGTCTCTGAACATCGTACTATGCTATGAGGCCCCTTTCTAATGTATGTACTGAAGTGGTAAGTTCATTAGTCCTTTCAACGTACATGTTTTTTTTTTTTTTTAAAATAATGAATGACTTCAGTTTGTTTTTGCCTGAAGAAAGTGTGCAGAATAAACTGTTAGCCTTTCTTCCCCGGGCTATACGTCCAGTAGCATGTGCTTCAGCCAGAGAGGATGGAGTTTGTAGAGTCACAGTACAGTCCAATTTTGTCAGTGTTGTAAACTCTTTCAGGGAGAAAACTGTGCTGAATAACTGAAGAATTTCTCACAAATTGCAATATCTGTATCTTTGTAAGAATTAAATTTCTAGAGTTGAACGGCAATTTCTTGAATCTCATACTGATGTGTAAATCAAGTCAGTCATCCTAATGAAATATCAAATTTACCTTCTCTTTTCAGAGTTTCTGCAAACCATCCCACTTCCTGTATTAATATTGGACATGTTACGGGAACTCCTTCTGCTTTTCAGTTTGAACTTTCATGCTGGAAGGTAGTAGTCAGCATACAAAACTATTTCCTGATGTTTCATCTCCAGCTGGGGAAACCTCTTCAGATATAAAGTGCTTGATCTCTGAACATTTCTTACACATTGGAGGGGGGAGGGGGGTGAAATATCAGGAAATAGTTTTGTGTATTGACCATAACCTTTAAACTTGTAAATTTTAATTGAAGTAAGCACTGTCAGTGAAAGCTTGCATTGTCTTTCTGCTGTAACCATGTTATTGCTTCATCAAGTTTTCTGTAAGTTGAAGTTTTCAGCCACTTATGCTAGCTGTTAACTTCAATTGGAAAATATTACAGCTTTTTATTTTTCTGTAATCTCTCACTGTTTGTAAGCCTGTCTCATAACCCACAGAAAGTTTTGCTGTAGGTTCACCATTTTCTAACTTATCTATACCATGCAATTTCTTTTCAGTTGTTAGAAGAACATTTTATGTCATTTTCCTGATGTTTATAAAGAGGGAAACAATCCACGTGGGAAAAATATATTTAAAAACAAAGATGATGTGACTTACCAAACGAAAGCATTGGTATGTTGGTAGACACACAAGTAAACACAAACACACAAACAAAATTCAAGCTTTCGCACCCTCCCACCACCACCTACTCCAGTCCTGTAACCCGGAAGGTGTACACGATCAAAGGCAGAGCCACGTGTGAAAGCACCCACGTGATTTACCAACTGACCTGCCTACACTGTGAAGCTTTCTACGTGGGAATGACCAGCAACAAACTGTCCATTCGCATGAATGGGCACAGGCAGACAGTGTTTGTTGGTAATGAGGATCACCCTGTGGCTAAACATGCCATAGCGCACGGTCAGCACATCTTGGCACAGTGTTACACCGTCCGGGTTATCTGGATACTTCCCACTAACACCAACCTATCAGAACTCCGGAGATGGGAACTTGCCCTTCAGTATATCCTCCTTCCCGTTACCCACCAGGCCTCAACCTCCGCTAATTTCAAGTTGGCACCGCTCATACCTCACCTGTCATTCAACAACATCTTTGCCTCTGTACTTCCACCTCGACTGACATCTCTGCCCAAACTCTTTGCCTTTACAAATGTCTGCTTGTGTCTGTATGTGTGCGGATGGATATGTGTGTGTGCGCGCGAGTGTATACCTGTCCTTTTTTCCCCCTAAGGTAAGTCTTTCCGCTCCCGGGATTGGAATGACTCCTTACCCTCTCCCTTAAAACCCACATCCTTTCGTCTTTCCCCTCCTTCCCTCTCTCCTGATGAAGCAACCGTGTGTTGCGAAAGCTTGAATTTTGTGTGTGTGTGTTTGTGTTTACTTGTGTGTCTATCAACATACCAATGCTTTCGTTTGGTAAGTCACATCATCTTTGTTTTTAGATATATATATATTTCACAAAATATTTGTCACCACCACAGTTACAAATGCTAATGGTGAATGAAACAAAAGAAGCAAAGAATAGAGTAATGAATCTTGTGTTGTCTCCATGTGAGATATTTATGAACATACAAAGACTCCATATTTTTCAGCTTCTCTGGTGCATCACATCAAACTGGTCTTGTTTTTCGAATAGACCTCATATAACATTAAGCTGCTGCAGTTGCTAACCTTAGAAAATTTGTTTAAATGTCCAGTAAAAACGCAAACCTGTGAGTCATTTGAAAATTTTGCTTTATGGTAGAGGTTCTCATTGTGACAACCGTGCTGCAAAAATGTGTGAACGGATCAGAGCTACTCACGGCCGTTCCAAATTTGCTACATCAAATATCCAACAGCACGCATACCTACTGATAGGCAAAATTCTGGCAAGCACAGTTTGAACTGAGCCACCATACATTACAGATGCATTTTTCCAGATTCTGTACCTCCAATCTGCGGACCACATGGGTTGAGGTTAATGCAAGGTCCCTCCCTTATGCGTACAGAAGTTTGTTTGGCACACTCTGTTCATTTCCACTTTCACTTCATTGTATCTGCGAAATACACAAAATACATAGTGCTTCATGATTAGGAAAAAATTTTGTTTCATTCTTGCCACATGTCCATTGTTCTCACGCGATTGAGTGATGCGCTAGTCACCGAGAAGTGTACACCCGGTGTTCAAGTGGAACATTTATGCAGACACAATTATCGCGAACACCAGTTAATGGATATTGTGGTCTAATTACATTTTTGTCACTTGTTTGTTTACTCATGAGTGCAGAATGAATACAATTTCAGCAAATGTGTACTTGTCAATTCCCATTATCACACCAACAACATAGCCTGCATCCTGAAAAAAGCCAAGGTGCTGTAGCTTAACACATCCACATTTGTAAATAAAAAAATGATTAACACTGCGTGGAATGTGAAAGGGCGAAAAATTATTTGGCTGTGTGCATGAACTGGAATCATTATCCTTTTCTCCATGATTCTTGTTATTTATCAATAAATGGCAATGTGTGCCACCAACAGAATTCTTTGGCAAGGGCCTGCCCAGTGTTTGAGGCATTGTACCCTCCATAATCCACAAAAGAAACTGTTCTAGAAGTCAAGAATATGAAAAGCATAGTTTGCTACTCACTGCAGTACGAAAAGCATTTTACACATTAGCCCATTGTGTACTTTTGAAGAAGGTACGAGCATACGGAATAGGTTCCAAGTTATGTAAGTGACTCAAAACTTATTAAGTAACAAAGCCCAGTATGTTGCACTTGATGGAGGGTGTTCATCAGAGATGGATATGATCAGGAGCTGCCCAGGAAAGTGTGATAGAACTGATATTATTTTCTATATACATAAGTGATTTGGTAAATTGGGTGAGTAACAGTCTGGAGCTGTTTGCTGTGATGTATGGGAAGGCTTTGTCATTGAATGATTGTAGGAGGAAACAGGATGACTTAGACAAAATTTCTAGTTGGCGTGATGAATGGCAGGTATCTACATCTGCATCTACATTTATACTCCGCAAGCCACCCAACAGTGTGTGGCTGAGGGCACTTTACGTGCCACTGTCATTACCTCCCTTACCTGTTCCAGTCGCGTATGGTTCGCGGGAAGAACGACTACCGGAAAGCCTCCGTGCGGGCTCGAATCTCCCTAATTTTACATTCGTGATCTCCTCGGGAGGTATAAGTAGGGGGAAGCAATATATTCGATACCTCATCCAGAAACACACCCTCTCGAAACCTGGACAGCAAGCTACACCACAATGCAGAGCGCCTCTCTTGCAGAGCCTGCCACTTGAGTTTGCTAAACATCTCCGTAGCGCAATCACGCTTACCAAATAACCCTGTGACGAAACGCGCCGCTCTTCTTTGGATCTTCTCTATCTCCTCCGTCAGACCGATCTGGTACGGATCCCACACTGATGAGCAATACTCAAGTATAGGTCGAACGAGTGTTTTGTAAGCCACCTCCTTTGTTGATGGACTACATTTTCTAAGCACTCTCCCAATGAATCTCAACCTGGTACCCGCCTTACCAACAATTAATTTTATATGATCATTCCACTTCAAATCGTTCTGCACGCATACTCCCAGATATTTTACAGAAGTAACTGTTACCAGTGTTTGTTCCGCTATCATATAATCATACAATAAAGGATCCTTCTTTCTATGTATTCGCAATACATTACATTTGTCTATGTTAAGGGTCAGTTGCCACTCCCTGCACCAAGTGCCTATCGGCTGCAGATCTTCCTGCATTTCGCTACAATTTTCTAATGCTGCAACTTCTCTGTATACTACAGCATCATCTGCGAAAGGTAGCTCCAAATGTATAAAAATTTAAGTTAAATAAAAACAAAGATGAGGTGACTTACCGAATAAAAGCGCTGGCAGGTCGATAGACACACAAACAAACACAAACATACACACAAAATTCAAGCTTTCGCAACAAACTGTTGCCTCATCAGGAAAGAGGGAAGGAGAGGGGAAGACGAAAGGAAGTTCCTTTCGTCTTCCCCTCTCCTTCCCTCTTTCCTGATGAGGCAACAGTTTGTTGCGAAAGCTTGAATTTTGTGTGTATGTTTGTGTTTGTTTGTGTGTCTATCGACCTGCCAGCGCTTTTGTTCGGTAAGTCACCTCATCTTTGTTTTTATATATAATTTTTCCCACGTGGAATGTTTCCTTCCATTATATTGATAAAATTTAAGTTAATGTAGATGAGTAGGTAAAACATAACCGTAATGTTTGAAAAACAGCATTAGTAGTGTGCTGCTTGACACAGACATGTTAGTCACAGATCTGGGCCTAACAGTGCAGAGTGTATAAAATGGAATGAGCGTAAGGATTGCAGTACTTGAGGCAAATGGCCGACTTTGGTTAATTGGGAGAATTTTAGGAAAGTGCGGTTCATGTGTAAAGGAGACTGCATATAGGGCACTAGTGTAAACTGTTCTTGGGTACTGCTTGAGTGTATGGGGTCTGCACCAGATCAAATTAAAAAAAGACATTGAAGCAATTAGGAGGTGGGCTGCTAGATTTGTTACCGGTAGATTCGAACAACTTGCAAACATTATGGAGATGCTTCGGGAATTCAAATGGGACTCCATGGAGGGAAGGCAATAATCCTTTGGAGGAATCCTATCTAGAAAATTTCGAGAACAGCATTTGAAGCTGGCTGCAGAACTATTCTACTGCTGTCGACATACATTTCACATAAAGGCCATGAAGATAAGATAAAAGAAATTAGGGCTCGTATAGAGGCATATAGATAGTCATTTTCCTCTTGCCCTGTTTGCTAGTGGAACAGGGAAAGAAGTGACTGGTAGTGGTAGTGGCACACACTATACAGCAGCTTGTGATGTATGTATGTATGTATGTGGATGTAAATGTAGATGTAGGTAGTGATGGTGTGGAGTTGCAGACAACCACAATTTATTGTGTTCACATGCAGTTGTAATCCAACATACGAGTGTTCACTAAACATTTGTGATACATTTATGAAGCAGTATCTTGCATTTTAGCATAAAAAATGAATTGTCAGTCTAGTCCTTACATCATTTTCAGAAATATATAAAAAGAAAAATCTTCTGCAATGGAAAAATGAAATCAGAATCACAAATTTGGAAAACGTGTGTAACCTACAGTGCCAGATTCTCACACTGAAATTTGTTATGTTCTCTCTCTCTCTCTCTCTCTCTCTCTCTCTCTCTCTCTCTCTCATGCACACGCACGTACACACACACACACACACACACACACACACACACACACACACACACACACACACATTCATTTTTTGGAGCCTGAGATGTATTTGGAAATTGTCTTTATGAGATAGAATTGCGGTTCTAATGTTTGGGGGAGAGGAAAGGGGGTTTATGCTGACTGTAGTCTGTAAAGTGTATGCCTGTGTATTAGTGACACAAACAAGGGAGGATGAGCATGTGTGTAGTGCATCCCATTTTTGTTGTTCACGGTAGCACTAAATCACAATCAATTTGTGGCTGTATTTACAAAATATGGTGCTGTTTTCCACCTGCCATCATGTGAAGCACACACACTTGAGTTTGTTGCAGACATTAAACATGTTTTTACACAACATGATTTTTCTTATTTCTTATAATGATAAATGTAATTTACTGTTGGGCCTATTTCACCCATAATAATTTTCAGTTATAGAACCAGTAGGTCAAATAAAAGCCTAATGTAACGAATTTCACACTGTTGACAAGACATTTTTCCATATTTATCTTTATTCCTTCTGTCTCCATCAGACATTGCTCGGTGGCAAATTCTGACAGTTCACAATAAAATAACCATCTTCCAATATTGATCTCCCCACCTAATATAATGTCCCTTGAGGGAAAAGAAAAGTAGTAGCTAGTCAGTTGATTCGCCAGTGACTAAGGTGTGGGTGTTGTATGTGAGATGTTTCTAGTTAATCATTCTGATTTAGTTTTCCATTGTTTCTCTAAATTAAATGAGGCAACTAGCAGACTGATTCACTTGAAAAGAAAATGGTATATTTCCTTCCCCCATCCTGGTCTTATTTGAGTCTGTGCTTCATCCCTAATGATCCTTTCCTAAGCAGTACATTTAACACCAATACCTTTACTTTACCAAAAAGTGTTGCTCTTAAATCGGGCTAAATACTCCACAGAAGGTGACAATTATTGTATTTGGTGTCAGTGAACTACACGATATTGCCTGTCTTTTCACCATGCCATTGAAGAACGGAACACAAAGTCTGAAGAATTATGTTATTGCGAGGCTTCAAACCAAGGTATTCACACAAAGCATAAGGCTTTGAACAGTGACTCCTACTACAAGGAGCTGTTGATCAAGTGTTAGCGAGCTCTAGTAGTCTAAGGAGTAAAGGTAGCCACTTCCCACGTAATTAAGGCATTAAATGCCCAATAGGCACATAAAAAAATTTAAATCATTCCTAAGGCTTCAGTCAGTCACCTTCTTTGAGAGTTCACACACACACACACACACACACACAAATAGAGAGAGAGAGAGAGAGAGAGAGAGAGAGAGAGAGAGAGAGAGAGAGAGAGAGAGTGTGTGTCAAAGTGGGGGAGCGACCATTCAACTATATGGCAGATCAAGCTACCTCCACTCTTTACATTACTTATGTTATGCTCAGGACTTTGTAATATTGAATTAGTGAGCCCTGTTCTGTACTTCATACAGTTTGAGAAAGGAGAAAATAATGTTGACTATTGTGGCTAAGTGTTAAAGTGACAGACAACAGATCAAAAGGTCTGGATTCAATCACAGTTACTCCTAGCATTTTTATCTGTAATGTATTTTTGTCACCTCTAATAGTGTTTGTTAACATGAAAATGCTGAATTGCACTATTATTCAGTGTCCATGTTAGACTGGCTGGGTAAGTCAGTCCAAATGTCAGACGAAGGCTTCAGCATACTACTTAGGACCATACTTGGTTTGATAACAGCTTTATTGTTTTTTTTTTCTTTTTGTAGGAAATGAAAAACGGAATTCTATAGGAGAAAATATAAAAACTTTAAACTGCAGCATTGAGAATGTATGTAAGTGCAGATGAAGGATCAAAGAAATTCCATGTACCCATGAAAAAATGTCAAATGGGAAAAAGTTGCCTACCAAGTTAATAGAAAAAGAGGGAGAAGTTAGAGTTTAATGATCCATTATTGTGATTAGATTATGAAAAAAATGGATTATTTGAACTGAAACCTTTTAGTTACTTTTGGAGCTGCTAAAATCAGTGGAAGATTTAGGAACTGGGAGGTTGTTGGATGTTATCTGTAGAATCTGTATATCCAGATATGTATAATCAGATTTCCAGAAAACTGTTTCTATCCATTTGCTGAAGAAGGCATGGCTAGTTGATTATGATAAAGATAGTGTGATTGGTCTGACATTTCACATGTATAAACTGCTGGCCAATTATGTATATCTCTTTAATTTCAATAGGTACACAGTATATGCACAGAAAATGTCCATCTGGACAGCAAGAAAGAAGCTGCACTCCTCCATACCCTACAATATTTCATGTTTATCCATCTAAGTTCATTATTAGGATAGCTGTCATGCCTTATGTTCATAGTGCCTCATTCAATATTGACAAGTTGTCCAAGAGTCATTGAGTCAGATGTATGTGCAACAAGAGGGCACACATCACTTGGTTCTGTAAAAGATGGTACTCTCCTAATGAAACCAGTAGTATATAAAATTACTTGTCAGTTTGGGGAACTGTATGTAGGCCAGACATTCAAAGACAGATGCCACACCAGCTATGCCAACCAAAGGAAATTTACTAGCACCAGTCACTCTCTAGATAAAGGACATAGCATTTAGATAAAGGACATAGCTGCCTCAACCTACAGAGACTCTTATAGTCAAAGAAACAGTCATAGTACATACAGAGAATCACTTTAATAACATAATGGAATTCATCACCTACTAAACATAATGATGAAAGACTTTGTGAAGTCAATACTGTGGTTGAGTTATTGTTATGGCTGTAGTGTTAACAATATTATGAAAAGGATAGAGTGCTACCCACCATAAAGGTGTCACATCAAGTCAAAGGCAAGCACAATGAAAAAAGACTGTTACACATTGAGTTTTCGGACAAAACCTTCTTCAGAAACACATGCGCGAGCGCACGCGCGCGCGCGCGCACACACACACACACACACACACACACACACACACACACACACACTAGCAGGCAAACATGCACACATGGCTGCTATCTCTGGCCACTGTGTATGAAAGCAGCAATCTGGAGTAGGACAAGGAAGGGGGAGGAATATCGGGGTACAGGTGTGGGGAGAGAAGAATGCTGTGTGGCAGAGCACACAGGGAGTAGATGAAACAGACAAGGCTGCCAGGCGTAGTGTTGAGAGGCTGTGGGGGAGGGAGGGGGGAATGGGGACCAGAAAAGGAGTGGAGCAGAGGAGGGGAAAAGACTGGCACAGAGTGGCACGCAATGGGGGTTAGGGAATATGAATTTGGAGGAGAGAAGGGGCAGAAGCACAGCAGTCATAAAATTGTTGATATCCCAGTCTGGACTTTCTGTTGTTAGAAATGGTTGTAATTTTATCAGAACAGACAGAAACTGCATGGGTAAAAGTCTAGTAGCAACAACAGTGTGAACTTGTTGTGGTTAGCTGCTGTTATGAGGTCACATTGAAGTAAAGAATCCTTTTATATGCCTTCATAACAGATTACTTTCAACATTCCTTTGTGTTTAATATTTTATCACACTTTATAGTTTTTTTCCCCCTATGTAAAAATCCGGTTAACAAAGACTTTAAAGTCTTGAAATCAATTTGTGCAAATAAACTTGTTCAAAATGGATTATGTACACAGCAAATATTATTTGGTTATTTTTCTGATTTCAGGTTATGTGATCCAATAAACCCTAAAATAAAAAATGACTTGTCAAACTTGTTTGAGTCATTAGCAAGTAATTTTGCTGGAGTTGTTCAGTACAATAAAGACAATCGTCAGTTTGAAGGTGCCAAAGCAACTAATATTACAATTGATGTTGTGTGCAATATCATGGTAAATGATAGTATAGGGCAGCCTGTCTCCAGATATGCTGCTGTAAATTCATTACTGTTAGACGCGTATGGCCAGGAGTGCCTCGATTACAAGTACTCCAAAATGATTGAAGAAATGAAAGCCATTGCTTGGGATAATGAAACAGCAGAAGGAGGTAGGTGGTCATTTTTATGTGATGGTTGTGTATCACATTTATTTTCCTGAATGCATAATTTAAAAGGTAAGATGTGGAAGCTATGAAATAATGGAACCCTTCTGGCATACTAATAATGAATTGTGTGAAGTTGATAAATTATACATAAGATCTGAAATTTGTAGCACAAAAGAGATCTTTGTGGGAGGAAACCAAAGGTCTGAAGTATAAGCATTTGTAAATGCAAAGTACTTCACAAAAAGTTACAAGATTGGAAAATTAAAAATGGATGTATCTAAAAAGATGATGTAGAAACACACTTTTTCCAAAGGGGCATTAAAGTGTGGTAATTAAATGCATGTTTAACAGTTGCATACCAATACTGTGTTGCGCTGGCCAACGCCAATGGGAGGGGTCAGCGACTGACCCCACAACCATCACACATTCTCTAACTAGGATAAATCACATTACTTATGTAGTTCCATAATTATGGCAGATTAGAAGATTAAAATGTTGATTATTATTACTGGAAAAGGGTTTCTGGCACATTTTTAGTAAAAAATAAATAGTTTTTTTTTTTACATTTATTTGTATTGTTGTTGTTGTTGTCGTCTTCAGTCTTGAGACTTGTTCGATGCAGCTCTCCATGCTACTCTATCCTGTGCAAGCTTCTTCATCTCCCAGTACTTACTGCAACCCACATCCTTCTGATTCTGCTTAGTGTATTCATCTCTTGGTCTCCCTCTATGATTTTTACCCTCCATGCTGCCCTCCAATGCTAAATTTGTGATCCCTTGATGCCTCAGAACATGTCCTACCAACCGGTGCCTTCTTCTTGTCAAGTTGTGCCACAAACTCCTCTTCTCCCCAATTCTATTCAATACCTCCTCATTAGTTATGTGATCTACCCATCTAATCTTCAGCATTCTTTTGTAGCACCACATTTCAAAAGCTTCTATTCTCTTCTTGTCCAAACTATTTATCGTCCATGTTTCACTTCCATACAGGGCTACACTCCATACAAATACTTTCAGAAACGATTTCCTGACACTTAAATCTATACTCGATGTTAACAAATTTCTCTTCTTCAGAAACGCTTTCCTTGCCATTGCCAGTCTACATTTTATATCCTCTCTACTTCGACCATCATCAGTTATTTTGCTCCCCAAATAGCAAAACTCCTTTACTACTTTAAGTGTCTCATTTCCTAATCTAATTGACTCAGCATCACCCGACTTAACTCGACTACATTCCATTATCCTCGTTTTGCTTTTGTTGATGTTCATCTTATATCCTCCTTTCAAGACACTGTCCATTCTGTTCAACTGCTGTTTCAAGTCCTTTGCTGTCTCTGACAGAATTACAATGTCATCGGCGAACCTCAAAGTTTTTATTTCTTCTCCATGGACTTTAATACCTACTCTGAATTTTTCTTTTGTTTCCTTTACTGCTTGCTCAATATACAGATTAAATAACATCGGGGACAGGCTACAACCCTGTCTCACTCCTTTCCCAACCGCTGCTTCCCTATCATGTCCCTCGACTCTTATAACTGCCATCTGGTTTCTGTACAAATTGTAAATAGCCTTTCGCTCCCTGTATTTTACCCCTGCCACCTTTAGAATTTGAAAGAGAGTATTCCAGTCAACATTGTCAAAGCTTTCTCTAAGTCTACAAATGCTAGAAATGTAGGCTTGCCTTTCCTTAATCTATTTTCTAAGATAAGTCGTCAGGTCAGTATTGCCTCACGTGTTCCAACATTTCTACAGAATCCAAACTGATCTTCCCCAAGGTCAGCTTCTACCAGTTTTTCCATTCGTCTGTAAAGAATTCGTGTTAGTATTTTGCAGCTGTGACTTATTGAACTGATAGTTCGGTAATTTTCACGTCTGTCAACACCTACTTTCTTTGGGATTGGAATTATTATATTCTTCTTGAAGTCTGAGGGTATTTCGCCTGTCTCGTGCATCTTGCTCACCAGATGGTAGAGTTTTGTCAGGACTGGCTCTCCCAAGGCTGTCAGTAGTTCCAATAGAATGTTGTCTACTCCCGGGCCTTGTTTCAACTCAGGTCTTTCAGTGCTCTGTCAAACTCTTCATGCAGTATCGTATCTCCCATTTCATCTTCATCTACAACCTCTTCCATTTCCATAATATTGTCCTCAAGTACATCACCCTTGTATAGACCCTCTATATACTCCTTCCACCTTTCTGCTTTCCCTTCTTTGCTTAGAACCAGGTTTCCATCTGAGCTCTTGATATTCATACAAGTGGCTCCCTTTTCTCCAAAGGTCTCTGTAATTTTCCTGTAGGCATTATCTATCTTACCCCTAGTGAGATAAGCCTCTACATCCTTACATTTGTCCTCTAGCCATCCCTGCTTAGCCGTTTTGCACTTCCTGTCGATCTCATTTTTGAGACGTTTGTATTCCTTTTTGCCTGCTTCATTTACTGCGTTTTTATATTTTCTTCTTTCATTAATTAAATTCAATATTTCTTCTGTTACCCAAGGATTTCTACTAGCCCTCGTCTTTTTACCTACTTGTTCCTTCACTAATTCATCCCTCAGAGCTACCCATTCTTCTTCTACTGTATTTCTTTCCCCCATTCCTGTCAATTGTTCCCTTATGCTCTCCCTGAAACTCTGTACAACCTCTGGTTTAGTCAGTTTATCCAGATACCATCTCCTTAAATTCTCACCTTTTTGCAGTTTCTTCAGTTTTAATCTACAGTTCATAACCAATAGATTGTGGTCAGAGTCCATATCCGCCCCTCGAAATGTCTTACAATTTAATAACTGGTTCCTAAATCTCTGTCTTACCATTATATAATCTATCTGATACCTTCTAGTATCTCCAGGATTCTTCCATGTATACAACCTTCTTTTATGATTCTTGAACCAAGTGTTAGCTATGATTAAATTATGCTCTGTGCAAAATTCTACCAGACGGCTTCCTCTTTCATTTCTCTCCTCCAATCCATATTCACCCACTATGTTTCCTTCTCTCCCTTTTACTACTCTCGAATTCCAGTCACCCATGACTATTAAATTTTCGTCTCCCTTCACTACCTGAATAATTTCTTTTATCTCATCATACATTTCACCAATTTCTTCGTCATCTGCCGAGCTAGTTGGCATATAAACTTGTACTACTGTAATAGGCATGGGCTTTGTGTCTATCTTGGCCACAATAATGTGTTCGCTATGCTGTTTGTAGTAGCTTACCCGTACTCCTATTTTTTTTATTCATTATTAAACCTACTCCTGCATTACCCCTATTTGATTTTGTATTTATACCCCTGTATTCACCTGACCAAAAGTCTTGTTCCTCCTGCCACCGAACTTCACTAATTCCCACTATATCTAACTTCAATCTATCCATTTCCCTTTTTCAAATATTCTAACCTACCTGCCCGATTAAGGGATCTGGCATTCCACGCTCCGATCCGTAGAACGCCAGTTTTCTTTCTCCTGGTAACGACGTCCTCTTGAGTAGTCCCCGCCCAGAGATCCGAATGGGGGACTATTTTACCTCCGGAATATTTTACCCAAGAGGACACCATCATCATTTAACCATACAGTAAAGCTGCATGCCCTCGGGAAAAATTACGGCTGTAGTTTCCCCTTGCTTTCAGCCATTCGCAGTACCAGCGCAGCAAGGCCGTTTTGGTTAATGTTGCAAGTCCAGATCAGTCAATCATCCAGACTGTTGCCCCTGCAACTACTGAAAAGGCTGCTGCCCCTCTTCAGGAGCCACACGTTTGTCTGGCCTCTCAACAGATACCCCTCCGTTGTGGTTGGACGTACGGTACGGCCATCTGTATCGCTGAGACACGCAAGCCTCCCCACCAACGGCAAGGTCCATGGTTCATGGGGGTAGGTATTAATTTCACAATTACAAGGGTTATTCAGATTCACATTCAGAACACTTTACAATATGAACTACTTCTTCTTTCTTGGTGTGTGCAAGGCAGATAGACCTCCTGCAAGAAGTGCAAGCCTTCGTGTACTTACGGTCTTTTCTTGTAGAGCATAAGTAACAGCGTCCTTTCTTTGGCAGATTATGCACAGCTGCACGTGTTACTTTCCATTGCGGCTCCATAACGTTGTTTCCTCTGCTCACATCACCTTGATTTTGATTACAATCATACCCAAAAATTGATAACGCTGTAGTGTATTTTGAGTGTAGGCCTACAGCATTATGAGCGCGTCTTTTCATGTTGAGGTCACAAAGTTCACGAGCAATATCTTTCAGGTTTTTCTTTCTTCCAGAACTCGTTGCCGGGTAATTCTTTGTCCATTCCTTGTGTGTATCTTGAAATACAACATATGAGTTGTATGCTGCAATGTCAATCAAGTTGAAAAACACCACCATTGGCCATCAACGCGTTGCTCGACGGCAGCTGTACATTCTTACACATTTTTCGAATGTATCCACTCTTGACTTTGTACAATTGTAGAATAGGATGATGCCTGGCTTCTCTTCTGTCACATTCATATCATGATGTTGGGTGGACAATATTGTAACAACGTTTCCTTTCTTAGGCACGTAACTGACTAAAGTGGCATCATCACTAAAGGCAAATTGGATTGTTCCCGGTGTAGCTTTTTTTTTTTAGAGAAACAGGACGGAGTTCTGTAGGAACATCGCGTTTGTCACTTCTAATAGTACCAACTGTAGTTATTTTCTCTTTCAAAAGATCAGATGCGAGTGGAACGGTAGTGAACTTCCTGTCCATGGTAACATTTCTTCCAGATTGTTTCAAGATAGACATTTCAATCAATCTTCTAACTATTCCAGGGCCACTGTTATGGTTCTTCTCATTAGCGTGCTTTCCAGTGTAGGGATCCCGCAGCAAAACAGTATTTCATATCTGATTCACATAACAAGTTCACCTTTATTCCATATTTTCCTGGTTTTGTTGGAATATATAGCCTGAATGGGCATCGCCCATGGAAGGTCGCAAGTTCTTCATCCACTGTGACTGACTCACTAGGATTATATAACTCAGGAAATTTACTATCATGTTTCATATATCCCTGATAGGAGCAAATTTCTCAGTCTGTTTTCTAGCTACTCGAGTTAGAGCATCATTGAAACGCAAACACTTCAGTAAGAGCCTAAGTCTATGCTCCGAAAATGAAGCTCGAAACATCGGAAAGTTTTCTTTACTAAATATATCATGTAAACTGTCCTTGTTCTGTCTATGGACTCCACAGTTCAATAGATGCTGACACAATTTTTTCCCTTTTAAATGCTTTCGAAATCTTTATGAAAATATCTTCAGATGATTTCCTAAGGTTTTCAAGCTTTTGATTGGTACACATCAAGATGTTATCCAGGAATGTTATATTCGAAGTACATGAGAAAAGCTTTACCTGGTGTATCAGGTTTTATCCCTGGCTTAATTCCTTTCGGGGTTCTCATTGCGTTACCAACAGACCTCCTCCTCTGATTTACTTAAGGGCTTCTCTTCCACATCATACTTGACGGGGCCACCCTGTCTTTTTCAAGTTGATCAATTTGTGCTTTCGGCCTGGGTCGTCTTCTTGTTGGTTGAATATCTAAAAAAAAAAATGAAAACAGAACTGAACACTAGCAAACTAAGCACTCTACCGAGACACACATCCTAATATACTCCAAAATATCTGCAAAAAGTAATAAAAATCAATACTTACCCTGCTCACTTTCATCCAACTCGCTGCTGTCAGAAACTACTTGATTTGGAATTTCCATGACTACATCTTCAGTTTCACTGCTTGAGCTTTCGGATAGTTCACCACTAAATTCATTGTCTGAACTCTCAAGCAAATTTCTAATTTCGTCATCTGTCAATTTCATCTTCTTGTACATTCTGTCAAATGCCACAAAGATATTACCTTCCACTCATCACACTGTTTACCGGTTGACTGTGAGTGGTGATTGTTGACCAGCTACACCTTCAGTTATAACAATCGCTATAACTCAACAGTGAGTGTAAACCGAAAGCTGTTCTTATTGTCGATTGTAGCAATTATAGTTACGATAAATGTCATTTATTTATTAAATAAACTACTGAAAACGACAGGAGTTTTAGCCTAAAAACTTCGTTGGGGTCAGTTACTGACCCCCCCCCCCCCCCCCCCAATTGGTATGCAACTGTTAAAAGTACTAGCACACAGATCACAGAAACCAAGTGCTTTGTGTGGAAATGATTAGCGCATAACAGTTTTATTTGAGTTTCTGAAAGAGGGATCTGTTTGGAGCATTGTACTGTCAGAAACAATTGTAGACATGCAAGGATGACAGTGATAAGCACAGTTTGTGTCATTAGTAAAGTTCAGTGAAGTTATATTGTCACCCTGTGGGAGGCTGGCCAATCTTTTTGTAGAATTGCCTGGCATGTTTGACGTCGTGCCTCAAAAGTCTTCTTTTTTCAGTGTTCATTTAATATTTAAATTAGACAACTTTCAGGAAAGTAAGATGTTTGGTTAGAGAGAAGAAAACAAGGGCTTTCAAATACAGTGTGTCTTATATCAAACAAATTATTAGTGGAGTTGAATGCAGTGCATGTTGTTTATGTGTATCACAAATTTCTAATATTTCTTTAAACAAAATGTTTCTGTGTGAAATATTTATATAGTGGGTAAGGCTTACTACCACCTAAAATAACACACGTAGAACTAAAGTATACAGACTTACTTTTTATTTCTAGCAACATGAATATACACTCCTGGAAATTGAAATAAGAACACCGTGAATTCATTGTCCCAGGAAGGGGAAACTTTATTGACACATTCCTGGGGTCAGATACATCACATGATCACACTGACAGAACCACGGGCACATAGACACAGGCAACAGAGCATGCACAATGTCGGCACTAGTACAGTGTATATACACCTTTCGCAGCAATGCAGGCTGCTATTCTCCCATGGAGACGATCGTAGAGATGCTGGATGTAGTCCTGTGGAACGGCTTGCCATGCCATTTCCACCTGGCGCCTCAGTTGGACCAGCGTTCGTGCTGGACGTGCAGACCGCGTGAGACGATGCTTCACCCAGTCCCAAACATGCTCAATGGGGGACAGATCCGGAGATCTTGCTGGCCAGGGTAGTTGACTTACACCTTCTAGAGCACGTTGGGTGGCACGGGATACATGCGGACGTGCATTGTCCTGTTGGAACAGCAAGTTCTCTTGCCGGTCTAGGAATGGTAGAACGATGGGTTCGATGACGGTTTGGATGTACCGTGCACTATTCAGTGTCCCCTCGACGATCACCAGTGGTGTACGGCCAGTGTAGGAGATCGCTCCCCACACCATGATGCCGGGTGTTGGCCCTGTGTGCCTCGGTCGTATGCAGTCCTGATTGTGGCGCTCACCTGCACGGCGCCAAACACGCATACGACCATCATTGGCACCAAGGCAGAAGCGACTCTCATCGCTGAAGATGACACGTCTCCATTCGTCCCTCCATTCACGCCTGTCGCGGCACCACTGGAGGCGGGCTGCACGATGTTGGGGCGTGAGCGGAAGACGGCCTAACGGTGTGCGGGACCGTAGCCCAACTTCATGGAGACGGTTGCGAATGGTCCTCGCCGATACCCCAGGAGCAACAGTGTCCCTAATTTGCTGGGAAGTGGCGGTGCGGTCCCCTACGGCACTGCGTAGGATCCTATGGTCTTGGCGTGCATCCGTGCGTCGCTGCGGTCCGGTCCCAGGTCGACGGGCACGTGCACCTTCCGCCGACCACTGGCAACAACATCGATGTACTGTGGAGACCTCACGCCCCACGTGTTGAGCAATTCGGCGGTACGTCCACCCGGCCTCCCGCATGCCTACTATACGCCCTCGCTCAAAGTCCGTCAACTGCACATACGGTTCACGTCCACGCTGTCGCGGCATGCTACCAGTGTTAAAGACTGCGATGGAGCTCCGTATGCCACGGCAAACTGGCTGACACTGACGGCGGCGGTGCACAAACGCTGCGCAGCTAGCGCCATTCGACGGCCAACACCGCGGTTCCTGGTGTGTCCGCTGTGCCGTGCGTGTGATCATTGCTTGTACAGCCCTCTCGCAGTGTCCGGAGCAAGTATGGTGGGTCTGACACACCGGTGTCAATGTGTTCTTTTTTCCATTTCCAGGAGTGTACATTCGTAGATGAACATGGTTAATTTGATACAGAGAATGACTTCAAAAATAACCCTTGTACCAGGAGTAACATACTGTACAGCCAGTTGCTAGATCAATTACTCATACACAGTGCTGCTGCCCTCCCACTTTTTATTGTAACTTTTTAAAATTTATTATATATCTAATTTATAGATTTAAGCTATTAACTGGCCTGCTCTTGTGTGAACTGCTGGCCACAGCATCAGTGCAGCTGCAAGATGCAGTAACGGTATCGCTGCTGGTTGGTGAAATGGATGGTAGGGCTTGCAGCGTCAGTGTATTGTCTTGTAGGGGTAATTTTGCCATTTTGAAAGATCTCAATGATATGGTGTCCTAGTCGTGACACTAGGAAGGAACCAGTGTTGGACAGTTGAAGCATCGATTTGATGAGATCTGTGTGGAGTATGATGCGAGTACAGTCATCCAAAGCTTTGCGGATGAATACAGGGCATTCACTGTGGCCTGAAGCAGCCAGATGACAGATCTTGACTGAGTGATCTTGGAGCCTTTGTCCCAACTGTGGCAGTTACACTGCAGAAGCCAGTAGTTTGGGTGTGCTGAAACGCGCAATGACTCCTCTTACACTATTTCTGCTAACAATGCTCTTATCTGGCATGTAAATTTTGTGAAGGTCTAAAAGGACCAAGGGAAGTATCTCTGCCCATTTTCTGCTTTGGCACAAACACAAACTGCCTTAGGACCCAGAGCATCTTTCACCCTTCCCATTCCTGGCAAAATGGTATCTTGTTGGTTAATGATGCTGGATGCTGCACAAGTTGGACAATTCTTGGAGCAAAACATACTTTATTTACTGGCCCTGATCTGTAGTACCTTGGAGAAGGAAACCAAATCGTGCAATCCAGGTGGTGGCGGAGGTCTTTGCTGTTCTCTAAGTGGAAATGTTGGTGATGGTTGTAGCTTCTGCCCACCAAGTCCATTTATTCATGACAAAGAAAAGATATCTTTAGCTGTCTGCTTGTGGAGGGAGGGTATGTGATTCATCCTGATTTGTGCGGATCTTGCTGGAGAGCCTATAAGCTATTCGGTGTCATCATGTACATTTCGTCCCACTGTGCAGTGCTAGCATTGAATACATAAATGTGCCCATGCATGGACATAATCTTTAATCAGTGGTGACACAAAACGATCAGTCAGTAACTTGATGGTTTTGTTTGTTCCTGGATGTGACAAATTGTGAACACTGTCACAAGCATCTTTGTAGAGCTTTGGCAAAATGTAGGGCCTTGGCTTGTGCTGAGAGATGTGGCTCAGTAGTGTTAACTTGGTGACTGGGGTGGGGATTTGGGTGAATCATAGTCCTGTGGAAGGATCAGCCAATAAATGCCGTAATTGTGGATCTGCAGTCTGAGTGGTGGCAAGTGATTTGTAATCCATGGTATTTGTCAACCAACAGATGCATAAAAGTAATCAACCACAAAGTTTTCTGCTCCTTTTATGTCACACATCCATCACAAACTGGCATAATTGTTTATTTGGCCTATGCTCCTCTATTTCTTCAAGCATATATCTTTATTCCTCCATTATTCTTTTTTGTTTCTTCATTGGCTTTCTTCTGTGGTCTCAATATTCAATAACTTTCCTTGATAAAAGCATTTTTTTATGGCTGCTGATCTTCGTTGATTGACAATTGTGTAGCATCATCCTTGTTTCTTTAGTTGAAAGTATGAAGCTCGCATCTCTTTTGTGAAGACATGCTTGGCCGCTGAGGGGGCACAGCCCTTGCAGCCCTACTTCCCTTTCTGTGTATGCAAGTCTGTCCATGTACTGTCCTTTTTTACCCTCTGCCTTTCCATTGGTGCTTGAATTTTGTTTATGATTTTGCACACTCATTTTCTTCCCTTTTGGCATTCTAAAACTTTTCATTCTTAGCTACATGGTCCCCCTTGTTGAGTTTGACCAGCTATTCCTCTTCCAGATTTTACGGAAATGTGAACCATGCAGGATGGTGTATATTCCACCTTGTGTGCCTGACCATCTTTGCATCTTTCCTTTCTGGGCGAAGGTAATACACCCAATACCTGACAGGTTACCATCCTGTTGTGGAGATTGTAAGATACCTGCATGATGGTAGCCCCCTGACCGTACAGAGATATCACTGTTGATACTTGAACTGGAAACTCTCCTCACATGCCAAGGAGTATGTGCTTGTCATGGCTGGGTCGCTGTGACTCCAGGCAATGGTTCAATGCCCAGGTAGATGTTGCTACAATGATTGGGTATGGGAATACGTTAGTTACTACTAAATGGACCTCACAAAATGCGCAGGTAGTTCTTGTATTATCAGCAGATAGTGTATGGTGTTTAGTATTGACAAAAAATTGTAAAGAAGTACAGTAACATTTTCTGTCATACTTAAGTATATGTAATTTAAAGATGTCAAACATATCTGTTAAATGTAACAGACCTGATTAAATTTATTAGCTTAAATATAGTACCATGTTGACAAAAACTTTCAGCAATTAGTTTTGGGTGAAAATAAATTACTTTTCTTGATATTGTTACTGGAAAATTAGTTATGTGGTAAAAGTGTTCTGCAGCAAGTCATTCATAGAGTGATTCTTGTATTAAAAATGAAACAAAAAATATTAATGCTATAATACACATTGTCCCAGTTACTCTCTAACAAAGAAATTTTGTTAACAGGTCGTCAGTGGACATATCAAACATGCACAGAGTTTGGATTTTACCAGACATCAAGCAAAGAACCAAAATTATTTGGAGATAACTTCCCAGTCGATTTCTTTATTCAGCAATGCTCAGATATCTTCGGCCCTAAGTATGTACCTCGGATGTTTCTTGTCTTAAGTTAAAAATCTATCATAATTTATTACCAGCTTGATGTGAACCTCAGTTCTCTAATTTTGTTGTGCTCATTTAGTGGATTTATGATAAACAAGTGTTACAAGGTTATTTATTCTCTCTCCAGAACAACATAAAACATGTTATTGTAAAACATGTTATTGAATCAGCTGTGTCCAAAATTTTGATAATAATAGAAAACAATATCCAGCTGCACCACAACTACACTGCCAAGCAATTTTAATTCTTATTTGACATATGTACCCCACAAACTGCCAAAATGTGTGCAGCTGAGTAGCTTGTTGTCCTGGTTGGTAAATATTAACATCATTTATAACACACCAGATGGCTTCCCACACAAGTTTTGACAGGTGTGCACCATCAAGAACCAACTGTCAGAGATTGGTCTAAAGATCAAAGCTAATGAGAGATCTCCTAAGAAAATGTGCAGAAAGCCCAAAACGTGCATGGAAAAACAGTAATCAATGTAAATCATTTTCAAAATAATTGAAAGACTTCCACAAAACTAAGCATCACTGATTGCCCTGTGTTCAAGTCTTGATTTATTTTTGTTTATGTTTTAAAAACTGTCATATGGTGTTCCTGTAGAGCATTATTTCAGTTGAGCAGGTGCGTAAACTTTCAAATTTGTCAGGAGCAAAAATTCCTTGCATTTGTCACCTAATAATAAACACTAGTGAGTATTCAGATTGTGTTGCAGTGTCACTCAAAGGAAATGTTTGTGCTAATTTCTGTTTATAGATGTGCTTTTGGATGCACAATATGTTTTATTTTCCTGTCTGGTGCATACATAAATAAAACAAAGTTTTCTAACACATGGGCAGACCACATACAGCTGACATGTGAGAAGCATATAATAAATTTTGTCCACACACTTGTAGTGATTGTTCCTGTGCTTTTTTGATGGTCAATGTAAATATGTATCACACTAGCAACTATAGATAAATGTTTGAATCCAAATGGCTTATCTGTTTGAATGATTCAGATGGGTTGCAACAGTACATCTTATCCTGTAAATTTTCCCTTAAAAATTGTAGCTTCGACGATATTGTTCATCTTTTTCACTGAAAACCTGGTACCATTGAATAGTTGTGGTGGCTTTGTGCTTCAGGGGAAACAAGCAGCGTGCCTCGCAAATAAAGTGAAGTCAAAGCTTTAGTTAGATAACTTACAATTTCATCTTGATTCTTTACAGTACTGCTAGACTTGACACATTGTTGCTTTGCCTGCTATTTAATTTTGCATGATGCAATTTATGGCAATGACATCGTTGGTTTTGGTTGCTAATATAGCATGTGCACTGAGCCACAGATTATTTTTGTAATTCTGTGTGATATTTGGGAAGACTTTGTGAATCATTTCATCTGTGGGTACTGTAACTTTACAGAAGTTTGTTGACGATATAATAAATTTTGTGAATTCCTCAGTTGCCATTTTCCCATTCCCAATATTGAGCAATTGTTTAGCAAAATGTTCATCAGATGCATCATGTTGTAGTTGTACACACATATTGGTCCCCAAAGTCAATTTCTGTGTATGTTGTCATAAAAGTGATGATTTGAGACATGCATTAAATTCATTAGCCACTGCGAAATGCAGTACAACTGGTTGAATTTATTGAAAATCACCAGACAGTAAAATGAGCGCACCACTGAAGAGTTGTTCATTTCCTCTCAAATCTGTGTGTGTATGAAGAAGCACATTATGTGCCATAATACATTTGTCCCATATAATGAATTGACGCGGTTGGAGTACTTTACCCACCCCTGAATTTTTTTGTCACTATTGCATGTTGGTGTCTGAGTTATTTGCATATTCAATGGCTGAATGCAATTTTTGGCCAAATATTTGTTGTGCCAAAACACATGTATTAATTTCATCTTGTATTGAGGCGATAAAATCATTGCTAGTAAAAGACATAGTGCTCAAAAGCTAATGTGAATACTGTATTCTGTTATGTGTTATTGCGCTCCATGTATAAGTCTGTTACAGATGAGCGGTTGCCTTTCTCGTATATTATATATTGTTCCATCCAGGAATTTCAATTACTGTTACACATTACCAGTTCGGTTCTCTTCCTTACCATATCCTTTTACCTTTGTTGGTGTAACTCTCTACTTATCTAAAACTCATTGTTCGTTCTTTATTCCTTAATATTTCTATACATCATTGTCCTCTACAGTACCTACCTTCGAACCACGAACTGACCAGCTTCTGTTGCAAAATTTGAATTCCTGCTGGTGTAACAGTCTACCACACTAAATAGTACTGTGCTACAACACCCTGCACTTGTGGTGACTCCCGCTTTTTGAACATTTAACTCCAGTGCAGTTTTTAAACGTATTCTCCAATATTGATTTATACTGCCAAACATGGCTGTAAGCAGATATCATGTATTTATTTATGATCTCCTCGTATAATCGTGCATGATTACTTACGATTGCACGTGTAAATTTGTGATCAAATTTATTTGTTTACTAATGCACCCAGTACTTCCTGCTTCTTTAAAACATTTTCTGAACACAACTCTCTATAAAGTACCCACAATTTATTTCTGTTGTAACACTTCATAAATTTTCAGCTTATTATCATCATCCACGTTTTCTACAAATTTTGTGTTACTCCTGTGATTCCGCACCCATCCAAGCACGATTCCCTGCTCATTCTACCTTCTCCGATCCAGAAAACTCTCCTTTTCCTGTGGCAAACTCTGGTCACACATCCTCATTCTAAAATCCTGTATGGTACATGGTACCTTGTGTAATGGGCTTAACATCAATATTGGCATCTCAAGGTATGATCCGTTCTACTGCTAGAACCTTCACTTTTTCCAATTTCACCAGCCCCTCATCCTCACCAAACTAGTCCTTCATACTCATACAATCCAAGCTCAAACCATATTTGACAGCCTCTATTGCTTTTGTAAATTCCATTTATTCTGTGGCCCCAACTGCCTGAATTCCATCACTGCAATAGAAACTCTTGCACTCAAACAGTTGGGGACAGCATCCCAGCACCATTAGAGAAAGCTGTCTCAGCTACTCCTGTTGGGGCTGCCTGTAGCCAGTAAAAAGCCTACTACTCTGATCCAACTTCCCACATGCCCCTCTCCCATCCTCAAAAACTCCTTCCACCCTTCATGAAACACACAACTCCTGAATACCTATCCTGTAAACCTGTTGTCAATCTTTCTGCCAAATCTCTGACCCATGCAGAAGCCTCTGTATTTTCTAAAGGCCTCATCTTTAGCCCCAAAACAAGTTTCAACAACCACACCGGGCTTCTGAAGGCCCTTCTTTCTTTTGCTCATTCTTTGCAGTGAAAACACTTCCTTGCCACTTACCCATTGAACCCATATAGAACCTTGTTACAATAGTTTCAACCTTCTACCCAGGCATCCCCTGGTAATCTGCCAGGTATTCTTCACTTCTAACCTGACCCTATGTACCTTTCCGAAGTTGTTCCTCAGTGAGTCCGACATCACTCATATGGAACACATTGCCATCCATAACCTGAAAAGCAGTGCAGACCATATCCTTTCTGCAGACAAAGGCTCCACCATAGTGGTCGTGAAATGTAGTGACTATGTGGCTCAGGGTCTTTGCCATCTTTCTGACATCTCTGCATATGAACCTTATAACCATTATCCCATCCCAGAATTTCAACATGATCTCAAGCAGCTTTTCCAGACCTTAAGCCCTTCCCAAAACCTGACACTTGAATCTGTCTCCCTTCTCACACAAGCAACACCTCGCACTCCTGTCTTTCTGTCTACTACCCAAACTCAATCCCACAGGTTGTTCTGCTGGTCATCCTGTTGTGGCTGGGTACAACTCTCACACAAAATAAATCTCTTTCTTTGGTGACCAACACCTCCAAACACTGTCAAACAGACATGAGACAGCTGACTTTGACGTAAACAACTACTTATTTTGTTACCACTTGAAAATTAGTCTATAGTCAGTTGTATGAAATATGGATATGGTCATCGTTATAAAAAAATAAGCACCTGTTTTGTCTTTAATACAACAAGTTAACAAATACCAAATTATAAGTCTCAGTCATAATAGTATTTTGCACTTGAATCATTTCAGATTTCACACTAAGTTAGACCCATAACGTGGAGCCATAATGATCCAATATCCATCATTTTGATTTGCAGCTCCTTGTATTGGCTGTGTTTGCAGTTAAAATTATTGGATGTGAGGTCCACCAGTTATGCAAAACACTGTTTTTCTCAGTACCCAGACATGTTTCGGCACCACTTTGCCATCATCAGTGGGTGTTCATTTTAATTTATTCTGCGATGTGAACATTTTTGTTAAATGATAATGAAATTATGTGCATTTTTAGTTCAAACAATTGATTGTTTCTTTTTGTAAATACCTTTACATTTGGTGTGCATGAATTTTCTGGATCACTTATGTGTCAATGACTGCAGGTAGCTTGTCATCTGCAACCAAACGATGTTGATGAGAAAGATTTTTGCTGAGAGTTAACCTATCTTCTAGAATGTAATTTAGTTTTTTGCAATGTTTTCGCACCTATATTCGTTTTTACTTACGTTTTTGTGTGGCAAGCACTTTCATTCTCCACATCATGCTGAGGTGTTGGGATGCGAACATAACTATAACAAGTATTTTCCACAAATAATGTAGTAAAACACTTTTCACTTCACCAGAACACAATGTGATTGTGGTTTATTATGTGTCCCAGCCCAGTCAGTGTTCATTTGTTCACCAGAGAGTTCGTTGCCAAATTTGAATTTTGTTTGCCTTTTATCTTTGTGTGTGTGTGTGTGTGTGTGTGTGTGTGTGTGTAGACTTTATCTGTTTGTGCTGTTTTTATTTATAAAGTTCCTTTAATGTGTTAAATAGTTTGCCCTTGCAGAGTGTAGTGTATTCATTTAAGAGCTGTTTTCCTTCTGCTATTGCCTTCTGTATTTGGAAGTTTTCGTCAGTAGTCAGTTTGCTGTATAGGCTGTGGCTGGGTTTTAGTATTCTTAAGTCTGTTTCTATTGTGGTTGGGTGGTGATTGTTATCTACAAGGTGGTCAGCAAATGTGCTATGGGAGCTGTTGCTTTTAAAAGCTCTGAGATGTTCTGAATATCATGTTTTGAAGTTTCTGCATGTTTGTCCTTACCAGTCAGTGTACATAGAAATGAGGCATGTGTGAAATTTCATTCTTTGCCTGTGTGCAAAGTCATATGTCAGATGTGTCAAATAGTCCAACAGAACTCATGGGATACCTCCTAATATCATATCGGTCCCCCTTTTACCCAGTTTAGTGCAACAACTCAATGTGACATGGACTCAACAAGTTGTTGGAAGTCCCCTGCAGAAATATTGAGGCATACAATAGTGTTGCCAGTGCAGGATGTTGTGCACAAACTGACGTCTCGATTGTGTCCCACAAATGGTCTTTGGGATTCATGTCAGGTGATCTGGGTGGCCAAATCATTCACTTGAACTATCCAGAGTGTTCTTCGCAAATAATTGTGGCCTGGTGACCAGATGTCGTTTTTTGGGAACATGAAGTCCATGAATGGCTATAAATGGTTCCCAAGCACCTGAATGTGGCCATTTCCTGTCATTGATCAGTTCAGATGGACCAGAGACCAGGTCCATTCCATGTAAACAAAGCCAACATCATTATGGAGACACCATCAGCTGGCACAGTGCCTTGTTCACAACTTCGGTCCATGGCATTGTGGAGTCTGCGCCATACTTGAAGCATACCATCAGCTCTTACCAACTGAAATTGGGACTCATCTGACAAGGCCACAGTTTTCCAGTTGTCTAGGGTCCAACTGATATTGTCATGAGTCTAGGAAAGATGTCATACAGTTAGCAAAGGCACTTGTGCCAGTCGTCTGTCGCCATAGGCCATTAACGCCATATTTCGCCACACTGTCCTAACGGACACATTCATCATATGTCCCACATTGAGTCCTCTGGTTATTTTGTGCAGTGTTGCTTGTTCGTTATCCCGAACAACTCTACACAAACTCCGTTCTCAGTAATTAAATGGAGGTCGTTGGCCACTGTGTTGTCCATGGTGAGAGTTTATGCCTCAAATTTGGTATTCTCTGCACACTCTTGACACTGTGTATCTCAGAATATTGAGCTCCCTAATGATTTCTGAATTGGAATATCCCATGTGTCTAGCACCAACTACCATTCCATGTTCAGAGTCTGTTAATTCCCATCGTGCGGACACAATCATGTTGGAAACCTTTTCACATGAGTCATCTGAGTACAAATGGCAGCTCCACCAATTCACTACCCTTTTATACCTTGTCTACATGATACTATCACCATCTGTATATGTGCATAGCGCTATCCCGTGACTTGTATCACCTCAGTGTAATTGTAGTGACGACCAATTTCATATGTTGTTCTGGCAGCAATAGGTAGTGGTACATAACCTTTATTCAGGACATTTCATCATATATGGCAATAGGAAGATACTTCCATTGCTTTCCATAAGGGAAGCTGTTCACAGTCGTACGACCGAACATCTAATTAACATAAATACCGTACTGGTTTTCAATTCAAAATAATGTGGAACCAAGCATACTGTGCAATGTCATACCAGTGGACTGTGGAAAGCAGTTGTTAAAAATTTATGCTTTGGCAGTCAGATATATGATCAAAGAGAGATATTGAAAGAAATGAGGAGAAGTGTGAAAATCCTTTGATTATATTAACACTGTGTTTCATGTAATGGCTGTATTATACATCTTTTAACCAGTGTCCATAGGGAATCGATTCACTGTCTTTTTGTGTTAACTTCTGTGGCTTTTCATTATTTAACAAAATTTATTTTTGGTTAAATCATCATTGAACTAGAAGCTATGATGATGAAATTCTACTGCATAGAATTCAAAATTTTTAAGAGCTCTTTTTTTTTTTTTTTTTTTTTTTTAAAAAAAAAAAAAACCCAGAAAACTAGAACCTGATTTCACACAATCATGATTTTTGTCAATGTGATTTTGTGATTCAAGTGAAACATAGAAGGAAGTTTGCAAACAAAAGTTTGGATATAGAGTAGAGGACTTCAATTGTGATACTTTGAGGCTGTGGGTTAAGATGAGCATAGGTGGCTCAGATAGGATAAAAATGTATTTCCAGTAACAATGAATTCAGTCTACCAAGAATTGTAGACAAATTAGAGAGAGGTACAGAGTGAGATGACTCACTGACAAAGAAACTGGGCTTGCATTTAGGAAGATGGCATTTCAGATCCCTATCCACATTTAGGTTGTAGTTCCAAACAGCTTTTCTATTTTTTTAAACCCCGTCTTAATACATGCACATAAAGTTTTTATGCAGTCTGTAAGTATCAGTCAACAGGCGCTAATATGAGTACTGCAAGTTGTTTTCAAAATAGTGAGTCTGCTTTCTGTCCCCTTCATGATCTTATCAACTTTCAAACCAGTTTTCCTCATTATGTTAAACAATACTGTAGTTTGCCTTTCATCTGTTGCAGGTATAATACTGATTTCCTAAAGGCTGTCACTTACCGTACTAACACACTGTATGGAGCCTTTGCACTGCAGGCAACCCGTGTTGTGTATGTACATGGTTCAATAGACCCTTGGCATGCACTGGGAATTACACACACTTTACTATCAGATTCTCCTGCCATCTTTATACAAGGTTTGTCACTTTTACTTGGATTCTTATGATGTGTACCTGCATAGTACAGTGTATCTTGTATGTTTTGAAATGGGAAGAGTTAAATTGTTTTTTGATGTTCTTTACTGTATCTAGTTGATATTATCATTTTTAATACTTCCACAAGATATGAAAATTAATGACTTTATATGGAGGAATTACATATTTTACTAACTACTGGTTGTTGAGTGGTAAAAGAGATGTGAGTAGTGAACTGAATGCAAATTCCTGCTGTTATCACAACTAAAACCCTGAGTTATCTGTTTACCTGTGAATTGCAGAGCGAACAGAACTTCCAACTTTTTAGAAAATTTATATTATTTAATTGTGTACTAATTTGTATTAAAGGCAAATATTGCTTTTGACCTACATAAGTACAACATATAGGTCTGTTTGTAGAGGTTCGTAACAAGGCTTCTGATCACAAATGAAGAATGATAAAACAGAGCTACTAGTTGCCAGTAATTAAATTCTTCTGGGTCTTGAACGCATTGTCAGTATGTAAAATTTTAACGGTTTTGGCTACATTGCAAGTGACCTCCTTCATGGTGTTGCCTTTGATAGCATTTGCAATTTGCACATGAGATAGCGTCCGAAATATCAGCAGTTTTACTGCTGACAATGCTGTCAGAGACCTAGAAGAATTGAAACTTCCTGGCAGATTAAAACTGTGTGCTGGACCGAGACTCTAACTCGGGACCTTTCTTTCTTTCAGGTGTGCTAGTTCTGTAAGGTTCGCAGAAGTGCTTCTGTTAAGTTTGGAAGGTAGGAGACGAGGTACTGGCAGAAGTAGAGCAATGAGGACAGGGCGTGAGCCGTGCTTGGGTAGCTCAGTTGGTAGAGCACTTGCCAGCGAAAGGCATAGGTCCCGAGTTCGAGTCTCGGTCCGGCACACAGTTTTAATCTGCCAGGAAGTTTCATATCAGCGCACACTTCGCTGCAAGAGTGAAAATCTCATTCTGGAACCTGGAAGAATTCATTGAGTGTGGCAATGACCACAGAAGCCAACACTCACATGAGCTACTTATTTGTTGCTGTAGTGTAGTTTTGGCTATTCAAAGAAATGGTCATTCTCACTTTGCGCTATCCTCATAATTTTTTTGCATTAGTTTTCACGTCCCTCTTGTTCCTCCAGCACTCTTATTAAAGCTAATACTGCAGTTGCATTGTCTCCAGTCTTCAGAGGTTAGCAACTATAAACATTTGAAACTTTTCAGTAGACATGCCCATTAGTGGATTGTAATTTATGCTTTTCATCTAGTTATTGTGCTAAGGACATGAGCTGGTCAGTCTATGACGACGGTTTTAACAGATCTTACAGAAACTCCTATCTGCCGCTGAGTTTATAAAGAATACAGCATGTTGACAGCTAAGATTTCAGTGATATATATAGAATTATATTTGTACAGCAACATGTCTATATAACTCTTTTTTAACTGTCAACATTTTCTGCAACTCCTGTAGTTGCCTATCCAAGATCTGTACAAGAAGGAGATCACACTACCAGTTTTCTCCATATGCTTGTAGCACAACATTCTGTGGCTATTATTTATTTGGCCAAATATCATACAGTAGTGTTCTTAAAAATCAAACAACGGAAAATCCAGGATGGAATGCAACAATATCATGAAAAAGAAAGATGCTACTCACCATGTAGCGGAAATGCTGATTCGCAAATAGGCACAACAAAGAGACTGTAACAAATACGCTTTCGACCAACAAGGCCTTTGTCGAAAATAGATGAGACACACACACACACACACCACACACACACACACACACACACACACACATGAATGCAGTCTCTGGCAGCTGAAGCTACACCGTGTGCAGCAGCAGCAGCAGCAGCAGCAGCAGTGCTTGATGGGAGTGGCAATTGGGTGGGGGCGAGGAGGAGGCTGGGGCAGGGAGGGGGGGGGGGATACTAGGATAGGTGTGGGAGACAGTGAAGTGCTGCTGGGGAGCACACACGGATGAAGTGGAGGGCAGCTAGGTGCAGTCGGGAGATTAGACGGAGGGCAGGGGAGAGGTGGGGGGAGGGGGTAGCGGAAAACGAGAGAAGTAAAAAGATTGGGTGTGTTAGTGGAATGACGGCTGTGTAGTGCTGGAATGGGAATGGGGAAGGGGCTGGATGGGTGAGGACAATGACTAATGAAGGTTGAGGCCAGGAGGGTTACGGGAATATAGAATATATTGCAGCGAAAGTTCCCGTCTGCGCAGTTCAGAAAAGCTGGTGTTGGTGAGAAGGAGCCATGTGGCACAGGCTGTGAAGCAGTCATTGAAATGAAATGAAGGATGTCGTTTGGGCAGTGTAATCAGTGCTCTGGTGGTCCTCTTCTTTCTTGGCCACTGTTTATCGGTGGCCATTCATACAGACAGACAGGCTTGTTGGTTGTCAGGCCCACATAGAATGCAGCACAGTGGTTGCAGCTTAGCTTGTCGATTACGTGACTGGTTTCACAGGTAGAGATAGGTGATGATTGTGACTGTGCTGGAGTAGGTGGTGGTGGGAGGATGTATGGGACAGGTCTTGCATCTACCTACCCCATCTCCACCTTGTCCCTGCACGCTCCCCAGAAGCACTTCACTGTCCCCCACCTCTACCCTACTACCCCTCTTCCTCCCTGTCCCAGCCTCCTCCTTAGCCCCAACCAGCTGCCACTTCCATAGTGCACTGCTGCTGCTGCTCCCATCTGTGATGCAAACCCTGTTTCATAAATCCTCCCACCACCATCTACTCCAGTCTGTTCACAAACATCACCTATCTCATCAAAGGCAAGGCTACCTGTGAAAACAGTCACATAATCGACAAGCTAAACTGCAACCACTGTGCTGCAGTTTGTGTGGTCATGACAACCAACAAGCTGTCCATCTGCATGAATGGCCACTGACAGACTGAGGCCAAGAAACAAGTGGATCACCCAATTGCTGAGCATGCTGCCCAACATGAAATCCTTCATTTCAGTAACTGCTTCACAGCCTGTGCCATATGGATCCTTTCACCAACACCAGCTTTTCTGAACTGTACAGATGAGAACTCTTCTTACAATATATACTATGTTCCCGTAACCCTCCTGACCTAATCCTTCGTTAATCGTTGTCCTCACTGGAGCCTCTTCCCTGTTCCCATTCCAGTACTACACAGCCCTCATTCCACCAATGCACCCAGTATTTTTACTTCTCTCCTTTTCCTCTACCCCCCCCCCCCCTCCCTGCTTACCTCACCCCCCTACACTCTGTCTAACCTCCCGACTGCTCCTATTTGCCCTACCCTTTCTTCACCTCGTTCCCGCGCACTCCTCAGCAGCACTTCACTGTCCCCCATCCCTACCCTGTTGCCCCTACCCCTACCCCTACCTCTCCCCGCCCCAGCCTTCTCCTTACTCCCACCCAGTTGCCACTCTCATCATGCACTGCTGCTGCTCGCAGTGTGGGTTCAGCTGCCAGAGACTGCATGTGTGTTTGTGTGTGTGTGTGTGTGTGTGTGTGTGTGTTCTATTTTCGACAAAGGCCTTTTGGAAAAAAATCTTATTTTTGACAGTCTATTTGTTGTGTCTATATGCAACTCAGGATCTCTGCTATATGTTCTTATAATAAAGTACTTTTGTTCTTTGTTGTGCACGAAACTCATAAGTAATTTTCACAAATAAATTGCTTCCTCTCTGTATTTTGTCTTTTCCTGCATGATACATGTATGAACAATTTTTTTCTGACTGCAGAATTATTATCATAGTTCTTGTTGTACTGTTTATTACAGATAACATAAGGAGTCCCTAGTTTATATTTCAGCTCGTTTGAACATTTTCCAATGTGAACAAGGTTGTGTAATACCTGAAAATGGGAAAAAATATATGAGGCAGTCAGTATTCAAATTTCAGCACCAGCTAGCTTTGCACACGATTTTCTGCCCTTGATATGGACATCAGTCAGATATTTCAAATGAGTAGTTGCAGTTGATGTCTACTATATATTTGGAATTGCTTCTTTATTCAGTTGTATGTTGTGTACACAAAACAAAACAAAACAAAAGAGTGGGAGTGGAATATTTCCTTCCTCAAAACTGTAAACATTTTTTTCAAAAATAATCTTTGTTTGTTTCCTTCTTTTGGTTCTGCATCTACATGACTACTCCACAATGCACAGTTAAGTGCATAGCAGAGGATTCATTGAACCACCTTCGAGCTATTTCTTTACAATTCCACTCTGGAACAACATACAGGAAAAACAAACGCTTAAATACTTGTGTGTGAGCTCTAATTTCTCTTATTTTATTAAAATGACCCTTTCTCCCTATGTTGGTGGGTGCCAACAAAATATTTTCACATTTGGAGGAGAGAGCTGGTAATCGAAATTTCATGAGAAGGTCATGCTTCAGTGGAAAATGCTTTTGCTTTAATTATTGCCACCCCAATTCGCGTATCATATCTGTGGCACACTCTCCCCTATTTCGTGATAGTACACAATGAGCTGCCATTGTTTGAACGTTTCCGATATCCTAAGTCGATGCTATCTGATACAGATCCCACCCGATCCAGCAATACTCCGGAAGAGGACGGTCAACCATATAGGCAGTCTCTTTAGCAGATCTGTTGCATTTTCTAAGCTTCCTACAAATAAATAGTAGTCTTTAGTTTGCTATCCCCCCTCCCCCACATTGGGTGTGAGATCATTCTAGTTTGTTATTTGTAATTGCAATCCCTAAGTATTTATTTGAGCTGATGGCCTTTAGATTTGTGTGATTTATCATGTGTTAACCACAATTTAATGGATTCCATTTAGTACTTAAGTTGATCACTAAATGCTTTGCATTATTTATAGTCAATTTGCCACTTTCTGCATCATACAGATGCTTTGTCTAAATCATTTTGCAATTTGTTATGATCACCTGCTGACTTTACAAGATGATAAATGACAGCATCATCTGCAAACAATCTAAGAGGGTTGCTCAGATTGTCTCCTAATAGATGAGGAACAGGAAGGGGCCTATACCATTCCCTTGGGGGACACCAGATATTGTTTCTATTTTACTAGATAACTTTAGGTCATTTACTATGAACTGTGTCCTTTTCTGATATGAAATCATGAAATCAGCTGAACAGTTGAGATGCTACTCTGTAGGCATGCAGCTTGATCTGAAGTTGCTTATGAGAAACCGTATCAAAAGCCATCTGGAAATCTAAAGATAATCAATCAATTCGACTTACACTGCAATAGCACTCATTATCTTGTGTGAATCACAAGCAAATTGTGTTTCACAAGAATGACATTTTCTGAATCCAACTTGGCTATTTCTCAATAGACCATTTTCATTGAGGTAATTCATAATGTTTAAACACAGTATGTATTCCAGAACCCTGCTGCAAATAGATATTAATGATATGGGTCTGTAATTCAGTGGATTACTCCTATTTTCTTTCTTGGTTGTTGGCGTGACCTGTGCAACTTGCTACTCTTTAGATGCGGGCGTTTCAATGAGCAAACGGTTGTGTTTGATTGCTAAGGATGGAGCTTTTGTATCAGTATACTCTGAAAGGATCCTAAATGGTAAACAAACTGGACCAGAGACCTTGCCTTTATTAAGTGATTTAACCTGTGTCGCCACACTGAGGATATCTACATATATATTGCTCATGTTGGCAATTTTTCTTTATTCAAATTTTGGAATATTTACTTAATTTTCTTTGGTGAAGTGATTTTGGAAAAACCATGCTAGTAACTGCACTTTATTGGCACTGTCATCAGGAATGTTGCCATTGGTATTGCACTATGGAGATACTGACTCTGTCTTACTGCTGGTGTACCATATAGACCATCCAAATCTCTTTGGTTTAACTGCCAGATTTCAAGATGGAGTTTCATTGTGGTAACTATTAAAAGCATCTTGCATTGAAGCCTGCACTAAGTTTTGAGCTTCAGTAAAACATTACCAATCGTGTATTTTTGAAGTCGCCACCAACTATAATTGTATGACTGGGTTATGTATTTGGAATAAGACTCAAGTTTTCATTGAACTGTTCAGCAGCTGTATCTGTAAAATAAACCAATAATTAATTTATTTGGGTTGTCAAGTACAACTTCTGTCTGTACTAACTCACAGAAACCATCTACTTCAATTTCACTACAAGCTAAAGTTCTTCTGAAAGCAATAAACACTTTAGCACCAACTGTATTTAATCTATCTTTTCTGAACACAGTCAGGTCCTTGCTGAATTTTGGCTGAACTTATTCCGACTTTAGCCAGCTTTCAGTACCTATAACAATTTGAGCTTTACTGCTTTTGGATAGCACTTGAAGTTCTGGTTCTTTCCCAACACAGCTACTACAGTTTACAACTACAATAGTAATTGTTGCTAGGTCTACCCTAGTCCTGTGTTTGCCCTGCCACTTTTAGACAGATGCCCCTTCTGTAGTTTCCCGAGATCCTCTAACCTAAAAAAACTGCCTAGTCCACTACACACAACGCCTGCTGCCTATGTAGCCGCTTCCTATGGGCAGTGGACACCTGATCTATTAAGTAGAACCTGAAAACTGACCACTCTGTGACACAAATTGAGGAATCTGCAGCATGCATGGGTGTAGAATCATCTGGGCCTCTGATTCAGACCCTCCACTTGATCGTGAACCAAAGGTCTGCATTTCGTCCTGTCGATGATGCTACAGATGATGAGCTCTGCTTTTACGAGGGTTATTCAGAAAGTAGGGAACATTTCCGTCTGACACCACTAGGCGCACACTGATCGCATATATTTTGGTATGTGCATGCTCAGCAGCTCAGTCAGTATCTATCCATGACAGCAGGAATGTCTCTGCACATCTGTTTTTTTAAATATATATTCAAATTTGAAATGTGCACTGCAATCGAAAATCCCACCAGTTGTGAGATATGGTCTGTGACACGGTTTTCACTGGCCAAAAACCTAAAACCTATAGAAATTTATCATGAACTGTGCAAAGTGTTTGGAAACAACATAATGAGTGAATGTTCCATCCGGAAATCGTGCATTTCATTTTAAAGTGGCCAAACCAACATTCATGATAAAGAGAAAAGTCAACGCCTGAGCATTGTGACTGACGATCTTGTCAGTAAGTTGATGAAATGATTCGTGAAAACTGTCACTTCACAATAACGGAGCTTTCGCTTTCTTTTCCACAAGTTTCACGGATGTTGTTGTTTGAAATTGTCACTCAAAAACTAGGCTACCACAAATTTTGTGCATGATGGGTGCCCAAAATGCTTACAGAGCAACAAAAAGAACAGCGAATGGGGGGCAGTGTTGACATTTCTGGAGGCCTACCACAAACATGGTGATCCATTACTGGATCGAATAGTAACTGGTGACAAGACTTGGGTGAAACACGTCAATTGCAAGACAAAATTACAGTCCATGAAGTGGGGACACACAAGGTCCCCCCAGAAACCTAGAAAATGTTTGCAAACCTTGTCAGCAAGGAAGTTGATGGTGACAATGTTTTGGGATAGGCAAGGTGTGCTTCTTATTGATTTTCTCGAACATGGAGCAACCATAAATTCTGCCCAGTATTGCCAAACTTTGCACGGCCTTAGAAGAGCAGTTCAAAACAAACACCGAAGAAATCTGACGTCAAAAAATTTGCTTTTGCGTGACAATGCCTGACCTCACATGGCAAACCACACTAAAGAACTCCTTAATTATTTCAATTGGAAAATTTTCCCTCATCCGCCCTACAGCCCCGATCTTGCACCAAGCAACTTCCACTTGTTTCCCCAAGATGAAGAACTGGCTGAAGTCTCAGGCAGCAGAATTTTGTGACAAAGGTCTTTCAAAGCTTGTCCATCACTATGATAAGTGCCTCAATGTGTTGGGTGCCTATGTGGAAAAGTAGTCTGCCAGTCACTGTTTCAGATGTGTGTAATAAAATGTATTTCTTGTACTTAGTTTTCTTTTTTAAAAAGTAAATGCCAAAATACTCCCTACTTTCTGAATAGCCCTCGTATCTCACAAGCAAGACTGACACTATTTATCATTTCAGCTAGTAACCCGCAACCATAGAGAATCTCTTCCAGTTCAAAGTGATGCACATCATTAGCACCAACATGATCCACCGCCAGTAGTTGGCTGCGCTCTGTGCTCTTCTTAGCATTCAGAAACATGGAATGACTCTTCCCAGTATGCACACAGAGTGCACATTGGGTCCCTTTCCTTCCTTGGCAGCTGTATCGCTAACAGGCCCCCCATGACACACCTAACATTGGTGCTTACAAATACCAGTAATTCCACTGTCTGTGACTGCCCGTATCTTGCAGGCTGAGAGGCTTCCCCTGAAACATAGTAAGTGACTGCATTGGCTCAGAATGTTTATTAGACGCAAATAGCATCTGAAACCTATCCATCAGATGAACCAGGCAGGCCCTTTGCTGCCCGCTACACCTTGGAATGACCTCCCACACAACTACAGGTAAGGGGTCAGCCTCAGTGTGGACAATACCTGAGGCAACCACAGTGGTGTACCACTCACGGGGCATGTGGGATGTGGTGAACGTCCTTTAGATCCCCACAGCCAACCCCCCCACAGTGATGCCCATTGACAACAGCCTCAATCTGTGTGACGGAAGCCAGCAATGCCTGGACCTGTGAGCAAATGATCACCACCTCAGCTCAGATCTGAACTCAACAATCACAGTGACATATTAAAGACGGCAGAAGCTGCAACTCATCTGAAGGATCCTACAACTGTATAAGTGGCTTTCAACCCAAAACAAACACCTGTTGCAATGCAAGCTGCAGTGGTACTACGTACTACACAATTACTAAAACATGGAACTGTTTCTGATAAATACACAAAAATGCACATGTTATAGTGTCCACAATTTCTCACAGTATCAACTCTTTTATAGCAAGGAGAGGTCCCTAGAATGGGATCAACTTTTTGAAGCTAAATTTATGGAGATGTAGGTTAAGATCCCAGGTATCACGCATTGCAGCCATTCACCCTGGTGGGCCCTCATGTGCAAGTAATTGACGAAAAGTATTTTGGAATTTTGCGTGATGGTCAATAATGCTAAAAAGAGTTGTGTTACATTAACTGGTTGTGTGGTGTAGTGGATAGGGTAACAGTTTCACATGTAGGGGGTTGTGGTTGTGGGTTCAAACCTCATCAGGTACATGGGACATACGATACGTACTTGATTAACATTACAGATGGTACTGAAGAGATACTTAAAGTGGATGTAGAACCAAAAATAACTCTATTCACACTTTATAGGAAGATACTCAGCATTGTCGCCAAAGTATGAACACCGTAGCATAGCTGGTGGCCACAAGTGTAAACAGATGAGAGCTGCAAATGGCCAGTAGTTGAGGAGCAGTGCAAGGGGAACTAGCCCCACATTGATCTTGTAGTTCAGCCAGCCTGTTTTTTTGAGAAAACAGAACTGACGCATGGATTGTCTCCTGCCAACACGAGAATTGAATTTGAACCCCATAATAGACCAGTGTTAACCTTATCCTTCATTTCAAAATAAGAAAAGAAAATAATGAATGACACACAAAGAAAAGCAAAGTGGACTGCATAAAACATTTTATAAGGGCTACTGGGCAGATGCTTGCTGAGATTGGCACCTTTGTAAATATGGTTGTTGAGGCCCGACTCATACAGGTATCTTCTGCAACCGTAGTTCAAAACACCATGCACCTAAAACTGACGCATTTTAGTGTCCACAATTTCTCATAGTGCAAACTTCAGCTAGCAGACAAATGTACGCATTTCTCTGTTATAACAAGGAGAGGTCCCAAGCAATGAGATTGATTTTTGAAACCAAATTTATGGAGATGTGGGTTAAGATCCCAGATATCCCACCCTGCAACCCATTACCCTGGTGGGCCCTCATTTGCAAGTAACTGACAAAAAAAAATATTATAATTTTGCATGAGGCTCAATAATGTTAAAAAAAGTTGGATTACATTGATTGGTTGTGTGGTGTAGTGGATAGGATAATAGTTTCACACACAGGAGGTTGTGGTTATGGCTTTGAACCTAGTCAGGAGCAGTTAATTTGATTATTCTTAAATCTTTATCAAAATAACTTTAATGATTATTTTTATTCTATTGTTTGGTTTAAATGTATTTTTTTATTTCTACTCCTTTCTGACATCATTTTATTCACCTTATCAACTTTTTCATTTGTTATCTTTTTCTTTACATCATTCTTTTTCTGATCGAAATTTTTGTGAATATGAATTTAATCGTATTTATCCATTATAATGTTCAGTTATTTGAAAATTCTGATTTATTGAGTAAAAAACAACAGATGAAATAATATATTTATTTTGACTGTGCAATGGTGTAAAAAATGTATTTTTCATTACCAGATATCCAATTTTGCACATTAATCATCATACAAACATAACCTAAATACCTGTTGCATTATGGACAGAATAATGCAGATGAAGATTTAAGTAAAAGAAGGGTTTATAAGTAAAATGAAATTCAAGCAAAATAAGAAGTAGATAATAAATGCAGTATGTAGACATAAAAAACAGGGTGATAAAAGAAATTTAATCAAAATGAATACATAAAGTTAATTAAAAGCACAAGAACAAAGATTTCAAGTGGAAGAAGAACAGTAGGAAGAAAAATGAGAGAAAATGATGATGTTGGTACTATGATTAAAATTATGTGACAAAAAAAAATGGAAATAAAAATTACATTTTAATCAGTTACCTGAATAAAAATGATGATCAAAGTAACTTCAGTAAAGATTTAAAAATTAAAAAAAAAAAAGAACTTACTGCATGTGAAGCTATTATATTGAGCATTACACCACACAGCCACATTCTGTAGCACAAATTTTTTAATGCTATTGAGTGCAACACAAAATTATGAATTTTTTTTTTTTCATCAGTTACTCGGAAACGAGGGCCCACTAGGGTGAATTGGTGCAGTGTGTAATGCCTGAGATCTTAACCAATATAATTGTATAGATGGTTTTTAAAAAGTCAATCCCACCACTGCAGACATCTCCTTGTAAGATGTTAAGCCCTACGTTGACATATGTGCCATGTATCTTATGTAGACCATTCAACTGCCCATTTTTTGATGTGGCACAAGTGTGCAATTACCAACCACACTAGTATGTTGTGTGCACTCTTTATTTTGGGCACACATTCTTAACAGATTTTCTTTCCAAATTGTGCTTTGGTAGGTGTTGTGCAACACGAGTAACTGAAAATTGGTTACTGTTTCAATACCTCTATGCAGAAAATAAAGTTGTTTCAAACTATCTGCGGCAAAATAGTTCAGCTGGATACAGTTTGCTGTGGTACAACATTTATTGCATAAATTCACTTTTTACATTTTGAGGCAGAATTTGCACATCTAAATTTTTCAGGTTCCTACTTATTGCTTCCGTTATATACACGATATTGCCATGAAAAAACATATCCAAACTTAAGTCATTATTTTAAAGTTTATATCTGCTTCTAGTTTTTTGGGGTGATCAAATTAATTTTAACAAGGATCATTTTTAATTTTCCTCCAGTAACATATTAAATAAACTTCAAAAAAGATGATGTAATTTTCATAGCCTTTTCTAAAGTGAGTAACCAGATGAGACTTTCGCTGCTAAAATTATTGTCTGATCTTTAAGGAAGGTGAAATATTCATTTTGAGTGTTATTGGAGATTCTGTGTCAAGAAATTGAGGAGGAGGAGGTTAGGGGGAAAATGTCCAAAGACTGAGGAGACAGTGAAGAAAATGCTAGTCCAGTTAGGACACTTGTTAATCATAGACTAGAGCTAATTCTCATTTTTGCTATGTCTCCAACCGTCTAGATCCTTTCTTTTCCTTTTTCCTCTTATTTCTTAAAAGAAGGAATGAATACTTTCTGAAAACTTCAAACTGTGCCAGCCTTATTTGTGCAGTATGCGCATCATATTGCATATTACTTCAAAGTGTAGAAATTGCTTGTTTATCTACCTACCACATAAACAGTCTCTCTAGATTTACTATAATAGATTTTGCTGTCATTCTCATGTGCAAAATGTCATTGCAGGAACTGCACATTGTGCAAATATGTACCCCAGTGCCCCAAATGATCCTCCGCAGCTTATAGCAGCAAGGAAGAAGGTTGGAAATCTCATAGGCAAGTGGCTGCTGCAGTAGGATTGAATAACTGGTTGAAGAACATTTGGTAAATGGCTTCTGGTTGTACATAATTCTTGTGGAGCATCTGCAGTAAAAGTGAATGCTTAGACTATGGATGAAAAAAGCTTTTGTAATTATTTTGGCAAACTTTTTTTTTTCTTTTTATTCTGGAGAATTAGACTGCATAGATTCTTGGTGCATGGCATTCATTGTCCATTGCCTGCATGCTCTCTGTTACTTGTCTGCAAAGACAGAGCTGTGATATTTTGATATTTGAAGTCAATAAATAATCTGCATGTTCTTTTAAGCCAAAGATAATTTCCTCAGATTCCATTAATGGAAAGAATGAAATAATATACTATGAATCACTGAAAAAAAAAAAAAAAATTGGTGTTAAACTACCAGATGCAGGTTGTGACAGTGATTTACGTATGTATATGGATTCATATTAAAGTAATAAGAAAAACTATAATTATTTAATTTTTATTGCTCCCTGCCCCCACCTGCCCAGGTCTCTCTCTCTCTCTCTCTCTCTCTCTCTCTCTCTCTGTCTCTCTCTCTCTCTCTCTCTCTCTCCCCCCCTCCCCCTCCCCCCACCTCCCCCTGTGTGTGTGTGGGGGGGGGGGGGGGGTGTTGGCATACACTTGTGCTTCTAATAAGTACTCATTTATTTTAATATTTGACTATTTTATACATAATTCTATTTGATTTCATGAGAGATACAAATAATTTATAATAAAGTTTTGACAGTTAAGATGATAAATACAACTACCAACAGGATTAAGTATTTTTGAAAGAACTATTTTCACTTAGTAATGCTTTATGGTCTGTATCATACCAGTGGATTATAATGTACAAGAAACAATTGAATACTGTACAATAAAGTAAAAAAAAAAATCTTTAAAATGATGCTTTGTGTTCATTTTGTTTGTTGGTGCTTAAAAAAGAAGACTTAAGTTTTGACCATAAAATAATTACGGTAAAAAAGTTTGTGGAAACCAAATTTTCAGAGATCATTAAAAATATTTGGTTCACAGCACATAAGAAAAGATTGTAGATGATCAAATGGTATGTACTAGTATATTTTTTGCTCATATTTAACCAGTCCTCATTTGAAGCTACATCAGTAACGTATTGATTGAAACCATAAAGTTACACAAAATGGAATGAACTACATGAATTGCACTGGATCATCTTATAAAGACCTGGTAGTATATTTCAGCATATAAACACTTTATACAGTATATTTATAGTATGGATCTTGTAACAGGCATTGATAAATCACAAGTGGTCAATCTTTTAACTGTATTGTCATACCAGCTTCTCTACAAACCATATTAGCCATAAAGCTGCATCCATAAAAACAACTCATGGGAAACAGTTATGAGTCTCGTCGGCCATTCCTTAATTTTTAGTCATGAACTAGTTGTAAACATTACAAGGAAAGGCCAAGGGAATCATTAATAGAAAAAGTTTTGTATCATTGTACTATAGGAAATTGATATCCGGTTGAGCTTACTTTTGGTTAATATGCACACAGATTTTGGATGGCACATTGTCATAGCTAACAGTAATAGCATTTGAGTTACATTTAACAATAATACTGTGGCGTATTCTTTCCTGTTGTGAAGTGTACTTAATTCTGCATTGTCTGTGTGATGCCTAAATGACAGTAGAAAGTGGTTTCACAAGGGGGAGATGCTAATTAAGATAGCACTGTGATCCATAATAGTATTTTAAGAATAATACAAAAGGTGTTTGTGGTACTAACTTAATGTTACCAAAAATGAGTCTGCACACAGTGTGTTAAATGCAGTCTGAAAGGAAATATGGTGTGTTATCAGTACTGCTACTTGTGTTCCCAAAATTATAAGGCACACAGTGTACACACATTTCCAGGTATATTCTATAAATTAACTCAGTTTCATAAGAAGACTATACTGACACAAGAAGAGTTCATCGTGATTGTCAAAATTATTTCTGTTGGTAAAAGTAATGTTACATTTTATATGCTGTTAGCTCTGGCACATAAATAAAGTTTTGGGTACAAATTCATTTTGCATGCAGAAATGGCAAAGACAAAAAACATATTCACTTAGAGGAGAAAGCTCAAGGC
This sequence comes from Schistocerca serialis cubense, assembly GCF_023864345.2. Classification (NCBI taxonomy): domain Eukaryota; kingdom Metazoa; phylum Arthropoda; class Insecta; order Orthoptera; family Acrididae; genus Schistocerca; species Schistocerca serialis. The sequence goes on from NC_064638.1 coordinate 778,341,880, forward strand.
TTCATATTGTTACATAGTTTCTGCCTTGGTGTAGGATTTGTGTGATCAAGAACAAAACTTACAGCTGACATCTGTTCGTGAACGTATCACATTTTACAGATGAATTATAAAGCAGTACTATACAAGGTAACACAGTCTATTCAGAAGTAAATAACATTTGGATTAATCAACAAAAATAAAATACATTTCTTTCTACCTAGGTCTGGTAAACTTTAAGTCAGGAGTCCTCTGTTTATATACTACGTTTATATTCACTTTTTCACTTGTGCATCTTCACATAGATATAATAGACATCTAAAGGTATTCAGTGATCTTGATAATACTGTACAGTTTCACCAGCTGGCATGTGAGACTCAATATTGTTAAGTTTGACTTAACTTTGTTTATAGTACATAAATCGGTTTATTATAATAAAGCAGTTGTGTAGAAGAGAGGACTTTACCAAACACTCCAAATAAATTAATTTTCTCTTGATTTGTGCATTAAGCTTTCTCAGACATAAAACTACCTGTTTGAAAAATATTACTGCGTAACAGTAAATACATGTAGATCAAAAGGTGGAAACCACTCCAGCGGATGTATTTACTTGGAACGTTGTCACTTCAGCTACTGCTGTATTCAGTTATGTGACTGGGACATAAGAGCAAGTAGCTGATACGAAGATGATTCTCCTCCAGTTCAGCAGAAATGTTTAAAGATGCTTATATCAGTGCATCCACACATTTGTAACAGAAGAAAATGGTAAATCTTCTATTGCAAAATATACTGATTGAGCATGGCAGCTAGGAGCTCCACTGAAGAGGCTCCCTGTGCCAGGATGATAGGCTCAGTACCGTGGCCTGTGGTGGTGGTGATGGTGGTGATGTCGTCTCTTCTCAGCAGCTGCAGCAGCTACGGCTGAAGGTTTTGGAGCCACATCAGTTACAACTAGTTCACTGCCATCACGTAGACCTTCCCGGTAACCAGTTGGCTCATCCAATGTTTCTTTGCGCCTCAGTGGATCGTGCCCAGCTGCTGTTTGATGCAGATTTTCCCACGCTTGGCGATAGTAACGATTGAGCCCACCACGACTCTCTGAGCCTGACGAGTCAAATGATGCTACTGTGTTGCAATCAGGTGAGGCTCTATGTCGATAATGTTTAGTACTGTGGCTCCTATGTAAATAAATAGTCACAGATAAGTATCTCATATATTATTGGTAATGGAGATATTTTTTAAAAAATTACGTCAAAAATTCATATTTTACAAATCTTAAGTGCATGAAAGTCACAACTAGTGTTATTTGGAAAGCTTACGAGTAGGTAGTGTTCTAATTACACACCACCTGATTGAAGATGAAATAAATTTCAGTGTCTGATTGGGCCCAAAATTTGTTTTAGTATTTATAGACAAAACAGTTATAGCAGTTGATACTTATATCTTGTATTACTGTGGCCAAAGTAACTTTTTGTCTACTTTAAATATAAGTGGTTATTTTCAAGCACTCATTATGCAGAGGACTTGTTGACCAGCAGGGATTTGCAACAGTTCATGGTATGTCATACTGGGGGAAGTGTGGCAGTTGTTAAGGTGCTATACTCGTAAATTATAATTAATTGAAACCCTCAGCTGCCAACAGGTGTTGATATACCTCAATGGGGACAGCTAAAAATGTGTGCCCTGACCAGGATTCAAGCCCAGGATCTCTTGCTTACATGGCAGACGCTCTATCCATCTGAGCCACCGAGGACACAGATGAATAGCACGACTGCAGGGACTTATCTCTTGCGCGCTTCCCATGAGACCCACATCTGTTCTTTCGAGAGCAGTTACTACTAACTTCATATATAGTTAAAGGCTACTCAGCCATTGACCTTTGTCTGTGTGAATGCGCACAGGTTGCCTGAACTCTTACAGGTATCGTCACCTTAGTGTGCATGAGTAATGAGTGGATGGGCAAATATCTATTAGGTGCATTATGTATGTAGATTGTGGACAGTTGGGAATGTGGGTCTCACGGGAAGTGTGCAAGGGATAAGTCCCTGCAGTCTCTTTATTCATCTGTGTCCTCGGTGGTTCAGATGGATAGAGCGTCTGCCATGTAAGCAGGAGATCCCGGGTTCGAGTCATTTTCAGCTGACCCCATCAAGGTATATCAACAACACCTGTCAGTAGCTGAGGGTTTCAATTAATTATCATTTATTCTAGAGAAGCTGCATGGTCATCAATGGTATCTGTTCTTTTGAGAGCAGTTACTATCTTCATATATACTATGCTCATAGTTGGAAGAAGTGTGGTTCAAGTCCTCATCCAGTCATGAAAATGTAGGTTTTCTATGGCTTCCATTTATTGCTTAACCCTTTCATGGATAAAATTCATTTTTTACAGATTTTGAAAATATTAAGGTGATAACGTTTTCTTTTCAGTCCCGTTATTATATTTTCACCACCAAAATATTTTTTAAGTTCTCCATTTTTCACAACATGAAGTGGGACACATATGTCCCATGAACCAATGCGAGATACCTTTTCTGCTGACTGACTGATTTTGTAATTTTATTTTTTTTTTAGCCATAAACTGGAGTTTGTGGAGAATAAAATAACTACAAATTATATATGCATGTAATCTTTTTATTTGTGTAGAGAGAGTGTAAAAAATATTCAATACATTTCAGTTTTCATGATACATGACCAATACTTGCAAAACTTTACATTCCATGAAACTTGGAAATCATGGTGTGGCACAAAGTGGTATACCACAAGCAGTGCAAACAACTTTTGTTCTCAGAATGAGATTTTCACTCTGCAGCAGAGTGTGCGCTGATATGAAACTTCCTGGCAGATTAAAACTGTGTGCCGGACCGAGACTCAAACTCTAGACCTTTGCCTTTCGCGGGCAAGTGCTCTACCAACTGATCTACCCAGGCACGACTCACGCCCCATCCCCACAGTGTTACTTCTGCCAGTATCTCGTCTCCTACCTTCCAAACTTTACAGAAGCTCTTCTGCGAACCTTGCAGAACTAGCACTCCTGCCTTTGCAGTGCAGTCCCGATTTTTTTCTCAGGTTCAGTACAGCCGTCCGTAGACGGCAGCACCGTGCAGAGCTGGGTAACATATATCTCGACACTCGAACTGGCGCTCAAAGTTAGTGGGACATATATGACCCATCAACCATGAAAGGGTTAAGGCAAATGCCAAGCTATGTCCTTTCAGAAGGGCACTTCCAAATCTCTTTTCCAGCCCTAGCCAACCCAAGAATGTACCCCATGTGTAAGGACCTCATTGTCAGTGGGATGTTGAAACTCTGTTGCCCTTTACTTATTTATTTATTGTTGTGTGTCATGTCAGAAAATATAATTACAAACACAGCTAAGTGGGAGGCACAGATGGCTTCAGCAAAGATGGAACACGCCGTAAGCCTACTCTATAAAGTGGAAGAAGAAGAAGAAGAAGAAGAAGAAGAAGAAGAAGAAGAAGAGGAAGATTAAATGGGATTCAACAAAGCTACATCCATGCAGTGGAATATGTTTTATATTGAATACCATGTTTTATCTTCATATGTAGTTTCGACATTGATTTTTATTTTCATTTTAGAAGACTGAAGTGTGTGTGTGTGTGTGTGTGAAAGGCATGACCAGAAAAAAACCACAGTTGACATACAGCTAAGTGCAGACATTCACAACTTTTTTAAGGTGTCCTGGAAAAGTTTCCTTACATCCAGCGTACTAGAGCAATAGGCCAGTGATAGTTTTGCAGACAGTGTACTTCTGTAACATGAAAATAAAACCAGCAGTAATTCAGATATGATATGAGGTTTCTGGTAGAAGCGGTACTGAGGGGTAAATAGACCAATTAATTTTTCCTCTGTAATGTGAAATCTCTTTTCCTTGATAAGTTTCAAAGCTAATAAGTAAAGTTTTCAATGAGTGTTGTTTTTGTGTGTTACTGCCACTACAATTTCTAAAATAACTCAGGAATTTTGTTCATTAAATTGGACTTCAACTGATTTTATTTGTGGAATGTCTTACTTTCACAGTATAATATAAAAAATAATGGTAATATCTTTATGATGAAATCCACATGTTCTGTAATTCCATTCAGGAAAACAGAGTAGAAAGTGTCATCCCATAACTAAACACAAGCATTCAATTGTGAAGCATCCATAAAAGCAAAAGAATTAAGCTTGCCAAATTCTTGGCACCCTCATAGCTCATCCAAGACTGGAAAAAAATGTTCTCCACCCCCACACCAATCATAAGAAAATAAACCCTTTTTATTCCTTAGCGAGGTATGTTGGTGTTCTATATTATCCACTCATTAAAAGTGGATTGAGAATGTCTCTGGAAGCAAGAAACCATTTTTTTAAAGAGAAGACACACTCTTTTACTGTGCTACATACAGAAAAGGGTTCAGACCTTAGTATTATCTGTCTATGCTTTCAGCAACATACTACAAGTTTATCCAAACTTTAACAACTGCTAATCGTGAATTCTTTTGTGATATTTCTACACTGTCCTCCTTGTAACCCCACTGCTTCTCCCTTATATATCCTCCCCCCTCCTCCCCCCACCCACCCCACCCCCTGACCACCCCAGCACAGTGCACCAAACTATAACTTCCGTCATTCCAGGACAGGCACTCATAATGGCTGTCCTTGTGATATGTGAGTAGTAAGTGATTCCAAGCAATCTAAGCACTAACTTTTGAATCTGAACATTTGGGTTTCCGAAAATAAAGTGGGAAAGCGAACTTTTTTAGTATATACGGCCACAATAAAAAGGCCTACACCAATGAAAAGTGGCACATGAAATGTGCAATATAAAGGGTAAGTGCAGACAGGCAGAATAGCTGAAAAAAGTGCTTGTACTGTACCTCACTTAACAGGCACAAGAAGTTGCTAGCTGCTGCACTTATATTGGGTTTGAGAAATAGCCAGCACGGTTGCGATAGCCACGAGAGAATTCACGTCGTCCCACCTGCTGATCGGGAAAAGGCAGAGCGAGGAGTGTGTACCATCTAGACGGCATAGTTCGTGCAGGAGGGAGAGTATTTTTCTTGCCACTAGAACAATAATAAGGGCCTAAGGTTAGTTGGTAGGTGATGGTAATAAGACAGGCAGGGAGACATTGGATTTTGAAAATCCTAGAAAAATTAATATTCTTATATTTAATATTTAACAAAATGAAATTGAAATTAGAATGAAGTAAAAGAAATGATGGATTGGATTGTAGTCATGATCATGCTTATGGCTATGATGAGATGCGGAAAACAAAACGTTCGTAAATGGATACAGAAATTCTGCCACTGTTTTAACAAAACTGATTAAAACAAAGAAAATAGGCAAAATAGAAACTGGGTGCCTTTATTGCCCTTATAATAGGAAAATAACTCCTTTCTGTGAAACCAATGCAATAGACAAAAGAGTGTACAGAAACTATAACATTTCTGTCTTGGCATGGAGTAAAATGGGGAACATAGAAAAATACTAGAATTTTTGAGAGGGGGAGCAAGAGAAGAATGTGGGAGACCAGAAATGAAGCAAATAATGTAGTAAGCAAACAAAATATTTTTGTTGCTGGCTCGAACCTAGTGTTGAGATGTATCATTTCACATTATCTTGTTAAAAGCAAGCTGACCTACTTGCCCATTCCATTCCAAGTGCCCAGTTTCTTTTGTGTCAATATGCATTATGCAAAAGACAGAACACAAAAACAAACCAATCAAAGCTTATGAAAGCAAGTTGTAATGAAGAAAGCACTTAAAACTGATTGACAGTCAAATACATTGGAAAGTAGAAGTAATAGTAATTAATGTAAGGTTATGTGGTCAGATTCCTTTATAGTTTACAAGATGTGATTTACTGCACCAAGCTTTATCATCATTTTGTTTATAAAGAATGTAAAGAAAAATGGTATGTATTAGTACTACAGAAGATGGCAGAATCTCATAAGTTAAGTGATTTGATAAAAAGTATGCTTAGATTGTAGTTTAGTGGAGATAATTCACGAGAGGACATAAGTAATAAGAAAGACAGTATGAGTCCATAGTTTAAGACATTAAGATACTAAAGCCCCAACCAAGATAATTTATAAATACAGCCATATCAACAGCAACAAAGAGTTAATTTTGATTAAAGAAATGTTGAATATAATGCTAGAGTAATGCAATTATTACTTATTTTAAATGGAAGAAAATCTGAAAAAAATTATGTTGGAAAATTAGGATGTGGTATGGAAAACATGAAAGATTTTCAAGCACACAAAATAGCTGTAATTCAAAAGAAAATACCATACCTTCTTACAAGGATGACTATGGTAGTAACAACTGCTGCTAAAAATACAAAACCACCAAATACACCAAGGGCTATTATGGCACCTGTAAAATAAAAACATAATTAAAAGTTTGTGTTATCTACAATTTCTCTCTCTCTCTCTCTCTCTCTCTCTCTCTCTCTCTCTCTCTCTCTCTCTCTCTGTATGTCTGTCTCCCTCCGTGTGTGTGTGTGTGTGTGTGTGTGTGTGTGTAAGAGGGGGGTGGGGGTGGAGGGAGGTATTTTAAATTAAAAAATACATTGTTTGTTTGGCAAGTCAAGCAAGTACACGTGTTTGTAGTTGTTTTACATGTCAGTATAGGTATCTGATATAATTAACTGTAGTTACTTCTCTCTGTTAATGTACACTTGATTGCTCCGAATAAGTAAAGGTTCTTTTTTGTAATGCCATACAGAAAATCAATCAAAAAATTACTCTGTGCATACTTACTAATTGATGGAATCAGAACAGTCAAGAATAGAGCAAATAGACAAATGGGGAGGAAGGGGACTATGTGTTGAATCTGTTACTTTCATACTTACTCAGAGGAGAAACCAAAAGAACAGGGAATCAAGTAAAGAGTTATAAATTGTTGACAGCCAGGAAAGATATGCAAGACAACAAAGTAATAAAAAAACATTGGCGCTCAATATTTAAGATTCAAATTACAGATCTCTAACTACACAAAAATTCAGAAGTGAAATACATGTAACAGAGTGAGGGCTTGAACAGTGAAAAATATAAGAAATAAAAGGAAAGTATGAAAGAGTGTTGAAAGAGAACTGAACAGATAAAAGGATTAATACTTCAAAATTTGAAATATGGTTTGCTTAGTGCATTATTTCTGAAACTATTCAGGTCCACATAGTATGTGCAAAAACAGTGCTGCCTTTTCATGGTTAACATAATCTTAGTTTCAAAAGTTTGCTGATGGCTGCAGCCTTACATTGTAATTAATAATAGTAATAATAATACTATGAAGGATTTTGTCATTTCTTAAATGTTTATGCCACAAAATTGCAGATAACAAATGTTCATGCATTTACATGCAGTCAAAGATACAGGACAATTCTAGTATTACAGTGCATTATAAAATAAAATAAAAAGTATTCCATATTTTGAGAGGTGATAGTATGGATGAAAACATGAAAAAATATCCAGTAAAATTTATACCTTAGAGCTTGTTCACCTACACTACTGAGAAAAACATCTTTTCTACTGAACAAGTGCTTGTAGTTCTTAAGATGCGCATTTTAGAGCCGGTGTTTACAGGTAATTGTTTTCAAGTTTTGATCCGTACTACCATCCATCTAAATATGGAATAGGTAAAAAAAGTTGTCACACTATTGAAGTGACAAAATCATTTTATCCTTTATTTAAAACTGGAACTTTTACCAGTCCCCTCCCTATGCATTTATTTTTATACAGCATTCCAGAATTATTCATTGAAATTCATTTTGATCATTTGCATAACACAAAGAATATAGATAATTTTCTGCTTCCTGTTCAACTAACAGACTTCCCAATGTACACAAATCAAAATCTTCACTAGGCTAAAGATGAGCATGAAGTTAAGACTACTGAAAAAGAAGCTGCATGACCTTGCTACAGAAATGTTTCTACTCACTGGAACAGTTCAAGAAGCATGGTCTGATTATTTAACCAAGAAATTATTGATAATTAGCATTAATATGTAAAACTGACTTTATACTCATGAAAGAATATTGACTTTAGACTGCTGTTCACCTTGTTGTTTATAAATTTTATGCAAGTGAATTGTATTCCTATTCTTGATGTGTCTCCTTTTCCCTAATTTGATGGTTAATAAGTTATGTTACTGATGAATAAATCACTGTTCACTACATATGGTCTTCTATTATTGTTGTGGATTCTTCCGAATTATGCAAAAAGCCAGACCATAGTACTCAAACCAGGATTCATATCTTTTGGATGAAGTGCTCTGAATCTGGATGGAGGCATGGAAATTTGAATCTTACTCCTCTCAAATACAGTGCATAATAATTATGTATAGTATTATTTGCTAAAGTGCTATAGTTTAACTGTGAAAAATTCAAGTACAAGTGTGCATTTGTTTGTTAATTAAAACTTTGCAGAACTATTACAGAAGACTTACAATCCTCCATATTCATGTGTGTGAAGTTTACATTCTATATTGCCTGGTGATGCTGCAATACATTCCTTAAGAAACCTTATAACATCTGTGTAATTATTGCAAATAAAACTAGTGTGTGATTTCACAATGTATGTGTGCTGGGACAAAATCTTCAACAATCAAATCAAACAAAAAAAGCTGACTGGAAAAAAAATGAGGGTAGCCCTTCAATTTTTGTAAATGACCACCATATGGAGCCCTTGAGATATCCTATTGCTATTGTTTTAAAATTTGTCATCTGTTATTGTTAAAAAAAATTGCAGATCATAAATTGGAAAAATAGTTAATTTACAGTGAGTTTTCAAATAAGTAGTGTTGTGAAAAAAATGGAAATTTCATGTGAATGTTCTTGTTGAATATTCTATCAAAATTTTTGTTGAGGCCCAACTCAGAATGCTTTGAATTGGTGTGGTAAAGTTTTGATAATCAGTCATATTCAGAAAAGACTGTTTGCAATTTGTTTGCAGAATTTTTTGCAATTGTGTTACTGTCAGCAATGAAGTCCCTGAAGGTCAGCCAAATTCAGCATTGTGCGCAACATTATTAAAGATGAACGACATATGACTTACAGTGAGATAGAGGCTCTGGAAAATTGAAGACTGAAGTACATTCAATTTGGCATGAATTTTAGCTGTCAAAAGTAACAGTTCCTGAGGGATTGCACGCAGTTTGACTGAAGCTCAAAAACAGACTTGTCTCAATTGGTGCAAAAAAATGCTCAAAAAATTTGATTGAGTACTTGTGATGTCTGTATAAACATCGTAGCAGGAGACTAAATTTGCGTGTAGTTGTACGAGGTGGAAACCAAGCGGCAGTCAACTATTTGGCGTATTCCAAAATAAACCGAAACCAACCAAGGTTACATTGGACATGTTGCGACATTGGTATAGACTATAAACCCATGCTTGAAACATGTCCTTACCACAAATTATCAAAGAGCAGGTAATGCTGAATGGTATATAATAATTTGTTTGCCACAAGTAATTGGGGAAATAGGGAAGAAAACCAAAAAGATCGTATCTATCTTTCATAATACCGATGCCAACTGCCGCACAGCAAGCAATTGATTATCAGATGTGAAAAAGCTTGAAGTTTTGTCCCAGTGTCCGTATTCATGTGATTTATCTCCAAATGATTTATTTTTGTTGCTTTATGTGGAACAAGAAATGCATGGACTTTTCCATCACCTGAAGAAGCTGTTGAGTCGTTCCAAAACCATGTTTAGAGGTAGAGCACAAAATATGTTTCCAGAATTTGCCTCTCCCCCTTCCCCTGCCCCTCTCTCCATGGTATCGGGGCTAGAATAGACCCATGGTTATTCCTTTCCTGTCATAAGATGCAGAAGGAGTTTTGTATTTAGTGATGCTTTTACATCGAGGACTTGGCTATTATCAGGATACCCATCAGTTTTAGCTCCTTTCACAATCTTTCCCTCAGTCTTTTAGGCTTCATTACTTCCATTAATCTTTTAGAGTTTGCCCTGCTCCTTTCTAAATTTCCCAGAAGTGTGGGCCATTTGAGGAAGGGCACCTTACATGGTGGAGAATCTATTCAGCATGCACTGTAATGTTTTGCACCCACTGTTAGAGTGGATTTATGTTTACACCCAGAATCCAGCATGGCAGCCAGTCACCCATGGGGAGGTCATTGTGTACCATCATGATTGTAGCTACCTGACAACATAGGGATCACACTGATGATGCCTGAGCTGTAACCATCTCAAGTATGATGAGGAGTAGGCGCCTGTATAATCCAGACCATCAGGAGTCTGGGCAACAGATACTATGACAGGTAGTCTGTGCTGTGCCAGGTTAGCACCCATAAGGAGAGCCTCCTGTCAGAGTGAGTGGCATCAGCATGGGTGATCAGGAGTGAATTAGATCAAACTCACCCATACTGGTGGCCATGCCAACATGGCTGCCTGGGAGGTTAACAGTTCGCCTAGTTCTTGGTAAGCACCAGATCTGATGGAGAACTTTTTCCATGCCAAAGCCACTGTTTTTTGTTGAGAGAAGATATGGATCTTTTTTGGTCAGAATGTTGGATGCTAACTAATCACAGGCACTTGAAGCCTGTGAAAAGCTTGGGGGTATAACAGTTACCGTCTCTCCTCATAGTAAACTCAAAAGGATTCGAGGTGTCATCTTCCATTGGGACCTAATGCTACAAACAGATGGAAAAACTGCATCCTAACCACAATTTACTGGTTATGAACTGTAGATTAAAATTGAAAAAACTGCAAAAAATTAGGAATTTAAGGGGATGAGACCTGGATAAACTGAAAGAACCAGAAGTTGTGGAGAATTTTAGAGGGAGCATTAGGGAACGATTGACAAGAACAGGTGAAAGGAATACAGCAGAAGAAGAATGGGTAATGTGAGAGATGAAATAGTGAAGGCAGCAGAGGATCATGTAGGTAAAAAGAAGAGTGCTAGTAGAAATGCTTGGGTAACACAAGAGATATTGAATTTAATTGATGAAAGGAGAAAATTTAAAAATGCAGTAAATGAAGCAGGTGAAAGGGAACACGAACATGTACATAATGAGATTTACAGGTGTAAAATGGCTAAGCAGAAATGACTAGAGGACAAATGTAAGGATGTAGAAGCATATATCACTAGGGGTAAGATAGATGCTGCTTACAGGAAAATTAAAGAGGCCTTTGGAGAAAAGAGAACCATCTGTATGAATATCAAGAGATCATATGTAAAACCAATCCAAAGCAAAGAAGGGAAAGCAGAAAGGAGGAAGGATGCATAGAGGGTCTATATAATGGAGATGTACTTTAGGGCAATATTATGGAAATGGAAGAGGATCTAGATGAAGATGCGATGGGCAGTTTGATGCTGCATGAAGAATTTGACAGAGTACTGAAAGACCTAAGTCAAATCTATGCCCCAGTAGCAGACAACATTCTGGCATAACTACTGATAGCCTTGGAAAATCCATCCATGACAAAACTCTTCCATCTTGTGTGCAAGATATATGAGACAGGTGAAATACCATCAGACTTCAAGGAGAATTTAATAATTCCAATTCCAAAGAAACAGGTGCTGACAGGTGTGAAAATTACTGAACTATCAGTTTAATAAGCCATGGCTGCAAAATACTAACACTAACTCTTTAAAGAAGAATGCAAAAACTGATAGAAGCTGACCTCAGGAAAGATCAGTTTGGATTCTGGAGAAATGTAGGTACACACGAGGCAATACTGACAATATGAATTCTCATAGAAGATAGGTTAAGGAAAGGCAAACCTACATTTATAGCTTCTGTAGACTTAGAGAAGGCTTTTGACAATGCTGATCGAAATACTCTGTTTCAAATTCTAAAGGTGGCAGGGGTAAAATACGGAAGTGAAAAACTGTTTACAGTTTGTACAGAAACCACATGGCAGTTATAAGAGTTCAGGGACATGAAAGGAAGCAGTGGTTGTGATGGGAGTGAAACAAGGTTGTAGCCTATCCCCCCAATGTTATTCAATCTGTATATTGAGCAAGCAGTAAAGGAAACAAAAGAAAAATTGGGAGTAGGAATAAAAGTCCAGGGAGAAGAAATAAAAACTTTGAGGTTTGATGTTTGGCAATGACGCTGTCATTATGTCAAAGACAGCAAAGGACTTGGAAGAGCAGTTGAACAGAATGGACAGTGTCTTGAAAGGAGGATATAAGATGAACATCAACAAAAGCAAAATGAGGATAATGGAATATAGTCGAATTAAATCAGATGATGCTGAGGGAATTAGATTAGGAAATGAGACTCTTCCAAGTAATATGTGCGCAGCAAAATAATTGATGATGGTCACAGTAGAGAGGATATAAAATGTAGACTGGAAATGGCAAGAAAAGCGTTTCTGAAAAAGATAAATTTGTTAATATTGCATATAGATTTTAGTGTCAGTAAGTTTTTTCTGAACGTATTTGTATGAATGTAGCCATGTATAGAAGTGAAACATGAATGATAAACAGTTTAGACAAGAAGAGAATAGAAGCTTTTGAAATATGTGCTTCAGAAGAATGCTGAAGATTGGGTGCGTAGATCACTAGAATTGGGGAGAAGAGAAATTTGTGGCACAACCTGACAAGAAGAAGGGATCAGTTGTTAGGATACATTCTGAGGCATCAAGGGACACTAATTTAGTGCTGACTGAAAGTGGGTTGGAGAAGCTGTGGCTGTTCATGTGTGCCAGTCAGTTCATATAACAGTATATAATATCTATCTACTCCCAGACAAATCTATACCATATCACGAGTCATTAGAGCTAGTTGAACAGTTGCCTCCACCCTTTCTCCTACTGGTGGACTTCAATACCCACTATCTTCTGTGAGACTGTCAATCCACTTCGAACAGGGACCAAGTAACAGAGCAGCTAATTTCAAAACTGGAAGCCCACCTCCTTCATACTAGAGCTGCAACACATTCCAGTATGACCCAAGAAACATACTCAGTCGTAGATATTATAGTGTGCATCCTGAGCTTCTCACCCTTAACCCAGTGGTTCATCCACAGCGACCTCTATGTGACCACTTTCATATTTCCTATCACTCTCTTTCTCGACCCACTGACCAATGGAACATGAACCACATGGGCCCCTTTGGAAAGCCAACTGTCAAGCTTTTGCCTCCAAACCAAATTTTGAAAGCAGTCAAGGGAAGGATACCGAAGGAGTGCACAAGTGCACATGATTATAAATGCTGAGGAAGCAACGATACCGAATTCTTCAGGCTATTCCTGACATATTCTGGTGCCATATGGTCTGTAGGATAGCTGCAGCTACCAAAGAGCATCAGAGGGCATTTCAAAGAGACAAGTGGGATCTCTCTATGAAACATTTAATGGCATTCAAGAGACTTTGAGGAAAGGCTTGGCTTTTAACCAAAAAATCAGGAGTTTTGGGGAACACCCCACACCCCATTCCTCTCAAGTGCAGATTAAACTACACCACATTTGCAGCCAACCACTGTCCACTGTAGTTCCTGGCATCTCCCTTGAGAGTGGCATCTGTATTGATCCTGTGGCCATGTTTCTTGGCACATTTCACCAAAGTGTCCATTTGCAGTAACTACCATCCTCATTTCCTGACATGGAAATGCCTACTGGTGGGAAAAACCTTATCCTTCCATGCATAAGGCTTTGAACTGTACAATGTTCCATTTGGTGAACAGAAGATCATTATAAAGAGTATTTCAAACAATGGAAAATCCAGGATGGAATGTAACAATACCAGAGAAGGAAAGTTGCTACTCACCATATAGCGGAGGTGCTGAGTCGCGATAGGCATAACAAAAAGATTCACACAATTATAGCTTTCGGCCATTAAGACCTTTGTCAGCAGTACACACACACACACACACACACACACACACACACGCGCGCGCAACTGCAACCGCAAGCGCAACTTCCACACACGTCTGCAGTCTCAGAGAACTGAAACAACAGTGCAAGCAGCAGCACCAGTGCATGATGGGAGTGTCAACTGGGTGTGGGTAAGGAGGAGGCTGGGGCAGGGAAGGGGAGGGATAGTATGGTGGGAGTGGCAGACAGTGAAGTGTTACAGTTTAGATGGAGGGCAGGGGAGAAGGTGTGGAGGGGGGAGGGCATAAGTAGCAGAAAAGAGAGAAATAAAAAGAACTTAAAAGACTGGGTGTGGCAATGAAATGGTGGCTGTGTAGTGCTGGAATGGGAACAGGGAGGGGGCTGTATGGGTGAGGACAGTGACTAACAAAGGTTGAGGCCAGGAGGGTTTTGGGAACATAGGATGTATTGCAGGGAAAGTTCCCACCTGCGCAATTCAGAAAAGCTGGTGCTGGTGGGAAGGATCCATATGGCACAGGCTGTGAAGCAGTCATTGAGATGAGGGAGATCACATTCGGCAGCGTGTTCAGCAAGAGGGTGGGTGGTCCACTTGTTTTTTGGTCACAGCTTGTCGGTGGCTGTTCATGTGGACAGACAGCTTGTTGATTGTCATGCCTACATAGAATGCAGACAGTGGTTGCAGCTTAGCTTGTAAATCACATGACTGGTTTCACAGGTAGCCCTGCCTTTGATGGGATAGGTGATGTTAGTGACTGTACTGGAGTAGGTGGTGATATGAGGATGTATGGGACAGGTTTTGCATCTAGGTCTATTACAGGGGTATGAGCCATGAGGTAAGGGATTGGGAGCAGGGGTTGTGTAATAATGGACAAGTATATGGTGTAGGTCCTGTTCCCATTCCAGCACTACATCGCCGCCATTTCACCACCACACCCAGTCTTTTAATTTCTTTTTATTTCTCTCCTTTCCGTTACTTATCCCCTCCCCCCTCCGAACCTTCTCTCCTGCCCTCTATCTAAAATGCAACACTTCACTGTCTGCCACTCCTGCCATACTATCCCTCCCGCTCCCCACCCCAGCCTCCTCCTTACCCACACCCAGTCACCACTTCCCTCATGCACTGGTGTTGCTGCTTGCAGTGTTGTTTCAGTTCTCTGAGACTACAGACGTATGTGGAAGTGCTGTTTGAATGAGTGTATGTGTGCGTGTGTGTATGTTTGTCTACTGCTGACAAAGGCCTTAGTGGGCGAAAGCTGTAATTGTGTGAATCTTTTTGTTGTGCCTATCGCAACTCAGCATCTCTGCTTTATGGTGAGTAGCAACTTTCCTTCTCTGGTATTGTTATAAAGAGTATTTGTTAGATAAAAATTGAATCTTATATGTAGTTAATGAATACTTGTACTAGGATTACAAATACTTCATACTGGGATTACAAACATCACAAAAACTTGTGTTGTGTGGGAAGTGGTTTCATAAATTTGAAAATATAGTAATAGTTGTTTGTGTTCAGTGGATATTTTTCCATCTTTGTGAAATAAATGTATTAATGAAATTGCACCTTGTTTAAGTGTTGAACAACATTCTTGTTTAGTTAATTTTGATTTTTGTGAACTTTTTCAGAAAACCTGTTTGCTTCATTAACAAATGCCTCATATATTTCTCATATATGTTTTGTGATAGATCTCAACATGGCCATACACCATAACAAACTTACAGCATACTTACCAAGGTTAAGTCTTGCTCCCACTGTTTCACGTTTCTCCTCAATTACAGAGTGGGCAATGTCAGCATCTGGCAAGCTGCTCTTGATATTTACACTGTCTGGAACTTCATTGTCCTGTGGGCGTGAAGCATCAGGCTGAGGAGTGTTGGCCAAGTTAACCTCATAGCCACTAGTAGATATAGCAGCTGCTGTTGTTCTGCTTACAGGACCGATAACAGTTGGTCCATAAATAGTTGGACGAGCCGTTGGAGCAACATTTGCTGGATTTCTTGTCCTTGCTGGTGGTTTCGTTGCTCTTGTTGGAGGTACTGCATTTGTGGGCTTCACTTCTTCTGTAGTGTGATACATGTCAGAAAAGAAGCATTCTAAACATCATTAATGCAGTTCCCCTTAATAAATCTAAACCTATGTTTAATAATATATTTAAATAAAAATAAATTAAATCTTTCAACTAAGCAACCTATGGAGGTTGCAACAAACAAATAATTTAGATTTTCCAGCCTGTTATGCTGCTGTCATCTGTATTTACTTGATGAACCCAACATTTTGTGTCTATCTGTGCAGGACAGTTTCATGGGAGGTAGACACACTCTCCCCTTCCTAAAGATGTCTTCCTCAGGTGGAAATGAAAATTTGGGCTTACCAAGGAAACCCATTTGAGCAGCAGCCAGAATGTCTTAATCATTGTAATATGTTATTACTGACTATGCTACAGTAAATAACACCAGTTCTCCAAGGTATTACATGGTCAGTAAGTGTTTTCTTGAGCACTAATGTGGAGAGGGATGGAGGTAGCACTTGTGAGAAGTGAATGAAGCAATTTCCTCTCCAAGGAATTATAAATTAGTATCCCCAATGGAACAGGAACTGCTTCATTAATTTTTCTAGCACTAACACCCCAAACATAGATTAGTAAAATCACACACAACATTTGACAAGTGGTAAAATAATGCTGCTGCATGTAGCATTGTTTAATCTCTAAGACTGGCAGTGGCTGAACACAAAATTATAGTAGCCTGAAGTCTTCAGATTGTCACCAATCAACTAGGAAGATGAAAAAAAACCACACATTTGTCTTGGTTTTTCATTTACACCTAGTAATTCCTTTTCAGTTAGCTCTCACCTTGACATATTAATTGCCAACAGCTGGTTACTAGCAGTATTGTGGAATTCTTGGTATATCTGTGTATTTTTTCTTCAAAACCCTCTTCTGCACCTTGTGCCTCTCTTGACCTATATTTTGAAACAAATTTCCTTCTCTCCAATTCCTGTATGTTTTACTCTTTCTTTGCTGTGTTTCTAATCTTTTGCTTTACTCATACGTTATAAATTTTTAACACTCATGGGGAGTAGGGATTCGGAAATGGTTATTAATTAACATGTCTGTCAACAATTCCACACTCATTTCAAAGTTTCATTCAAGTTTTCCCCATAGTTTCATCAAGACTCAAGTTCAGACAGACAGGTGCCTGACTCAACTTTATTTTATTACTTACTGACCAAAATGCAGTCTCATTATTAGATTGTGTGTTTTTGGATAGCCAGTAGAGTTAACAATTCCATTTTGATGCAGAACACTTAAATTGTCACTATTTTGCTAAGTGGTGTGAGTGGTCACCTCGAAATTTGCTGCCTGGGGTACATCCAGCCATTGAATTAATGTAAATCCATCTACACCTTTACTCTTCAAATTACTGTGAATTGTAGAAGATACTTTCCATGGTACCACACACTGGAGTTTCATTGTGTTCACTATGTGTATGGAGCACAAAGAGGCCTCAGCAGGTGACATAGTGTAATCTTATCTTTGCAATACATAGGGATTTTTAGTGTGTTCATAGATACCTCATTGATTGACCAGTCACTGAAATATTGTGCACAAAAGTGGAATTGTCAGTGTGATGTGATACCCAAAGCTCACCAGCAGTCATGGCAGGGATATTTCGGATATAACTTAAATGATTTTGTTCATGTTTGTCTCATATTAGTAGCTGTCTGACATTTTTATAAATTGACATGTGTAAAAGTGTGGTCTTTTCTCATCCTGATCAGTTTAATAAGATTTATTACATAATCAGACTTTACCTTTGCATACTGGAGGTGGCTGATCATATAGGCCATTGGACATGCATTGAATCTGCTTGGGTCCAACAAGTTTAAAATGTTGTGACATGCAGCGATATTCTACCACTGTCCCTACAATGGTAGCATTGTTGCTGAGAGAGTAGTGTCCATTTTCTATTGAAGGTGGTTCTTCACACTCAATAGCTGTCAAAAAAAAAAAAAAAACAAGCTCATTAATGATATTTCTTTATTTTGCTACACATCGTGAGTAACTTACACAATAACTTACAATGCAGCCATATGTGATAGCGCTCTAGAAGAGTATACATGTAATGCTTTCTAAATACAGGTACCATAGATTCTTTCTCTTAGTTTATCTATTTATATTGCTTCCGCTAATAACAGCACACATTAGAGGACTCACAAAGACTTAAAGGAGAAAACAGCAGACAAGTTCCAGCAAATCTTAGTGGAAACAAATGGCAGATGTACATGTTCTTAAGTCATAATCTTACACTTCTTGTCAATAAGCAACATGTCAGGATATCCGTCAGAAATGAAATGTTAGTGAAGTTATCAAATATTCTCCTAAAGAACAGTAATTCTTGAAAAACTTTCATTATTAAAGAAGTCTTGCTGTGAAGAAAACAATTTTCCATGATTTCCCTAAACAGCTTCAGGCAAATGCCAGGTTGGTTCCTTTGAAAGGGCACATCCGATTTTCTTCCCCATCCTTCCCTAATCTGAAGGCACAGATGACCCTGCTGTTTGATCCCCTCCCCCAAACCAACCAATCTTTGTTGGCTGTTTGTCAATAGATCATTTCCTTCGTGGTAATTTATAATGTTCAAACATAGTACATGTTCAAAAATCGTACTACAAATCAACATTAGTGTTATGGGTCTGTAATTCAGTGGATAGTCCTGTTTCCTTTCTTCAGCATTAGTGTTACTTGTGCAACTTTCCAATCTGGTTTGGATCTTTCTACGAGTGAGTGGTTGTATATGATTGCTAAAGTTGGATCTACTGCATCGGCATACTCTGAGAGGAACCTGACTAAGTGAGACTTAAGATATCCCTCTGGAATTCACTGAACCATCTTAATATGATAATTTGATATGGATATGATGTGTACTATTGTAAAGTGATGTGGATATCTCCAGACACAGGCACATTTGCTCAAGGCACTGACATGCTGTCAGGCCTTCACAAAAGCTGTGTTGTAAAATTTCTCATACCACTCTCACACTACTTCTCTTCTACCATGTTTCCTATTACACCGACACCCTTGGCAGATGGTACTTCACATTGTACCAGTTATTGGGGTTTCTTCCCCTTCCATTTATGTGTGGAATGTGGGAAGAATGTCTATTAAATGCCTCTGTGGACATTGTAATGAATCTAACTGCTTTTCCATGAGAGAGCCTGTCTGATCATTCCATTTCAAATCCCTCTACCCAGGTGTTTGCATCAGTTGGCCAATTCCATTGTGATACATTGATACTGTTGTCATAATATAGTATCTTTTCCCATTTTGTTGAGTTCTACAGTCCTAAACATTTAAAATCAGTTGACAAGTGTTTGTACCAATTTGAAATCCTATTAAGATCTGACTAATCATTTGTGCAGCTTTTTGCAGACAGTTCTTAATTACAGACAATTGCATCATCTGTGAAAAGTCTGGGTTACTAATTATATTGTGTGAAAGGTAATTAATATACAACATAAACAGCAAGGGTCCCAACACACTTCTCTGGGGCACACCTGAAATTACTTCTATATGTGTTGTTGGCTCTTTATCCAAGGTAACATGCTACAGTCTCCCTACCATGGAATCCTCAGTCCAGCCACAAATTTCACTTTATGTTCAATATGATTGTATTTTTAATAATAAGCATAGGTGTGGTACTGTATCAAATGGTTTTTAGAAACTGAGGAAAATACTGCATCTACTTGACTGCATTTGTGCATGGCTTACAGTATGTCGTGTGAGAAAATTGTGATTTGATTTTCACATGATCACTAATTTCAGAAGCCATGCTGGTTGGCATGGTCAGGTCACTCTGGGGCTCAAGATATTTTATTCTGTTTGAGCTCACAGTAAGGGTGTCAAGGATATTGGGTGATAGTCCTGGGATTAGTTCTATCTACCTTGTAGACTGGTGTCATCTAATTTCTTCCAACTGCTGGGCATGGTTCTTTTGTTTGGAAATCTACAGCGGATAACAGTTGAAAGAAAGGCTAACTCAGCCACAATTTCAGTACAGAAAATGATTGGGGTTCTAGTGGACCCTGGAGCTTTGGTAATCCATAAACTACTCTGGCACAGCTGGTGTAGCTATTCTGAGCTATTGGTTTCTGAGCTATTGGTTGTAGTGCATGTTTCAGTTGGTTATAACATTGATAGAAGTGTGATTCATCCATTACGTCCTCACATTACAATGCCTACATCATACCACCTGTAAAGAAGTACTGCATAAAGGCATTCTGTTACATCATGACTAGTAAAGACTGTCATCATGGGTAACATTCAGGTCATTGTAAAAGAAGTTTGGATGATTATTTAAGACTCAATAATCACTGTGGACTGTTCTTAGCTGAACAAGAGCCGAGACATTGTTTTCATTTGTATCTATTTCTGGGACCTGATTAAAAAATTAGGCACAATTTTTTTTCAAATATTGCCAACATGAACACCTATACTCATTTACTGTCTATTAAACTACATACACAAGATGTTGGTTTACACTTCTGGAGCAGTGTCATGAAACACATTGATGTGTGGTGCTACAGCCTCTTGTGTTGGTTGGACAAATTTTGTGGAACCCACAGGGAACAAACTTTCCGGTGCTGCAGAATATTGTGAACAATGTGATGAATGCTTCTGAATGACATTCCCAATTTCACCATCATATTCCATAATGAGATCCTCCTGTTGCCCTGAATCAGCTCCTTCACACAAGCTGTGTTCAAATCTGTTGATGCTGGGCTGGGTCAGCCACTGTGATCCTTGTTGGTGACGTTTTCTCTAGGAACCACAAACTTTTGACACCATTGTACAACATGCTTACAAGACATTATAGCTCTACATAAACCTCTACCAGCTGCCAGTAAATTTCAGCAGTTGTTACATGTTTTGTCCATAGAAATTGAGTAGCTGAGCAGAATTCTTTATGAGACCAGTTTTCCAAATGAGTTGCCATTTGTGTTTACTACAACTAGTGCTGTAGGTGGCAGGTGGCTGAAGCTCCGCACAGTTGCCAAGTGCTTCAATCAGAATTACAGCACACTACTAATTTCTCCATAACAGATGAAACTCCAGGAATTATGGGATTGTAACCTCAATTTCTGATCACCCCTTGAATTTGTCATAATCCAGGATGTGATGACTTCTTTCAATCTGTACACTTCAGAGTTGAGGAAGAAAGACCTAAAGTAATCAGTATGTCACCCACCAGTCATCAGCAAATGAATATTTGGTACCCAGAAGAACTGTGTTAAAATGTCTGGTCATCATGAAGTACAAGAAGAAACCTATTTCACCTTAATGGGCAGCACCTCATCTGGAAAGCTTAAAAAAGTGTAAAAGCAGTATTTTCCTTTCAGTTTGTACTGCTGTAACCATGTCTAGTTAGTAATCAATTTTCATGTGAAATCCTCAGTGTGTCCTCTGCTGAATCTTTTAAGCATTACTTGAAATCAACTGATCTACCCAACTTTCTGCTCCTCTGTTACTAAATGTGATAGCACCCAATGGGTACATAATTTAACCAGAAATTTATGCTTAAGCACAGTCAAACAAAAATTAAAGATCTTCTTGATCCTACAAATGTTATATGCAGGTCTTCTCCAAAACTTTGGCGGAGCATGAAAGTTTAATGCATCTTTTTTTTCTCCTGTCAGAGCTATTTCAGGATGTTAGACCATGGATCATCTTCAAACAAAAACCTTCCTCTTAACCAGTTTAGTCCAGTTTTTCTACAAGGACTACTCCCTTGGGAAATGGCACTTCAATTATACACTTTCTCACTCCTATCTGGGCTAACAATGTATACTGTTTCATGTTACAGCATTTCAAGTCATGACACATGCAGTGAATACTGACCTTGGCAGAATGGTGGAGGTCCATTCCATCGTTCATCAACATCACATGTAAGCAAAGCTCGACCAATCATTTCGTGGCCATCATCACAAGAATATTCAACTTGACTCAAATATGTAACAGTTCTGTTAAGCAGCTGATAACGACCATTGGCTATATCTGCTGGGAAGCCACATTCAATACCTGCAAACAGACACTTATCAGCAACTGGTTTCAAAGTAGGTGGAATAAGTATAGTTCAGAGTTAGACCATTTACAGAATTTTAACAAATGTATGTTCTCTATTCTATATTCTAAAGAATATAATCTTTTAGTTCTGCAATGTAGCAAGAGGTTATCCTACTAGGAAACAGATCAACTCCTTTCACTCTTTTGTTGTTTTACAGCTTAATCCTTTCTTGCTTTTTGGATGCGTGAATGGGAATTCAGTAAAAATATCCATTATTGTGAACAATGCTGTGCATCTATAAAACGAAATAACAAAATTATTTTCAGATACACAGCTTGACACATCAAGGAGTTTTTAAATGGCTACATCATGTATTAAGAATTGTTATTTTACTCGTGATTGGTATTGCAATCTTAGACATTCACTGTGAAAGATATATTTCAAGGGTTGAAAGTAATCCTACATTCTATTACCTTATCAAGGCAGCAGTAATTGCCAGAACAGTTACCACAGTTAGATCTAGCTTGTAAGGTAATGAGGGAAATATTGGTCCTTGAACATTAATTAATTATTGTAAAGAAGATACTATTAGTTCAAAACATATACAAGTGACAAAAATGCCTGCAAATGGAGTCCACTATTTGGTGTTCCCTCTTAACAACAACATTGCAACATATGTTACCTATCACAGGATCCCAAAAATGTTCACATGTTTGTTATTCTAAAACAGTGAGTCATTTTTGTATGAATTTAAAGGTATTCTGAGTGATAAAGTTTCAATTTTATAGTGTCTAGTGTTTTCCACAGTTCATACATTCAATTAAATTGCATAAGTTGTGGCACCCTACACAGGTGGTAATTGTTAACACTATATTTCCAGTTCTGATCCATGATGCTTGTTTTCTATTTTAAAATTCATATTGGTAAAAATAGTTTGAAAACAAATGGCTGTAGTGCTAATTCTTTGTAAATGTGTTTGCCATAAACAATGTAAGATGCAACAGATTTTCAGAGTTTCATTATGTTTGCTGTCTTACAACATAAAATGGCCATTGAATTGATCATGATTAGTATTTTGTGGAAACAGCTCACAGTTCTTAAAATGAAACAAGAGTTAAACATAATCAAGAAGATGAACAATAGACTGCCACTCTCCATATAGTGAAGACGCTGAGTCACATATAGGCACAACTGAAAAACAATTTGGATGAAGTCCTTTTTGGCTGAAAGCATACATGTTTGACAGTCTCTTTGTTGTGGCTATCTGTGACGCAACTTCTCCATTCTGTGGTGAGTAGCAATCCATCCATTTCAGTATATTGTCATTATTCCATCCTGGAGTTTCCATTGTTTGGGGATGAACAATAGCCATTTAAGAGAATTATTTGTGTGTGGTAATCCCTGCAAGTGGAGTCCACTACTTGGTGTTCCCTCTTAACAACAACATTACAATATATGTTACCTATCACAGGATCCCAAAAATGTTCACATGTTTGTGCATGTATATATATTCTGAGATAATTAGTCAAAATTAGTGTTTTTCATGTAAAATTGTTATTTGCGTGCAAATCTGTTACTTTTTACAGACATTATCTTGCTTTGGATGAATGACTTCTTACTTAAATCTTATTTAATACCATTTTATATTGTATTGTTCCGTCACTGAAGTCATTCAGCTGTTTTCTACAAACACTTTATGAGTCATCCTAACAAAATAAGCTGTTTACATGTTTTTTATGGACTTGCAATCTTACATCCATCACACTTTTTCTGTCCCTATTGTTGAGTAATGCTGTTCTGAAAAACAAACAAACAAACAAAGATGGATGCAGTCTTGTCCAACAGACAGGAAACAGAGGATGACACAGTAATGGAATGATGACAGTAAACATTGGAGCACCACATGGGGTAGTGTTGGGCTTCTTCTGTTTCTTACATTTATAAATGACTTCCCACTCTACCACTATGGTAAGCAAGTTCAGCCTGTTTGCAGATAATACTTCTCCTCTGGTAGATAAAACAGGAGAGAAGAAACTTGGATACCTATGATAACAGTGTACTTAATGATGTCCTCAACTGATTTAGCTATAATAGACACTGTATGAATGTAAAAAGATACTCGTTATGGACAATTCAGTGCAACACAGAAAGAATAAGACAACATAAATATAAAATGTAATGGACAATAAATGCAGCAAATGGACTCTGCGATGTTCTTGCATGTGTACATTGATCCTACCATTCCCTAGATCTGGGAAAAAACGCTTCATTATGCAAGAAAAGTGAGCAGGCAGTGCCATGGAGACAAAGAACAAAGCCACAGTTAACCACTGCGTGCAGCATGGAAAAAAAGACACTCCTGGCACTGTCATTTTTAACATGAGAATTTCTTTTGTGGTAACAATCAAGAAATTAAAAGTCTCTGGCAGACATTTATTGTTGAACAGTGGTTCTGTCATTCAGTCACTTTCAATCAGCCAGGAAGAACAGAAAAAGGAAAAGTTACACACTGAATTAGAAAGTAAAGAACATATGAGAGGTGGATACTAATCCACACAAAACTAAATCTGAAATTGCTTCAGACTTAGGAGTTGCCTATACCACACTATGTACAGTCATCTGCAAAAGAAACAGTATTTTGAATGAGTTTTTAAAGTTTGTGCAAAATCAATTAAACATGGCTGTCAACAAGAAGGGAGACACACGGATTTGCAAAAGGCTCTTTTGACGTATAGCAGCAAAAATGTGCTGCAGCTCTACTGATCAGTGGTGACATGTTGAAATCAAAGGCAGTGATTTAATTAGAAGTGTGACATCACTGCTGATTTCAAGTAGGTTACAGTACACTTGTTCTCCCACTGCTTGAATACTGCTCACCGGTGTGGGATCCGTACCAGATAGGGTTGATAGAAGAGATAGAGAAGATCCAATGAAGAGCGGCACTCTTCATTACAGGATCATTTAGTACTTGCGAAAGCATTACGGAGATAATACATAGACTCCAGTGGAAGACTCTGCAAGAGAGACACTCAGTAGCTCGGTAAGGGCTTTTGTTGAAGTTTCGAGAACATATCTACACCGTGGAGTCAAGCAGTATATTGCTCCTCCTACTTATGTCTCGCAAAGAGACCATGAGGATAAAATAGGAGAGATTAGAGCCCACACAGAGGCATACTGACAATCTTTCTTTCCACGAACAATACGAGACTGGAATAGAAGGGAGAACCTATAGAGGTACTCAAGGTACCCTCGGCCACACACCGTCAGATGGCTTGCGGAGTATAGATGTAGATGTAGATGAGGATGGTTACAAGGATTTAAAGATCCCCATGGAATCACAGGAAGAACAATTTCTGGCAAATTTAAGGCTGTGGACGGTGTCATGGTGCAGCACTGGATTGATGTCGTTCTACCATGTATCTTAAGGGATTATCAACCTCAAAACATCTACAACTTTGCTGAGACTGCTCTATTCTACAGTCTGCCTCCAAGTAAAACATTAGCTGAAAATGGGGACTTGGGGCATGGGGGAAAGAAAAGTTAAACTCACATGACAGTTCTTCTTGACATGAATACAAATGGATCTGATGAACTTTCCCCATGTGTGATGGTAAAATCTTAAAATATGATGTGTTTCAAAGCTGTAAAGATGAGACCTGCAAAATATGAATGCAATAAAAATTCTTGAATTACAATGATTTTAATGGAACTGTGTTTAATAAACTGGACATTAGAATGAAAAATAAAAAAGAACCTCCTTCTTCTTATGAACTGATATGAGCACGTTCACCCCAAGTAGTTTTGGAAAATTTTCGAGTGGAATGTTTCCCTCCAAACTGTACCAGTGTTCTACAGCCAATTCATTTGGACATTATGGCAAATTTGAAAGCACATTGTAGAAGAAAATGCTGGTTCAAACTTTGATAGTGCAGACTGACACAGGAAATGTACATCTCTCCATTAACTTATTATAAGCCATAGAATTTATTTCAGCTGTCTGGCAGCTTGTGTCATCCTTCCCAATCAATAACTGCTGCTGTAAAGCTGGAAGAGCCTGCTGCTGCTGCTACTGCTGATGATGATGATAGTGGCGATGGTGAAGTCATGTCTGGTAATGAGCTAGCTGTATTGGAGGGTGCAGACTTTGACAGTTTTGTACACTTCGATGATAAACTCACCAAGTGTATGGAACTACAAGATGAGGAGATATTGCTGACGTGTGACAACACAGTGATGATCAAGAAGGTGAAGCAGCTTCAAGTGACAGTGGTGGAGATGGAGATGATGACTTGAAGCTCGAAAGACCTAAACTGAGTGAAATGTTAAGTGCAATCAATGTGTGCAGGCATTATATCAGTGCAAGAAATTGTAGTGAAAAACTATGAATTCATTAATAAGTTTACAAACTGTTATGCGTACACTTCAATGCATGAAAAGTGAAACAAGCCAAATTATCTCATTTCTTTAAAGCAGGATCAAGTTCAAAATAATATTTTTTGTTTTAACATTTTGTCTTCAATAATGTATCTTTGTAGCTTGTGTGGCACGAAGTGTCAAATTACAATACATTATCTAATTTGTCTTAAGCAGGACCAAATAATATTTTTTCTTTTAATGCCTTACTCTGTCTTTGTTGTTTGTAAAGTTTACAAATGTAGTTCTATTGTGTGTATTGTCCGCCCCTGGTAGCTGAGTGGTCAGCGCGACAGACTGTCAATCCAAAGGGCCCGGGTTCGATTCCCGGCTGGGTCAAAGATTTTCTCCACTCAGGGACTGGGTGTTGTGTTGTCCTAATTATCATCATTTCATCCCCATCGACACGCAAGTTGCCGAAGTGGCGTCAAATCGAAAGACTTGCACCAGGCGAACGGTCTACCCGACGGGAAGCCCTCGTCACAGGACATTTCATTTCATTTCATTGTGTGTATTTTTTTTTTTTTCTTTTTCAGAAAAATATGGTATGTATTACTGTATCTATATCTGACTTCTAAGTATTTCTGAGTTACAAGTAATCTTTTCTCTTCCCATCGATATATGTATATGCATTATGAGCAGTGTTCATCCAGACATTCTTGCAGTTCCTGGGAAACTATAGGTTTTTACAATGACGTCTCAGTATATCTTCTACCTTGTACGTTAATAAAAACTGCTCTCTTTTGAAAATCATTATTCCATGTCTTGGCCACAAGGAGGAAACAAGTCTTACATGATAATCAGACAAACTTTACCCTTGTTCAAAAGGAGTAAGTTGCTTAGGCATGAAAATATTCAGTGCTCTATCTAGAGACATCAAAATTCTTGCTCTTAAAACACCAGAATTCAAGATAAAGTGGAAAGAATACCTGTTACAAAATTCATTCCACCCAATTATTGAATTTTTAGCATATATGAGCACTTATGTGTGTAGTTTTATTGTATAACTAATATTTCTCATCTGCTGCAAGCACAAAGTATAAATTACTTTTTGTCAGAAAAGACAATAGTGGAAAATTGCTCTTATCAAAACACAAAAAAAGCAAATGCACTCCTGTTTGAAAGCCTGACTGAAGAGTAGGGTACCAGCTGCCTCAATCTGCCTTCCTCAGCACCTTCAAAAAAAATTTTTTCGATTGCAACTTCACTCCCGTCATCCATGGTGAGGTCCACCTTTGCAGCCATGACACCATGCAGCGCAGTACAGATGGGCCTCCAACAACATGCTGAATGGACTGCTGAGGGTTGGCATCACATTCTCTTCAGCAATTAGTGTCACATATGTCTTCAACCAGTCAATCGTTGAAAATGTGTCTGGAAGCCACCTGATCAGGCTAAACACCTTGGACACACTATCCAGTGAGTGCAGCAAGGTGGAGGTTCCCTGCTGTTTTGGGGTGGCATTATGTGGGGCTGAGTTATGCCACTGGTGGTCATAGAAAGCATTGTAATGGCTGTACGATATGTAAATGCCATCCTCCGACCGATAGTGCAACCATATCGGCAGCATATTGGCGAGGCATTCATCTTCATGGATGAATATTTGCACCTCCATCATGCACATCTTGTGAATGATTTACTCCAGGATAACGACATTGCTCTACTAGAGTGGCCAGCATGTTCTCCAGACATGGATCCTATTGTAATGGCTGTACGATATGTAAATGCCATCCTCCGAGCGATAGTGCAACCATATCGGCAGCATATTGGCGAGGCATTCATCTTCATGGATGAATATTTGCACCTCCATCATGCACATCTTGTGAATGATTTACTCCAGGATAACGACATTGCTCTACTAGAGTGGCCAGCATGTTCTCCAGACATGGATCCTATCGAACATTCCTGAGATAGATTGAAAAGGGCTGTTTATAGACGGTGTGTCCCACCAACCACTCTGAGGGATCTATGCTGAGTCACTGTTGAGGAGTGGAACAATGGGGACCAACAGTGCCTTGATGAACTTGTGGATAGTATGCCACAATGAATAGAGATATGCATCAATGCAAGAGGAGGTGCTACTGGGTATTAAAGGTACCAGTGTGTACAGAAATTTGGACCTCCATCTCAGGAAGGTCTCGCTGTATGGTGGTACAATGTGCAATGTGTGGTTTTCATGAGAAATAAAAAGGGCAAAAGTGCTGTTTACATTGATCTTTATTCCAATTTTCTGGGCAGACTCTGGAACTCTGGGAACCAAGGTGATGCAAAACGTTTTTTGATGTGTGTGTAATTTTAAAATCTGAGCAATTTTCTGTTGCTGTTCATTATTTATGTTTTGCTTCCCACCGGATTTGTATGTGCGTATTTTACATGTGCATGTAAGGTAACTTTGAACCTCTGTGTCTTGGAAATGGACAAAGAGTCAAGGTTGTTGCTCGAGACTGGAATCTTAGGAATACATTGTAAAAATTTCAATCATTTGTTGTGCATATCCATCTTGGAATTCATGGCTTTGTTTTGCTATGAAAAATTGGTAAAAAAAATACTTTCTTTGGGTTTCTCTAAGGAACCATCCATGAGCTAATAATTTTGAATCTCTATATCTCAGAAATGGATAAAGATATAAAGGAAATTTTCAAGAATATTTGAGATTGGGATCTTAGG
The DNA here is from genome assembly GCF_023864345.2 of Schistocerca serialis cubense. Taxonomy (NCBI): domain Eukaryota; kingdom Metazoa; phylum Arthropoda; class Insecta; order Orthoptera; family Acrididae; genus Schistocerca; species Schistocerca serialis. The sequence continues at coordinate 778,370,798 of NC_064638.1, forward strand.
AATATGTCATAAAATGACAGTCATTTGCTCTGTAAAGCCATCTTGGAATCTGTGGCTCAGTTTTGGTACAAAAATGGTAAAGAAGACCTTTTTTTTGGGGAGGGGGGTTCTAATGGATAGTTCATGAACTAATGAAGATTTTTTAAAATACGAAGATGGCGCTTTTAGATAATTGCCTAGAGAACGTAATGTTAAAATTTGAGCAATTTGATGCAATTTTTATTATTGAGATTTCGCCTCATACCAGATTTTTACATGCGTATTTTACATGTAAAAGTAACTCTGTATCTTGGTAATGGATAGAGATATGAAGAAAATTTTCAAGGTTGTTTGAGACTGGAATATTGGAAAGATATGTATCATAAAAACTTCAGCATAGTCATCCTGGAATCCATGGCTCAGTTTTAGTCCCAAAAAAATGACAAAAAAGACCTTTTTTTAGGTTTTCTAAGGAACTGTTTACTAACTATAATGGTACCTCCATAAACTCCTTAAGGCCCATCATAGACTACATCAGTTGATTTGCTTCATTTGCTTAAGCAGGAGGAAGTGTATAACATTTATACTTTGACCCAGTGCTGTAGGATAATGACTCGAAGATGATCCTTCTGTTGGGTATAAATGGTCCTTAGCCCAAGTGCTATATAAAAGACTTGACCCAATTTTTCTGTCACCAGTAGAACCTGAGGTAAGAGCCCCCAGAAAAATCCCATGTCGATGCATGGTGTTTTGTAACATATTAGACAGCATATGCTGTTGCATGGATACCAGTGTTGATTTTCAAATATTAAGATATTGCTAATATGAACATCTCATAATGTATGGGTAAATATTAATTCTGGTGTCTTGTATTTTGTACCTTATTTATTTTCATGTTTTATGATGCAGGGTTAGTTGATGAATCCACCATATTGTGCTCCACTGTATCCATTATTGTAAATTTTATGAAAAATTCATGATTATAAATACTATAAAAACATTGACTCATTCCATATTCTAACAACTCTAATGCTGTTGGGTTCACAAAACTCTTAATAAAATGAAATAAAAGTAAAATAAATTATTAAAATATTTTATATCTGGAGTGTACAACAGAGCTGTACCATTTTAATTGATTATTCTTAGTGATCTATAAGACTTACGTTTGCACACTGGTGGAAATTCATTGTAGAAACCTGTTGTAAGACATGTGCGTGTTGATGGCCCAACCAGCAGATGACCAGGATCACATTGATATTCGACAATTGATCCAACATTGAAGTTCTTTGCAATCATAGTTGAATTTGGTGGCTGCTCTGGACGCCCACAGGCCTTGGGTTCTAGAGGGAATATACATCTCTTAGAAATATTTTTCCCCAGTGGGACAATAAGAATAGAAGTTTCATTACATTTAGCTTCATGTGATATGGATGTGAAAACTGGTCATAATTGAATAATTGGGGCTATTTAAAATTAATATTGATGAAATGAACACACAAAAAACTGAAAATAAAGAAATTAACTAGAACAGTAGGAAAATGTATTAATGGAGAAAAGGCTACTAGGAGAAAATCTGACAAAGTCATGCAGATTATCCTAATGCATTCTATATTTTTAATCTAATAATGGATGGAGCAGTTGGAAATAAGAATTGGTCAATAATTCAGTTCACTGTAATTATACTTTAAGCAACATATATAAAAAATAGAAATGTATGAGCAAAGGAATTACTGTGAATTTCGAATGTAAACTTTTTTTAAGTCTATGAGTTGTAATGTTTTATTTCTGCTTTACCTATAATAGTTCTCACTTAACAACTGTGAAATTCTGCATTATACTTTGAATAGCATTTTCTCAGTGTGTTACAGTACTTACGGTGTTGGCAAATATAGTTAAGTTTGGCTTGACAGTTAGTATCAGACCACAGCCATCCTTTTGAGCCATCATATCGTGCACAGTCTTCATTTCCTCCTGGCAAGTTCCAAAATGAGACTGTCACATCATCACCATCAAGCCACTTCCAGTTGTTTCTGTCCTTCGGATCACGCACAGCACCCATCCAGTACTGACTATTGACATCACTCCTGTATTTAATTTTTAGAATTAAATATACATTTAGTATACTCTTCACGTACAGAAAATGATAGTGCATAATGATGTTGCACATAAAAGGGGGCACCCATAAAGTGCATATCATGAAAATAATGAAAATTTTTTTTAGGCACTGCATTTTTGCACAGTCCTTTGTCTATGTGGTTAGTTAGTTACATGTTCCCTGCATCATTTGAACTATTGTTTTATCAAAATGATACAGAACAGCTCAGTTTACAGGTATATATGATCAGTGTTAACATTAATCAAGACAATATTTTTTAGTCCTACTCATACAACTACACTTAAAAACTGCAGGGTGGCACACGAAATGTGTTACCAATTGTTTCTTTCACAATTTACGATGCACATTAGATATCCTGCTGGGATCTCTACAGCAGTACCAGCAGAGCTTGGAAAAACAAATGAGTTGCGAAATGACGTGTAATTCATGATACTGCTGCTATGAGACTAGTAAGCAGCAATGGCTGACAATGGAAGACTGACCACACAGCAATGATCGGCAATTGTGTTACTTTTTCATGGAATGAAAGCCTTGTTGTGACTGAGAAGTGTTTTCGACAACAGTTTAACACACAATGGGTCCCTTGCAAGAAGACCATCTACAGGTTGTACGATAAATTTGTACAGGAAGGAACAGTATTGGAAGTGAAGCGACCTCGGCCTAAGCCTGTTTGTTAGCTGGAGAATATTGAAGCGGTACAAGTTGCTGTACAGAGAAGTCCCGAGAAATCATGTAGAAAGGCAGCAGTGCAACTGGGAATATCTAGATGCTCTGTTCAGCGCATTCTTAAAAGTGACCTCCATATTTACCCATACAAGATGACCTGTGCACAGAAGCTCACTGAAGAACACAAGCAGCAGAGACTACTGTTTGCTCAGGGGGCAGAGGATAGGGAAGAAACTCTCAACAACATTTGGTTTTCAGACGAGGTGCATTTTCATTTAGACAGTGTGGTTAACAAACAAAATGTATCCTTTTGGGCCACTGAAAACCCTCAAGTGCTTCATGAACAACAACATTATGTTCCGAGGACTACAGTGTGGGCAGCAATTTCCAGTCACGGACTTATTGGACCCTTTTTCTTTGAACAAACTGTGAACAGGAACAGCGAGCGTTATTTGAACATGTTTTGCAATAGCTTCATTCCACAGCTTCTTGCTACTGCCTTGCCCTTCAACACGCAGTGGTTCATGCAAGATGGAGCAAGGCAACATACTGCAAACACTGTGTTGGAGTTTTTACATGAGCATTTCGACATGCAGATCATTTCACTCAGGTTTCCAGGTTGCTTCAATGATGGACAAAATTGGCCCCCCAATAGTCCAGACCTCAATCCATGTGAGTTTTTTCTTTGGGAGTAACCGAAGGAAAAAATTTTCCCGAAACGTCCACGCGATTTAATGGAGCTCGGAAGACTTATTCTTCAAGCTTGCAGTGAAATTACAGAAGACATGTGCCATAGGGTAATCACTAACTTCAGTGTTCATTTGAAGGAAGTTAGGAAATGAAATGGTGGACATATTGAGCATATGCTGAGTTAGAACAAATCTCCATGGACGGCTCTTGATTGTAGTATATGTTCCTTTCAGACTGTATTGACAATAAAGTTTATATTCAAAAACAAAATGGTAACACATTTCATGTACCACCTTGTAGTTGATCCTTTTTTTTTTTTAATAGAAATTCATTCATGGAAAAGAATAAGTTGTCCAGGAGAAATGATTTAGCTTAGATTTAAAACTTGCTTTGCTATCTGTCAGCATTGGGCAAATGGACAAATTTTTTGTTGGTAGATATTGAACTCCATTCTGAGCCACTGACGGCTTTAATAATCGTTACTGGAGGTCATATTCTTCTGAAATTGTGATGGATTATTTATGGCCAGTTTCATTAGCAAATAAGTGTATTGTGGTGGTGCTGTTAAAACGCCCACCTTATTGAAGAGACACCTACATGACAACCATAGATGACCATTAGGTATTATTCTTCTTGCTTACTTTTGTGCAGTCATTATCTTCTTCCTAAGTGATGAGTTACCCCAGAAAAAGTGCTAAATATGTCAGAAGGTTGATTCATCTGTTTCCAGGACCCTAGCAACTTACGAAGAGCAAACCTAACTGAACTTAATTTTTTGAGAAACTCATTGTTTTGGCTGTTGAGAGAGTCTTCAGTGACTATCAAAGCAGAATATTGCCAAATGATTTTTCGCAAAACTCAAAGAAATTCTGGTCATATGTAAAGGCTGTTAATGGCATAAAAATTGCTGGCCAGTTTCTCACAAATGAGATAGGAACTGAAACTGAGCATAGCAAAGGAAGGCTGAAATGCTTAACTCCATTTTCAGATATTCCTTAAAAAAAATAAAAAAAAGGGGTAGGGGAGGAGAAATGCCTCAATTTAATCCTCATACCACTGCGAGATGAGTCAGTGGCATTGAAAACCAGCTGAAATTGTTAAAACTGAACAGATCTGCAGGGCCCAATGGAATCCTATCAGATTCTATACTGAATATGTGGCTGAGTTAGCCCCTCTTCTAACAATAATGTTTTGTAGATCAAATAACAAAAAAACTGTGCCCAGTAGTTGCAGAAGCACAGGTCACATCCATTTACAAGAAAGGTAGTAGAAGTGATCCACAAAACTACCGTCCAATATCCTTGACAATGATTTGTTGTAGAAACTTAGAAAATATTCTGACCTCAAATATAACGAGGTATCTTGAACAGAATGACCTCCTCCATTCCAGCCAGCATGGACTGCGTAAACATCGATCATGTGAAACCCAACTCACAGTTTTCTCACATGATATACTAAAAACTTTGGATCAAGGCAGTCAGGTAGCTGTAGTATTTCTTGATTTCCAAAAAGGATTTCCCTCAGTACCACATATACGTTTATTGTCAGAAGTGTGATCATATGGGGTGTGAAGCAAAATTTGTGACTGGACTGAGGATTTTTTGGTAGGGAGGACGCAATGTGTTATCTTAGATGGAGAGTCATCCTCAGATGTAAAGTAACTTCAAGTGTGACCCAAGGAAGTGTTTTGAGATCCTTGCTGTTAATGTAGTATATCAATGATTTTGTGGGCAATATTTTAATAGTAACCTTAGATTTTTTCCTGATGACACAGTTATCTATAGTGAAATACTGTCTGAAAGAGGCTGCATAAATATTCATTTAGATCTTGATAAGATTCCAGAGTGGTTTAGACATTGGCAACTTGCTTTTAATGTTCATAAATGTAAAATTGTGCACTTGACAAAGTAAAAAAAAACAGAGTGTACTATGATTACAATGACAAAATGAAAAAAAACAACATAGTATACGTAGGCTTAGTTGTGGGTAAAGTAGATGGTAGACTTCAGTTTATTGGAGGAATACAGGGGAAGTGCTATCAGTCTACATCAAATTATTCAAGTGACACATCCTGGACTATTTCTGAAGTGTGTGGGACTCATACCAAGTAGGACTGACAAGGGATACTGAACATACGCAGATGAGTGCAGCACAAATGATCACAGGTTCCTTTGACACATTGGAGAGTGTACCATAGATGTTGAAGAAATTAAACTGGCTGACTCTTGAAGACAGATGTAAACTGTCCTGAGAAAGTCTACTTGCAAAGTTTCAAGAATCAGCTTGAAATAATGATTCTAAGAATATACCACAACCCCTCACTTATTGCTTACATAAGCATACTGAGGAAAAGATTAGATTAATTACAGCACACACAGCGGCATTTAAGCAATCATTCTTCCCATACTCAATATATGACTGGGAGGAGAAGAAACACTAATAGCTGGTACAATGGAATATACTCTCTCAATACACTTCACAGTGGTTTGCAGAGTATAGATGTATATGTAGATGTAGAGGTAGAATATGCTTCTTCTAGTTCAAGTTTTCATCAGTATGTGCACTTAAATATTTAGAGCATTCTACTGGATTTACTGACTCCTGTCCATGTATTACATCAGTTGTATGACTCTGTTGAACAAAATTGAATATAGCGTGTTTTCTCAGAATTTAGGTATAGTCCATTTTTGGAGAACCACTTAATAATTTTCTGTAAAACATTGTTAACAGTCTCTTCTTTTGCTTTTCTCTAATGGGATTAATTATAACACTATTATCATCTGCAAAGTACCAATTTTGCTTGTCGAATGTTAAGTGGAAGGTCATTCATATATGTGAGGAACAGAGGTGGACGCAAAATGGAATCTTGCAGACTCCCTTTGTGATTTCTTCCAGTCACTAAAATTTTCTACCTTTTCAACATTGTCTGAACCTTTTACATTTTGTTTGTTAAGTATGATACAAACCAGTTATGTGTAAAGCCATCAGTTCCATAAAACATAAGTCTTTCAAAGAGTGTAGTATGATCTACACAGTCAAATGCCTCAGAAAGACCACAAAAATTACCAACTGGTGATATTTTAATATTAAGACTTTTAATATTTGGTGGTTGAATGTGTAAATAGTATTATCAGTTGTTTAATGTTTCTGGAATACAAACAGTGATATACTAAGGAAATTGTTTCTACTTAGATGTAAGACTACTCTTGAGGACATTACATTAGGTGTTAGACACCTAAATATTACCACACTGTACTGCCTAAGCAAGAAATCCAAGGCCCAAGATCTCTGTTGAGAGAATTAAAGCTCAAGCTAAAATTCATTTCATTGATACTCAGCAGCTTGCATGTACGTGATGTCCCAGGAGGAAATGTCAGTATTCAGGAATATAACAAGAACAATCATTTGAATCAAAAAAGTCTAGCAAACATTGTACCTAAAATGCATACCTTTAAGAGCTATCACTACTTCTTAATCTTTGATACTGTGAAACAGATCTCTTCTATTGCCAGCTCTTTGCTTTCCATATTTTGGAAGGATGTAGTATGGATTAAAAGAAGAAGAAAATATCCAGTAAACATGGCCACTTTCTCAGCAGAAGAGATGTGTTTCGCAGTAGCGAAGATGAATAAGGTATGCATTTTATAGTCCATCTTTACTAGACTCTTTTGCTTCAAATGATCATTTCTGTCATATCTCTGAATTTCCTGGGACGCTCTGCATGTAATGGAAATCATTTTTGGTCAACAGGAATTGTATAACAAGAATAACTGTTTACAGTCTTTCTAAACGATTACAGAGAAATATATCTATTTTCACAGGCATGGTAATAGACGACAGAATCTAAATCATTAAAAACTAATATTCCAAAAAGATACAACCAAATGAACAAAAAAATTCAAAAGTTAATTTTGCTGTATTAATTCTGATGTCATTGTACATTTTTCTTGTAAGGATCATGAGAGCGCGATGGGAAAAGGTAGGGTGTATGTGCATGGAAGCAGAAAGTAATACTTTGTTCACTACACATACAAGTGGAGTAAGACAGAAAGTTGTTAATGTTGGTGTGAAGTACTGTCTACCACTGTACAGTGGCTTGCAGAGTATATATGTAGAGGTAGAAAGGCAGAATAGATTTGCTCTGTCTCATGTGAACTGTATAAACTGATCACTGATTGGTGATTCTGTGGTATTAATGTTATTTATGCTTTCAGTCCATCTGTGCATGCCTATTAACAGTTGATTAGTAGACTACTTATTCTGTAACAAACACTGATAAGCCAAGACAGTGTGATCACTGCCCACCATGAGACTGTATACTGATTGGTGCCATTGCAGGAGCATGATGTGATAAGAAAGCTAACAATGATGTGGGCTGCTAATGGGGAAATCCACTGAGTGAGTGGCTTTGAACACAGTCAGATTGTTATGGCCCATTGCCTGCATATAAGCACTTTAGAAACAGTGAAGCTAGACCACTGCTCACATATTACTGTTGTGAGCACCTATAGAAAGTGGCTGAATGATGGTGATACCACAAATAGGAGCATCATCTCAGAATGTCAAGGACAGAGGTTTGCCCATTCTGTAATTCATGATAGGCAACAATCTGTGGCAGATCTGATAACAATGCTGACACCAGTTTGACTGTTTCAGGTCACAGCATTCAGCACACATTGTTGAATTTGCAGCTCTGCAGCAGTTGATCATTACATGTTTCCTTGTTGACCTGACAACATTGTTGCAGTGGGCATGGGATTATTGAGATTAAACCATGGATCAGTGGAAATGTGTCACCTGGTTGGATGAATTACTTTTGCTTTTACAGATAGTCCTGTCATCAAACACCACCATCCAGCAAATGGTCAAACATGCAGTGAACCACGGACACAGGACCCTGTGTGCAGATTTATACTGTGGGGGACATTCACCTGAGCTTCCATGCAACCTGTGGTAGTATCGAATGCACCGTAATAGCTGTGGTCTACGTGAACATCACTGTGGAGCACTAGCATTCCTTCATGCTCAATGGCATCCGAAGGCATCTCCCAGAAGGTAAAGTATGTCACAAGTGCAGAATCTTGCTACAGTGGTTTGAAGAGCATGACAGTGAATTCATATTGATTGTTTGGCCATCAAATTTGCCTCACCTGGACTCGGTGGAATACATCTGGGATGCTATCAGCCACCAGCTCTGTACTCACAAAGCATAAGACCATAACTTACAGGAATTTCATGGCCTGTGCATGAACATCTGGTGCCACATACCACTGGCAACTTACAAGGACTTGTCAAATTCATGCCATGCAGAATTGCTGCTGTGTTTCATTCAAAAGGTGGACAGCACATTATTAACCGGATGATGAGACCTTAAATATGCAAATGTTAGGGGTGGAACCAATGGCAGCTGTTCCTGCAACTGGATTGGGCAATAGATCAACCCAAGAACTAGAAGTTGGACCAGGTCAAGGTTAAATTCTTGCCTGCAGCTCAGAGGAGAAAACTTCTTAAAGAACAGAAACAACAGGGAGGTAAAATATGGTTTTCTTAACAAAAATGGGAAGAACTAAAAGGTCTTGAAACCAAGACCTCAAAAAAAAAAAAAAAATTTAAAAACATAAAAATAAAAAAAAAACTGTCTCAGAATGAAAGGGGTAAACAGACCCCTTCCTCTAAGGAAGGCATCAGGAGAACAAGGGAGAAGTCTAATGTACCCATTTTCCACAATAATTATGTCTAGAAAATGGCAGGGCAGGAAATAGGGAAACAGACCTATAGTAGTGCAGTCTTAACCTTTAGATTGGCAGTTATCCAGTAGGGATATTCACTGGTCAACATGACCTCACAGCAAGTTGAGCTTACTCAGATGGCTCTTTCAGAAAAATGGGGGGGGGGGGATGCTAGTCTAGGCCCCAAATACAGGAGGATTTATCTGGACATAGTTGCTCTTATCTTTGTCTGTGAGGAGATAGAAACAGTGGATTGACTTAGGAGGCAGTACTCAGGGTATCTCTGTGGTAGCAGGTGAAGTTGCTGGTCAAGGCAGCAGCTGAGCTCTTCAAGACCACAAAGGTATCAATTTTGGTACAAAAACTTCTTAAGGGTACTCCTCCAAAGGTTTTGTTTCAGAAAATAAGGATGCAGGACCAGAAGGTCTTGACAGAGGATCAGAGTGTAATCAACTGAACGATTGTACTGGATGGCGAAATCCTCATGCTCTTATCCGGGGACCCTAAGTAAGTAAAAGGGGTGCTCAGGCCTCAGAAGAACTGGAGGAAAGTTGATTTATACTAAAAATCTAAGGAACTCCAGAACATGCATTTATCAAACATAGAATTTCATTCACACCAATGGCAGACCTTTGTTCCAAAGTTTTGTGAACATCAGGATGAAACAGCATGATGAAGGAAGAATGAGGGAAATTGTATTGGCCTCAGCTCACCTTCTTTACAAGGACAATACTCTTCCTTTCCAGGTTTTGTGAGGAGGCTGGTAGACAGCTGCTCACAGGACAATAAAAACTGCTTGGTCATGATGGCAATACCCACAATCTGTTGTGGGGAAGCAGCAACACCAAAAGCAGAAAGTACATTCTTGATATTTACTCAAAAGCAATCTGAAGATGCTGAATAGGAACAGGGAACTTACATTCATGAATATAAGGAGGGAAGAAGTAATTGACATAATTTTTGGGTCCAATTTAATGGGTAGCTGTATCAAAATATGGCATGTGGTGTTGGAGCTATCCTTATCTGACCACATGAATATTAAGTTTAAGGTTGAAGTGAGTGTTCAAGAGACCTTGGCCTACAGGAATTGTGGGAAAACAGCCTGGGACTTGTACAAGAAAGACCTCAACTCACACTTATCTGAAGTCAGAATTTCAATACGAAATCCAGCTGATTTCAAGAAAATGTCAGACACACTGATGTTTGCACTTATGACATTTCATTTAGAAAATCATCCAATCACCAAAAAGTGTACAAACAACAATGTACCTTAGTCAGACAATGACCTGGAGTCACAAAGGAAGCAGGTAAGAAGACTATTCAACATTGCAAGAAGGAAAGGGCAATGGGCAAAATATCAGGAGGCCCTCTCAAAATACAACCTTGCAATTAAGCAGGCAAAACTGTCATCCCAGGGGGGACCACAGTCATGTAGAATTTTTTGAAAGAAATTTCCACCATTTGGCTGTTAATTAACAGTCATATAGTGGACATTTCTTTTCTTCTTCTTTTTTTTAACACAACAGAAAAACAGGAGACAGTTTAATTATAGTCCTATGCAGGGTGTTTAGGGTTAGCCGAGTGGCAGAAATCATTCCTAATGCTTGGAGGACAGTGAGTGTTGTTTTCATTCTGAAGCTAGGGAGAATTGATTGCACCAAGGTTAAGGCTACATTAGAAAAACTGTTTAATGTGCATGTCAGTGAAAGGAAACTAACTGCATTTCCTCTCCTTGCAAACTAACATACATCTCAGTGATGCAAATCATGTGAAACAGAGCTTTACCAGTCTGTTGGGGAGGTGGAAGAAGTGCAACGTTTTCATGAAACTGCTCTCTGCATCTTGCTGGACACTGAAAGGGCTTTTAGCAGTATGACCTTCAAATCCATGGTCAGAGCTGCAGAAGAGCATGGTATTGAGACCACCATATGTAGGTGGATTAAGGGCATGTTGGGCAGAAGAAAAGTAGAAGCCACCAAATGAACAAAAAAATGGCGATCAACAGCACCAGAGGATGTCCGGAAGGAGGGCTTTTGTCAGCACTGCTGCGGAATCTAGTGGTGAATAAACTTATTGAAGAGCTAAATACTAGAGGCTATTTTTTCCAAGCATTCGCAGATGACTGATCGTAGTAATATTTAGCAAATTTGCTAGTACTGATAAAACAATGGCATGATGTACACTGGTCATTGTGCAAAACTGATGCAGGAAACAGGATCTAAGAGTCAGTCTTAAGACACTATTATTGTACCATTCATAAGGAGGCATTTCCAGCATACACATACTGGAATCTGAAGCTTCTTGATGAAGCTACACCTGTGGGAGGGGGTGGGGGAGGGGGATGGGGGAGATTTGTGGATAACTCTGGATGCAAAAGTATCATGGACCCCTCACAAAAGGAGTATATGTTCCAAGGTGAAAGATACGTTTATGATCACTAGATGAGCCTATGGGAAAATGTGGGGTCTAAAACCCAAGAGTATATACTGGATATAAGATCTGTGATAACTGATGGGTCCATAGTATAGTGGAAGAAAGTAAAACAGAAGGTGGCTACTAAGGAGCTTGCTAAGTTGTAGAGACCAGGCTGTTTAGCCATAACAGGCAGAATTAGCAGTACACCCACTGCTGGGGTAGAGACCATGCTGAATCTGCTCCCACTACACATTTGGATTACAATGGACATAGTGACAGGGGTGTACAGGCTAAAAACTGGAAACAACTTGATCTCTTTAGGATATCCAGAATCCCACACCAATATAAGAAATGTGATAAATATAAGGCTGTTGGGGAAATGTCGACTGATTACACAATAACTTCAAGCTGCTTCAATAAACCTTTCAACATAGCAAATGGATGTAGGGGGCAGTGGAAGAGTGAAACATGACACTGTGCAGGAGAGTGAGTCTGGTTTACTGATTGATCAGAAACAGGTGAAAGCCGTGGGGCCAAGGTTTACAGTTTACAGCCTAGCTGAGAGAGAGCATACTTTCTAGGGAAGTTGACCATGGTATTCCAGGGAAAATGTTTGCTATCAGGCTATGTGTGGAGGAGAATTTGCTTAGGAATCAACATATATTTAGGCAGCCAGTAGCAAAAATTCAGCATTCCATATTTATTTTCTAAATTTTCTTAAGCCATTCTATGGTAAGAACTTCAATGCTAGTTTTTTTACTTATTTTTGGTACATCTATTTTGATTTCTTTGTGTAAACACTTTCAAAATTTGTTGAAATAATCTAAGGTAACTATTTCCTCTTACTGAACTGTTGTGTATCCAGATGTGTAGTAAAAGAATTATGGATCCAAAATGCTGTTCAGATTGCCTCATAATGCAAAATAATTACCAACAGTGACTTTCTCAAATATTACCTGTGCCTCCTCCAAAGTTCCCAACTTATAAATCCTTGAAGAGCTGGATTGCTCTCATCCACTAGGGTTCCACCACGACTACGACAGAATCCAAGGGCATCACGGAAATTTAAAGGTTGTCTGTTGTAGAAAATGTAACACTTTCCATTGTACGTAGCTGTGCTGCCTGGTGGCTGGTCACGGAACTGAGGACATCGTTCGAAAGGAAGTGCCTGTGGAATAATTGGAAACAATTTGTTTTCTTCATATAGTATAACAGTTTGATGGTTGACATCAGACTGTACTTGCAGTGAATAAGTCATGAGCCATGTGTTGTCATCTTAGATGCTTTACACTTTGCTTTACAATATATCCTCCTTCTGATTGCTCACTGTGTCTCTGTCAGACTGATATTCTAGTCGATCTGCCATTTTGTTTGTTGTTTCTTATAACTTTATCTCTCTTTCCCCTCATCCCTATTCCTAATTAATTATCTCCAGGTTCTAAAAATTAATAACGCAGTTTGTTTACAAATTTTGAGCTGGTCCTTCCCTGATACTCAATTTCTGATAGACTTTTTTTGAAATAACTTTTATCAAATATGAATGCATATTAACTATTATGTAATAAATTTTGTAATTAGAGAATAGTTTTGATACAACAGAAAGCATACTTAAAGAAAGATACATATTGCACAGTTTTTGGAAGAATATATTCAGATTTCAGACACTGTATTTGCCATTGATTACACACTCTGAAATAGGCTTTATAAGTGGTAGCTTGACAGAAACACAGACAGAGCAAGGTGGTGAGATATAAAAATGAACAATGCTTAGTATTTTACAATTTACTTATAAAAAATTATTTGAGGCTTCACTTCAGTTTGCATAAGTACAGTATACTGTTTTGCCTAGCATAAGTATGATTACTGTAAGAACTGTATCATAGCAATGATTGTTAGTAAGCAACATCACTCTGTAAGTAGACTTGTTAAATTATGGGAAACATCTTTTTGAACAGTGTAGTTGCAAGACTCTGATCAGAATGTGGTACCAGAATGTTTTTCACTTTAATGTACAACTAGTGAGTCTCATGAGCAAGTGAAATATTAGATTTGTCTTAAGTAATAATACAGTTTCATCTTATTCATTACTAATTTCCTGATTGTTGTAATCTCATTTCTGGTACTGTTCATCAATTGTCTTTCTTCTCTGTTTTACATAATCTAAATTCTTCAATAAGTAACCTAAGTATTCCTTTTATTAACACTTCCAGGTTAATAGTGCAATACAATCTGTAAATCTTAATACTGATATTTTTTTTCCTTGCACTTTTATTTCTGATATAAATTTCTCCTCTTCCTCAATTACTTCTTAAGTGTGCAAACTAAGCAGGAGGAATGCTAACTGCTGTACTCCTTTCTTAAAGTTACACTTTACTAATTGTTTCATATTTTTATCATTATCCTGTGAACATGTTCAATTATCTGTCCAACTTTAAATTTCTTCCACATTCTTCTCAGGAATTCAGACATCTTACTCTATTTGACATTATCCACATTTTCTCTTTGTCTGTAAATGTCAGAAAAGTTTTCAAGCTTTCCTTGATTTTCCCATCAATTTTTACACTTAAGATAAGCACTACTTTTTAGGTGCCTTTACTTTATTAAAGGCAAACTGATTGATGATACTACAATTACATTTTCTACATCACTGTATGTTGTTCTATTAATTTTATATGCACGAGTCCTGTCAACAACCTATACAGTAATGAATATACTTGCAAATGTCTTATATTAGTACAAACTACACTGTATTCGCATCTTATCTCTCACCATTTGGTACCTACTGCCACTTTATAACACAACTTAGTGTTTATTTCTGTACTCATTCCATTCCTAGAAAATACTTTCATGTGATCCAGATTTTAACTTGTTTTATAGGAAGTAGTTAAAGTGGAAAACAACTTACCTGGTCAGTGTATACAAATGCCTCACATATTGACAGTTGACTTGGCACTGATCCTTCCAAATGCACACTAACAAAAGCACCTGGCATTGGTGGATTACAGGGAAGGAACAGTGGTTTGCCCTCTTCCAGTGGTCCAGTGAAGCGGTTGCAGATAGGGTTTGTTCCAAGATCTGGACGATTGTTTCCCACTCGTACTACAATTGTAGCTGCTTGATTCTTTCCTGTGAATTGTTTATATGACATTTTTATGATGCTGTACTAAACTGTGTTGTGTTATTATAATTCTACATGGTCTTATGAAGCACATGCTGCTTTTCATTGCTGTAATTATAATTATCTGTAGTAAAGAAGTACAACAAAACATTTTTTTCTTGATGTATGATCAGTTTGTGGACACACTGTCTGATCAGAAGCTTTGTATTTTGGAGACATGAAAAATGAAATACCCATGTTTTTCATACATTGTGTAACTAAACAAAATCCTACTGTGTAATGTGGGCAGCAATTAGTAGGTAACTCATTCCTGAAATCAGAAACATATTCGAGATAATCATTCAATAATAACAAGATAAAAAACTAATTACTGCTGAAACAACAGGAGTTGTGAATGATCACACAGTCTAGATAGTGCCAAAATTCCTGGATATCATGCAGATTTGTTATATATCATTACTTACTTCTCTCATGATCATATTTTTTAATAAAAATGGAAGATGTAGTTTAACTGATTGTTTCCCAATAATTCTTGATTACTCTTTATTTTTTTATTGCAGTTGCCTTGACATTCATCTATGGCATTTATTTGTGTAGGTGAAAATTCAGGGAGTATTTTGGCTTTTATATACCATTAAACTTCATGTCCCCTATAACTGGCTGAGTGAGTTGGTCTTAGACTGGAGAGAGGCAAGGGCTTAACACTACTGGTAGCTATGCCTAGTAAAGTGCTATGACACTGATGGCAGCTTTGCTTACTTTATAATGGCCATATAGTTCCAGATTATTAGTTCAGTATCAACAACAGATGTAAACATGCAATGAAAGATAGACTTGTCAGCATATTTAATATAAAAGATTTGTCCCTTATAAAAACAGCATGTAAGAAAAGCTGTCAGGCCTATTGTATAGATGAAAGTAAATCAATCCTGTTTATTCACTGTAAATATCATATTGGCATTAAAGTGGTAAGTCATTACTTGTAGGTAATTATATGTCAGCAGTTTACTTCATGTGACACAAGGGCGTATGTGATCTATTCTTGTAGTCCTGTACTGAATATATCCCTTTAATGAATAGGAAACAGTTGATGTAGACATATTTTATCTTCGTGTGTGGCATTTTGGTGATTGGTTGCGTGTCTGGTGATTCAGAGAACATTCAGTTCAGATAGCATGATTCAAAAAAGACATTTTAAAACCAGCAGTGACATGTTGCTACTGTAGGTGTTCCTTTTATTAGTGAAATTAAATTATGAACCTAGGCAGATGGCTTGACATTAGAAATTTCGTAACAATTATGCTCATAAAAAAATTGTGCTGACAGAAACTGAAGTGAGGCCTGAACACCATTCTCTAAATAGCTAGTAGTGCAATACTTTAAGCAAAAAATTTTGTCATGAAAACTGAATAATAGGAGATGTTAGCCCCTACACTTGAGTCACTATGTGAAGAAAGCTGACTCAGTAGTAACTAATGGAAATATATGATTTGCAGCAAACATTTTGCAAGTTAAGCAGTACTTAAAAACAATATATCTAAGCTTTTTATTTCAAGCAGACAAGAGTACTACTGCATGTAGTGACTCACCACAACAAGCCCTGCCAAAGTCGAGGCGAACCAGCTGGACCATGTAGGGCTCCAGAAGGTTGACATACCACCAGGGAGCTCGTTCAGGTTTGGTCAGTGTGCACGTGTCAGCAGTGAAGAAAGCACTCGTGCTGCCATCCACTGCCTTCTGTGGCACACCACCACCACTGGTACTGCTCTCAGTGGTGCTCTGCATGGGTGCCTTACCCGCTGCTACGTTCAGAACTGTACACACAAACATGCAATCTCCATTAGATGACTACAATATCAGTAACAAATTTTATTCTATATTAGCTTAGCACCTGCTTCTTTGATCACATAGAATGTATGGTCTGCACATATTTTTTGTTTCTCTTTAATCAAATTTGAACATTGTTATGCCCATTGCACTTGTATAAGTCTACTAACTATAAAAGATTTAGTGACCCTTTATATGGCTGCCATTCTTTGCATAATTAAAGACTTCCAATGTGTTTAATTTAATTTCCCACAGGAAATTAAAAAAAAAAAAGAAAGCTATAAATCAGATAAGAGTTTTTATAGTCATCAGCATCAGCCTTGCAACAGGTACTGAATACTCGCAGCTCAAACAGATATTCGAGTACACGGAATCACATTTAAATTTGGTATGTATTTTGTCATCAGTAATGGTTACTTTTCATGTTAATTACAACAAAAATAGTTTTATTATAATATATTAGGCCTAATAAAAATAAATATATTAAAAGTCAATATCTCTTCCTGCAAAAATCTGAAGAATCCAATTTGTCATGATGACTGTTAAATAGGATTCTTTGGTTTAGTTCACAAACTGCAACAGCTTCTGAACTTTTGATGCTAATTTAGGCAATAGAAGGATAATCGTTTGTAAATGAAATTCTGATCAAAAGTGATTCTGCTTTCATAACTTAACATTTTCATAAAATTCAACCTTAGGAGCTGAATTTCCAAGAACCCTGAATTTCCAAGAATGCTGAAACACTATTATTATTATTATTTCTTTCTTGTCTCAGACGTTATGTCTGGTTAAAAATGGAAGGTGACGCAGACCTTGATCAAGCGTGACTTCCTTTTAACTGTACGGTATATGTTACATTGCATTTAGGAACTTTCGGGTAATTGAACAAGTGTCAATAATTACAGATTTCTGTAGTTGTATGTATAAGTTTGGATGTAGCTGTATTGAATTAATGTACTGGTGGATATTGTGTGGTATGACTCCTGTAGTTGATAGTATAATTGGTATAATGTCAACTTTATCCTGATGCCACATGTCCTTGACTTCCTCAGCCAGTTGGATGTATTTTTCAATTTTTTCTCCTGTTTTCTTTTGTATATTTGTTGTATTGGGTATAGATATTTCGATTAGTTGTGTTAATTTCTTCTTTTTATTCGTGAGTATAATGTCAGGTTTGTTATGTGGTGTTGTTTTATCTGTTATAATGGTTCTGTTCCAGTATAATCTGTATTCATCATTCTCCAGTGCATTTTGTGGTGCATACTTGTATGTGGGAACATGTTGTTTTATAAGTTTATGTTGTAAGGCAAGCTGTTGATGTATTATTTTTGCTACATTGTCATGTCTTCTGGGGTATTCTGCATTTGCTAGTATTGTACATCCGCTTGTGATGTGAGCTACTGTTTCTATTTGTTGTTTGCAAAGTCTGCATTTATCTGTTGTGGTATTGGGATCTTTAATAATATGCTTGCTGTAATATCTAGTGTTTATTGTTTGATCCTGTATTGCAATCATGAATCCTTCCATCTCACTGTATATATTGCCTTTTCTTAGTCATGTGTTGGATGCGTCTTGATCGATGTGTGGCTGTGTTAGATGATACGGGTGCTTGCCATGTCGTGTTTTCTTTTTCCAATTTACTTTCTCCGTATATGTTGATGTTATGTGATCTAAAGGGTTGTAGAAGTGTTTATGAAATTGCAGTGGTGTAGCCAATGTATTTATATGAGTGATTGCTTTGTGTATTTTGCTAGTTTTTGCTCATTCTATAAAGAATTTTCTTAAATTGTCTACCTGTCCATAATGTAGGTTTTTTATGTCGATAAATCCCCTTCCTCCTTCCTTTCTGCTTAATGTGAATCTTTCAGTTGCTGAATGTATGTGATGTATTCTATATTTGTGGCATTGTGATCGTGTAGGTGTATTGAGTGCTTCTAGGTCTGTGTTACTCCATTTCACTACTCCAAATGAGTAGGTCAATATTGGTATAGCATAAGTATTTATAGCTTTTGTCTTGTTTCTTGCTGTCAATTCTGTTTTCAGTATTTTTGTTAGTATTTGTCTATATTTTTCTTTTAGTTCTTCTTTAATATTTGTATTATCTATTCCTATTTTTTGTCTGTATCCTAGATATTTATAGGCATCTGTTTTTTCCATCGCATCTATGCAGTCACTGTGGTTATCCAATATATAATCTTCTTGTTTAGTGTGTTTTCCCTTGACTATGCTATTTTTCTTACATTTGTCTGTTCCAAAAGCCATATTTATATCATTGCTGAATACTTCTGTTATCTTTAGTAATTGGTTGAGTTGTTGATTTGTTGCTGCCAGTAGTTTTAGATCATCCATGTATAGCAGATGTGTGATTTTGTGTGGGTATGTTCCAGTAATATTGTATCCATAATTTGTATTATTTAGCATGTTGGATAGTGGGTTCAGAGCAAGGCAGAACCAGAAAGGACTTAATGAGTCTCCTTGGTGTATTCCACGCTTAATCTGTATTGGCTGTGATGTGATATTATTTGAATTTGTTTGGATATTAAGTGTGGTTTTCCAATTTTTCATTACTATGTTTAGGAACTGTATCAATTTAGGATCTACTTTGTATATTTCCAATATTTGTAGTAACCATGAGTGGGGTACACTATCAAAAGCTTTTTGGTAATCAATGTATGCAAAGTGTAGCGACCTTTGTTTAGTTTTAGCTTGATATGTCACCTCTGCATCTATTATCAGTGGCTCTTTACATCCTCGTGCTCCTTTGCAACAGCCTTTTTGTTCTTCATTTATAATTTTGTTCTGTGTTGTATGTGCCATTAATTTCTGTGTAATGACTGAAGCTAATATTTTGTATATTGTTGGTAGGCATGTTATGGGGCGATATTTAGCTGGGTTTGCTGTGTCTGCTTGATCTTTAGGTTTCAGATAAATTATTCCATGTGTAAGTGTATCAGGGAAGGTGTATGGGTCTGCAATGTAAGTGTTAAATAATTTATCTAAAAACAAAGATGATGAGACTTACCAAACAAAAGCGCTGGCAGGTTGATAGACACGCAAACAAACACAAACATACACACAAAATTCAAGCTTTCGCAACAAACAGTTGCTTCATCAGGAAAGAGGGAAGGAGAGGTAAAAATGAAAGGATGTGGGTTTTAAGGGAGAGGGTAAGGAGTCATTCCAATCCCGGGAGCGGAAAGACTTACCTTAGGGGGAAAAAAGGACAGGTATACATTCGCACACACACACATATCCATCCGCACATACACAGACACAAGCAGACATTTGTAAAGGCAAAGAGTTTTCTCTGAAAATTTTTTTCTGAAAACTCTTTGCCTTCGCAAATGTCTGCTTGTGTCTGTGTATGTGCGGATGGATATGTGTGTGTGTGCGAGTGTATACCTGTCCTTTTTTCCCCCTAAGGTAAGTTTTTCCGCTCCCGGGATTGGAATGACTCCTTACCCTCTCCCTTAAAACCCACATCCTTTCTTCTTTCCCTCTCCTTCCCTCTTTCCTGATGAAGCAACTGTTTGTTGCGAAAGCTTGAATTTTGTGTGTATGTTTGTGTTTGTTTGTGTGTCTATCGACCTGCCAGCACTTTTGTTTGGTAAGTCTCATCATCTTTGTTTTTAGATATATTTTTCCCACGCGGAATGTTTCCCTCTATTATATGTTAAATAATTTAGTTAGATGTGAATGTGTTGAGGTGAATTTCTTTAGCCAGAAATTTGCTATTTTATCTTTTCCAGGGGCTTTCCAATTGTGAGTAGAATTAATTGCTTGGGTGACTTCATGTTGCAAAATTATCACTTCAGGCATTTGTGGTATCATCTTGTATGTATCTGTTTCTGCTTGTATCCACCGTGCATGCCTGTTATGTTGTACCGGGTTTGACCACATGTTGCTCCAGAAGTGTTCCATGTCCGTTATGTTTGGTGGATTGTCTATTTTAATGTGTGTGTTATCTATTGTCCGGTAAAATTTCTTTTGGTTTGTGTTGAATGTTTGGTTTTGTTTCCTTCTATTTTCACTTTTTTTTCTATCTTCTAAGTCGTTTGGCCAATGCTTGTAATTTCTGCTTCTTTTCATCTAATTGCTCTATCACTTCTTGTTGTGAGATTTTACCTAACCTTTTTTGTTTTGTTTCTGACATTTCATTTCTTATAAATTGTGTTAGCTGTCCGATGTCTTTTCTCAGTTTTTCTATTCTGATCTGTAGCCTGTGTTGCCATGCTGGTTTTGTGGGTTTCTTCTGTGTGTTGGTTGGTTCTGATCTCTGCCTAGTGTGTATATTTAGTGTAGTGAGTGCTCCTATATAAACCAGTAGTTGTAACTCTTCCATAGTTGTGTTTTCATTTATTTTGTTGTGTATGATTGTGTTGATAGTTTTTATTGTTGTTTCGACTTGTGGGTTATTTGGCGGTCTATGCAAGGATGGTCTAATGTCTGTATTTGTGTCTTTGTATTCTATATATGTCAGCTGAAATTTTTCTACCATATCTAACATGTGTGTCACTTCGTGTTCTATTTGTGCCTGTTCTGGTGGCTGTCTTAAGATTTCGTTTGCCTCTGACTGTTTACTTGATGCGTGTTGTTCTTTGTTTGTTTGCTCTGGGATGTTTGAGTCCATTACTGTATTTTCTTCTTCTTCTGATTGCACATTATTTTGTTCCAGTATTTGTTGTACTTGTTGTTTGATGTTTTCTAATTCTGACTGGGGCATCCTGTTATTTTTGATTATTACACGGATCTGATCAGCTAGTTGTTGTTCTGTTAAAAATTTTAATTCTGGGTATCTGGTAATAAATGTTGTGTATACTTGTGATCTGTATCCAGTTGTGTTGGTTCCTAGGTTTGTTGCTTGGTAATAACAGAACATGAGGTGTCGATTAACTTCATCTGACCATCTCATCCTCTGTCTTTGTTTTCCTTCTAGGGTGGTTGCAGGAAGCATATCCTGCAAAACACCTCTATTTGGATTTGTATCATTTTCCAGTTGGCTAGCAGTTTCGTTACCATTGTGGACGGGCATAGGGTTCAAGCGTCGTCCCCGACCATGATGGCGCTTGTCCGAGGCTTCTTTAGTTCTGTCCTGAACCAACTAATCACACTAAAAGGGGGCTGAGCCCTATTAGTGGTTTGTTCTTTTCGTCACCTTTTACGACTGGCAGAACATACCGGAGGCCTATTCTTTCTTCTTCTTATTATTATTATTTGTAACAGAAATCAAATACCAGCTTTTGTAGATGTAGCTTTAAAAATGCTGACGTAGTTGTTTAATGGTTTAGTTTTAAAAAATCACCCTCTATTTAACCCCTTTCAGGGTTGAATTCCAAAAAATTCTCGAACATGCATTTTTTTAATTTCTGACAAAGAAACCAAATATCAATTTTTGTAGTTCTAGCTTTAAAATTGCCTTAATAGCAACATATTTCCAAAAACCTTTGACCCCCTATTTTATTGCCTTCAGTGTGGAAGTTCAAAAATACCTTCATAAACAGTGCCCATAGTATGAGATCAACACTCTCTCCAAATTTAAGTCAGTCAGAGCATTTCCTTTTGTATACAGATTCTTACTATTCTGTGTCCTCAGATTTCATGGAGCTTTAAATTATGCAGCACAGAGCTGTGTGTGTCAATTTTGGTCAACCAAACAGGGAAGACAGCTAGTGATGCTAAGGCATCACCAACTAACTTTATCTTTGAAAGCATCAGGAGGTGGAGCATGTTCCAGTGATGGCTGGTATTGAGAGAATATTTCAGACCAATGCCCCACTAAGGCAATACCCAGTCATTGATGAATATCGTCCTGTAGGTGGGAATCTGATAGCACAAATATCACAAGAAGTGATCTATTGGGCCACACGAACAGGTAATAATGAGAAATTGATGCAGAGAATGATTATTTATGGAAAAAGTGTTGGATCTTTACTGTCATTACACATTCTTGTTACATAATATCTTATGAAAATATGCTGCTACTGAACTACGTGTAATAGCCATGTCTTCAGTTCTGCCATCCTCCTGATACTGCTACCAGTAATCAACTATTGACACCACCAATAAGTCTGACCATAGTGCTGGGAAGGACAACTTAAGACTAGCCACTAAGTGACATAGCACTGTGGTTGAGAAGCTTAAGCCAGCCGGGGTGGCCAAGCGGTTCTAGGCGCTACAGTCTGGAACTGCACGACCGCTATGGTCGCAGGTTCGAATCCTGCCTTGGGCATGGATGTTTGTGATGTCTTAGGTTAGTTAGGTGTAAGTAGTTCTAAGTTCTAGGGGACTGATGACCTCAGAAGTTAAGTCCCACAGTGCTCAGAGCCATTTGAACCTTTTTTTTTTGAGAAACTTAATCTGTTGTGGGCTTCAAATAACTGTCTCGCCTTCTAAACAACACATTGCCTTTGACCAGTTTTTATGTAAGAAGTAGCAGTGCTTGTTATCCCACTTATATCAACCTCAGGCAAACATATGGATAGATGTAAAACTAGCGTCATGATTTTCTTTGAAATGTCATGACCAAACCTTCTCATATCTTTATCTGCCTGTCATAGTATTTAATCTTTAAGATATCTGATATCACGAAAAGATAAACTCTGAACTATGGGGAAAACAATATTACTGAAATAATTTCTATTATTCTAGTACACACGTGTCACACTATCTAAACCGTCATCTTTATTCAGTTGAAATCTGTAATAATTGATATCAGAGGACTATTTCATACACTCCTTACTGCAAAAGTATGCTTCATTTTAGATTCTGAACTCCACATAAATTACCCATACAAATATTTTGATTTAGTATATTGCTTGGTGTAAGGAAAATGGGTTTTACTAAAGTATGATGAAAAACATTAAAAGGAAGGTATTAAAACAATTAAGATCTGTGTACAGTAACTCTTCATGTATGTCGCCTGCCATGATCTAGTGACAAACTACTGGGATATGTGATGTAATTTTATACTGACTTCTTCAGTAGTTGCTATGATTATGGCAAACACAGTTAATCATATACAGTTGTTTCTGAGACATATTGAGGCCCACTTTTATCAACAATAATTATGTAGGCCAAAGCAATGAATTAAAATCTGTACCAGCACTGAGATAAAAATCTGGGACTCCAGTGTGGCATAACGGCTAATGTATCTTCCTTATAAGAAGGAGGCCCATGTTCAAATCATGATGCTGGTACACATTTTAATTCATTGCTTTGGCCTACATTATAAACATAGTTAATATCTTGGACAAGTGGAATAAGATGTCAGCCCTTAACCAGTCAGACCAAAATATCATATGCCAACAAATATGCTGGGCTTTTGCTGTTAAGTGACTCCATAATAAGACACAGAAGACCATAAGTCCTTCAACTAAGCACTGTCAATTTCCCAGAAGAACTCTTTCAAATGTGTAAATATATTTTGTATTTGTTTATACACTGAAGAACCAAAGAAACTGGTACGCCTGGTAATTTCATGTATCCCCCCCCCCCCCCCCCCATGCACACAGAAGTGCTGGACAAAACTGGCATCATGAATCCTGCAGAGCTGCCCAGAACAGCACGTTACAAGACATCCCAGATATGCTCAATAATGTTCATTTCTAGGGAGTTTGGTGGCCAGAAAAACTGTTTAGACTCAGAATAGTGTTCCTGGAGCCAAACTGTTGCAATTCTGGACTGTGTGGGTTGTCGCATTATGTGCTGGAATTGCCCAAGTCTGTCAGAATGCACAATGGGCGTGAATGGATGCAGGTTATCAGACAGGATGCTTACGTACTTGTCACCTGTCAGAATCATATCTAGACGTATCAGGGGTCCCAGATTACTCCAACTACACATGCCCAACATCATCAGAGAGCCTCCAGCAGTTTGAACAGTCCCTTGCTGACATGCAGTGTTCATGGATGCATGAGATTGTTTCCATGCCCATACTCGTCCATGTTTGCATTCATCAACAGGCCAATGTCGGTGTTGATGGGCCCAATCGAGGTGTAAAGCTTTGCGTCACGCAGTGATCAAGGGTATAGAGCGGGCCTGCAGCTCCAAAAGCCCATATCGATGATGTTTCGTTGAATGGTTAGGATGCTGACACTTGTTGATGGCCCAACACTGAAATCTGCAGGAATTTGCGGAAGTGTTGCACTTCTGTCACGGTGAATGATTCTTCTCAGTCGTCGTTGGTCCCGTTCTTGCAGGATCTTTTTCTGGCCACAGCGATATCAGAGATTTGATGTTTTACCGGATTCCTAATATTCACGGTACTCTCGTAAAATGGTCATACTGGAAAATCCCCACTTCATCGCTACCTCGGAGATGCTGTGTCCCATTGCTCGTGCGCCTGCTATAACACCACGTTGAAACTCACTTAAATCTTGATAACCTGCCATTGTGGCAGCAGTAACCGATCTAACAACTGCGCCGAACACTTGTCTTATATAGGCGTTGTCGACCGCAGCGCCGTATTCTGCCTGTTTACATCTCTCTGTATTTGAATACGCATGCCTATACCAGTTTTTTTGGCGCTACAGTGTGTACCTGTATTATTGACGATATGCCATGTCAAAATATTCAAACTGAACAAATTGAATTTTGTCACGTGGATGCACAGTGCATTACTTTTAATAGATTTTCACGCAAAATACGATTTAATTGTACCATAAAACCAGCATTTTATAAGGCCTCAAGAGTTTTTAGTCGTGTAATAACAATGTTTTCTTTCTTGTCCTAGACGTCGATTTCCCAGAGAAATACGGTACGCTACTGTGTTGAATTACTGGACTACAAAAAACTGGAACAGTATAGTTGCTGCTATCATTCGGAACGTGTAAGGAAGACCTCGTTATATCTTTGTTCGCAAGTAGGTGCTTTCTTTCGCATGGACATCCTGACTTCCGAGAAAGGAAAGGACAGGATGCGCCAGAAACGTCTAGCGGTGCTTTCTGCTTCCAGCGACGGCCAAATTGTGACTCATACTTTACTTTCACCGCGTGCGTCAGCCCCAATGAAACAGTAAAGGGTCGTCGCCATTTTCATTTCACATACCTTGATGATTCGTAGTGGTTACGAGGAACTAGTGAAAGTGCTAGTGTTCCCATCGCTGATTATATTACCGATGTCTTAACGGCATACTTCTTTCCTCGTATTTGGAAGACGGCGATCGAGTCTGCCCTATTGTGCAAGTTATGATGAACCAATGTTTTTCTCGTACTGAGATCGCAGTCTGAAGAACTCTACCGATCGGGGTGACACAGTGGTCATTTTATCCTATCTTGAGATCGCTGTCTAATAAACTCCACCGAGCGGGGTGACGCAGTTGTTCGTCGCTGGACTCGCATTCAGGAAGACGGCAGTTCAAATCTCTGTCCAGCCATCTGGATTTGGAGTTTACGTCGTTCTCCAAATTGGAATGGTTTCTTTTTAAAGTACACGTCCGGTTTCCTTCCCCATTCTTCTGCTATCGGAACTGGTGCTACGTTTCTAAGGACGTTAAATCCAAATCTTCCTTCCTTATAACAGCCAGCTACTATGATGATAAAATCTTCTTGGGTCGACAGCTGAGTCAATGCATTTTTCTCCAGCAGGGTTTCAGCAAGTTTCTTACTTGCCATCTTCAGGCGACATGCGTTGTTCTCCAGTAACGTTTCAGCAAGCGAAACCTGAGGATTGTAAGTAAGAAACTTGCTGAAGCGTTGCTGGAGAACAACGTATTTCGCCTGAAGATGGCAAGTAAGAAACTTGCTGGAGAACAAAGCATTGACTCTGCTGTTAACCCGAGAAGATTTTATCATCGAGATTCACCGAGAAAGTCTGCATTCTCATATAAATAACTACTAGTACTCAGCTGTAAGTTGTGTGTTAGTTGATTGAACTGACTTAGATGTAGAACTGAGTTATGGATGTACAAAGATTTTCTTTACTTTTGCGTCATAGATTTTAAGTTACTATCCAGTCTATGAAGCGATTTCTTTTCTGGAAGGTATTATGTGACTTGGAGCCGAATCTGCAACTCGAACCATCGAAATCATGGCCCAGCAGCTGCCACTTGAATATATTAGAGACTAGTCCGTAAACTTAAATCTGACTCGCCGGTTGCATGGTCGACTTTTGATAGCCAGCGTTTTACTCTGTGACCTATTAATTCGGGACTGCACTGTGATGACTTGTTTAGATAAAGTTCACCATCTGTTCCTTTCTCCAGCTTCTCCTACTGAGCTATTGGTTCATCTCTAGCAATCTCGATACCGACGGGGTTTTAATCACTAATCCTTCTTTCTTCGTACAGCACTGCAATCTTTCGTCGCAGGATAAATCCGGTCTGCAATGGTTTGACCAAAAACAAATTTACAATTTTTTGTATTGGGCCGTCAAGCAGCACACAGTAGGAAGTTATCATATGCCGAGAGACGAGCGCATTCCGTTACGAAACCAACTGTCAGCAGAAGAAAGTCCAATTAGCCTGTAACTAGGAAATGAGTTGAACGAATTGACTGGCGAAAAAAATATCTTTAGCGTAATAGATCTGTTAAGATTTGAAGCATATTAGGGAACATAACTATGTATGTATCCCAGGAGTTGGAGTGGTTCCGCCGGGTGCTCTCCTGTCAGAAAATGACATGTGACTCTGCATTTGCGTCTATGAACGTAACTATGACATGCCCCATAGAAATATTTCTCTTACGGGTATTTCCGCAACGTCCATTTCCAGTTCCACCAAGAATTCCATGTGATGGCTCTGTTTGGAAGTGACTGTACGCAATCTCATAATTCAGGATAATTATCAGACAGTATACTGCGTTCACCGTAAGAATAAACGTGATGTAAATACGTAAAACATTCTCGGTTTTCTCGCCGCGTCAGATCGGGATAAAATCTCGAGCTTTCGACGATAGCCTCCATCGTCATCGTCAGAAGCAACTGACGATGACTATGACAACGGAGGCTATCGTCGAAAGTTCGAGATTGAATCCCGAATTGACGCGGCAATAAAACTGAGAATTTTTAGATATAAGTGCCGTCGCGAAAGACTTCGTTTTTTATGTAAATACTACACTGTGTATTCTTTCGCATTTTCTGGAATCTCATTGGATTTAGTTTCATGTGCAGCGGAAACCAAGTTGTCTAGAATACAGTCAAGTACGATAATAAGGATACGTTATACACTGTGCGTTGCGCGCGCTTCTGCTCAGCGATGATAGGGGCAACAGCTTCACGGCGCATTTTATGTGGACAGCACTGGCCAGCCAGTTGGTCTAACCAACCTTCAGTGATGTGAACAGGTGCAGTTAAAACGTGAAAAGTGACGAACAGAGAAACAACATAGTTTCAAATGTCATTTAATTTTTAAACAGAATGAAATAATATACTACAAAACTCCAGCAATACGCTTCTTAGTTGACCGGACGGAAAACGTAATTTATTCTCCTTCTTAGCTAACGTAGTATTATAATTAAAAACAAGTGTGATGAATATTCCCAATTTAAGCAAAGGGTAATTCTTGTGCCTGAGCTATGTGTGACATAAAAGTGTGTAGCAGGAATTTCATCATATAGTTAAATAATTGAAGCCCCTGAAGGTATTACTTGTAGTCAGTCGCATTCCATGTCCGAATCCGACCAGTACCGTAACTAGGCGATCAGCTACAGAATCCACGAAGCCAGCCACATACAACATTTTTTTTTCCTCTGGAGAGCTGTTCTGCATTTTGACCGCATTCGGCAGTGACCTGTGACGAAGATTCGTTCCAGTGCGTCTGGTATCTGAAATGTCTTGTTATTCCTAGCGACAAATCCCTTAACTTGGCTTCAGGACAATTCTATTTGGTTCAGATTGCAATGGTACGGTGGCAACTGTAAAACTACAGCATTTGTATAACGTGCTCGATGCAGTGAAAAATGATTGTTTTTTCATGTTTCTGCAACGCTTATCTCTCTGGCTCTTGTTGAGACCACATCTGTGGTACAAAACAATGGACGTAGTACAAATAAAGAGTAGTATTTGATTTTTCACTCTTCTCCCAAAAATTTAAATGTGTAATGTTTTCTTAACTTAAACAATCTTTATTAACAATCTTTCATAAAATATCGATAGTTAGGATCTTATATTTACAATGAAACCCGGAATTTTGCGTGCAATAAGTAATTAGAAACGTGCATTTTTCTTAAAGTCGATGAGTAAGCCTGTGTTAACAAGCATAGTATACTATATTTGGCGAAATTCATATTTAAATACTTTAGGTATTCGAACTTAGCCGGCCGCGGTGGCCGAGCGGTTCTAGGCGCTTCAGTCCGGAACCGCGCGACTGCTACGGTCGCAGGTTTGAATTCTGCCTCGGGCATGGATGTGTTTGATGTCCTTAGGTTAGTTAGGTTTAAGTAGTTCTAAGTTCCAGGGGACTGATGACCTCAGCTGTTAAGTCCCATAGTGCTCAGAGCCATTTGAACCATTTTATTCGGACTTAATGGAGAAAAAGAAAAGCCTCAGCGAGGTTCGAACCAGCGAACCACAGAATTCTCTAGGACTTGTCCCCATCGCTACCGATTAATGCTTTGTATTAAGTAAATACAATTTCCCTAAAAACTTCAAAGCCGATTTTCTCAGTAATCTTGTGAAGAACATTAAGAGAGATTTGTTTCTCGCCAATTTAACGGTGTTCCGCACGCGTGTTCTGCTACAAAACAGGTAACAGCGACTGTCATTTTCATTCTACGTATTTAACAGCGCGACAATCAGAGCACAACTGGCGTTTACAGAGAATGCGAGTGTACCCGATTTTTTAAATAAATAATATATAGCCACAGTATGATTAAGAAAAAGGTTTATGGCTAGAATGAAATTTTCACTCTACAGCGAAGTGTGCGCTGATATGAAACTTCCTGGCAGATTAAAACTGTGTGCCAGACCGGGACTCGAACTCGGGACCTTTGCCTTTCGCGGGCAAGTGCTCTACCAACTTTTTTTTTTTGTTAAATCTCAATTTGTTCTCTTTTGTTCGGCGCATCTGCTCGGGGCGGACGTCGTAAGACATCCGTTTAAGTTCGTTATTGATCGATTAACTCAGTTTTTTTATTACAGAGGACAGCTAACCCTCTGACTGAACACTCTGAGCTACCGTGCCGGCGTAAACTTTTCACTCGAGGGAAGACTTGAACTAAGGACCTCTCGTCCCGCAGCTGCTCACGCTAACCACGGGACCACGGCGCTCCTATCAATTGAGCTACCCAAGTACGAGTCACGCCCCGTCCTCACAGCTTTACTTCTGCCAGCACTTGCCCGCGAACTGCAAAGGTCCCGAGTTCGAGTCTCGGTCCGGCACACAGTTTTAATCTGCCAGGAAGTTTCTTTTTCAACGTTTATGTCTGTTAATACATTAGAATAAAAGTTTCGTTTACAATGAAAGTAATAATATATCTAATACATAAGTTGGGCCTACAGCCAAGAGCGTAAAAACACCAGTGTACGTGTGCTATGGCTGCCGACCAACCATCGCGTTTGTATTTGTTTACAGCAGGTTTATTATTACGACGAACGAACTATAGCTGTGTAGGGGGCAGCTGTATTAATCAAGCGCACTGTTGACACTTAACCCAAATGATGCCTGTTCGGTAGCAGTCATTTCTTCATGATGCTGCTTGGACGAAATGACATTGTGACAAAAGCATGTGTTCAGCTGCCAGCGGAGGGCTTCTTCTGGCAGGCAAAAGATACCAACACGAAGGGTAGGTGAACTCACGTACACTTCCCGGATATTGTCAAATCGTATTTTCGGTTTTTCCGCCCGTTGTGTGTCCACGCCGTCGTGGGGGGGGGGGGGGGGGGGGCTATCTCGCCGTGACATCGGTATGGCGCGAATCTTTCAAATAACTGTCGTGAAAGTACTTCACAGGAAAGGAAATTATTTGGATTTTTTTCACCGCTCTCTGTTCTTGAATGGGGTACGAGGGAAATGCACGGGCCGCACGGAACTGTCCCTCGTGCGCTGCGGATGTAGGTGGGCGGTAGTCGCGGCTGGGCGGGGGAGTCGCCGCTAGCTTCCTCTCGCCTCGCCTCGCCTTCCTTCCGCGGAGCGCCACTTTCCCCGCGGATCGGCCGCGGGCAACCAGGGTCACCGCATCCGGCGGCGTGCGTCGTGTCGCACCGGCGAAAGCGGCCCCCAGCCCCGCACACCACGCACGACAGGGTGGCGTGGCGCGAAGGCTTCTCGGCGGCCGTTGACCCACGCTGCCGGCCTCTTCTGCGCGCTCGCTGTCTTTCCTCAACTGGATCGATTAGTCCGTCATGCTACGAGGCCCATTTTAACAGTGAGGAGGGACGGTTGGATGGAAAATACGCGTTGCTAAAAAAAAAAAAAAAAAAAAAAAAAAAAAAAAAAAAAAAAAAAAAAAAAACCGCTCAAAGAGAGATAGTCGACTCTTGCTAATTTCAACCTCGATGAATCGAATTTCTCGATAGAACTAAGCAGTTGTCCGACCACTGGAAAAAATCTTCGATGATTTTAAGAAATCATATGCGTTTTGTTACACTCAATAAACTGAAGGGATAATAGTCTTTCATGACTGTCGCTTCGGTCAAGTATCATCATGAAGAAATAACTGCTACCGCCGGCCGGGGTGACCGAGCGCTTCTAGGCGCCTCAGTCTGGAACCGCTTGACCGCTACGGTCGGAGGTTCGAATCCTGCCTTGGGCATGGATGTGTGTGATGTCCTTAGGTTAGTTAGGTTTAAGTAGTTCTAAGTTCTAGGGGATTGATGACCTCAGAAGTTAAGTCCCATAAAAAAAAAGAAACTGCTCCCGAACATGTGTGACTTGGGTTATGTGCGCTTGATTAATACAGGTGCCGCCTACACAGACAGCTATACTTCGTACATCGTAACAATAAACACGCTATAAACAAATACAAACGCGATGATTGGTCAGCAGCCGTAGCACACCTACACTGGTGTTGTTACGCTCTTGGCTGTAGGCCGAACTTACGTATTGGATGTACGCTGAAGCTCCAAAGAAACTGGTATAGGCACGGGTATTCAAATACAGAGATATGTAAACAGGAAGAATACGGCGCTGCGGTCGGCAACGCCTATATAAGACAACAGGTGTCTGGCACAGTTGTTAGATCGGTTACTGCTGCTACAGTGGCAGATTATCAAGTTTTAACTCGGTGTTATAGTCGGCGCACAAGCGATGGGACACAATATCTCCGAGGTTGCGACGAAGTGGGGATTTTCCCGTACGACCATTTCGTGAATATACCGTGAATATTAGGAAGCCGGTAAAACATAAAATCTCTGACCGCTCGTAAACACACTATAATTCGAAGTTATCGGCTATCTAACACTCGACAGTTCGAGTTGTTTCCTCGGTTGTTCCTTTATTTGTTTCGTCATTCCGCTCTTCTCCTTTGCTTGCTCAACAAAGCCTAATGAGTTAAAATAGGACCTACATACAATGAGATGACAAACGTCACGGGATAGCGATATGCACACATAGCCTACGGACGGCTGGAGTATCGCGTACACAAGATATTAAAGAGCAACGCACTGGTGGAGCTGTCATTTGCACTCACGTGGTTCATGTGAAAATGTGTCCAAAGTGATTATGGCCACACCACAGGAATTAACTGACTCAGTGCGGAATGCCAAACACCGACAATACCAGATTTCGGGCATTGCGTCTCACCACAGACAACGCTGTGGCCGACGGCCTTCACTTAACGACCGAGGGCAACGGCGTTTCTGCAGAGTTGTCAGTGCTGACAGACAAGCAACACTCCATGAAGTAGCTACAGAAATAAATGTCGGACGTACGACAAGCGTATCCGTTAGGACGGTGCGGGGAAATGTGGCGTTAATGGACTATGGCAGCAGACGATCGAAGCGAGTGCCTTTGCGAACAGCACGACTTCGTCTGCAGCGCCTGTCCTGGGGTTGTGACCATACCGGTTGGATACTAAACGACTGGAAAACCGTGGCCTGGTCAGCGTGTCCCGATTTCAGTTGGGAAGAGCTAATGGTAGGGTCTAAGTGTGGCGCAGACCCCACGAAGCCATTGATCCAAAATGTCAACAAGGCACTATGCAAGCTGGTGATGGCTCCATAATGGAGTGGGCTGTGTTTACATGGAATGGATCGGGTCCTCTGGTCCAGCTGAACCGATCATTGACTGCAAACATTGGTCAGACTCTCAGAACCGTGGGGGACCAATGTACTGGCACATGCGTCACACACGCTTATGTAACAGCCGAGCAAATCGGCTATTGCAGAACGTTGTCTTGGCACCAGTCATCCTATGGAATATAACACGGAGATTCTGGCATGCACTTCTATCTACTGGGATAACGTTATTATGAAAGCAGTTGAGATTGAATAAGCGAGTAAAAAAAACCGAGGTTTTAAATTCACTTGCAGAGTGCTTACTTGTTGCCGTTTTGCCTTGAAACGATAGGATGTGCACCTGTCGAAATATCGGCGGCTGTTGAAGTCGTCCTTCGGCTACAGTCCCTATGTTATTTGGACGTTGTGTACGCCAATAGAAACTCAGGTCTCACAACTATAATCTTGTTTTTCCGATACCTACGGAAGCGATAAGCAGGGGGTACTAGTGTATTCCTAAATTCCTCAGTAATTTGTCCGTACGCAGAACCTTATCAACGCGTCCTTCCAAACACTTTGTGACGCTCAGTTGTCGCCAGTTGGGGCACTAACCATGAATCTGAGAACAACAACAATTCCTTTCGCCAGCATTTATCTGGAAGAATGAACAGGTGAATAGCGATGAAGCTCTGGGATGTTAAGTATCCCTAGATCAGGTACACTAGAGGACGCAATGTATATCCTTCAAGACTACGGAATTAGAAGCTTTCGTCGCGTTCAGCGAGCAATCTGGACGCCAGATGGCAAAAACGTGAGGCTCGCTCAGCTAATGGCTAAGTGAAAAAGGCCTCCTTGCAGCAATGTTTCAAAGTTGGCGGAAGTTGGTGGGGTAGGAATTTGGACAAGGAAAAACAAGAGTCTGAACAAAAGGTACGTGGAGAACAAATATTGCACTATTTCACAGAGGAATCCTCTGGTAGACACTTGAATGACGAAGAGAAGGCGGCACAGAACTGACTTGCGTCATCTGACGCCTCTCAGTTGGCGGGTATGTCTGAATACTGTGCTCTCTTCTGGATAGCGGTTGGCTTTGGGGCCTGGACCATAACCCTTCCGTAGTGTAATGGGACACCTGGCTGTTCCTCCCCAGGGGGGCCGTATTTAAATGACCGCACAGCCTTCAGTGTGCGCCGTATTTACTCTTCTCTGAGGCAAAAGCATGTAATGATACACTGTAATAGTGGCAGGTTCGGGTTGTCGCAGCAACGCCCATATTTTATTTGCTGTTATAATATTCTTCCTATACTGATACATTAGATTTTATGCTCAAATTGGTGCCCGAAAAGATAGCAAAATTTCCGCCTATTATCCTAAATGTATCTCTTTGTATGAAAGGAAATCGTAGGTAATATAAGGGGCGATCAAAAAATTTCCGTTCGAAGGCCGTGCAGTGCAGAATCGGCAAGTCAATGAGTCAAAATCACCGTGAGTATTGAGGCAATCATCCCACCGATGCGACGCACTAGTCTGAAGATACCCGTTTGGTAAAACATTGTGCCCTGCTGCGTGAAGTCCGCAAATGCCTGCTGCGCATCCTTGTCCGACAGTAATCGTCGATCCTTCGAGACTTTTTTTTTTAAAGGATCGAGGCGTGATAATCGCTTGAGGAGAGATGAGGACTATAGGGCTGGTGCTCGAGTGGCTGCCACTTGAGCTGTTGTCATTTCCGCATTACGACATTTGCAACACCGGGACGTGCGCCATCATGAAGCAACAGCACCCCTTGCGCGCACCATTCCAAAACGGTGGTTTTCGACAGACGTGCTGCCCCATACGCATTCTTCATCCTCCGATTGATGGCTACCGGTGTTTTTCCTCCGCCAGCCTAGAAAATAATACCAGCATGTTCGTCCTGTTTGGATGCATTTGGTAATAACGTCGGCATAGTTCACGTTTCCACATTTTACACGAATACTGCACTAATCACTTGCCTACGTGTCGGTACTTATATACCCGCAACGGAGTCTCCCTATGTTGCACATAAGCTGCAGCAGCACACTCAAACGGGAACTTTTTAATCGCTCCTTATACATAAGCAATTAATACCTTGTGCTACAGTCAATATCGATACTTGTATTCCGGTATTATCGAGGTATCGATAAAATTTTACATATCGATGGCAATACGCCATAAGCAGAGTCTCAGTCCTGTGCGTAAGTACTCCACTACCACAATCTCCATCACAACGACTGCACTTGACAGAGTTGCGGGTGAATGAACCACGTCGGTGATCACTACTCGCCTCGTAATGGACATTTCGGAAATTGTGACGCTTCGCTCACAAGACAGTTAAACGAGACGAGTGCCTGCCGGCGGGGCCGACGTCCGCTGGAGGGTGTTTCACCGAGGCGAGAGAGGAGACAACGTGTGCGTCTTGAGTGCCAGGGCGGCCGTGACTCCGCTACACAATGAGTTGCTCCGCATCCTTCGAGCGTGCCACCTCAAGGGGCCGCCGCGCCTGCGGTGCAAATTACGGAGAAATGCGTCTCTTCTTTCTTCACCCATATGTGACCAGCTGCTCGCGACTGCATTTGAGGGGGAATCGACCGTGACCTCTAGGTTGTATTACCAGCCTCCACAAAGCTCGCTCGGCGTTAGCTGTTGTTTGTCTAACAGAATGACATTGCCATTCACACCTAGTGAAACATCCTTTCGTCTCTCCCAGGAGATATGTGGCAGCGTGCAAAACCTCACTCGCGCCCTGAATACACGTACTCTTAGCACGTGCAGCGGGTGAGACAAACTGGGCGACGTATTGCGCCGAAGATTATTTATTGTCAGGCCCATACCAAAGTTTTTGCACTGCTATATTATTGACACCAGTCTAAATCAGGGTCGCCGACATCACTTTTAGCCGTCAGGCAGACTTTAACTTGTCACTGGTGCAAAGCTAATGATAAATGCACAGTAACTATCTGACTGCATCAAGAAAGATTCCGAGACCCGACCACAGGACTGGAAAACGTAAACCGTTAAGGTAATAAGTCACGACCTCTGCCTCCTAACAACTTACTCCACAGACCTCCATGAAGTCCAAACAGGATATGTGAGAAACAAACAAACAAACAAACACAGTCCGAAGTGGCCTTGAAAGCCCAACGGTACCGACCGGCTGCCGTGTCATTCTCAACCATTATGTGTCTCCGGATGCGGGTATAGAGGGGCATGTGGTCAGCACATCGCTCTCCCGGCCGTTGTCAGTTATCGTGATCGGTGCTGCTAGTCCTCGACCAAGTAGTTCCTCAATTTGTATATAGTTGAGAAGTCAGACAGAAACACCACATGCAAAGTTTCCCATTTTACTGTCTTCAGTTACACCTCTCCAAGTTCGACACTTTTATAGTAAACCTCACTTGGGTAGATCATGGCTACAGGCACTAATGTGACGCATCTAAACTGTCTACATCGCTTGACACATTTCTTTATTTATAACGTAGTTTCGCCTAATCCCGTCATCAGATCTGTAACTAAGATTAGAGTAACATAAAAATAGCCAGCAATATCGAGCTAAGAAAGATGAAAATTTAAAAAATTAATAAATTTTAGCAAGTTCACTCACCCGAGATTTGAACTTATAAAATAAGCTTCAGTGTCAATATCAATAAAACCCATGGCTAATCAGGCGTCAAGTTTCAACATGGTTCAAAAAATTTTACGAAGATGAACGTTCCTGCCAAAACGACTTACAAATAAAGATACAGATATGAAGCGATCTAAACTGTTTTATTCACAAAATATTCCAATAATCGCAGGCTCGTGCCCGAAGTTTATTTCCTTTATTCCTAGAAAGCTGAAAAGAGATTAAGCAGGTTTCCACTCCCCCACCCGCTTACCCCTCTCCTCCTTCTGAACGCAATTTCAAATTCCTGTAGTCTTTCTGTGTTAAAAAATAAGTGTCATCGACTTTGCGACTCGCGATGTCAACGTAGCGTTTCCAGCCACAAATATTTTAGCCGTGGCTTTTGGGACTGTCAAAGGGAGCCGCAACAGTAGAGGAACCTCTGGTCGGGAATACCAAGGTGCAAGGTTCGGAAACGCTATGGTCGGAAAGTCCACGGAACCGAAGAATACTGCCCCTTTACGACGTAATGTTAGATGTTTGAAGGCTAGCTTAAAATGTTATCCGTATGATGTTAGATCAACAAAGATATCACAACTTATGCGGTTACATCTGGTGTTTTACTTTACAAGTACAAAATTGGAATTTGTCAAAACATAAGAATTAACAGAAATTTCACATTAACATCTACATGTACTGATCTCAGTGTCCAAGGTAGCTACAATTTAAATGATCACTGAAGTATGGATATGTGCCCTTTACGAGGGAAAGTTTAGATAAAGTTTGAAATTATGTTTAAAGTTCGTTGGGAGTCCGTTGGGAACCACAACAAGTGCTCCCATCGTCAAACACTGGATGAGTACAATCTGGGCACATTGCGCTTCATTTTAAGTAAAAATTAGTTTTCTGGCTTCTGAGTGTTCATGACGTCGTATCTACTGAATTATGTGTCATGCGATGATATAATTTTGCAGGTACATTCAATGGTATAAGTGGATACTGTCTGCAAAATGAGTTGCGGATAGAGTTAGTAGTAAAGAAGTAACAAACTAAAACGTCTGCCTAGCGCTCAAGTTTTACTGCATGAACAGCAAAAATGTAGTTACCGATAAACCTTTCTGCTTTCATCATTCCGTGGGGTGT
The DNA here is from genome assembly GCF_023864345.2 of Schistocerca serialis cubense. NCBI lineage: Eukaryota > Metazoa > Arthropoda > Insecta > Orthoptera > Acrididae > Schistocerca > Schistocerca serialis. The sequence continues at coordinate 778,408,189 of NC_064638.1, forward strand.
GTTAGCGAGAAAAAGTTTTATAAAGGTTTTAAATTATGTGTAAACCTTGTTGGAAGCTGCTGAGAGCTCTATTCTCGAATGCAGAGTAATACAGTCTGGATAATTTGAGCTCCCTGAATTAACACTGTCTCTAGACATCACACAGTTTTTAACTGTAATTCTGTGAAACCTGTAACGTACGATTATACCTCGTAATGAGTAAATTGTGATAGCCTCTTAAGTTGTTAAATTACGCAAATAATGATTTCAAATACTGAAAAACAGATTTGCGTTGCCCCTGGAAGCCGAAAGAGATGCAGCCTTGCACTACAAACCACGGACAGGGTTAGTCGTTTAGTATTATAGATTCTTCGTCTCCAATGTCGCCATCAAGGACTTTTTAGTAGCGCTACGACCCCAAATCAGCTACTGCCGTCAGTATTTCTTGTACGTGTAAGACTCATGCCGTTATGAACGACGCAGGAACGACTGACTAGAGACCTGGCTCTTTCCTTGCAGTTTGCTCTCGTATTTCCGACTGAAAAATATCATTGCGTCGTTTTCATTTCATCAAATTTCCCCAACCACAGTTATCAGACCGAACGGGCTAGCGCAGTGCTTCAGGAATCCGACAAGTTTCCGACAAGAGTAAACTTTAGAAGCCAGTTTGACTACACCAGTTTAGTTTCTCCGTGATTTCTCTGAATTACTTCAGGCAACTACCAGAATGATTTCTTCCAGACAGGTCGCCGGCGCCTCCTTTCCCTCGTTCTTGTACAAATGAGCAAATGCTCCGTCTCGGACGACTTTAACAAGGAATACACGTCAGCGCATTTGAGATGGCGCCAGAGAGAGTTATCGTTATGACAAAGCGAATTATCCACAAGAACAGAATCATCTTCATCGTTACTGTCGAAATCAAGTAAGAACACTGCCACATTCGCTTCTTTACAGGTCTAAGGTTGTCAGTACCACTGGAATCATCTCCAGAAGCATAAAAACATTCGTTCGCACAGTTATCGGGATCTTCATACTCACTAGGAACATCTGAATAATCTTCTTCAGAAACCTCCGAGGGTATTTCACATTTGTTCATTTCTTTCCGTTTTCTGAATAGAACTATCTCTAAAAATAGAAGGAACTTTAAGACGAAAATAGCAAGTGTTTAAAATTAAAAAAAAAACTAGTAAAATGCTAATAAATAGAAAGAGAATGAAGCACTAAAATTTGATACATAATGTACCGGTGAAAAAACCTAAAGAGACAAAGCAGTTAAAATATATCAGAGCAGATGGCATCTACAAACAGCGTGTAGGAAACAAGAGATGTCTCGAGATCCGCCCGTAACGGATGGATAGCGAAACACGAATAACTCAGGATCCGTCCGCACTGTGTTAACTAGTACCTTCTCTTTCCAGTGTTTTCAGTATGTTTACGATTTCATGATTTTCACACTCCCAAACGTAGCTTTCGACCTTCTCGTATAGCTCCCCTCGAGCACAGGCTCTCACAGCGCTGTATCCGTGTTCGGGAGGACCGAGAGTCTATCCCGCGTCCAGCAATTCAGTTTTCTGTGGTACCTGGATTACCATAGTTGAATGCGACGATAATTTATACAGCAAGACCAGGAAAGTAATTTTTTCCTCTTCGCTGCTTACTGAAAGCTGCCTGTCTATAATGCTCTTTATCACGGAAGGCTGTGCAAGGCGTCAAATTTTACAATACTCTGCATGCTAGCATTTGTAAACGTATCATCTGGAAAATTCTAGTATGTATGTCCACGGAAGGTTTCACGGTGACCACCTCCGATAGAAGCGTCTAGGTTCTCTGACTGCATCATCTTTACCGTTAGGAGGAAAACTGACTTCTGCCGATGGTGTGCATGCCTTTTGATGCACGCCGTAGCCCTGTTGCCACTGGCAAGTGACGTTCATATGCCGCTAGGTCCATTAAGTACACGTTGATGTCATTTGGCAATGACGGTAGGGGTGCGGCATGTTTAAGGGGACATACACTATTTTAATTCCTGACTCTGAGGACGGAGGTAGTCCTCGAAATGTTGCGTCAAAAGTCATAATTGGCGCGGCTGTCCTCCGAAACTCCGATTGCTCTGAAGTTTTCTGTTTATATGCACACCGCTCTGCAGAATTTAATAACGAGATAGGAAAAGTAACAAAACATATTAACTACTAGGTGGAAATGAATGAAAGTGCGGGAGCATGTTGCCAGAGGTCTCCTAGTCGTGCTCAGAAAGTTGGAGTTTACATGGCTTGAGATCAGTGTAAATGCCGCACGAAGCAGTTGAAGGAAAGGGAAAGAGTATGTGTCGATCAACGAGAAGTTACGATGCTCTTTGGTGGTGTTCTTCATTGCAGCATGGCCCCGAGACAACCTTTGGATGACTTCAGACAGGGAAGAAACAACGGGAAACTGGAAGGAGGACGACGCGTGGCGAGTGTATCCCAGGAGTTCGGTGTTGCTCATAACACAGTTTCACGTCCGTGGGCAGGGTTCCGAACCACAGGCACTGCTGCGGGAGGATGAGGACAACCGCGGTCAGCTGCAGCAGCGTGTGGCCGTTACATTGTGCAACAGGCAAGAGTGGATCCCCGTCAAACAGCGAGTGTAATTGCATCCACATTTAATAGGACTGCAAAGCACACCATCTCACGCTCGGCAGCGCCACAGCGCCTGCATGGGTGTGGTCTCTCAGCGCGACGTAAAACACGTTCTGTTCCACTGACATCCGCACATCGGCGGCAGCATTAGCAATGGCGCCAAGAGCAAAGAGACTGGACCAGCGAGGCGTAGGGTCGCGTCCTCTACACGGATGAGAACAGATTCAGTTTGAGTAGTGTTTCTGGGCGTACCGTCATATGGTGAGTAGTAGAAATACCTAAAATACTCGGGAAAGTTGTCGAACATAGTCGTTTTTGTGGTTCAGGTGTTACGATACGGGAGGCATAATGTTGCAAGGGCGTACCTACCTCCAAATCTGTGAGTACGGTATGCACGGTCAACGTTACTACACTGTACTCCTTCCCCATGCGCATCTTTTCAAGGGTGGTTTTGGCCGTGATTCCGATTTTATGGATGACAATCTGCGACCACATCGAACTACGCGGGTGGAGCAGCTGTTGGAACGAGATAATATTCGGCGATGGAAGTCGCTCGCCCGTTTCCCCGACTTACATCGAGTACTTGTGGGACCTGTTGGGGAGACGTATACAGCACGTCCACACGTACCAAAGACCATTCAGCATTTGTCAGCCGCGTTGGTGGAGAAATGGAACACCCCACCAAATGAACTCCTTTCAGCCTTGTGGCCAGCATGGGAGCAAGTTGCAGAGCACGCACTGTTGTCCGAGGTGATCAAACACCCTATTAAGAATCACGTCCCGCCTTCTGTTATGTCCAGGGGGCCATCAGAAATCGCAGTGGCTTCATCGTAACTACTGTCGTTGAATAAAAGAGTCATTTCTGTTCGTCTCACTGCCTATTTCTTTCAGTCACCTTCTGTTCTATACCGAAGCAGTTCTTTCTGTGCATGGTACAAGTTCCATCGACCTATGTTACTTGGCAGTTACACGTCATGCGTAATTATTTTCGTCCTCGAGTTTTGCCCGTGGCTGTATTTCCCTCCCCTGCGACCGCCTAGGGAAGCACAGCCAGTTCCCTTCAGACTGTGCGTGCCTCGGTGCCGCACAAGACCCGAATACGTCGCGCCGCCCTCGTTTCTGCTGACAGGCAGAGAAAGCATCCGGCGCGTGTCGAGTATTCGGAAAGCCGCACCATCCGGTTTCACACCACCGCGGCATTGTGATGACGAACCAGCTACACGGTAGAGACCCCTTCCCACAACTCATCATTTCACACAATTCACTTGCCAGAGGTTGGTATAATACATTACTGGCCATTAAAATTGCTACACCAAGATGAACTGCAGATGATAAACGGGTATTCATTGGACAAATATATTATACTAGAACTGACGTGTGATTACATTTTCACGCAATCTGGGTGCATAGATCCTGAGAAATCAGTACCCAGAACAACCACCTCTGGCCGTAATAACGGCCATGATACGCCTGGGCACTGAATCAAACACAGCTGGGATGGCGTGTACAGGTACAGCTGCCCATGCAGCAGCTTCAACACGATACCACAGTTCATCAAGAGTAGTGACTGGCGTATTGTGACGAGCCAGTTGCTCGGTCACCATTGACCAGACGTTTTTAATTGGTGAGAGATCTAGAGAACGCGCTGGCCAGGGCAACAGTCGAATATTTTCTGTGTCCAGAAAGACCCGTACAGGACCTGCAACATGAGGTCGTGCATTATCCTGCTGAAATGTAGGGTTTCGCAGGGATCGAATGAAGGGTAGATCCAAGGGTCGTAACACATCTTAAATGTAACGTCAATGCGAACAAGAGGTGACCGAGACGTGTAACCAATGGCACCCCATACCATCACGCCGGGTGATACACCAGTATGGCGATGGCGAATGCACGCTTCCAATGTGCGTTCACCGCAATGTCGCCAAACACGGATGCGACCATCACGATGCTGTAAACAGAACCTGGATTCATCCGAAAAAATGACGTTTTGCCATTCGTGCACCCAGGTTAGTCGTTGAGTACACCATCGCAGGTGCTCCTGTCTGTGATGCAGCGTCAAGGGTAACCGCAGCCATGCTCTCCGAGCTGATAGTCCACGCTACTGCAAACGTCGTCGAACTGTTCGTGCAGATGGTTGTTGTCTTGCAAACGTCCCCATCTGTTGACTCAGGGATCGAGACGTGGCTGCACGATCCGTTACAGCCATGCGGATAAGATGCCTCTCATCTCGACTGCTAGTGATACGAGGCCGTTTGGATCCAGCACGGCGTTCCGTATTATCCTCCTTGAACCCACCGATTCCATATTCTGCTAACAGTCATTGGATCTCGAATGTCGCGATTCGATAAATCACAATCGCCATAGGCTACAATCCGACCTTTATCAAAGTCGGAAACGTGATGGTACGCATTTCTCCTCCTTACACGAGGCATCACAACAACGTTTCACCAGGCAACGCCGGTCAACTGCTGTTTGTGTATGAGAAATCGGTTGGAAACTTTGCTCATATCAGCATGTTGCAGGTGTCGCCACCGGCACCAACCTTGTGTGAATGCTCTGAAAAGCTAATCATTTGCATATCACAGCATCTTCTTCCTGTCCCTAAAATTTCGCATCTGTAGCACGTCACCTTCGTGGTGTAGCAATTTTAATGGACAGTAGTGTATTTCGTCAAACGTCGGAACAAATTACAAAAACAGCAATAATACTTCGAACATCGCAAATAGGGTAGAGGTCAATTGAAATATCGTTTTAACCATGATGAATTACGATTTTAGGGATTGTCTGATCTAGGCCCCAGCGAAATGCTAGACGACTCCTCCATTAAAGACGAAACCGATTACTTCTCATACGTGGTCAAACAAAGTTTGCAACTTCGCCTCTAGTGTCCTCCTGTCACCGCAGTCTTACACTTTAAATGAAGGGGTTGACACTCACAGAAACGTTTGCGAGGAACGGCAATTGGCTGACGAGGCACGATTTACTGTATTCCGACTGGGTAAAGGACGTCATCGATTGATATAACGCATCCTTTCAGTCGTCCAGGGTCCGTAAGCCACAGCTGTATTTGATTCGTATAATACAGCCACCCGGTTGCAACAAGATTTCACTTTAACCTGGTTTCGACACTGACCATGGGTGTCTTCATCAAAATGTCCCAAACAATTACCTACAAAGATTACAAATTCATTAACACAGGGGAAAACTAAGAATAGGTGGTTATTATACCGAACAGATTTATGAGAAAACTATACTCACATACGGCAACAGATGAACAGATTTACAACCAAAACGCTCTCGTATAAAATAACTTCATGAGAAGATCATGTTTAAACCAAATAAAACGTAGCTATAACTTAACTGACAATTAGCAAATTTATGTCAGTTCCAATGCCTGTAATATTTTTTAGAATGGTTTTAATATGATCTTCTTGTTGTTGTTGTGATCTTCAGTCTAGAGACTGGTTTGATGCAGCTCTCCATGTTACTCTATCGTGTGCAAGCTTCTGCATCTCCCAGTACCTACTGCAACCTACATCCTTCTGAAAATTGTTTTGTATATTCATCTCTTGGTCTCCCTCTACGATTTTTAGCCTCCATGCTGCCCTCCAATACTAAATTGGTGATCCCTTGATGCCTCAGAATATACCCTACCAACCGATCCCTTCTTCTAGTCAAGTTGCGCCACACATTTCTCTTCTCTCCAATTCTATTCAACACCTCCTCATTAGTTATGTTATCTATCCATCTAATCTTCAGTATTCTTCTGTAGCATCACATTTCGAAAGCTTCTATTTTCTTCTTGTCTAAACTATTTATCGTCCACGTTTCACTTCCATACATGGCTACACTCCATACAAATACTTTCAGAAACGACTTCCTGACACTTAAATCTATACTCACTGTTAACAAATTTCTCTTCTTCAGAAACGCTTTCCTTGTCATTGCCAGTGTACATTTTACATGCTCTCTACTTCGACCATCATCAGTTATTTTGCTCCCCAAATAGCAAAACTCATTTACTACTTTAAGCATCTCATTTCCTAATCTAATTCCCGCATCATCACACGATTTAATTCGACTACATTCCATTATCCTCGTTTTGCTTTTGTTGGTGTTAATCTTATATCTTGCTTTCAAGACACTGTCCATTCCGATCAGTTGCCCTTCCAGGTCCTTTGCTGTTTCTGACAGAATTACAATGTCATCGGCGAACCTCAAAGTTCTTATTTCTTCTCCATGGATTTTAATACCTACTCCGAATTTTTCTTTTGTTTCCTTTATTGCTTGCTCAATATACAGATTGAATAACATCGGGGAGAGGCTACAACACTGTCTCACTCCCTTCCCAAACACTGCTTCCCTTACATGCCCCTGGACTCTTATAACTGCCATCTGGTTTCCGTACAATTTGTAAATAGCCTTTCGCTCCCTGTATTTTACCCCTGACACCTTCAGAATTTGAAAGAGTACATGATCTTACGAAGTTATTTTATACGACGAGAGCATTTCGCTCGTAATTCTCTTCATCAGTTACTACATGTGAGTATAGTCCCCTCATAAACATGTTCGGCATAATAACCATCTGTTCTTGGTTTTTCTCTATGTTAATGGATTTGTAAGCTGCTTAGGTAATTGTTTTAGACTTAATGATGAAGACACTCATAGTCATTGTGGAAACCAGGTTAAAGCAAAATCTTGTTGCAACCGGTTGGCAAATACAAATCATATTCTTGTGCGGTTGCTGGCTCACAGCCACGTTTGAATGTGTAAGTTTTTTTTTCTTTTTTTTTCTTAAAGGCTGTGTTATTTGGAGATACCAACATCTGCACGACCACTTTGTGAAACTTATTTGAAGGAAACGATAGCTTTATATGCCGTATTGTAGTGTCTCTGGTTTCGGTGATTATAACGGTCATATACACAAGGTTATTTTCTTTGAGGAATTTCACTGGAATACATGGAAACTGTATTGATATATAGGGTATCCCAGCTATCTTTCCACCCAAAATATCTCTGGAACATAACAGCTATTGGAAAACGACTTTCACCGGTATCAATGTAGGTCTGGGGCCCATGAATGTACATATTTGGAAACATTCTAAAACGAAAGCATATGTGTTTTTTAACACAAACTTATGTTTTTTTAAATGGACCTCCTATATTTTTTCTTCAGCAATCCATAGCATGACAAAGCACATACACAATGGGGTTGATTGCATCGCAATATTCCCATTACATCCCGAGATATTGAGACGCGAAGTTTACGCTTGAAACACCCGACATGCGCTGCTAGCGCACGTCCTGAGGCTCAGGCGTGAACCCCATGCTGCCCGTAATCGCGATGTGATTGACATGTGTAATCACACATCCATACTTATCAAGATGTCCGAAACGAATAATACGGTCTGCTGCCATCAACTCTCATAAGCACATAATGGTTTCCCTCTTGCACGTTTTACGTATCTACGTACACAATATGAACCTGTTCTCTTGGACACCGTACCTCTGAACCGGAGAATGGTCATGTGGTATCAGCATGACGGATGCCCTGCACATAACGCCTTACGAGCACGACGACTTCTGAACCGTAAGTTCCGTGGTAGGTGGATTGGACGAGGTGGCCCAGTTAGGTGGCCTGCCCGATCTCCGGACCTTACACCGCTGGATTATTTTCTTTGGGGAGCAGTGAAGGATGCTGTTTACCAACATGAACCAACAACACCAGAGGACATGAAGCAACGCATTATTGATGCTTGTACAGCCATCAAAGAGGAAACAGTAGCACGAAGTAGGGCATCCTTCGTCCGCAGAGTGACCCTATGTATGCAAGCCAAAGGGCATCACTTTGAGCATGAGATGTGAACGCTATGTTTAGTATGTAGTGCTAGTATCGCAGTGGAAGTTTCTACAAAGGGTCATTTTACCCAGTGATGTTAAGAAACATTTGTTTGCAACAATTTGTCATTTAACGCATTAGACATAACACTGATAATTATGTGATAATAAAACTAATGGGTTAAACATGTTTACATTCATCTTCTATGTCCTACCTGAACTTCCCAAATCAAAACATTTTTACCTAAACAACGGTAAAACTTTTAGTCCACTTGCTCGTTTCACTAAAACCATCAACATGAATTTTTGCGCTAGATCTACAGTAAAGTAAAGTTTTAACGTTGAACGGCATTACCTTTTTAGTAGCGGATTAACGATAAGCGAAGTTAACTTTATGACTAACGTTGCGGTACACAGATATGTTACAGAACCGCATCACCCTAGCCTATGGGCTAAATACCTGCTGGAATGTACGACGTTAATGCAGGATGGCAGCAGACCGTATTATTCGTTTCGGACCTCTTGATAAGTATGGAAGTGTGATTACGCATGTCAATCACATCGCGATTACGGGCAGCATGGGGTTCACGCCTGAGTCTCAGGACGTGCGCTAGCAGCGCATGTCGGGTGTTTCAAGCGTCAACTTCGCGTCTTAATATCTCGGGATGTAATGGGAATATTGCGATACAATCAACGCCATTGTGTATGTGCTTTGTCATGCTATGGATTGCTGAAGAAAAAATATAGGAGGTCCATTTAGAAAAACATAAGTTTGTGTTAAAAAACACATATGCTTTCGTTTTAGAATGTTTCCAAATATGTACATTCATGGGCCCCAGCCCTACATTGATACCGGTGAAAGTCGTTTTCCAATAGCTGTTATTGTTCCAGAGATGTTTTGGGTGGACAAGATAGCTGGGACACGCTGTATATAAAAAACTTATTGTTGCGGGAAGGCTCATTAATTTAAATGCAAAGAACAAGCAGGGTCTAACAATATGTCACCGTGGGCGTGTTATATTCATATCTAAAGAAATGTATATTGCTACAGGGAGACCTACAGGTATTTCTGTACTGTTGGAATTACAAAACATTGTTAAATTTAGTCAGGTGAGTTACCGAAAGCATCAATGACACCAAAAGTCTCTGTTGTGTGTTTTTGGGCCTCTGTACGCTGGCTGCAGTTCCTGGTTGGTTACCATTTACTCCTCCTACCGAAAGCTTCTAATTCCATAGTCTTGAAGGATATACGTTGCTTCCTCTAGTGTACCTGATCTAGAGAAACTTAACACCCCAGAGCTTCATCGCTATTAACCTGTTCATTCTTCCAGAGAAATGCTGGAGAAAGGAACTTTTGCTGTTCTCAAATTCATGGGTAGTGCCCCGACTGGCAAGCGACAACTGATCGTCATAAATTGTTTGCAATGACGCGTTGATAAGGTTCTGCGTACGGACAAATTACTGAGGAATTTTGGAATACACTAGAACCCCATATTTATCGCTTCCGTAGGGATCGGGAAAACAAGACCATAGTTGTGACACCTGAGTTTCTCTTGGCGTACACAACGTCGCTGAACGCGTCCGGCAGCCGTAAGCGTTGCTGGCCACGAAGCGTCTAATACGATGTCTAGCAGTGGTTTGTGTTTCCTAACGTCTCTCTATATATGAAGTACTTTTATCTGAATAAGTGTAATTCCCAGTGTTGTATTGCTGCTGCTGACTCCTCTTCAGTATCTTCAAGAAATAGCACCAAAGAACTTTGATCAAAATGAAAAACGAGAATGGCGTGCATGACAACTTAGCCTCACTTTTGACAACACCGACCTGCCCGTTTCATCGACAATTTGCAATATCCCAACAGAATAGCTGTTTTAGAGGCACGTTGTCGGTTGTGGACTTACTTGCTTGTGAGCGAGCGTGTCTCGACTGTATATATGTTTAGACAAAATATTTATACATAGTTCCAATTTTTTGAAATCTAGTTCTCTGTCTTGCAATACCACTCTCTGATAGCATCGGGCAAAGAAACCCGACATTCACTGATGTACCGTACTCGAAGCCCGACGCACAAGACAGAGATTTCGCCGTAGGACTTTATGTGGAATGTGTTGTGGTGTAACATACGCGGCTACCAGAGATGCTGACAACTACAACTAACGTGAGCATGGGAAAACACCGTAGGTGATAGTCTACCGTTCTCATCATCTTCGATGAACTGCGGGGATGAATTTGGTAGCACAATGGTCATTCATCATCTGAGTCACAAATCGAATGCGTCGTCAACCATGACAGTCAAAAATTGAAACAGTGAAGCGATAGCCGGCCGCTATGACCGAGTGGTTCTAGGCGCTTCAGTCTGGAACCGCGCGACCGCTCACGGTCGCCGGTTCGAATGCTGCCTCGGGCGTGGATGTGTGTGACGTCCTTAGGTTAGTTAGTTTTAAGTAGTTCTAAGTTCTAGGGGACTGATGACCTCAGATGTTAAGTCCCATAGTACTCAGAGCCATTTGGTGAAACGACAACGCAAAGTTAGTTATTCTACATTTAATGTATTTCAATCTGTTATAACGATGGTAACGGAGGATTAAGTAGATTAGCCTCTATATCACTTCTTGGTTTCGCGTAGCCTTGCGATTCAAACTATAGTAGGAACGTCACAAACCGTCTTATAGGTTCATTCGTTAAGAGCAAAGCGACTGCTCAGTAAATATGGCGGAGTTAGGACAGCTGTTTCTTCACTCGCACCAGTTGGCTGTTAAGTCTGGAATACGGTCTGCTGAGTTTCGTGACGTATTGGCCCACCTAGCGGGTTCACGTGTTTCTGCTTCACGCGCGTTTGACGTAGATGGCCATGCAACGATTCTGCTGACTACAAGAGCGTGGGTAGCGATGCAGCAAATAGCTGCTTCGCCTTTGTAGTTACAAAGCAGATGTGGGCAGTTCAGTCAGCACTGCGTATCACAAGCTTGGGAGAGTGCTTAGGATATTCAAATGAAGCACAGAAATGACTAGTTACTTCATCGTACCATGACAGTTGAAATATGTTTTCACTGTCTCCCCCAGTCATTCAGTCACGGAAAGAAGAAATTACCGCAGCCTTCTCTCCAGAACAGTAGCCAGGAGAAGACAAAAAATTGTCACGAAGCTCACGCTCTGACAGTGTCGCATTCAAACAAACAAATGCTTCGAATATTTTAACAGGATTCTGCTGTACCATCATTTTGATTTCCCGTTGATCGCATTTTATGCTGAATTTCCTGCTACAGATTAAAGTAACGTGTTATGACCCTTTATTAGTATTATCCTAAACAGAAAAACAAAAAACCGCTGAACAAGCTGAAAAATCCCTGTTTGGGATTCGAGCCGTTAAGTATTGCTTCTGCGCCCAGCTGTTGTGTGCAGTTACCTGAGGACCACTCTTACAACATGCGATATTCTTCATACCTATTGTTCGAGGTCCTACACAAACATTGCAAATAAGTAAATTACGAAAGATTTATTTCTATATTTTTCCATTTCTATTTCACTTCAGCCCTGAGCAGAGACAAAATCTCAGATTTCAAGTACTGCTGGAAATATTCCTGACTGGTTCTTGAGAAATACTTGCATCTGAACGTTATGAATGCCTAACAGTAGAAGTTTGCACCGAATGCACATGAAGTACTTGTTTTGGATCGGTTATCGTAAGTGGATTTTCGTGCAAAGTTCGTCAAAATTTGTAAGGACATCTTTTGGAACTTATCCATATGAGGGATGTCTCAAAACTGGAAACACCGAAAAAACTCACGTTATAATGCTGGACAAGCTGCAGTTAAAGGCATGTGAAATGGGTGACATCTTGGGAAATGATGAAGACTGAACGCTGCACATTTTATGCAAAGAATTAACTGCGAGAATGCTTTGCCTAAGGTTGCTTCCACTTCTCTGAACACTGATCAAAGCAAATACGAAAACGAATTACTTGGCAAAGTATGGACCGTTTAAAAAAGAACTGAACAGATTTTACGCTCTGTAATAAGAACAGTGAGTGGTCGCTGGTCGGCGCGTACGAAAATATAGAAGTAGCTTTTTTTATGCCGACAAAGCTACGGCCAGTTTTTGCTGGATAAAAATGGGCTGTTCTTACTGACTACCTTCCAAAATGTTAAACGATGATCAGCGAAAGTGACTCGAATCATGTGGGCTGAGCAGATATTTAGCTCATTTTCAGATGAATAATTATAGCTATTACGAGTAGTTTGTTTTTAGCTTGATTAGTACTTCCAAGTAGCCATTAACGCTTATTTTTCGCCTACACAGCACATCAGATGTTGAAGTGTGGACGCATGGACGCAAAACGGGTAGTCTATACTGCAGACGTAGTCCACTTAGTGGTGCACTGTGCAGAAAAAATTAGATAGTAAATTATGTGATTATGAGACTGTTTGACGCAGAGAAAAAACAACCAACACACTGATGTGTGTAGGCGTTAAGGTATAACATACACAAATATCTGGACTTACACGTCTTGCACCCGGTATGTGTGAGAAAAGGCTTGGATTGTGAATTGTAGGGTTATTCATAAGTAACTCTGTGGCTTAGCAGACGACTGTTCGAAAACTACAAGACATACAAACAAATGACCCGTATTAATGGATAGAGAATCCCTCCAAGTTTCGGTTCGTAATACGCGGCTTGAATTAGCTGTAGAAAGCATACTAGGGGCAGGCGTGTCAGAACATGTAGACAAGTCACCCGCTCCATATTGTCGCACCGAATTACTTCGTGCCTGCAGATAGGCAACCCAACGAACAGACTTCCAAAGCGGGCTGCTGGTCGTGCCTTTACGGAGAATCAGTGTGAATGGCTCCAATGAACTGCACGCTTGACGCGTGCAAAAGGTGCTCATGTTGAGCGCCTGTAATGTGAGTTAAAGACTTGGAGACTGACATGAGTCATTATGTCTTGTAGCTTTCGCGCAGTCTCCTCCAGAAATCCCGGAGGTACTGCTGAATAATGCTGTTTATTATTACCAGTTAATTGTAATTAAAGTGTAGCTACTCACAGAGGTCCAGAGTGCGCTGTGATTATCGTATGGCAGCAAAACTTGGTAGGTATTCTAATGCGTTAACGCAGAACCTATTTATGCTCGAAAAACATTAGTACCAATTTGGCCAAGAAAGGCGTAAAGAAATGTTTCCATATTTAATGGATTAGGAATGGGACGTGGTCAGAAAAGATCAGTCAAGTGATAAAAAGATAATGTTGTTTTTATTACTAAGAGCTGCTTTCACAATTTGTTCAACAGGACCACCGGAAACACAAGTTGCTGTACAGCGCCAAATTTGCACCTGATGGCCAAAAATTGTAACTAATTTTTTTTGAGCATGTATCGGTTCCGCATTAACGCATTAGAATATCTATCAAGTTTCGGTTCCTTATGATAATTATAGCCCACACTGGACCTCTGTGAGTAGCTGCACTGTAATCATAACCACTCAGTGTATTGTCCTCAATTAGGACTGTCCACAAGGTTCATCATCATCATCAATATCAAGAACGGAACCAACCCTTCTTTGTTCTGCCCTCAAGTATTATACTTCGCCCATCTTCTTTATTCCTTTTTTCGCTTGTACTTCAGCAGAGACTTTGGTGCTATGTTTTCTTGGATTCTTGTTCTGCACTTTCTCCATTTGTTTCTGTATTCCACTATTTCTTCATGCAGATTAAATATGTTGAACTGATTTCTGATATCTTGATTCCCCTATCGAGTAATGTGTAAGCCATTTCTGCTGTCAGAAAATTCATCGTTGCCCTTTCCATCAATTTGATCCGTAGCGCCCTTCTCGAGATTCGGTGCACTCTGTCTTCCACCTACTGCCAAATGTAAATAAATTCGTGGCGGGGAAACGTTTCGAATGCAATGAAGATGCTATGGCAGCCATGTATGTGCATTTCATAGGTCTAGTAGACTCGTTCTTCCGTGATGTAATCCACTCACTGGGAGAAAACTGTACAACATTCCATTCACAAACAAACAAGTGCAGTTTTCACCTAAATACATAGTGAAATTACAATGAAATGAATACCCCTAGCTGCATACGGGCGTTGATATAAGTCAACGGGGACATTTGAAAATGTGTGCCCCAACCGGAACTCGAACCCGGAATCTCCTGCTTACATGGCAGACGCTCTATCCATATTTTTTTGTTGTTGATCGTTGGGTTTGGTCGTTGCGGACGTCACATGACATCCGTTAAAGTTCGTTTGTTGATCCTTCCAATAACTTTTTTTTTTATTACAGAGGCCAACCAACTCTCTGACCGAACACGCTGAGCAGCCGTGCCGGCATCCATCTGAGCCACCGAGGACACAGAGAATAGTGCGACTGCAGGGACTTATCTATGGCTTGCCTTCCGTGAGACTCACATTCCCAACTTATTGCCCCGCACTAATATTCATAGAGCCTTGTCTTCGTGCGTCCGAAGCACGCAAGGGGGAATGCGACGAGCAGACGAACGCCGTCCTAGCAGGTAGCTGAAGGACGACGCTCACTGCCCGTCTCTTGGGAAGCCTATGAGTGGGGTCGGCGCTGAGCGGACGAGCCTATAAAACTCTAAGTACAGGACAGGTGGCGGGAGCAACAGGTGTGGGTCAGGAGCGCGCGACCTTGCCGGCTTTTGTGTCTGTGGGTTAGGCCGGCGACACGGCGGGTAGGTGCCGGCCCCGCGCGTGACAAGCAGCGAGCACCTCGGGCACGCGCCGTGGGTGCCGGCGCGCGCGCGCTCGCATTGCTGCGCCCCTGTTTAGCGGGTACAGTTACGCGTGCCACTTAGCTGCCTGCCATCACACTGTTTCTTCGCTACTGGCGGGACTCGACACCTGACGCAACTACCTTTTTCTGTGCCTTGCGACTTCCCACAACGGTAGTCACTGAGCAGTAAATATCTGTGGATTGCGTGTTCTTCGCAAGAGGTGCTTCCTGGAGCTCTTTCACATCTGGAGAGTCGTCCGCTTTCTCAAAGCCAATAAACATGTGCGTCCGTATTATTCGATAGTGCCTTAATTCTGGTCTTAAGTGTAGGCGTGCATAATACACAACCAACGAAGAGACACAGTCCAGAATGAACTGTCATTCCGCAGCGGAGCGTGTGTTGCTTTTAACATTTCTGGCAGATCAAACCTATGTGCCGAACGTGGCCTCGAATCTGAAACCGTTGCCTTTCGTGGGCTAATGCTCTACCGAGCGAGAGATTAGAGCCCGCACAGAAGCATACCGACAATCCTTCTTTCCACGAACAATACGAGACTGGAATAGAAGGGAGAACCGATAGAGGTACTCAAGGTACCCTCCGCCACACACCGTCAGGTGGCTTGCGGAGTATGGATGTAGATGTAGATGTAGATGTTATCGAGGTACGACTCGACGCCCGTTCTAACAGCTTTACTTCATCTACACATCTATACTCCGCAAGCCACCTTGCGGTGTGTGGCGGACGGTACTTTATGAAAAGTGTGACTTTCCTCATTTTCTGTCCTGTCGCGGATAGGACTGCGGAATGGGAATTAACCCCAGTGTAATAATTACACGAGAATGTATATGTGTGCCTTCCACTGACTGTATAATTTCTCCCATTGTCGTATCTTGTTATGATGGACGTTTTACACCCAAAATATTCAGAACAACAATTACTTGAACTGATATTCTAGGACACAGTCTAAGGAAATTATCAAAAAGACGCAAACAACATGCTTCATGAAAGAAATTGAAATTAAAAATGTGTGTATAGGATTGAAATTTCGTTTTCAGCACGCATCGAGGTGATGTGTCCCATATATTTGACACGAAGAACAAGTACCAATGAAGTCAGCAGTTTCTCCGCCCTGCAGAGATAGGTAAAAACCTCTTCTGTTTTCCATATTTAGTCTACACTTAGTTATTATTCACTTAAAACGTGTAGTAAATCCATGTCGAAACAAACCTTTAAATAAAGCGTTTTTGTGCACTTCAGTACCCCACATAGTCATTTCAGCTAAACACAGACTGAAAGATGGAAATCATGTAACACAAATTAAGTTTTGAATCGCTTAGAGGTAAACGGCTCTCCACAATGGAATGCGACACACGAGCTATTGTAATCAATACAAGTACTTGTCACCTGTTCCATTTATGATTAGGAAAAGTTTCGGACATGTTTTTGATAAGTATGCTGCTGCATTTTGTGTTAGGCAAATAAAACTACTATAGTGTGAAATGTGATGACCTCTACTGTGTTCAAAGAGCTCTCATCATCCCAAAGATTTTTTTTTCAGTCTGCTGTTTATTGTTAATAGCTGGACCTTGGTAATCCATACTAACCATAAGTGACGAAGACCAATTGGTGATGTGGAACTTTCCCTGTCACTTCGTCCTAGTAAGCGAATGAAGTGTAATATTGTCTTGTATATGACTGAGCCGAGGGTCAGTGCAGTTTAATGTTTTGTTCGTGTCGTTGTAGCTGATTATACGAGGCCTGTTCAGAAAGTAAGCTCCGATTGATTGCCAAATTGAAACCACAGTGAACATCAGAAATGTTTTACTTGTAACAATTAGCTACACCTTTCAGCTACTTCTCTACGTAGTCGCCGTTCTGACTTAGACTTTTGTCATAGCGTTGTACCAACTTTTCAATAGCCTCATCATAGAAGGCAGCCGCCAGTGCTTTCCGCCAATTCTCCACGCTGGCCTACACCTCGTTGTCTGTGTCAAAATGTTGTCTTCAAAGACAGCGGTTCATGTGACCAGAGATGAAACTCAGGGGGAGACAATTGCGGACTGTGTTGTGGGTAATCTAACATTTCCATTTGAAAACGATGCAGGAGCATCTTCATTGCCCCTGCAGAATGCGGCTGAGAATTGTCGTGAAGACGACACAGCACGACAGTTATGTAATGTTAGCTGCATAGCTTCAGGCGAAATTTCTCACCAGGCCCTCGTACTTGGGGGCAGACACTATTTTCTAGACATCTTTACGCACTCACTGCGAGCTCAGAAATGAGAAGAGCGACGTGATGCTAACTGGGGTTATACTAGAGACACTACCCAACACATCTGTGCAAAGCTTTATCGGATTTTCATAGTCGTTTCCATTTCGCGACCGATCGGAGCTTACTTTCTGAACGCCCCTCGTTGAAATGAAAGGTAGAAAGAGAGTGGAACACGTCAAGTTATATTGCCTGCACATCTCCAAAAGAAATAATGAAACCTTTGATCTGAAACTCTTTGATATCAGCACTGTCACGTACTCTTAGGCCACGAGACACTGAGTAGAGGTTCAAGATTTATCGCACTAGACTGGCGCATGGCTTGACGATAAGCAACTTCGCTCAACCGCCTCTCCTCCGCTTGCTGGTCAAATCCTGCTGGCGAAACTTGTATCTGAAACTGGAATTCGAACCAGTATCGCTAGGACGAGTGCCACCGCAGTAGCGTGAGTTGGCGATGTCGTTTCAAATGTGGGCTAGAGGTATTGCGGGGGACAACTATTCAGAGATTAGGTCAGCACCGTGCCGGCGCACATGTTGGAACGACAACATCATGTCTCAACTCGAAATAATTTTCTCCAATCTTTGCAGTATTAGCATTCGGAAAATGGCAGCCAGCCATTCCGATAGTCTTCAGAGCGTAACGTCGTGCTCGGGGGAGCCTTTGCGATGCTCTGGAAGCTTCAGATAACTGACGCGGCCGCAGCTTGTTCTTCGGCAGACGGACGTAAACAGAGCGTAACCAACCACTGCTGCGCTTCGGCGTTGTTTTCTGCCCGTGCGTTAAGAAGGCGGGCAGTATTGTGACTGTCAGCGACACGCAGCTATGTGAGACTGTGATGACGTCAGTTCTCGAGACTAGTGGTTCCCAACTTTTCTGAGACCGTTACTCTTGAATGATATCACATCTTAGTCACCACCCTCAACAAAGTTTATCAGCTAAACTTTATATAAAACTTAATAAAGAAAATCTATCCACTGGATATTACAGCGGTTTTACTATACTAGTGTACATTTAGGATCTTCATTGCCAGATCAACACGCCAGAATGCCCTTACATAACATCTAAAGCTCTGACAACGACAACGTATGTTTCTAAATGTACACTGGCATGGTAGAACCGCTACACAGGACAGTAGATGCATTTTATTATTAAGTTAAGAAACCTTAGGGAAACAATGTTTACACCTCAACTGTAAAATGATGAAAAATACTTTACTTCCAGTGGTTATTGTGCAGCAGATCTTCTCTCTGCGGTATAAGCAGCATTTACAACGTTATCCTTCGGCAAAATTATGGCTTGCAAATTCACTTCTTCGTCCAAGAGTGTGCAGATGTGTGGAGGATGATTTGCTTGGATTTCCCTATCTACATCTACATCCATACTCCGCAAGCCACCTGACGGTGTGTGGCGGAGGGTACCTTGAGTACCTCTATCGGTTCTCCCTTCTATTCCAGTCTCGTATTGTTCGTGGAAAGAAGGATTGTCGGTATGCCTCTGTGTGGGCTCTAATCTCTCTGATTTTATCCTCATGGTTTCTTCGCGAGATATACGTAGGAGGGAGCAATATACTGCTTGACTCTTCGGTAAAGGTATGTTCTCGAAACTTTGACAAAAGCCCGTACCGAGCTACTGAGCGTCTCTCCTGCAGAGTCTTCCACTGGAGTTTATCTGTCATCTCCGTAACGCTTTCGCGATTACTAAATGATCCTGTAACGAAGCGCGCTGCTCTCCGTTGGATCTTCTCTACATCTTCTATCAACCCTATCTGGTACGGATCCCACACTGCTGAGCAGTATTCAAGCAGTGGGCGAACAAGCGTACTGTAACCTACTTCCTTTGTTTTCGGATTGCATTTCCTTAGGATTCTTCCAATGAATCTCAGTCTGGCATCTGCTTTACCGACGATCAACATTATATGATCATTCCATTTTAAATCACTCCTAATGCGTACTCCCAGATAATTTATGGTATTAACTGCTTCCAGTTGCTGACCTGCTATTTTGTAGCTAAATGATAAAGGATCTATCTTTCTGTGTATTCCCTATCGCACGAGTCATTCTCTACATACACTCATTTTTTGTGTTTTTGCAATTGGAGACTCCTAATTTTAGAGGACTGAGTGTTGTCCAAGTATATGAGCGTGTGGTCCCCCCCTCCCCCCCAGGTAGGTGTTCTTTCAGTCCGTAAATAGGATTGACCTGCGTCTCCTGCCGTAGATCGAGGCTCCCGGTCTCATGTACAACTGTAAAACGGATAGTTCTCTTGAGCAATATCGTTCTCGATCTCAGGCGTGGCGTGAATACCGTATGGTTATATATGTCTTGGGTATTCTGTTTGCGCTTTCCTGTCTCTTTCTGCAGAGACTTCTAATCTGAGCTGGTCCTATACCGGCGAGGGGGTAAATAGTGGTCAAAGGCGTATGTCTCAAACACAGTTCTTTGTGCCTCACTGAGGCAACATCTACTTGCTTTGAGTGAGCTGGCGCGTCCCACACCGGCGATGCATGCTCTGCCACTGCAAAACAAAATTGCACCAACAGTGATCTTTAAGTCCGAATGGTGGTCTCCCCCTCATGTACCCCTTAGTTTTGTCAATAGGCAGCCTCTTGAGCTAACGTTCCCTTTTAATTCATTAGAGTGTCATTTGAAAGAAAGAGCACATTTCAATCCGACTTCCAGATACTTGGGATGAGGTTCATGTTCCAGCCGGCCGGGGTGGCCGAGCGGTTCTAGGCGCTTCAGTCCGGAACCGCGTGACCGCTAAGGTCGCAAGTTTGAATCCTGCCTCGGGCATGGGTGTGTGTGATGTCCTTAGGTTAGTTAGGTTTAAACAGTTCTAAGTTCTAGGGGACTGATGACCTCAGATGTTAGGTCCCATAGTGCTCAGAGCCATTTGAACCATTTGCAATCCGTTTATAAGCTTCGTGGCTGACTAGTGTTGTAAAGGACCTCCCTGATCACTCTTGCGGCGAGGGTTAATGGAAGCGATTTGTTGTGGTCCGTTCGCTCAATGTCAAACGTCCACCGTTTAAGGGAGGAACTTTACAACTTTATAGAAGTATAAGAAAAGAAGCCGATGTGGCCTGTTTAAGGGAGCACTCTCCTGAAAAAAACGCGGAAGGCGTGAAAGAGGGAGGGCAGACGGGGAATTGAACCCCGCTCCATACGATTCGACTGCTCTATCTCGCTTGATCGCGCAATAGGAAAATATTAATCATGTTGGCGAAAGGGAGCGAGCGTGGTGTCGATGTTGTTGGAGAAGGAAAATAGCAAATAAAGGCTAGAAAAGGAGGCGCCATCTGCAATACAGCAGACGTTGCGCTTACCTTGTCAACCTCTCACCTGTAAAGCGAGGATCCACAAAAATACGTAATATGGCAAGAATAAACAAAAAATATTTAACGTGAGCCAACATGTGCTAGACCGATGGAGGTAAACTGACAGCCTCACGTCCAAGGTTAACAGCCGCTGGTGATCATATGTAGCAACAATAATGAAATTGTTCCAGTGGTTGTGGTCTGGAATGACATTACATACTCCCGCATTATTGGGAACTGTTTTGCTGGAAGTAATCGGCGGACCATTGCAGCATAATAGAGACCAAGCATTCTCACATGCTAACGAGAAATTAACATATATTCCATAATAATTAACCCAGGCAGGCATTTTGTAGATTTGCTCAATGGAGTTTAGACTATCGTCCGCTTCATCACGAAAGTTTACCTTGTACGCACTAAAATATTAATGCTGTGAGATTTAGCCAATAGGCAACCAGGATACGCGATATGCAGCTGAAATCGTAAAGTTCGTAGGTAAACCACGAAAGCCAAAATTTAATCGGAGCGTTTGACAAAAAAATAGACATCAGATTTCATACTTTCTTCTCACATATGAGAAGCCACATCAGCCTCACGAAAATCTGAATACGTATTATTAAAAGAAATACGTCTTAACAGGTGTGTGTGTGTGTGTGTGTGTGTGTGTGTGTGTGTGTGTGTGTGTGTGTGTGTGTGCGTGCTCGAATGAACGTATGTGTAGGACAGAAATCTGAGTGAGGACGGGGAAAGGGGGGAGGGGGGGGGGGGGCGGAGCGGGGAAGCAGAAAAGAGATTGACAAACCCATCAGGTAATTCTGTCTTCTTCAGAGTACAACCTTCTCCGATATACATTTTTCTTTGCAGACTGCGAAGTGAATCCAGCTCCCCCCCCCCCCCCCCCCCCCCCACGTCTCCCTCCAGCCATTCTGCCAACATCTATATTAGTAACCGACTAATTGGATGCCATAATTCATGGTTCAAATTCTCAGTTGCAGGTTGCCTATCTAATGGTTTCCCGGGGCAAGGTCAACAAAATTTGATTTTTAATATTTCAAATAATAACTGACCGAATTTAAAAATTTAAAACGCTCTTGTAATCTACTCATTAAGAGATATAATCTTTTATTAAAGGTTTAACACAGTAGGAAAAGTAATACAGGAACCGTATATGTTGCTGAGGCATCGTAGATCACTAGGCGCAAATTATCCCAAATATATGCGCCCAGTGTTCGAGAATAACCGCACTTAGAGACTTCCAGCAAACTTTACTCACAGTTTCAAACGTTTATGAAACTTTCTCTCGTTTACACCCCGCACAAAATGATGAAAGGAAAAGTATTTATCTCTTACTAAATTTTTGCTGTTCTAGCGACTTCTAACAAACTTAAAACATAATTTCAAACTTTTTCTAAATTTTTCTCGCTTACTTGCTTAAAGTCAAATATATAAATGTCAGCTCATTTGTAAAGTAATCTGAACATATGAAGCTGTTTTGCAAATTAGAGTTCGATTCTTTAAGAAAACGGGGGTTACTGGTTCCATCATGTTCACCATTTTCGCGAGGAATGTGTCCCGTACGTTCTCTCAGTTTTACTGACACAACATACACTTCGTCCATTGACAAGAAAGCGAAAAGTGTGCCACTGATAGATTAATTTTCGATATCTGCCCGGCCTGCTTCTGGTATTTGCAGTGTCTGTGAAGCGGGTATCTGAGACACAGATTGTAAAGCACTTCGTGTAACAACGCTTCAAGTCGTTCTTTGATTGGACGACGTGCCACCATGTCGACAGTCACTCGGCCTATAGGATAATACTCAGAATTTACCTCTGATTTTGTACCATAGTTCTCTCATTGACTGCACGTCCCTTAACACGTCTCTGGTAAGTTCAGTTGCTGGTCGGTTAACTTCTGCTGCTCCTTCCCAAAAGCATGTCTCTACTGCTTCAGGTGTAATTTCTTCTCTCTATGCGAATACCCTCTTTTTTTAAAATTCGCCTTCCTTTTTCGAGATAGTCGAACAGTTGATTCCCTTTGAATTCTGGAAAACTGTTTTGATGACACTGTCCTCTTCGATTTTGCAAAGCACCTACGTAATTTGTGTTAAGGCAAAGGCTCAGAGCGAAAGTAATTTCTGGATGTAAAGGCGCGAGAAAACGGCTCGCCCTGAGTGATTCTTTGGGGCCAAGCGGTGATGGCCACATCTTTTACGAGGAGCTTCTCCTTGGCTTTAAGGGTGAAAGGGACGCGCTCCATCTGGACACACTGGACTCTAAATGCCAGTAGGTGACGGAGGTTGTGTTACTTGAAGCTGCTGGCACTTTCGAAAACGCGGGGTAACGCGCCAGCGGCTCAGACGATGCATACCGCAAGCCTGCTGGCGGCACTGCCGAACGCTGCACTGGTTCAATCAGCTTTCTTTACATTCGGTCCCTTAACCAAACTGCCATCTTCTGTGTGCATGTATTTTCACAAAAATTGTTTCACTAATCGGTTTAATAATACCAGGGAGACCGAACGAATACTTTAATGCCCCTCCTCCCGAAAGAGGATGCGCTGTCTTAATCGTTGCCCCAAATTTAATGAAAAAAGTGCCGATTCGCTACCACGAAAGAGCACTGGAGGACAAAGGGAGAGGATCATTTTCCTTAACGAGGCTTTTAATTTGCCCATCTACTTAAGTTCTTGACAGAGACAAGCAAAGAGGACGTGGTTGACATCGCCAACTGCTTCACTTCCAAGCTCAAAGTAGGAACCTTCGGGTAGTCCAAGGCAAAAAAACTTACGTGAAAAATTACCATTGCCACGTCCGCATTTAGGCCAATATGCTTTCTCTGTTGTATTTGGTTTGCGGAGATGAGATTTCAATCTGATCTTGTCTTGAATTACAGCGTAGCAACTGGTTTTGAACCGTCATTATGTTCCAATCTTCAAGCGGAAGTGAAACTTCCTGGCAGATTAAGACTGTTGCCGGACCGAGACTCGAAATCGGACCTTTGCCTTTCGCGGGCAAGTGCTCTACCATATGAGCTACCCAAGCACGATTCACGACCCGTTCTCACAGCTTCAATTCTGCCAGTATGGCGAAAGGCAAAGCTCCCGAGTTCGAGTCTCGGTCCGGCACACAGTTTTAATCTGCCAAGAAGTTTCATATCAGCGCACACACTGCTGCAGAGTGAAAATCCCGTTCTTCAAACGTAAGCGTTTGATACGGAACTCAATGTATTCATCAAATTTTGCGAGGTCTACTTTAACCTTATTGTTGAACGAGTCCCTACAGTACCTACACAGTACCTACACTTCTTCATTGTAACTCACTCCGCGGTGTGCTTTGCTGAAGTCACTTGGGATCGTATTTCTATTACATGAAATGAACTGCTCTATTATTCTGATGATGTAATTATTCATTATGAAACAATGTGTGAATAGTGTGTGTTGTGTGTGCAGTGACTGCGAGTGAGAAATGAATGAAAGTGTAGCATTAGCCTTTTATCATTACTAAATGACATATTTACAAAACAGTATTGTACACTAGGGGTAAACCGAATGTGGTAGCACCGTTTGTAACAGAGTGGTCTTGCATCGAGAGGTTGAAAAATCCAGTCTTCATCCAGCCAATTTGATTCAGTTTTCCGTGGTTTCGCTACTTTATTTCACGTAAATGCCGGGTCGGTTCCTATTTCAAGGTCACGGGGAACTACCTGTCCCATCCTTGTCATGCTAAGCCTGTCAGTCTGTAAATGTCTGTATACGTGAATTACTTTATTTTTGTTGTTCTTAAACTGTAATACCAAGACATGTCCAGCAATCTTGTAAAAGAGTTCTACGGATAAATAAAACTGCTACCATTACCACCACTTCTCCGAGAAACGTCCCATTGGACGTTAGCTTACCTGGAAGAGCCAGAGCATATACAGTGGATGGCGACACAGTGTCGTGTAGTGTTACGAAGAATCTTACTCCCGTACGTACATAGGCTTTGGCAGTCAGAGATGTATAGTTGGTGTTTTGGATCCACAGACAAAAACATTTTAAAAGACACATTAATTTTCTACCTTGACCTATTTTTTGTCGGAAGGTGCATCATTTACTCAAACCTAGCTGTAACCCATTTTCTAGTGGGCAACCGAAATCGGTCCGTCGAGAGCAAATAAATGGACAGTCGTCAATAAATATGGCCAAGGTGGGAAATTAATGCATCTCTTAAATACTCTTGTGCGTCTGTGACTGCGTCATGACCAAAATACATCAACGTTTCGGCGACGTGGCCTTCCGTTACGGAGACGTTCTACTGGCCTACTATTGAGCAGTTCATCGTGACGATCAAAACATCCAGCGGCTACCGACATGTTGGAGTATTATAGACTAGGTCACCATGCCCCCCCCCCCCCCCTCCACCTCTCCCGGAAGAACCGTGTTGAAATTTTGCAGCTGCTATAAAGTCTGCCCATGTAAAATTAAAGCTTACCGTTGATCTACGTATTACTGAAGGCAAAGCCTCAGTTCTGCTGGATAAGGGTCCGTCGTGGCGTTGTTGAGGAAACCACACACCATTCGGGGTATTTTACGGCTGACAACGGAAAGAGTGACAAAAATACATTGTTCAAAATGGTTCAAATGGCTCTGAGCACTATGGGACTCAACTGCTGAGGTCATTAGTCCCCTAGAACTTAGAACTAGTTAAATCTAACTAACCTAAGGACATCACAAACATCCATGCCCGAGGCAGGATTCGAACCTGCGACCGTAGCGGTCTTGCGGTTCCAGACTGCAGCGCCTGTAACCGCACGGCCACTTCGGCCGACATACATTGTTCAGCAACATTGTAGTCTATATGGTCGAACCGTAGTTCTGACATTAATTACAGTGTGCGTAATAAGTACAAACTGTCTTCCGTATCCGAGGTGTGTCGTTGTAGAAACTTGCTTCTAAAGGATTAAATTTAGAGGTTTTTAACCAGCGTATATGCTTCAGGTTTTCACTTTTCAGTTGTCGAGACAACACAGCTGTCAATAGTAGATAATAGGCTAGCGCTTCGGATGAAACCCAGAGCAAACATTATGGTAAATACGAATTTAAGACTACTATTCTCAAACACCAATTAGATAACTGCGTCTGCTTCCGGTTTCTCGAAATATAATATCTGTTTTTTTTATCCTACGAATCTAATACGCCAGGAAAAATTGACAACAAACGTAATTTTAATTGGTATCAAGAAAAATTATCTTTGTTCTCAAAATCGTTATGTTATGTTAATAGAAATAAAAAAATGAATAAGTAAAAAGCCAGCTATCGCGTTTCGAGGAAGTCTGGTGCAAAACTGAACTCGGATATTGATTTTAAAAAATGAGAATTTAGTCTCTGAGAATGGAGTTTTCAGTCAAACGCGTTTGTTATTTAGCAAGATCAGGCATTGCCTGCAGGGCAAATGAACAAGAGCATCATCAAAATATACACTGTACAAGGTACAAATTGAGGTAATACGGAAAACTATTTTTGTATACACTACACCGTGGACGTCACAAGTATTGGTTGTACTGTTTCATCTTCTGCGCTGGCAATGTCATCATTTATTACTGTACTCTAAAAGTACTTTAAACGTAAGTTTAAGTACTGTAGTACAGCCAGTTTTATCTGTAGAGCTGTCAGCCAATTTTAAAGGCAGTCTTTAATGCTGTCAGCCAACATTAAATGTAAATCACCTTACTGGAAACAGAACATGTATTTTACGTAAGGTCAATGTAATTTTCCGTATTATCTGAATTTGTATCTTTTACAGTGTATATTCTGATGATGCTTTTGTTCATTTGAAGAGCGAAACCGATAAATAAAAATACAAAGTGCGACTTGTGGCTGTTTTCAGAAACTGCGTTAGTTAATGATGTATATCGAAACAGTAAAAAATGGTATCGCCAAAGATTTATAAAATTTCAACGAAGCATCTGCTCGTAGTCATCAGACGATGATGTCTGTTCGCGGAAGCCCATAGCTGGACGAAATGAAGTGCGACAGCTAATGCCTGCTGGGCCCTTCTGACAATACTTGACATGAACATTGCGAGCAGATGCTTTGTCAAAAAATCGCAACGGTTGTAGAGACACCAACCGACCCAGCGTTTTATACTCTCACATATAGACTGCCCCTATATCGGGAGAGCCTCAAACAACTAAAAAGTTTGCCATTCTGTTTACCAATACCGTTAGGTCATTGACGCGCTGGTAGAATAGCAATGAAAAGTGGCACGAAGGTTACGTATCAGACGTGGAAGGTCGTCAACTCAGGCACGCTATCTCATTTTCTTCTCCCCTCCCTGCCCCAGTCTAATCGTCGAAAGCCTCCTTTCTACCCAACACGTGTTTCTCTCAGCGCGCTCTTCGGTGCGGCTCCAAATGAATCCACTATTCCACTCACAAAGGGACCGCTGCTTGACTCGGCGAAATGATTTCAATGTCATTGCATAAGAATGCCACTACGACAAGTTCTTGGCATCACGTACATGATCACCAGCAGTGCGATAAGAATATGATTCGCTAATGCAAACAGGCCAAGAAAAATACTCCTAACCATTTTGTACGTGGTCATAGCCTATATCTACATGTATTGCAAAATGCGTGGCAGAGGGTTGATTTTGTGGCGCAGCACAGGAAATTTCCTTTCTGTTTCATTCATATATGGGCAGTAGGAAGAATGCAACGCTACCTGTTATTAGTCTTATTTTATGGGCACGATCCCCAGAGGAGTGTTAGGTAGTGGAGCCGAATTAATCCTCACACAGATCTATGAAAATAGTTTCTTGAAAAGCCCTAATTCGGATACGCTCTGCTCTCCAAGTTGTACTGCTGTTTATAGTTTTCATCGTTTCTGTTAAGCGATTCCCGAAAAACTAAACAAGCCAGTGACTCGGGCTCTGCATATGCTCCATGGCCCCCGTTGCCCCAATTTACTGTGTTTCCAACCCATACCACTGTATAGGGTACCAATACAGATTTATTAGGGAAAAAAAAGTTGTCCCTCACAGACAAGAGAATTTCACCGTTTGGTGCATTTCTGCGGTTGGCAAGAAAGAAATTTTCTTATATGCTGGTACAAATTGCGAAAGAAAATACCCAACACTTTATCCGCGAAATACAGTTATATTGTTATTTAAGAAGTCATTTCATCTACGTCTATGTCAGATGAATAAACTGGGATGCAGTGACGTCAGAAATTCCTTGTTTCGGATGGTTTAATACCAATGGAAATTTGTGCAAAGTTACCAAGGGTTTGCAAGCAATTAAAATTTCATTTTCAACCATTAAGATATGGGTACTTGAATTTAAAGGTGTATCTAATTTTCTTGGTGATGAACCAAAAATTACAACAGATGGAAACGTTGGGAAACTGCGTGATGTGAAATCGATAATTCGGAAATTAAAGTTGTATAAAATATCTGACGCAATGGACGTACGTGACGAAAGTATGTAACACATTTTATACCATGAAGTAATCGAGACAAAGTTTTGTGCAACGTGGCTGGGGCAGTTGTTGAATGCTGCGCAAAGGTAAATGATGATGAATTATTCAGCAATGCCTAGACCATTTTACGAGGGTTTCCCAGAAAGTAATGCACCGCATTTCTTTCCTCGGCCGAAAACAATGCTACGAATACGAAACGTTACGTATGTATTATCTGAAGCCTCCTGAGTGAGCGCGCCAAGTTTCCGTCACTTTCGACAGATAGCGTAGCTGCAGAACATTTTCAAAATGGCGTCTGTAGGTGATGCACGTTACAAGCAAAGTGCGGTCATTGCATTTCCCACTGCAGAGAAAGAAACTATGGAGAATATTCACAAACGCTTGTGCAAAGTCTACGGAGCATCTGCTGTCGACAGAAGTACAGTCGCTGGGCGCGGAGGTTGAGGTCATCAGGGGACGGTTCGACGGAGCGTCACGATTTGCAGTGGTCGGGGAGACCATCCACGGCTGTCACATGACATGTTGCAGAGAGCTGATGTCATTCGCGAGGATAGACTCAATACGATTCGGCAGTTGGCGCTGCATCTGTGGATGCAATTATCCGCACTCTTGGATATTCAAAAGTGTGTGCAAGATGGGTCCGCGGGGTCTAACGGTGGATCACAAAACGTACAGAAAAAGCATTTGTCTTGATTTGTTGCAACGTTTTGAAGACGAAGGGAGGCCTTCTTGTCCCGGATTGTGACAGGTGATGTCCGCAGCTCGTGGTCGTGCGGTAGCGTTCTCGCTTCCCGCGCCCGGGTTCGATTCCCGGCGGGTTCACGGATTTTCTGGTCAGGGATTTTCTCTGCCTCGTGATGACTGGGTGTTGTGTGATGTTCTTAGGTTAGTTAGGTTTAAGCAGTTCTAAGTTCTAGGGGACTGATGACCATAGATGTTAAGTCCCATAGTGCTCAGAGCCATTTGAACCATTTTTTGTGACAGGTGATGAAACCTGGGTTCACCATTTTGAGCCCGAAACAAAACGACAGTCGATAGAATGGCGCCATTCCCAGTCCCCACATAACAAAAAATTCAAAGCAACTGCTTCCGACGGTAAGGTCATGATAACCGGGTTCTGCGACTGTGAGGGTGCGATTCTCATTGATGTGATGCCAAGAGGCTGTACTATTAATTCAGAGGTATATGTTAACATATAAACAAAACTCAAGACACGATTCCGTCGACTTCGGCGCCGCAGCAACCCAGGAGATGTTTTGGTGCAACACGATAACGCTGGATCCCACCCAAGTCTGAGGACTGATGAACACATCGCAAAACAGGGTTGGACAGCATTACCCCATCCACCCCATAGCCCTGACCTAGCGCCTCGGACTTCCACTTGTTTGCGCCATTAAAGGATGCCGTTCGTGGAAGACATTTTGAGGACGACGAGGAAGTGATTCACACAGTGGAGCACTGGCTCCGCCACCAGGACAAGAATTGGCACCGACAGGGCATACACGCCATTGTTTCGTGCCGAAGGAAAGCCAAGAATGGTATGGAGATTACGTGGAAAAATAGGGTGTGCAGATAAAACACCGTTCTTTCGTGTGTGTAATTCTCGTTGTGTTCAATACAGAATTGTTGAAGAAAATAATGTAGTGCATTACTCTCTGGACAACCCTCGTAGAAAGAGTCTAGAAGAGTTTGAACTCTGATCTTGTATTATGTATGAGACGTCGGTCCACTCCTACACGCTGCAAACGAAACAGCAATCGAAAAGTAGCAGGTTGAAGCCAATAGTCTGGCAAAAAAAAAAAAAAAAATAAATAAATAAAAAGAACTAAAAACGTGTGTTGTGGGCCGGGCAAAATGGATCCTTCTTATACATTACTTCGCAAAGAGTAACGCAATAAAAGGCGAATTCTATGGGTGGTTTCTGGACCACCAGATTATAAATGCATGCGACGGGTCCCGCACAGCAAAGAAGAAAAACTTTCAAGAAGAAAATAGTGGTTTGGTATTGGCAAAAATGGAGAGAACTGAAGTTGGAATAACTCGAAAGTGCACCCTATTCAACAAAATTGGCGCCCATGGCTTCCACTTATTATCACTTCTAATGAGATTCTGTACGGCATCGTCTATTACTAACGCTCTCATTGAAGGGCCACAAAAAGCTGTATTCACAGCTGTTCTCTGCGCCTGGCTGACGGGTAATACATCATAAGGTAGTGTATTACTGGTAGCATAATTGGTAGGATCGTGCGTGAGCCACGGGGTGGCACACGCTTTCCGATGGGAGGGTCTAGAGTGAGCCACTGGTGGTATACGTCGGCGTGAACGTATTAAAAACTTCATGACCACTCTACTATTACAGTAAACAAATTTTTTCATCAGTTAACACATTACTTTTTGTTTTTGAATAATGTTTTAGCAAAAACACAAACATTGAAATGTAAACACATACATGTTACATAAAATGCTGTACAGTCGTTACTGCTGCACGTATTCTATTCTCGAAAAAAAAAGAATTAATAGTTTTTTCTTTTGTGAAGGAGGTCTGTTCTTCGGATCGTAGTCACTCAATCTTCGTAGAAGCCTAACTTCAGCTGGTGTTGCCACATTCTGTTATTCCATGTAGCCGGATGCTAATTCTAATGCCGCTGTTCCATCACTATCAGATTTCAAGGTGGTGCACTCCACCTACCCAGCCAGCGAGAACTAGAAAAAGTACTTTCATCTCCTTCTTCTAAGTCTTTTCGAAATAAAAGTGCGCTATCTCGAATCATCGGACAACTTA
This sequence comes from Schistocerca serialis cubense, assembly GCF_023864345.2. Classification (NCBI taxonomy): domain Eukaryota; kingdom Metazoa; phylum Arthropoda; class Insecta; order Orthoptera; family Acrididae; genus Schistocerca; species Schistocerca serialis. The sequence continues at coordinate 778,439,184 of NC_064638.1, forward strand.
TGCACCTCCTTTAGCCCGCTTCAGTAAACCACAAAAAGGGGCTTCACCAGTCTTTTCGTAATCTGATTGTTTCAAGGCTTTACAAACCATGAATCTTTATGTTTTTTTTTAGGAAAAGAAAAATATACTTTGGTAGGATATCACTGCTCTAGAGTGGTTCTGTTTCCTCGCCATTTACAGTTACTTCGCGTGCGCCAAACTCTGCCCCTGCCGTTTCTAGTCTCACCACTGTCCAAACTTTTCAGTGCTAAAACTTTCGTCTCCAAAAAACAAATTTACTCATCTCTTTTGAAGAAACGGTTCTTATATTGGCGAAAAATAGCAATAACAATAAAAATAAGACTATATATACACACCGCACTGACTTTGAGCAGACACTGGATGACTGGCGGTGGTGAAACAACAATTGCTGCTGAAGCGGACACAATTGTAAACAATATATGTGGCCGCATCTCGGCCGCTGATCACTTCCTTTCCTTACGTATTTTCGATTACATCCACGGTTTTCTTTTGATTTCTTTTAATGTACTAGTCATCCCACATACAACTCGAGCTGAAGGAGGGCTCGGATTGCGGTAGTTAGATTTTACTCTACTATGCATTGTTCACGAGTGGCTTGCGAATATTTATGTGGACATAGGTGCAGATTTGAGCCCACTGCGTTTCGCACTTGTCTGATGGAATCTAAATCGGAGGACGTTTGATATAGTGTTGAACTAAAAAGAAAATACATTGAAAACTAATCTTCACTGTGGAAAACATTTTTCATTACGAGGCAGACGAATTTCGCCCTTGACCTCATAAAAACGTATTCAAACTGGTACACCAACATTCGACGACGCCTCCCGCTTGATTTGCCTACGACGTGCTGGGCGGCCGCCTTGTTTATTCCGCCGCTGGCGCGACGCACGACGCGTGCCCACGCGGCGTCGGCGGCGGCGTCCACGTCCCACTTGTCGCGCGCGGCGCGGCCTACTTCTCACGCAGACACTTGGTCGGCAGCGGCCGGTGCTGCCATCTCGCGGCCGCCGAGTCACGCTCTACCTGCAATCTCTCCCGGCGTCTGTTGACACTACGATGCTGTGACACAAACTCCCGCTTTAGCACACAACGCGCAGACGCTGCGTCTGTAGAGATGATGTTTTACACGGGAGTTTCTATCATACCTTGTACCGGTTATTAATGTCGCCACTAATTTTAGAGTTATGTCTCCTCAAGACGTACTTCGCGAAGTTATATACGATACTGCAGTGCCTTTGATATTCCGAATTACGATGCAGTGTTCTTTCGGACATGCACTGCAATATCGTATTTGTCCACCGACACCGGGCAAGCAACTCTCAAATAAAATGTCTCCTCTATACGGGAATACACATAATGGACCTACGAGTACAGGTTGTAGGCACGTGGTTCACTACATATGGAAGTTTGGGTCGGATAGCGACCGCTAGCGATAAGCGGGAAATCCGGGTTTGAGTCCCGGTGCGGCACAAATTTTCATTGTCGGCATTGCACTGTACAGCTGATAGTTGTCCACATTCGCAAGTGAGAATATATTTCATGTATTCTCGAAGTTATAGTGGGCCATGTGCCCTTTACCTAGAGCGCTCAACCATCCTATACAGTTATCTAACACAATAAAATATCTTCGAATAAACCTCGACTGGCAACTAACTATCCAACGGAAAGCCCCAATAGCATAAAACTACAAACTAGCCGAACTTGGGGAATAAACCCCTCCACTATTTTGCACACCTACAAAGGATTGATCCAACCTAGTCTCTGCTACACAAATGTTGCATGGATCTCTGCCCCACCGAAGTTTTATAAGTCCCCCCACCCCCCCAAATTCTCGAATGCCCTGCTTTCCACCACATCCGTTTACCTTTCCCGACATGGATCCTCTACCGTCTCATGAAATTCCTATGCCTCACCACTCACATCGCCTATACTATTTATTAATTAGATTTCAATAACTATCTGTTAATCAGACATTTAAATGAATCAATTTTATGTTATTAGTATATTTCCTACTTTTATACTTTGACGATGGCGTCATATTATGAACGCTGATTGGCAGTTGTGAAATAGTGTGACAGGAAGTAGGCGGAGCCTCTGCATATTTAAGCTCGTGCTCAGCACTCATAACCATCAGTTGACTGCGTAGCAGCGAGGAGAGCTCCGCCTACCATCCTAAGGGAGCCATGGGTATAATTAATTTTATTTTATCTTGTTAAATTTTGACATCATTAGACACTTTCATTTTATTTAAAGATTGGTATCTAGTATTTCTTAAAATTTATCCACAGGTCTGATGATGGTTTTGTAGAAAGAACCGAAACCGGTTACCTATATCATTAAAACATACATGATGTGATCAAGACTGAACTTTAGTCAAAATATAACAATTAATTGATCACTGCTTTCCAAAAATGTTTACCAAAACTGACTGAGCATGCTTCAGACCAATTCAATCCTGAGCGTGCGTAGTCGCAGGATCCGCTTCACACACTGGTAACTACAAGAAGACTGCAGCCGAAGAGCGGGGTTGGGTTGCCCAGCATCATCTCCAACACCTTATGGAAAACATGCCAAGGAGTATTCAATAATGTTACAACGCACGGCACTGAATCTCATCGGGCAATATATCTTCATTTCACGGATCTGCTCTTTCGAACACAAAGCTTTTATTTTAATTATTGAATCCTTTTTTGCCGGCCGTGATGGCAAAGCGGTTCTAGGCGCTATAGTCTGGAACCGCGTGACCGCTACGGTCGCAGGTTCGAATCCTGCCTCGGGCATTGATGTGTGTGATGTCCTTAGGTTAGTTACGTTTAAGTAGTTCTAAGTTCTAGGGGACTGATGACCTCAGAAGTTAAGTCCCATAGTGCTCAGAGCCATTTTGAATCCTTTTTGTTCAAATAAATGTTTCTTTTTTAGTTTCGTAATGCTTATTTTGACATTTCCTGCTCCCCCTGAAACTAAGAACACACATATCCCTAGATATGTAGGTGATGCAAAACATTTTTTTGAGTTGTTTACTTGGCGAGAGGTTCATGTGGTGTACGTCACACAAAGACGGACCAGTATACCTCAGTATATGTCAAGTAAATCATTCACTGAATGATTAATAAATCTGGGGAAGTACAGTCATATGACAAAAATACCATCGCCGATATGATCGATCATTGCGGTTGCATCATCCTCGATCTCCTAGACGGTCATTTCTATGATCGATCCCAGTAATGTGCAGTTCATCTGTCACGATAACCGGATACAAGATAGTAATGCGGCATATTGTAAACTATAGCTCCAGTGTTAGGATTTATTATCAAATAGACCTGACAGTAAACGACAAAAGAAAACGGAAGCGTCTCTAAGATATTAGCAGACCGGTGTAGCCTGTAAAGAAGTTCAGAGAGATGACTTAGACAAAATTTTTAGTTGGTGTGACTAATGGCAGCTTGCTCTAAATGTACAAAAATGCAAGTTAATGCGAAATAATACGAAAAACAGTCATATAACGTCCGAATACAGCATTACTATGTGAAGCTTGGCACAGTCACTTCGATTAAATATCTGAGGAGCGGTATGAAATGGAATGAGCACTTCAGGTTGGTAGTAGGGAAGGTGACTGCTCGACATCCTTTTGTTGGGAGAAGTTTGGGAAAGTATAGCTCATCCACGAAGGAGGCGGCGTATAGAACGCTAGTACGGCCCGTTCTTGAGTAATCTTCGAGTGTTTGGGAGTACTCTTCGAGTGTTTGGGATTCCCTCCAGGTCAGATTGAAGGCAGACTTAGAAGCGATTCAGAGACGGGCTGCTAGATTTTTACCGGTGGATTTAATCAGCACGCAAGTATTACGGAAATGCTTCGTGAACTCAAATGGGAATACTTGGAGGGAAGACGATGCTCCTGCCGCAAGGAAATATTGCGCAAATTTAGAGAACCGGTATTTGAGGCCGACTCCAGAATGATTCTACTGCCGCCAATGTATATTTCGCCAAACGACCACGAAGATAAGATACGGAAAATTAGGGCTCCTACGGAGGCTTTCCGACAGTCGTTTTTCCCTCGCTGTATTTGCTATTCGAACAGGAGAGGAAATGACTAGCAGTGGTACTAAGACTGGAGTGTGTATATTAATGTAGATGTAGAGGCTGGTCACCGTGTCTAGAAACGTTTCAGATGTTAGTGATATCGGTATTGATACCAAGTATTCGATCATTTCACAGCATAGTAAAAAATACCAGAGTTACGGTATCTGACGTATCGAATGGTGCTGGGGAAAAGAGTAAACTTTCACTACTAATTAGTAAATATTAATGCATCGTCCGTCCAAAAAGTTCCGAGACTGATTTTATTTCTGGGGTATAAGCATCTCTAGCGTGGTAACTACGGAAATCTGTGGTAAGGACTATGGGAGCAAACTACTGAGGTCATCGGTCCCTACAGTGCGGGTGGCCCCGGCGGAGGTTCGAGTCCTCCCTGGGGCATGGGTGTGTGTGTTTGTCCTTAGGATAATTTAGGTTAAGTAGTGTGTACGCTTAGGGGCTGATGACTTTAGCAGTTAAGTCCCATAACATAATATTTCACATACACATCGGTCCCTAGGCTTACGCACTACTTAATCTAACATAAAGTAACATACGCTAAGGACGACACACACATCCATGCCCGAGGGAGGACTCGAATCTCCGATCGGGGGGAGCCGCGTGAACCGTGATAATACGCCTGAGACCACACGGCTACCCCGCGCGGCGCGGTAACTATGGTAGCAGCTTGAACTAACAACTGTAAACAACAGATGTGCATTCGACCAGTTAGTTCAGTGCAGGCAGTTTTAAGTAGTAGATATGCTGCCGTTATGCGTCAACGTTGTTGTGTCACAAAAGCGCTGGAGCAACATCTTTAAAGCAAGTGTTCAGGACATTCTCAAGAATGTTTTCAAGAAGAGAGAAGTATGTGAAAAGTTTGTCCCGCACACCTTGACTTCCGAACAAAAACAACGACGCATAGACACCTACCGCGACTTGCTTGAAATGCAACATTCGGACAATTCTTTTTTAGAAATAAATGGTCACATGTGACGAAACTTTGTGTTAGCAATACGAACATACCACAAGTTGGCAAACAACTGAAACTTACATGAGAGGTCAATGCAACCTAAACGATACTCAACGCAATATGACGTATGAGTAGAACTTTTCCGACAGTTTCACTTTCTGTGCGTCGTTCTCAAGTGAGAGGAGACTACGAAGAATACCTGAATCATGAAAACCATCGTCTTAACTTTTCTCAGTTTTTTTTATTAACCCAGTCTCAAACTTTCTGAACTGACGGAATATGTCTGAAGTAACCACAGCCTATAGTGAACAATATTTTTGCAATATATTGCAATAATGTTAAGTGTGTACCTAGGTAAAGGAAGGTGTTAATAACTTCATAAAAATGTATTCTTCAAGAAACTTTTCATCTCCTGGGTGACTAAAGGACCAGAAATCTGAGAATCCCCTTTCCTATGCATAGTAGCTGAAGGGAGATCCCTTCTTCACTAGGAACTCAGCTAAAGGAGAATCGCAGCATTTCGCAAATCGTGCATGCTCAGGGCGCTGGGCAAAGGCTGGACTGATCAGAAGTGAATTCTGTGCAAAGGCTTCTGGTATCTGTGTAGAGTACTGACGGGTGTTTCGAATTACTGGGACAATGAAGAAAGAAAAATCTTTAGGAACTAGCGTTCTTGTAGCTGTTAAAAAAAATCATATGGAAACTATCAGAAAAACTGCTCCGTCCATGCTTGAGCGCTAGTTATAACAACTATTCTGATTCACGCTACCGTTGCTGTAACTACTGTACATCGAAAGTCAGAGAAACCCTAAACCATAAAAGAAAGAAAAAAAAGAATTTCGACAAGTCACGTAAGGTAAGTTCAAAGGGAAACGAAGAAATTAATTCAAGATGCGAAGACAAGATGGAATTTATCTTATTATGAGTTCAAAAGATTCCTAGAAAGGAAATTGGTGAGCACCGGTTTGCTGATTTGTGCGTCAATCGCGTAAATCTCATCAGCTGCTGAGTATTTTACAGTATCGAAAATAATTCCAGCCAGGATATATTTCACTGCACACCCGAGTAGTCTGAGCCGAAACAACCACGACACAGCAGGCGCGCGCCTCTACTATGAGCCGGCGGTCCGGAAAAAGTGTTTCCCGCGGTGCGGCTGCGAGGCTGGCGAACATCTGCGCGGGCAGAACAGAACGGTACCGCCGAGTCGCGGGGCGGCTGCCTAACGGGAAGAGCCGCTTTCCTGCCGCCTCGCCCGGAATGCCCGAGCGGATAACTTTCCTCCGGATGCGGGCAGCACTGCAGATGGACGCCGACTGCAGCCCGCGTCCTGCGTGAGCTCACTTCGCGGCAAACTGCAGCTGCCACGCGGGAAACGCGAGCCCGCCTAACATAATGGTGACACCCCGGGGTGTGTGCGGACGAGAGCTGTAAGAACAGCCTGCTGGGATGAACAGACTAATCACCAGCAGATCCAGCCTGGCACAGGTGTAAAGAAAGCATAAGAAAGCCAATCTTCGAGTTCCGTTCATACGAGGCAATCGGGACCTATTGACCACCGTGTCAGCCTCTGCCAATAGCGTCATTTGCACGCGCAATAAGGGGCATGGGATCAGTGCACCGTTCTCGCAGTCATTGTCGAGTTTATAACGTTGGACCCACAACTTTTCAATGAAGTAACTCCTCAGCTGGCCTCACGAGGCTGGAGGCAACACCTTACAGTTCTCAAACCATGGAAAAGTCCCCGGCGGTCTCTAGAACCGATACCGAGTCCTATGCATATCAGCCAAATACGTTGAAGACTGAGTGAGCTACGGAGGTGGACAGGGGTGTGAAAAGCGGTTGAAAAGTCTGGCGCTCAGGATGCTCCAGAAGTAGAAAGAAGATACAAACGTGTGTGGCAAGAACTTAGAAAATCGGCCGTGCCCTTTCAGAGGAAGCATCCCGGCATTTGAATGGAGCGATTTATACGGAAATCACGGAAAACCTAAATCTGGATGACCGGACGCGGGTTTGAACCGTCGTCCTCCCGAATGTGAGTCCAGTGTGCTACCCAATGCGTCATCTCGCTCTGTACGTCATTTGGGGATAACTGTGGACATGTCACACGGGGGTGACTGTTGGTCTGGTACAAGAAATAAATTCATGGCCCGGTAGCTAGGTCGGCAAGTGGTATTTCGCGAGTGAAACCTACGTTACGCTGTCATTCGAACTGTTATCTTGCATTTTTAGTCCTGGACATTGATTTTGGAACGCTGATTGTGTCTTTAAGAAGACTCTGGCTTTGTTCACAGGTATTGATTTGGGCTCAGGTTACATGCAGCCGTCACATTAGCACTCGGCTGTCACCTTAGCGTCGTTTTCGGTATCCACATGCTACGTGGTTTGCGGCAGTTAGCTGCCTTGTTTGTGCCCGTCTATCACACAAAAGTTAACAGCAAAACACAAGAGCTTCTCCACTGCCTCATTTCATAACAAAATTCCCTCAGTGCATCTAATTTAATTAGACTCCATTACCTTCGCTTTACTCATCAGGTACCAATTAAAATGAGTGTTGGGCGGGTATATTTGGCTCGTCCATGCTGTTGTTACTTCTCTCGACGATTATACAGAGGGGTCCCAAAAAATGTATCCACTGTTTAAAAGTCCATAACTTGCAAACTAATTGACGGAGTTGTCTCATTTTTGGTGAAAGTGTAGCTTAAAGTCCAACTTAAAGATATCATTGTAGGTGTTCTAAATGGTCACCATTAACATCCACACACAAACGATGCCGCCGAACTGCAGCACGAACTACTGACTGCAACGTGTTCAGTTGGATATTTGCACATGAATGTACGATGGATTCTCGAAGTTCATCCAATGTGAGTGGCTTTTGTCGATAAACGACGTCCTTTAGTGTTCCCCACAGGTAAAAGCCCGGAGGAGTTAGGTCTGGGGAACGTGGTGGATACTCCACAGCACCTCTACGCCCTATCCATCTTCCTGGAAGATTTTCGTCGAGATACGCCCTAACACGATTTTGGTAGTGGGCTGGGGCATCATCTTATTGAAAGTAAACTCTTCCGTCTCCATAAAAGTCTTGGATGGCAGCTAAAATGGATGTCTGAAGCTTCTGCAGGTATACCTCACCGGTAACTGTGCCGTCAAAGAAGAATGGCCCAATCAAGCCCCTGTAAGACAACCCACACTACACATTTACTCCTGGCAAATTCACGGCTTTGTCTACATGGACGTTCGGATTTTCGGCGGCCCAGTGGATGCAATTGTGGCAATTTACTGTACCTTTGAGTTTGAACTGTGCCTCATCAGACCATACAATCATCTCTGCAAACTCTTCATCGTTGCGCACCATGTTAGTAAACCACTCGCAGTACTCCATTCTACGATTTGGGTCGTCCTCGTTCATTGCGTGTAGCAATCGTGGGATGTAGTACTTCCACTTTGCGGTCTTCAAAATTCGCCGAACACTTGAGCGACTCACTCCAGTTTCACGGGCACACTGTCTCACAGACTTCTGTGGTGAGCGAGTGAATTGTTGTAACACACGACGGGGGTTAGCTGGACTTACAGTTCGTCCAGATCGTTGTTTGTGTACATCTTTAACACAGCCTTCGGCTTCAAATTTGTCTCGAATGCGAAGAATCGTTAAACGTGTCGGTGGCTCTGTTTGATACTCATTTCGCCATTGCCGTTAAACCTCATTAATGTTTTCGTACTTAAAATACCATTTCAAAACTGACTTCCTTTCATCGAATGTAAGCCTTGCGCCAGCCATCTTAACTCGAGTAACTAGGTGCTACTAAGAACAAAACACTGACTATCTGGCGACTGTCATCTGACAAAACAAAACAACGCAATACAATGCTTGTGTGGTGATTGCCGGAACTACAAACTATTACACTACCAAAGATGAGACAACTGCGTGAATTAGTTTGCCAGTTATGGGCTTTTAAACAGTGGATACATTTTTTTGGACCCCTCTGTAGTACATACCGACTCCTTATTTCATTCTACGCTGCTCCTCAGTCCCATCTTCAACAACGGAAACTCATAAACTGTGTGCAGTTGCACCGAATTACAACCACGTCACCGGCCAGTAAACTCGCCCGTGCCGCCACATATCCCGGAAGATACGTGAGCCCGTAACGCATAGCAATGGGACTATTCACCCATCTGAGTGTACCTTCGGAGTACCCCAGAAAAATCTATGTCTGCGGTTTGCGTTGTTATAATGTTAGCTTTCTGGATCGCCCTTCGTGCTAAGCATTTTATTTATCCTACCCGCACTAGATTCCGCGATGTTTTATCGTCATTATACACAGAGGTGACAAAAGTCATGACATAGTGATAGGCACATATATAGATGGCCGTAGTATCGCGTACACAGGGTATAAAAGGGTAGCGCATGGGCAGGGCGACTCATGTGAAAAGATTTCCGACGTCATTATGGACGCACGTCGAGAATTAACAGACTTTGAACACGGAATGGTAGTTAGCGCTAAACGCATGGGACATTCCGATTCGGAAAAAGTTAGGGAATTCAATTTTCCGAGATCCACAGTGTCAAGGGTGTGGTGAGAATACCAAATTCAGGTATTACCTCTCATCATGGACAACACAGTGGCCGGCCGCCACCACGTAACGACTGAGAGCAGCGGCGTTTGTGTACAGTTGTCAGTGCTAACAGGTAAGCACCACTGCGTGCAATAACCGCAGAAAACAATGTCGAACGTATCCGTTGTGACAGTGCGGCGAAATCTGACGGCAAAGGGCTATGGCAGCAGACCACCAACGCGAGTGCCAACAGCACGAAATTCACTGCAGCAACTCTGCTGGGCTCGTGATCATATCGTTTGGACCCTAGACTGCTGGAAAACCTTGGGCTGTTCGGATGAGTCTCGATTTCGGTTCTAAGAGTTGATGATAGGGTTCGAGAATGGCGCAGACCCCACGAAGCCATGGACTAAAGTTGTCAACAAGGCACTGTGCAAGGTCGTGGTGGCTCCATAATGATGTGGGCTGAGTTTACATGAAATGGACTGGATCCTCTGGTCCAAATGAACCGATCGTTGACTGGAAATTGTTATGTTCGGCTACTTGGAGACCATTTGCAGCAATTCATAGACTTCATGTTCTCAAACAACGATGCGCCTTGTCACCGGGAAACAATTGTTCGCGATTGATTTGGAGAACATTCTGGACAGTTCGAGATAATGATTTGGCCACCCAGATCGCTCGACATAAATCCCAAAGAACATTCGTGGGACATAATCGTGAGGTCAGTTTGTACACAAAATTCTACACGGCACGACTTTCGCAATTATGGACGGCTGCAGAGGCAGCATGGCCCAGTATTTCTGCAGGGGGCTTCCAGCGACGTATTGAGATCATATCACGTCGAGTTGCTGCACTAGGCTGGGGGCCGGGCAAAAGGAGGTCCGAGGGTATTTGGAGGTATCCGATGACCTCTGTCACCTCACTCTAAGGTTTGCATTCTGCCAAGACATAAAATACGAAATATTAATCGTCCATGGACATTTTTAAATTTTCTTTTTGTGGGGGAGGGGTGGGTCCATAACCTGAACGTGTTTTGAGAATGAAAACGTGATACTGGTAGCCTACATTAATATTTTCTTTTATTGGCCAGTTTCAACCTTCGGTCATTCTTAAGTATGTATCTTAAGTTTCCAGCTTCATTTTACTTTATAATGTACCAGCGACATATTGTACTGTAAAATGAAGCTGGAAGCTTAAGATACATGCTTGAGAATGACCAAAGGTTGAAATTGGACAGTCACACAGATAATAAAAAAAGACATCCTACCTGGAACGTGTTTTCATTCTCCAGTCCATGGATATCTTCACTGTACATGAAAATAGGATACATAGTTTCAGATATTACAGACTCACTAGCTTCCACAATTTGAAATGTTTACTTGACCACATTAGGTACGTGGACACTTGGTTTATCCGTACGTGAGCTGTTATAGTCTACAGTCATGTCGAAATTAGTAGTAAAGTACGATAATGGCAGCTTTTTGGTGGTGTAAGAATGTGTTTCATACAATTTCTCGATACTAAACAACATATTCTTGCTCTTTCAGAGCATGACGGCATGTTCTTGGAAGAGCAAAGCTCTTTTCGTTCGAACCTCTCTTTCTACTGCAGTTGCGGTGGTCTGTGATTAAAATTAAAGGACCTCACACACTGCAAAAACAGAGTGAAACTCTAGGCGTGAAGAGTAAAAGATAATGAGCAGTCCTCGGGCCTACTAAGTAGTGAGAAAATTACACGGAGCGGAGAGGCGCAAATAGACAAACTGCGGCGCTGCTTTCACTCCAGCGTGGGACCGAGCGCATCACAAATGCGTGTTGCAGGAGTGTGCGCCGTCTTGTTCAGACACAGCAGTAAACCACGAGGCCGGCATACAACACATGTCGATGCGAACGTCTGGTGTGACCGTCCACAGTGACGAGGATATGCGTATGAGTTTTTATGTTCCGCCTTCTTTCGTTCTTCTCCTTTGTTTTATAACATGCCGTGTCACTACATAAATACACTACTGGCCATTAAAATTGCTACAGCAAGAAGAAATGCAGATGATAAACGTGTATTCATTGGACAAAAGTGTTATACTAGAACTGACATGTGATTACATTTTCATGCAATTTGGATGCATAGATCCTGAGAAATCAGTACCCAGAACAACCACCTCTGGCCCTAATAACGGCTTTCATACGCCTGGGTATTGAGTCAAACAGAGCTTGGATGGCGTGTACAGGTACAGCTGCCCAGGCAGCTTCAACACGATACCACAGTTCTACATCTACATCTACGTCCATACTCCGCAAGCCACCTGACGGTGTGTGGCGGAGGGTACCTTGAGTACCTCTATCGGTTCTCCTCTCTGTTCCAGTCTCGTATTGTTCGTGGAAAGAAGGATTGTCGGTATGCTTCTGTGTGGGCTCTAATGTCTCTGATTTTATCCTCATGGTCCCTTCGCGAGATATACGAAGGAGGCAGTAATATACTGCTTGACTCTTCGGTGAAGGTATGTTCTCGAAACTTCAACAAAAGCCCGTACCGACCTACTGAGCGTCTCTCCTGCAGAGTCTTCCACTGGAGTTTATCTATCATCTCCGTAACGCTTTCGCGATTACTAAATGATCCTGTAACGAAGCGCGCTGCTCCCCGATGGATCTTCTCTATCTCTTCTATCAACCCTATCTGGTACGGATCCCACACTGCTGAGCAGTATTCAAGCAGCGGGCGAACAAGCGTATTGTAATTACTTCCTTTGTTTTCGGATTGCATTTCCTTAGGATTCTTCCAATGAATCTCAGTCTGGCATCTGCTTTACCAACGACCGAAGAAACGCAGAAATACTGAATTCAGTGTTCCGAAACTGTTTCACTGCGGAAAATCGTAACACGGTCCCTGACTTCAGCCGTCGCACGGACGCCAAAATGGAAAATATTGAAATAAACGATATCGGAATTGAAAAACAACTGCTATCACTTAGTAGCGGAAAAGCATCCGGACCAGACGAGATACCCTTAAGATTCTACAGTGATTATGCTAAAGAACTTGCCCCCTTTCTATCAGCAATTTATCGTAGATCGCTGGAAGAACGTAAAGTACCTAGAGACTGGAAGAAAGCGCAGGTCGTTCCCATTTTCAAGAAGGGTCATAAATCAGATGCGAATAATTATAGGCCTATTTCGCTTACGTCAATCTGTTGTAGAATAATGGAACATGTTTTGTGTTCTCGTATTATGACGTTCTTAGATAATACAAATCTCCTTCATCATAACCAACATGGATTCCGCAAACAGAGATCATGTGAAACTCAACTCGCCCTATTTGCCCAAGAAATTCACAGTGCCGTAGACACTGGCGAGCAGATTGATGCCGTATTCCTGGACTTCAGGAAGGCATTTGATACGGTTCCGCACTTACGTTTAGTGAAAAAAATACGAGCTTACGGAATATCGGACCAGGTTTGTGATTGGATTCAGGATTTCCTAGAAGAAAGAACACAACATGTCATTCTTAACGGTTCAAAATCTGCAGATGTAGAGGTAATTTCGGGAGTACCGCAGGGAAGCGTGATAGGACCTTTATTGTTTACAATATACATAAATGACTTAGTTGACAACATCGGTAGCTCCGTGAGGCTATTTGCAGATGACACGGTTGTCTACAAGAAAGTAGCAACATCAGAAGACTCGTACGTACTCCAGGAGGACCTGCAGAGGATTAATGCATGGTGCGACAGCTGGCAGCTTTCCCTAAACGTAGATAAATGTAATATAATGCGCATACATAGGGGCAGAAATTCATTCCAGTACGATTATGCCATAGGTGGTAAATCATTGGAAGCGGTAACGACCGTAAAATACTTAGGAGTTACTATCCGGAGCGATCTGAAGTGGAATGATCACATAAAACAAATAGTGGGAAAAGCAGGCGCCAGGTTGAGATTCATAGGAAGAATTCTAAGAAAATGTGACTCATCGACGAAAGAAGTAGCTTACAAAACGCTTGTTCGTCCGATTCTTGAGTATTGCTCATCAGTAGGGGACCCTTACCAGGTTGGATTAATAGAAGAGATAGACATGATCCAGCGAAAAGCAGCGCGATTCGTCATGGGGACATTTAGTCAGCGCGAGAGCGTTACGGAGATGCTGAACAAGCTCCAGTGGCGGACACTTCAAGAAAGGCGTTACGCAATACGGAGAGGTTTATTATCGAAATTACGAGAGAGCACATTCCGGGAAGAGATGGGCAACATATTACTACCGCCCACATATATCTCGCGTAATGATCACAACGAAAAGATCCGAGAAATTAGAGCAAATACGGAGACTTACAAGCAGTCGTTCTTCCCACGCACAATTCGTGAATGGAACAGGGAAGGGGGGATCAGATAGTGGTACAATAAGTACCCTCCGCCACACACCGTAAGGTGGCTCGCGGAGTATAGATGTAGATGTAGATGTATATGATCATTCCATTTTAAATCACTCCTAATGCGTACTCCCAGATAATTTATGGAATTCTTCCAGTTGCTGACCTGCTATATTGTAGCTAAATGATAAGGGATCTATCTTTCTATGTATGCGCAGCACATTGCACTTGTCTACATTGAGATTCAATTGCCATTCCCTGCACCATGCGTCAATTCGTTGCAGATTCTCCTGCATTTCAGTACAATTTTCCATTGTTACAACCTCTCGATATACCACATCATCATCCGCAAAAAGCTTCAGTGAACTTAAGATGTCATCCACAAGGTCATTTATGTAAATTGTGAATAGCAACGGTCCTACGACACTCCCCTGCGGCACACCTGAAATCACTCTTACTTCGGAAGACATCTCACCATTGAGAATGACATGCTACGTTCTGTTATCTAGGAACTCTTCAATCCAATCACACAATTGGTCTGATAGTCCAAATGCTCTTACTTTGTTCATTAAACGACTGTGTGGAACTGTATCGAACGCCTTGCGGAAGTCAGGAAACACGGCATCTACCTGTGAACCCGTGTCTATGGCCCTCTGTGTCTCGTGGACGAATAGCGCGAGCTCGGTTTCACACGACCGTCTTTTTCGAAACCCATGCTAATTCCTACAGACTAGATTTCTAGTCTCCAGAAAAGTCGTTATACTCGTGTTCCAAAATTCTACAACTGATCGACGTTAGAGATATAGGTCTATAGTTCTGCACATCTGTTCGACGTCCCTTCTTGAAAACGGGGATGACCTGTGCCCTTTCCCAATCCTTTGGAACGCTACGCTCTTCTAGAGACCTACGGTACAACGCTGCAAGAAGAGTAGTGACTGGCGTATTGTGACGAGCCAGTTGCTCGGCCACCATTGACCAGGCGTTTTCATTTGGTGAGAGATCTGGAGAATGTGCTGGCCAGGGCAGCAGTCGAACATTTTCTGTATCCAGAAAGGCCCGCACAGGACCTGCAACACGCGGTCGTGGATTATCCTGCTGAAATGTAGGGTTTCGCAGGGATCGAATGAAGGGTAGAGCCACGGGTCGTAACACATCTGAAATGTAACGTCCACTGTTCAAAGTGCCGACAATGCGAACAAGAGGTGACCGAGACGTGTAACCAATGGCAGCCCTTACCATCACGCCGGGCGATAAGCCAGTATGGTGATGACGAATACACACTTCTAATGTGCGTTCACTGCGATATCGCCAAACACGGATGCAACCATCATGATGCTGTAAACAGAACCTGGATTCATCCGAAAAAATGATGTTTTGCCATCCGTGCTCCCAGGTTCGTCGTTGAGTACGCCATCGCAGGCACTCCTGTCTGTGATGTAGCGTCAAGGGTAACTGCAGCCATGGTCTCCGAGCTGATAGTCCACGCTACTGCAAACGTCGTCGAACTGTTCGTGAAGATGGTTATTGTCTTGCAAACGTCCCCATGTGTTGACTCAGTGATCGAGACGTGGCTGCACGATCCGTTACAGCCATGCGGATAAGATGCCTGTCATCTCGACTGCTAGTGATACGAGGCCGTTGGGATCCAGCACAGCGTTCCGTATTACCCTCCTGAACCTACCGATTCCATATTCTGCTAACAGTCATTGGATCTCGACCAACGCGAGCAGCAATGTCGCTATACGATAAACCGCAATGGCGATAGGCTACAATCCGACCTTTATCAACGTCGGAAACGTGATGGTACGCATTTCTCCTCCTTACACGAGGCATCACAACAACGTTTCACCAGGCAACGCCGGTCGACTGCTGTTTGTGAATGAGAAATCGGTTGGAAACTTTCCTCATGTCAGCACGTTGTAGGTGTCGCCACCGGCACCAGCCTTGTGTGAATCCTCTGAAAAGCTAATCATTTGCATATCACAGGATATTCTTCCTGTCGGTTAAATTTCGCGTCTGCAGCACGTCATCTTCGTGTTGTAGCAATTTTAATGACCAGTAGTGTACTAAACTTAGTTTTATGAGAAAGTATGTCCTACCATGTTAGGAGTGAAATTACCAAAATAGGTATTGAAGTGCACGTCGTCTTACGATTATTTTTCAATAGAATTAGATAGAAATTTTCTCAACGTGGAAGACACAGAAGTCATCCAGTGTAACGATCTTTAGCCAAGACTGAGAGCTTGGAGGTTCCATCTCCTATTGCCAGTCTGGTTCTCCCATGTACTGTTGACCCAAAAATGATAGCACAAGTGAAAAGTAAACAACGAGAAATATTGCCAATATTACGTTTTTCATAGAAATTCGTAAAACGGCACGGGAGATTTGTTTGATAATTAAACGATTAACCTCTTGAATAGTTATTTTTTTCACCGGCGGGCGGCTTTGTACCAATTCTCGAACTGCCTCTTGAGGTTGTACAAGTAGATCAATTGGCTCGTAGAACTGGAAAATAATGCGGACTGTGTAATGTCCTGTGGACGGTTTTCACTGAGCGAAAGAGCAACATAGCTGCTATCCATACAACTCTGTTGTACGAACTACGTATACAGCTGTAACAACACCTGTCGGTGACGCATGTAACTATTCCGCCGAGAAAAGAATTTGGATCCTTCCACAGCGTCGGCCAAATCCAGAAAAAAACAAAAATAACTCGCATATATCTGCGTGCATCCCGTGAAAACAGCATTGTAGTACTGAATTTTTTGTAGTTGCTGATTCCTATATTGTTTTTGGAACAATAATGTATTTCTCGGATAGTTCCCTAAAGCCTACCGTGTGAGAGGCAGGATTTCGTACTGCTAATGCCGGATGCGGTTCCAGACCTGCTCCTGTCAGTACACTAACCTGTGTACGGCACAGGTTACCTAGCTCTCACTCCATTCAGAGAGAGTGCGATGAATAATTGCAACAAAGTACTGTTTGTGCGAAATGTATACAGCAGGCAGTGTGTGACATAACACTTTGGCAGAAACCTTAGAGTGACTCTTCTCAAGTGACTCTTCTCATGATGTTTATTCAGCTTTTCCGTGTCGTTGTTGCAAAGACTAAACGCACCATTCATCATCGCGCAGTTTCCCTTTAATGTTTTTCGTCTTTATCAATTCTAAACTTCTTAGGTTATTCGTAGCAATCTTGTTCTCATCATACTGATTGGCATAAACCAGAATTTGTCATTTCTCCTCCCACTACAAGACTGAAGTGATCATTCAGTCCTATAAACTTTGAATTCCCACCTCTGTATGTTCCTTTATGTGGCCTACTCTAACCATTCAGCACTGATGAACCAGTAGCAGCCGGTTAGAGTCCTGGTGATGGATGACATTCTCGTCACCAATGTTTGGCCGTCCAAGAGAGCTCAATTCCTGATCTATATCTGTACTGTGCAAGCCACCTTACTGTCTCTGGCGGAGAGTTCTTATGGTGCCACTATCATTTTCACAAATTATTACTGCAGATAGGCAATTTCGGTTCCCTTGAAAACAGTCAGAGCTGTAGACTGGTGGTCACCAACCTACCCTGGAGAGATAAAGAAACTGGTACACCTGCCTAATATCGTGTAGGGTCCCCGCGAGCACGCAGAAGTGCCGGAACCAGACGCGGCGTGGACTCGATTAATGTCTGAAGTAGTGGGGGAGGCAACTGACACCATGAATCCTGCAGGGCTGTCCATAAATCCGTAAGAGTACGAGGTGGTGGAGACCTCTTCTGAACAGCACGTGCAAGGCAGCCCAGATCGCTCAGTACCGTTCATGTCTGGGGAGATGGTGAAGCCAGCCTCATTAGCGAGAAGACTCAACGAGGCGTGCTACTAAGATTAAAGGACGCCTATTGCACTACCCCGTCTGATGCTTTGTTAGTAGTTCTAGGAATATGCCCACAGGACTTAGAAATTATGAAAATGGGAGTCCTTTACTGGTTAACGAAAGGCAATGAAATGGAAGTATGAAGGATACTTTAAACTGGGACCAGTTCGAAAAAGTTAATTCGAGATCGCATATTACAACTGTGTAAAAATGAGCCGGTTCTCCAGGCACAGGCATGAGAACATACGAATTTCTCCCTAACGTCAGGAACAGATTAAAAACGCACCGAATGGATTGCTACACAACCAGACTGACCATGGCCCGTGTGCTACGTATCTGTACAAAATCAAAAGACAGATGAATGGTAGCTGTACCTGCGGCAGTATGGCCACTCCAGAACTCACGTTGTGGGACTGCGCGCTCTACGAAGAGCTGCGGATAATGAACGTCACATATTAAAGATGTTGAATCCCAAAGCAGAACTAAGGAGCGAGTCGACCTGGCGCATTCTGGACGATACTGCAGCCGCAGTATCCAGGAAGGCATTGAATAACGCATGAGCATGCTGCAGTCCCGGCTAGACAACATTCTCTGTAGGTGAAGAGACGATAACTGAGGTCGCCGATCATCGAGTGAAATAGAATGAACTGATTGCTCAGTATGAGAGGAGGTACTGGCTGAATTAATGCTGTGAGGACGGGCCGTGAGTCGTGCTTGGGTAGCTCAGTCGGTAGAGCACTTGCCCACAAAAGGCAAAGGTCCCGAGTTGGAGTCTCGATCCGGCACACAGTTTTAATCTGCCAGGAAGTTTCATCGAGTGAAATAGTTTCCCAAGAATTTTCGTTGCGTTGGTGCTATCGATCATTGAAGTGTAGACGTTAAGACGTAACAGTGATTGATGGAATTGCTTGCTTTAGTGAAAACGCTACTGATGTGCTGTCCGACGTCCAAGGAATCCAGCAATGGCTGTTGGCCGGGGTAGTGTGAGGGCGGATGCAGTAACGGAAACACCCGTCCACAGATTAAATGCACCAAAATAAATAAAAAAAAAAACAGATTCTGTAGTGCTTACAGTAGTATTAGTAGTGTGATAACTGATTAAAGGTTTTATTATAGTTTTATAGTAGTAGAAGTAGTTAGATTAAAAAATATTTTGTAGTAGTACAAGTAGGTGTAGTATTGAAAAAATTAAGTGTGAGAAATAAATAATTAAAACATAAATTTATTATTATCGAAGAAAATGTGATTTCGGTGGCCTATTTTAGCTTTTCATGTAAGAGGCTGTAATTGTAAAGAATGAATAAATATTGTTTTCTCTCTTGCCTTTTCCGTTCGTGAATAGTAAAAAAATGTAAATGTGCTAAGGCATTGCTGGCTGGAATATCCCAAGGAGTGAACTCAGCCGCCTGTTGGAACGGGTGTTCTCCCTCCGAGCACATTGTCCTCTCCCCTTGCAGATATGTGAGATGTGTGTTGGATGTGTATTTGTAGAATTAGGTGACTAATGGATGCGTGTATAGAGTAACGTTTGTAATGCAGCTGTCTGTATCGAATTGGACAGAAAGGAAATTTATTACTGAATTAAGAGAAAAATGTTGTTTGTAGGACTGTAAAGCTGTAGCAAACAAGTCTGAAGACAACAACAACATGCAGACGAATTGTTATTTGTAAGTACTGCAAATGACAATGGTCGCAACCTGTATCCCCAAGGAAGTTCTTGTGTCTGTTTCTTTCCCATCTGAGTGAGGTAACAGCAAAGTAAACTCACCTCTAATAACATTTATGAAGCATTCAAAACCCGATTAAGAGTGCACCTTTGAACAAATTGAGATGTACAATGGACGTCATGTCGTGTGGCACAAAGCGTTCTTCATTTAGATTAAACAGCGCTATCGTAACGGGACGTTACAGTCACACCACATTAAGCATTCCCGACGAGATTCTATTAATAATTATTACCTCGACAATGAATTATTCACTGCAATTTGGAAGGAAAGAAGTACAGTTCTCATAAGCAATTTCGGCATCGCAAAAAACAAATGGCTGAAGACGCGACAGAAGAATTTCGTACTCTTCTTGCAGTTTCGTGCAGAACGATTTGTAAAGAATATTCAGAATGTATTTTTATTTTATGCTTGATCAGTGTAACTGTTACTATTACTTCTACGCCGGCCGGTTTGGCCGAGCGGTTCTAGGCGCTTCAGTCTGGAACCGCGCGACCGCTACGGTCGCAGGTTCGAATCCTGCCTCTGGCATGGATGTGTGTTTTGTCCTTAGTTTAGGTAGGTTTAAGTAGGTCTAAGTTCTAGGGGACTGATGATCTCAGATGTTAAGTCCCATAGTGCTCAGAGCCATTTGAACCATTTTGAACTTCTACCTCAATCTGCAAGACAGATGATTCCTTACAGCCTAAAATTCGCTATTCGACACTGGAAAGTGCGACTTGTCACAGCAGTTCCATTTAGCAGGACGAGAGGCCATTTGACTCGAGGCTGCCGCCCAGTGATGCTACGTGGACTCGACCTTTGGGGGCCTAGTTGCGCGAGACGTGTGTCCCACCAGCAGGCGTGACCCCGTTGGGACCTGCTAGCGGCTCATCCGCGCTGCCGCATTCCACAGTCGCCTGAATGTTGCGACTGACTAGCACAACGCGGAAACACATTTCACGTATGACATGCATAGGTCACCTATCTAATTGGTTCTGTAGCCCGACTCATATAAAACTGAAGAGGATTCAATAAGTAAGTGACATTAAATCTGTCTGCTCAAGTTCTTTGCTCTGGGTACCCTTAGTGCCTTGGCTGGAGAAGACCAGGTACATTTTGCGTTCCTGGACTTTCGAAAAGCTTTTTATTCAGTATCACATCGGCACCTTCTAAGATACATTCCTATATCTAGATCTACATGTGTAACATCTCCATTTACATACATATTCTGCAAACCACTGCCACATGCACGATACTGAGCATCAGGCATTGTATCTCAAGCTGGGGTTTATTCCTGGTCCAGTCACGTGTGGAGTGGGGGAATGATGACTACTTAAATGTCTCTGCGCACTGTTATCAGCATAATCTTGTCTTAGCGATTCTTATGGGATAGGGGGATGAAGAACGTCTCCAGATTCTTCGCCTGATACTGGTACTTGCAACATTGCAAGTAGACTTTTATTAAGTATTTGAGGTCTGTCTTCAAGGGTCTTCTAAATAAAGTTTGTCAACATCTATATCACGCTCCTTCCTGAGTCAGATAAAACTGTGAGCATTCGTGCTGCTCTTCTGTCCTATTTGGTACTTGGGCAATAGTCTAAGGTGAGACGCACAAGTGATTTGTAAGCAAGCTTCTTTGTAGACTGATTGCATTTTTCCAGTATCCTGCCAATGAACCGAAGTCTAGCTGCTTTACCTATTACTGAGCCTATGTAATTACTCCGTTTCATATACCTACAAACTGTTATACCTAGGTATTTGTTTGAGTTGACTTATTCTACCAGTGCCTCTTGATATTATAGTCATTCGATGTTAAGTTTCTCCATTTTGCGATGCGCACAATTTCATGTTTCTGTACGATTAAGGGTTGTTGCCGATCTCTGCGCCAGTTTGAAAGCTTATCAAGATCAGATTGAATATTTGTGTAGCTTTTGTTTCATTCTAACTGCACATCAGCGATAAGTCTGAGCGTTTCACCACACTTCCCTGGTGGGCGCCTGAACTTACTTCTACTTCTGACGATTACTTTCTATCCAAGGTAGAACGCCACCTCCTTTTACCAATAAATACCCGGTCAAGTCACAAATTTTGTTTGATAGCGCAGATAGTCATTCTTTCGTTAGTAAACGTTGGTTTGGTACTGACATAAAGGCTTTCAGAAAGTCTAGAAATGCTACAGCCACCTGATTCCCTTGATCCATGGCGTTCAAGATGTCGTGCGAGAAAAGCTCAAAGTGGGTTATGCATGGTCGATGTTTTCGGAATGCTAGTTGACTCGGAGGGGCTCATTCTGTTCTTAAGGGATAACTACTCAGATTTTTGAGTGTTTCGAAAGTTTCCAGTCAGGCAGGAAGTGATACTTTATCGTGGTTGGAGAGTCATCTACAGACTGCGGAATAATATGTGGAGTGCTCTAAGATAGCGAACAGACTCTTCGTTGTTAATGCTATATACATTAATGGCGTATCGTATAGTACTGTTGCAATCCTAAGTTTTGTGCCGCTGTTATAATTAGCTGAGAAATTTGTATCCAGTGAAAACTGCAATAACAAAGTCAAATCTAGAAAAATATCAGCCCGATGCAAAGATTGACAAATGCCTCCTAATGTAGAGAAAGCAGTACATTTTTCAAAATGTGGACGTACGGAAAGGTTCCGTTGGTCAGTTGTAGGCAATGCAAATGATTGATTAATAGGATACTCGGAAACTGCAGTTTATCTACAAAAGAGATTACACATTCGAATAGGACTCCAGTGTATGGTACCTACATTAGGTCGGACTAACAGGAATCGTCGGAAGATGGTTTGACTGGCGATAGAGAATAACAAAAATTAAAAAAAATTAAAAAGCAATAGTTCATCGCTAAATACTTCTGTATTACAGCTAGTACCAGTCCTCAGATCATCATCTGGTATCATTTAAAACAGCTTACATAGAGATATAAAAGCTACGGCGCCATTTAGCAAAATATCCAAAACATTCGCGTTGCCAAGTAGTAAAATATATTACATTGCCAATAAGAAGATGTACAAAACATATTTCATATTAACTATGTAACATATATGAAGAGGGTTCCAGAAATGTTGCGACAGACTTCGAGGGATCGCAGAAGGTGTCTTGAGGAACAAACAGAGGATAGGAACCCGTACGCGGAAACGTCATCAAGCGTCGGACGCTACAGAGCGTCAAAGTTACAGGCGCCGGCGCCGGCGCCTGCCATTAGGCACCCCTTCTGCAGCATACTCGACTTTGTTCACTGACGGACCGTAGGCGGAACACCTCACAATGTTGTTAGCTACCCAGCGACTGATAGCCACGATCGTCAGCGGAGAAGGTGGAGCTAGCTTCTGCGAAGACAGGCCTTGTCTCCTATGAATGCAATATGCTGTTGTACCATGGATGATGGTTTTGGACATGGGTTTCCACCCGAAGTTTATTTTTCTCCTTGAACCCTCTAAAACCTCCAAAGTTTTTCTGTATACAGGAGAAAAATAAACTGAAAATTGAAATCCGTGTCCAAAACGCCACCCGCCAAGACAATAGAGCATTGCATTCATAGAAGACAAGGCGTATCTACGCAGCAACTAGCCCCATCTTCTCCACTTGGTGTCGTGCCAATCAGTCGCGACCACTGAACAACAAACAACATTGCGACACGTTCCGCCTACGGTCCGCCAGCGTACGAAGCCACGTCTGCTGCCGAAAGGATGGCTTAACAGCACGCGCCGGCCCCTATAACTTTGACGCTCTGCAGCGTCCGTCGTTGGATGACATTTCCGGATACGGCTTCCTATCCTCGATTTGTTTCTCAAAACTCACTCTACAGCCCCCCCCCCCCCCCCCCCCGCCCCCGAAGTATGTCGCAACATTTCTAGGACATCCTGTATAATAAAACAATAAATTATAAGAACCAGTTTTCAGGACGAGCACTAGGAATACATATCAGTCCCGTAATTATACCGTAGAGATCGTGCACATAAAATTAGGCACAAAGAGGCGTGCCGGCCGCGGTGGTCTCGCGGTTCTAGGCGCTCAGTCCGGAACCGCGCTGCTGCTACGGTCGCAGGTTCGAATCCTGCCTCGGGCATGGATGTGTGTGATGTCCTTAGGTTAGTTAGGTTTAAGTAGTTCTAAGTTCTAGGGGACTGATGACCACAGATGTTAAGTCCCATAGTGTTCAGAGCCATTTGAACCATTTGAACAAAGAGGCGTACAAGAATTTATTCTTCCCGCGCTCCATCCTGAAAGTCACGGGAACAATCCTTAATGTATCGAACAATAAAAACTGACCTCTTTCATGTGCTACAGTGATTCGCAAAGAGTATATGTAGATACAATAGCATAAGTAATAGCGAATATATTCGTGGCTGTAGAAGCAAAAGGCTAAAGCATGGAAAGTCGAATGAAACAGCTGTAAATACAAAAGGCGGCAGTGCGTGAAGGTAGGAAGATTGTGTAAAAAGCTAACGAGAAAAAGCATGATAGCTTGTATCAGTTGAGCACTGCTTTTAGAGGCTGGGAAGCCCATCACACGCTAAGCACCTGTCCATACGATAAGCGTAAGCTGTCCCGGACAGATATTTACTCACCCCAGGCATACAGAGATTCCGATATCACTCAGTATCTTGTTGCACCACGCTTTCTTAAGCACGAACAAAGTAAAACATCTTCAGAAAACTGCTCTAACACCACACACTTAGTGGAATCTCCATTCCTTGATGCTATCCTTAGTAACGTAACTGCGCTACTGACAGCGCCATCGTCTGCGTTACTAAATAAATTGGTAGATGTTTATTCACACGCTCTGTCATTCTTCTGGTGTTGAGTAACCAACACAGGGATGGAAGAATGGCTTTCCAAAAAACTTTCACTATGTGCAATTTTTTTACGAAGGACGTTGATGTTCCAATACAGCAGTGCGGGGTAATTTCCGCAACTACAGAATAATCAATTACTCTTGGAGGTATTGATGTTGTCCAAGCTGAGACCAGACAGTTTTATGCGCAGTAGTGTTGCCCTTTGTTCGCAATCACCACGAAGGTAATTCACGTCTTTCGAGGAAGCTAAAAACTTCGGAAACCAAGACATTACGGAGACAGTAGATTTTAAAAAAGACCGTTTTGACACCTTGCTGTTCTTCCAACCTTATTTGTGTTCAATCTTCTTTCATGTGTCAGCAGAGAGATGTGGTGTTCTTTATTTGTTCAGTGGACGGAAATTGTCTTTGACATTACATTTGCCACTTTCTGCCAGGTAACAAATAAACACCACTACGGCTGCCACAAAATCCAAAGCACGTATGAATCAGTAAGTAAATTATAAACTAGTAAAGATTATTAAGGGCGAATGCAACCAGTCACAAATAGTTTTACGTTTTGTGTCGCGATTTTATACCTTTATTACCAAAGTGTACTAATGATTCTGACACTGTAGTAAAAACAGTGCGCACATCTGAAGATAGGAAAATGGCGCGAAACTAGACAATCCAGTAAAACAAGACTTTTTAAAAGTGTTTGTGGTTGATTCTGTTTTTCCCCAAAAACCGTTAATAGGGTAACAACCTCAGAATTCGACAAGATCCAGTACGGATAAAATTACATTTATAAACTAGTAATTGGAGGGGAGAGTATTCCAGAATATTCCAGAACATTCGAGAGTATTGGAGAACATTCCACAACATTCCAGAATGTTCCGGAGTATTCCACAACGATCCGGGATGTTCTGAAATACTCGGGAATAATCTGCAACATTCAGGAAGATTCCAGAATGTTCGGGAAGTCCCAGAATGTTCGAGAGCATCCCGGAGCACCCCAGATCATTCTGGAACATTCCGGAACACTCTCGAATGTTGTAGATTGTTTTGGAACATTGTGGACCATTCGGAGCCTTTCGGTGGGTTTATTCATTGGTAGCGGTATATACACCAAGACCCGTCGTGGGTTCGAACGACAGTTTCTTATCAGTGACGAAAAGAGGAACGGAAACAGTAGCGCAGTTAGGGAATTAAAACAAACCGTGAAGTGTGGGTAGTCAAAGTGACTGAATATAAATCGAAAATAAAGTATGTAAAGTGTACTTAGCGTATTTGTTAAAAAAAGTTGATTTGATTTATATTTTAGACAACGTCTAACGTAAAAGAGATGATCTTGTCAGTTCTGAAGCAAAACAGCGAAAACAAAAATAACAGCGAATAAATGAAACAGGCGAAGAGCGCGAAGCACATTTAATTTCCCTATGAACAACAATGAGCACCGAGAGAAGCAG
Source organism: Schistocerca serialis cubense (assembly GCF_023864345.2). NCBI lineage: Eukaryota > Metazoa > Arthropoda > Insecta > Orthoptera > Acrididae > Schistocerca > Schistocerca serialis. The sequence continues at coordinate 778,464,998 of NC_064638.1, forward strand.
AGAAAGGGAAGAACAACGAAATGGAGGGACTGAAGACTCAATAATTGCGACATAATCTTATAATAAAAGACTGCGAACTCAAGCCAGCCACGAAACAACCGTTACAAACAGGCGAAGGCCCATATTCTACTGACCAGACGAACGGCCTCATTAAACTCAACAACTATTTCTGCAACATTATTCACAACTATATCAATCCGGACTGGCTATCTGAAAAGGCAGTTTTGGCAACTAAAAATAATATTGTCGACGATATCAACCTTAATATGCAAAAGAAAATTCCTGGTGAAGAGACAGTATACAAATCGATCCACACGATGGTGAACGTTAAAGAAAGTGTGAACTTTCCATCAGAATTTCTAAACTTTTTGCCATTACACTGCTTTCGACTTAAAATTTGATCTCCGATCACACTACTCACTAAAACTACCGAATAACATCGAAGCCGAACTTATGACTGGAAAGTTCAAAGGACACACACTGTTTTTCCCCAGGATACCTCTGATCTCTACTGAACTGCCATTCCAATTAAAAAGACTGCAATTTCCAATCAAATTAGCCTACAGTCTTACAGTTAACAAAGCGCAAGAATAAACTTTAAAACATTGCGGCATCAGCCTCAAAGACTCCTGCTTCTCTCACGGTCAGTTATAAGTAGCTTGCTCTCGAGTAGGAAATTCGAAAGATTTGTACATATACACCTCGGATACCAAAACGAAAAACGTTGTTTATAAGCAAGTATTGTAAATAGCTAGAATGTGTTTTCAATAAAAACTTCTTACCTCTTATATTTTAAGAAGTACTGTAAGTAGTTAAAATATGTTTTCAATAAAAAAAATTTATCTCTTGCACTTTAAAGTTTATCCTTTTATTCCAACTACCATAAAATCTCATATCGGCTCTCTGAGCGAGCTGGGTACCCTAGCTAGTTGAAGGATGAATTCGTGTATTACAGATAAAAATTTTCAAAAAGTTGTTGGGCTGGAAAAAACTTTTACCGATAGTTTATTTTAATATTTGCTCTTAATCATTGGCGTTTATAGAATTATTCTGCTAGCGGTTAGCCTAGTTTCAAAATACAGCGTTAGAAATTGTTCATTACTGCGTAGCATCGTTGTAGGCCGTACGGTGCCCTCAGTTACACATTTTATTAACTTCTATCAATATCGAAACGGCAGACGCAGTGTTTGTGGGCAGGGACTGGTTTAAAATGAGGGACTAGCTCGCTGACCGTAGTAGTTTGTTCAAATGAAACTATATGGTTCCAGAGAACTTCCCAAGCGTGCATATATACAGTACATCATAGATGTTTGAGACTTGAAAAGGCCTCTGGAAGCATATAGTTTCGTTTGATCAAAGCACCTATGCCTGGGTTTATGGCAGGATCCCCAATTCGTTCGATGTTGAGGCGGTATTCCAATACAGTTAGAGAGCCTCTGCAATGTTGTTCCACGCGATGACGCGTGAATGGGAATTTTAATTGAGAAGTGAGGTATGCTAGGGTAGTCCGTGCAGTTGTACAAAGCCACTGTGCCAGGGTGGCGTAGTGGTTAGCGCATCTGCCTAGTCAGAAGAAGACCCGGGTTCGCATTCCGGCCTTGGCTCAAATTTTCATTCGTCGTTTCAGGTTGCATATATACATCATAATGGCTTGTAGTCTCCGTGGTTACCTTATTATTACTTGACACGAACGAAGGTACGGACGATTTCCTGCTCCATCCTCGTGCAATCATGCAACCCCACGACCGTAACCCACTGGGCGTTGAACTGCAACATTCTCTCACCTCTCGGCGATACAAAGCATTATAGAAGATTTACCATGGACCACACCCTTACGTTAATGAGTTTACCTCTAACGTAAGTAGCCAGTTGCTCCTCAGTTCTTCCACAGTTTCTTGCATGAAAACCACGATAGATAGATAGATAGCTTTTTCAATATTTTTGAACACAATTGAGTCACGTTCTACTTTATTTTCAGGATTAAAATTATTCGATATTAAAAAAAAAAAAACAGTAAATCCTCGAAAGTGTATTGTGGACACTATTTTCAATATCCAGGAAATTAACAACTATTAGCAGTGTTGGGTGATTTCTCTTTCTGTATCTATACAAACTGTTTAGTTAACTGCCTTCTACCTTGAGGTAGATTGGAGCACTTTCGTGGCAACCCACTTTCTGTCAGCCTAAGAAGAGTCTGATGAATGGTGTCTTTGTACATTTTGTACAACTTCTGCCACATGCCACTGTTTGCTTATATCCAACCTCTGTCCCTCAACGTCACACCTCTTGCGGAAAATAAAAATCTCATCTGCGAGATTTTTATTCTTTATTTACTATTTTGGAGAAGAGTTACTATCATTGAAACGACGATTTCATTCCCATCCGCGATATTTATTTCCAATGGAAACCCTACTCTTACGCAGTGACGGATGCTATAGCGACCATACTTCTCCCCGTTCTTTGTGTAATGATTATTGCGCTGTTTGCCAACGCAAGTTAAACCTCGTAGCTATCGATTACTTCTCTGAAAATTGTTTCTAAGTCTGTCTGCGGCATTCTGGAAATTTCATCCTGTGATTTTACACCCGTATTACCAGAGTGTACTGCCTGGCATTTCCATAGAAGTGGCTTCGTACTTGACGGTCGTCTCTTCTGTCCTACAAAATTGCGAAATCGGGGCATCACGCTATTTCTCTGACCTTCACTTTCTCCTATTTTCGTTCTCCCCGAAGCGTGACTGGCATGTATCCTGGCCCGGCGACCACCTCTGCGCGGCATCATGAGCATAAGAGACTGCAGCTACGATCGTAATTCCGTAAGTGTGTGTATGTGCTTAGGCTTTCTACTTAGTCGGTGCCATTAATGTAGTGCATGAGGCTAATACCAAGCTTATGCTAGTGCTACAGCTACTTCAGTTTTCTTACAAGAGCACAAAAAATAATTGTGCAGCTTGTATGTATAGCAAAAGTGATGCAAGAAAATAATTTGATTTGCCATCAGAACGCCAACACGTAGACAAATGCAGCCTAATTCCTGACCGTCCTTTTCTCCCTGTCTTGTCTAGTTATTGAGTTAGGAGCGATTGTTCCTTCTTTCAGTATCCCACATACGTTCTGGACATATACTCTAGGTGAACACTGGCTGGTAGCAACATGCGGGGCTATGCTGCTGATCTCGCACATACAGAGCCGAGTTACATACACTTCACATCCGACATGGACCCAGCGAGCGAGGTGGCGTAGTGGCTAGCACACTGGATTCGTGTTCGGGAGGACGACGGTTCAAATCCGTATTCGGCCGTCCGGGTTTAGGTTTTCCCTGATTTCCCTAAATCACTCCAGGGAAATGTCGGGATAGTTCATTTGAAAGGGCACAGCCGATTTGCTTCCCCATTCTTGACACAATCCGACCTTGTGCTCCGTCTCTAACGACTTCGGTGTCGACAGGATGTTAAACCCAAACTTCCTTCCTGCCGAGATGGACCCGTTTCGCTACAACCTTTACCTCTTTCCTGGGCTTTGCAAAATTTTGATATGATGTGTCCTCACTGTACAGAAGAAAATCGTCCGGGAGAAGTCTCGTAGCGTTACTTCTGTTATATAACATATCACAAAACGTTTACTTAAATGATTGACGAAACTGACACGCTTAAAGCGATTTCTCCATAACAACACCTCTTGGCTTTCATTCAAGATCCTTTACACACATCGAGTCCACACCCGTTAGCTGAGTGGTCAGCGCGACGGAATGCCATGCCGAGGGGACCGGGTTCGAGACCCGGCTGGGGCAGGAGATTTTCTCCGCTCAGGGACTGGGTGCTGTGTTGTCATTATCATTTCATCCCCATGCCCGACGTGCAAGTCGCCCAGTGTGGCGTCGAATGCAATAAATACTTGCCCTCGGCGGCCGAATTTCCCCGAATGGAGGACTCCCGGCCCACAATGCCGTACGCTCATTTCCATTTTCACACACATCGAAAACAAGGGCCCTAAGCACTATGCGACTTAACATCTGACGTCATCAGTCCCCTAGACTTAGAACTACTTAAACCTAACTAACCTAAGGACATCACACACATCCAAGCCCGAAGCAGGATTCGAACCTGCGACCGTAGCAGCAGCGCGGTTCCGAACTGAAGCGCCTAGAACCGCTCTGCCACAGCGGCCGGCTCACACACATCGAGCGAGGTAGAGCAGTTTGAAACTTCCTGGCAGATTAAAACTGTGTGGCGGACCGAGACTCGAACTCGGGACCTTTGCCTTTCGCGGGCAATTGCTCTACCAACTGAGCTACCCAAGCAATACTCACGCCCCGTGCTCTTACTTCTGCCAGTACCTGGAAATATCCCCCACGCTGTGGCTAAGCCATGTCTCCGCAATATCCTTTCTTTAAGGAGTGCTAGTTCTACAAGGTTGGCAGGAGAGCCTCTGTAAAGTTTGGAAGGTAGGAGACGAGGTACTGGCAGAAGTAAAGCTGTGAGGACGGGGTGTGAGTCGTGCTCGGGCAGCTCAGATGGTAGAGCACTTGCCCGCGAAAGGCAAAGGACTCGAGTTCGAGTCTCGGTCCGGCATACAGTTTTAATCTGCCAGGAAGTTTCATATCAGCGCACACTCCGCTGCAGAGTGAAAATCTCATTCTAGAGCACTTTGTTAGGAAAATCACATTTAGGATGAGTGAGCTTTAAATCCTCGTCCGTCATCCAGGGGTACATTATCCTCGGTTTCCCTAAATCACATAAAACAAATGGCGTGATACTCCCTTTGTTCGAGAACACGACCGATTTCCACCTCCATTCTGAGCATGTGTTCCGTCTCCATTGACCTCGACATTAACAGCCACGTAAAATTCTAATTCTCGTTCCTTCCTTGCAACACACATGGGCGTTCCAGAAAAGCTGTTCTTTCTTTCCAGGGCTATTACACTGATCAAAGTAGCGTGACTGCGCTGTTCTGTTACAGACGCATAATGGTCTGCACGTTATGTCTTGCATTTACTACAAGATAATGAAAACCGGCGATGGAACGGTAGTAGGGTATTCCGGCGTGGCTGGGACTACCCCGCCGCAACGGGGACAGCACATGCGCGGCGCCACGGGTCAACGACCCGCGCCTCGGACAGTTGCCGGTCGGGTTGCTTTCTCCAGGCCGGCAAGGCAAGGCTACCAAGGACGGCGGATGGCCGCGGGCGCTTCGCGAAAGTCGATGACTCGCGCTCTCCACGATAACACACGCGCCTTTCTATCCAGTACCCATGTACTAAGAATGGTCTTATTTTAGTACTGGTCAACGCTGTTCGTGATGCACGCAACATGCTGCGAAAAATATTCCCAGTGGCCAGTGCTTCTCTTCGGCCTAATCTTCTCAAAATGCAGAACGTACGATAGTAACCCCTTCCTCCTCACACATCAGTCTCCGCCTGCAATTAATCATAACGCACTGCACGGTTAGTTGAAATAAATGTATAAAAGATGGTCGCCAGATCAACATTTCTCGACGATTCGTCGGAAAGAATAACCCGCTCGCATTTATGGAAATAGCATTCGAGTAAGTACTGTGGATAAAGGGCGTCGGTTCGTTTTTACTTGCAATTGAACAGCAATATTGTGACTGACTAGGAATAGCAACGTGAATTTCTGTGGTGACAGTGACCTGGGTGACGCATGGAGTCCACCGTCGACCGCGGCGCAGATGATGGAACGTCAGCAGTTGTGTATGGCAGTTTCACGAATCTTCATGGAAATATCAGATATTATTTCGCGTTGAGGGTACGATTAATTTTAATAATCATAGGATCGCCTTGTTCGGAGACAGTCGTACGACACATTTATTCCATTAAACTGCCCATGTAGAAGTGAGCTCTTGTTCGATAACGAAAATCATTGGTCTGTTTTTGACGGTTGGCTTCGGAAAATCTCTTACTACTCGTCTCCTCCCATGTTGCCGACAACTGTTGTTGCAGGCAGGCTCCTTTCTCAGGAGCGACAGAAGAATTTGTTATTTCCTGGTAAGATCGTTCACTGCAAGAAGCTTGTGAGTGACATCATGTCTGTCCACTTCCCGAACTTAATGACTTTGCTCTCACTTCCTCACCCAATAAGTGGTCTACGTGTAAAACCACGCTGACACGAGACCAAGGGATATGTATCGTACGTCTTACGTGCGCGACGCTGTTTTCTTGTTATCCCCCTCATTCATGTCATTATTGTTTTGAACTCTACTAAAGAATACGTGTTGTCGCCTCGTTTGCAGACTTCCAGCCGTGTGATAACGAATCAGTACATTGGTACCAGTCAGAGATGAGTCCGTCTAGCTGCTTTTGACGTCCATAAAACATCGGCAGGTGCTGTCACTGACAAATTATTTGATTGGTATATCTTGTATGTGGCTGCTATAGTGCCATATCTAGATCGTTAATGTTCTTGTAGACGAGATTTTTTGTTGGCTACGGCCTTTTTGTTCTATTTACTAGTTTTGTACTATGGGCAGCTTTATTTCAAAAGACACCAGCTAAGTTACAAGGTCACAATTTTGTTTTAATTTATGAATGTATGAGTTTCTATGTATTAGTGGTTTGAACTTTGCTATTAATTTTATCTTTTGTTGTAAAATGTTTTGAGCATGTATGTTTATCTGTTATCTATATTTGTGATACCGTTTCCTACCAAAAAGTATGTACAACGTTATAAAATCTTTTTCGTCGAAGTTATTCCAAATTGCTTTTGTATAATTATTTATATGGGTGTAGACATTACGCAGTTTGGTACTGATTGGTTTAATAAGTCACAAGAAAAAGGAACATTAATAATTATAAGTATTAATAATTATAGGTATTAATTTCTAAATCCGAAGAAAAATTTTGAAATCTGAATTTAAAATTGTTTTTTACAGTTACTAACAACGATGTAAAACTAACATAGTAGTACTCTGTCTAATGGTTAGTAGCAATATATCATGGTCTTTACGCTGTAGGCCAAATCTAGATGGCACAACGCATTTTCAACGTGAGGATGTGTATGTTAACCTGGGACTAAGTTATACCTTCGTGCTACGTAGGCCACGGAGGCAGAGCTGCACCACTACGCAGATTTGTTTAAAATGCACTGCAGCGTTGACACACGTGACGCTTATGAAAAATGTTTCGAGTTTCTACCGCAGACCGTGAGGTGTTATCCTACTAAGGGTTTTTGAGGGAGAACATAATCTGCCACAAACACTTTCAAAAAGCCTTATTTCACTGGAATGACTAGTTTTGCGCCATTTTCTCATCTTCGGATGGGTACACTTGTTTTATTACAGTATCAGAACCAATACTATACTCTGATTATATAGATATAAAATCGCGACACAAACTTAAATTCATAAGTGCTTTGGATTTTGTGGCAGTCTTAAAGGTATTTATTCGCTACCCGAATCAGCAAGTAGCAAATGTAATGTTAACGACAATTTCCGTCCACTAAAGAAGTAAAGAACATCGCGTCTCTGTTTACATATGAAACAAGACATAAGCATACTGGGAAGGGCTTCGCATGCATGGCAGAAGATATTCACCGATTTGCAAATAAGGTTGAAAAAACAACAAAGCTGTGAAAACGGTCTTTTTTTTAAACCTACTGCCTCCGTAATGTCCTTGTTTCCGAAGTTTTTAGCTTCCACGAAAGCCATGGATTATCTTTATGGTGACTGGGAACAAAGGGCGAGACTACTGCGCATGAAATTGTCTGGTTTCAGTTCGTGCAACATGAATACCTCCAAGAAGAATTGATTGTTCTGTAGTCGCAGCAATTACCCCACAATAGATATTGGATCATCAACGTCCTTCTGAAAAAAAAAAGAAAGTTTGCACTTAGTGCAAGTTTCTGGAAAGCCATTCTTCCTCCCCTGTACTGGCTATTCAATTCGGGAGAACGACAGAGCGTGTGAATAAACATCTACCAACTTATTTAGTAACGCAGACGATGGCGCGCTCAATAGCGCAGCTGCGTTACTAAGGATTACATCAAGAAATGGAGATTCCATTGGGTGTGTGGTGTTTTACTTTGATCGTGCACGATTCTGCGTTACGAGCATCGGTCACGCACAGAGCGGCCGAGATGTTTCTGCAGTGTGCATACACAATAACACGTATTGCGAACGAGTAGTGGGCGGAGTGAGAGTGTGCGCAGAAAGCGGCACAGCGCTTTCGAGTGAACACTGGTGGGCTGGCGCTGAAGTGCACACCGAATGCAAAGCAGGGAAAGGGCTCGAGCATTGTGATGTTCTGCGTGGCCGAGCGGGCGCGAAGGCGCGGCCCAGAACCGGCGTGAAGTGGCCGGCGAGCGCTGAATAGCCGGGCGAGCCGCCTGGGAGAAGACCGCGGCGGCGCTCTGTCATCACCGAGTTTACTCTCGCATGCGTTGGAAGCGGCGCGTAAGATGCTGCACGCAGCATGCTTCGACTATAGAAAATGACGCACGTTTGGCTCACATCTTCACACGTTCGATGAGAGTTCCTGACGTTATCTAGAGGCACGGTACTATTAACGACACGGAGCTGAATTTCCATCTGGTTAGGTTAGCGCACTGCTGACGCAACCGTTCTGGCTTCATCTCTGTGATTTTGCTGTTGGAAGCACCGGAAAGGGATCCGCATAGCTCTGTAAGGCCGCATAAAATCTAAATAAACAGCGACAAAATGTCAAATCGAAAGACTTCTTGCAGCATGGGAGCACATGACAATTTATTCGCTTGTTTTGCGCTTTTCAGATTTTTTTCAGCCATCAGTACGACATACTTCATAATGATAAATGGTTCCATAAAGAAATTAGGTGTAGCGTTCGGTGTTTTCTCTTGTGATAGAATGAACGATTGAAATCTCGTCTACAATGCGACAACAGCAAAGGAAGGATTAAATACAGTGTGACCCAAGAGTCCGTTAGCATTTGAAAAAGCATTAATTTACGTAATAATGTAGGTAGAGTGATAAAAACTGGCACACATGCCTGGAATTATATAGGGTTTTATTTAATAGAAAACGAGTGCAAAAACTGACCAGCGGATGGCACTGGACAGCAATACATCAGTAACGCCGCATGAGAATTTTGTATAAAATTAACTGTAGTGAGAGAGGGAGTCAGATCATCCCCAGCCTGGCGGATAAATACTTGCTGGAAGGTACATATTTTGTGCACGACGGCGCTCCACCCCATATTGCTACACGTGTGAAAGATCTCTAGCACACATCGTTTGGTGAGGATCGCGTACTGAACCGCCGTGTCCGTCATGCTTGGCCTCCCAGATTCTCAGGCGTCAATCCGTGTGTTTATTGGTTGTCGGAAGTCGCAAGTCTACGGCGATCGTCCGTTCTCGCTTGGGATGCTAAAACCACGGACACCTATAGCTGAATGGGAACCGAACCCCGCTTCTCCCGAATGCGAGTCGTGTTTAAACCGCTGTGACTCATCAGTAGGTGCCGGCCGGGAGTAGGAGACAGAAGGAAAAAAGGCTACTGCTGGGATGAATTGTTAGGTGGGCAATGGATATCTATCCATGCTTAACATACAGGATACCTAACACCGACGGCAATTTCTTATCACACCTACTGGTATGCTGTACAGTGCTGTTGCAGTCACGTTGAGCATATATTATAAAGAACATAGTCATTACTAAAAATCAATTGTTATGCTAATTATTGATTACGTATCATAAGAAACGTTATCTGTTCGTCATTTTGTGCACTTTTTTGATTTCAATAAAACCCCATGTCAGTTCAAGCATGTGTGTCAGTTTTTGGTGTCTATCTACATTATTCTGTGAAGTACTGAGTATTCAAATGTTAATGGAGTGTTAGGTATCCTGTATGTTAAGCATGGATAGATATCCATTGCCCACCTAACAATTCATCCCAGCAGTAGCCTTTTTTCCTTCTGTCTCCTACTCCCGGCCGGCACCTACTGATGAGTCGCAGCGGTTTAAACACGACTCGCATTCTGGAGAAGCGGGGTTCGTTTCCCATTCAGCTATAGGTATCCGTGGTTTCCTAAACTACTTAAGGCGAACATCCCGATGATTCCTTTGAAAATTTTACGTCAGATTTCCGTCCCCCACCTCTGTGCAATACGAGTTTGTACACAGTCTCTAATGAAGTCACCTCGAAAGTAGGTTAAGGCCTAATCTTCCTCCATTAAGACAGGCTTGGTATGAAGATCCCAAACACTGGAGCAAGTTTCACGAATGGATCACAGAGCAGTGATGAATGGAAGTATTTTAGAATTCACCCAACAAGACTCCCTGTCTACTCTCCCTATATCTGATGTGATATGTTCGTTCTACATATTTTATGAGCGACTGAGTCTGATAACCCATTACTAATTCGATAACCGATGATTATTATTTTCATTATTTGCTTCAGCGTTTCCTATTTCCTGACAAGCTGTCAGTCGTTAGACAAAATCTGCAATTTTTTTCTGGCTGATTCTAATTTTTATTATACTTATTGATAATTTCCTGTGACATCGCAGGGAAACAAATAGAGATTAATAATTCACAAACCATTCGAGATATCCAAACAACATTTTTAACAAATGGGCGAGTATTCTGTGTCTATTGAGATATTAAAGCTAAATTAATTGGATGCCTAATCCGTCATAAACATTATTTAATACAGGTGAAGAGACATGATCTATGGAACATACTGACTGAAAGAAGGAATGAATAACCGTATCCGTAAAGTTCACATTCTATGGAAAACAAACTCAAGGAACAGGCTCATTAATGTAGCGATTACTGCCGAGTGGTAGAGACTGCGAGAGATAGAGAAGGATGGCTTCATCGGCAGGGATTGACCTAGAGTAGATGATAATCTTTTAAGTTACGATGCTTTTAACACATCGTTGTACTTCTTCAAGGATATTCGGGAGGATGGAAAGAAGGAAGACTATTTTTATAGCGTACCGTCGACGACCAGGCCGTTAGAGCACAAGCTCGGTTTTGGGAAAGGCAAAGAAGGAAAGCGATCCTGCCCTTTCAGAGAAACTGTTATGGCATTTTACTTAAACAATAGAAAGGAACACAGATAACTCAAATCTGGGTGGCAGTCCTCCCTTAAGTCTGTGTGCTGACCTATGCACCACCTCGCTCCGTACATACACTGATTCAAAGACCGTTTTTTCGCCAAAAGACGAGGAAGATATGCTAAATAGGAAGATCAAAGTCGCTAGTCACGATTAACATGCGTCTTATCATAGTTTCTTTACATGGAAGCGGGGGTGACCCTGGGTCACGCATGCAGTCAGAACTATCAGGTTTAAGTAATAGCCGGCCGCGGTGGCCGTGCGGTTCTAGGCGCTCCAGTTCGGAGCCGCGCTGCTGCTACGGTCGCAGGTTCGAATCCTGCCTCGGGCATGGGTTTGTGTGATGTCCTTAGGTTAGTTAGGTTTAAGTAGTTCTAAGTTCTAGGGGACTGATGACCACAGCAGTTGAGTCCCATAGTGCTCAGAGCCATTTGAACCATTTAAATAATAATCACATTTTACTGTAAATATTATCATGCGCTTTATTACTGCAGACTTTTTCTTATAACCACAGTTCAGTAACTATCCAGCTACAAAATGAACAGCAACAAAAGTAAAACAAGTGTAATGGAGCGTAATATACGCTGAGGTGATAATAGTCAAGAAATACCTCCTAATATCGTGTCGGGCCTCCTTTTGCCAGGCATAGTGCAGAAACTCGACGTGGCGTTGACACAAAAATTCGTTGGAAGTCCCCTGCAGAAAGACAGAGCCATGCTGCCTCGGTAGACGTCCATAATTCCGAAAGTTTTCACGGTGCAGGATGTTGTGCACGAAATAACCACTGGATAAAGTCCCATAAATGTACGATGTGATTCATGTCGTGGGATCTGGGCGGCCAAATAATTCGCTCTAATTGTCTAGAATGTTATTCAAACCACTCGCGAAAATTGTGGTCAGGTGACATGACATCGTTCAGTCCGCGGAAGAATGTAAATGGTCTCCAAGTAGCCGAACATAACCGTTTCCAGTCACTTGAACCAGAGGACCCATTCCATTCTATGTAAACATAGCCCACACCATTATGGAGCCACCATCAGCTTGCACAGTGCCTTGATGACAATTTGAGTCCATGGCTTCGTGGGGTCTGCGCCACTTTCGAACATCCCCATCAGCTCTTAGGAACTGAAATCGGGACTCATCTGACCAGGCCACGGTTTTCCAGTCGTCTAGGGTCCAACCGATATGGTCACGAGCCCAGGAGAGGCGTTGCAGGCGATGTCGTGCTGTTAGCAAAGGCACTGCCCTTCAGCGCCATATTTCGCCGCACGGGTACGTTCGTCCCACATTGATTTCTGCGTTTGTTTACGCTGTGTTGCTTGTCTGTTAGCACTGGCAACTCTACGCAACACCGCTGCTGTCGGTCGTTAAGTGAAGGCGGTTGGCCACTGCGTTGTCTGTGGTGAGATGCACACTCTTGATACTGTGGATCTCGGAATACTGAAGTCCCTAACGATTTCTGAAATGGAATGTCCGATGCGCCTAGCTCCAACTACTATTCCGCGTTCAAAGTCTATTAATTCGCGTCGTGCGGCCATAATCACGTCACCAGATTACAAATGACAACTCCGACAATGTACTGCCCTTTTGTAGCTTGTGTACACGACACTACCGCCGTCTGTATATGTGCGTTTCGCTATTCCATGACTTTTGTCAGCTCAGTGTAGTTACGAGAAGTTATGCTGTGAGGATTAAACTAGGTAATGGAAAAGGAAAATTAGCAGACTAAGTTTGCTTCTTGAGTAACAAGATAATTGAAGATGGCCGAAGTAGAGGAGATTTAAAACCGGCAGTTCCAAGAGAGTTATTTCTGAGATACGGAAATATTTTAACATCTAACATAAATTTAAGTTTCAGGAACTTCTCTCTGGAATGATTCGTCTAGAGTGTACCCTTATATAGGAGTGGAACATAGACAAAATGCGGTACATTCGAGAAGAAAATAGAACCTTTGAAATATGGTGCAAAAAAGAATTCTATAGGTTAGATGTTACAGCTTTAAGGAGAAATTACGAGAAAAGAGCATTATGGGACTATGGCGTAACTTGACTAAAAGACGATATCGGTCGGTAAATACAGTCTAGGACATCAAGGAATTCAGTTTGCTTGTTGAGGAAAGCGAGTCTTTCCTTGGGGTGGAGATAGGGGATGGGCTGGTGATCCTAGAAATTGTCGCACGAGATCTAGGCTTGACTATGGTATGCATTTTGATGTATTGTGGATGTAGGTTGCAGTAGTTAACATGAGAGGAATAGGCTTGCGTAGGATAGACTACCAAGAAGTAGTGCATCAAACCAGAAATGGCTGTGAGCACTATGGGACTTAGAACTAATTAAACCTAACTAACCTAAGGACATCACACACATCCATGACCGAGGCAGGATTCGAACCTGCGACCGTAGCGGTCGCGCGGTTCCAGACTGTAGCGCCTAGAACCGCTCGGCCAGTCCGGCCGGCCATCAAACCAGACTTCGGGGTGAAAACAACAATAACAACAGTCTTCTGCATAAAATCTCTCGAACTGTCGTGTGAGAGGTGCGTCGTCCCATCTAAAAATTTAAAAGTAAGAAAACGTAGCTGCTTCATGTTGCCGCTAGATTAAAAATGCCACAAGTATGAATCATGTAGCAACATACTGTCACCGACGAAATTGTGGTTCACGTGTCTTAGTAGGGACGTCGTCGGTACATGAAGCGACTTGTACAGAAGGATAATGAATGGTTCTTATACGCTTCCTTGGGGGGGGGGGGAAATGGTTCAAATGGCTCTGAGCGCTATGAGACTTAACTTCTGACGTTATCAGTCCCCTAGAACTTAGAACTACTTAAATCTAGCTAACCTAAGGACATCACACACATCCATGCCCGAGGCAGGATTCGAACCTGCGACTGTAGCGATCGAGCGGCTCCAGAATGTAGCGCCTAGAACCGCTCGGCCATTCCTTGGGGGAAAAAATGTTCAAATGTGTGTGAAATCTTATGGGACTTAACTGCCAAGGTCATCAGTCCCTAAGCTTACACACTACATAACCCAAACTACCCAAAGGACAAACACACACACCCATGCCCGAGGGAGGACTCGAACCTCCGGCGGGACCAGCCGCACATTCTATGACTGCAGCGCCTCAGACATCCTTTTTTTTTTTAATCTCATTTTGTTCGTTATAGTTCGTTGCAATCGTTCGTGGCGGACGTCCCCAGACGCCCGTTGAAGTTCGTTATTGATCCATTCACTCAGTTTTTTTTTTTTTTTTTTTTTTATTACGGAGGACAGCTAACCCTCTGACCGAACACGCTGAGCTACCGTGCCGGCATACCGCTCGGCTAATCCCGCGCGGCCCTTGGGGAAACTTTTATGACTCAGCACAGTGGGATGCCAAGTGATTTCGCATTGCGAGTACAGTCTGAAAAATATTAGAACCGGACAGCACCAGGCACGGAGCAGAAGCTGCTAGAAGAAAAACTGGAGTGATGCAGATGCAGAAAGATTGTGCAACCGTGTGTGGCGGGGAAGGCGCAGTGGAGCAGGCTTGCCGCTCTGCCGGCTCGGTGGGCGCGCGTCGCGGGCAAGTGGGACGCGCCGACCAGGAAACCCGCCAGCGGCCGTGACCGCCGCGCCGAACCCACAACACGGCACAACACAATGCCCTGCCGTGCAACGAGCGCCGCCCTTGGCCGACTCTTTGCCACCTCTGGGCGTGCTCCTGCTTTGGTTTCTCCTCACCACGTCGCGCAACTGCTCTGCAGTGGCAAAGCCTCTTATTGGAAGGTATTCTTCAAAGTACAGAGCATACACAAGTAAAACACTCCTACGTTTACCGCATTTTTCAAGAACTTTTTGCTTCTAAATGCGTGTTCACAGACTCTCCTCCTCAAATGTTTCTACTTTTGTAACTCTATCTGCCCGTTTCTAATGTTCCGATCGTGTGAGAAAGTCTCAGGAGCTGGAAGCTAACTACGTCGAAAGAGGAAACATCGTTCGTGTGTTGAAAATCTTTCGATATCTTGTAATGTTTGGAGCAACATATCGCTGCCCTGCAAGAAAAGCGGCACAAGTCAATTATTAGTTTGTGTCACTGAAAAATACGTGTGACGAGACCCAATGTGCACGGAAAACGTCACGTATAAATCTCGCAATTTCTCCACTTCAGGGCAGTTGTGTCAGTTTGTTGTAGGCCACTTCATGATTCGCCACAGCAAGTGCCGCTTTATCGTTGCTACTTCTGGCAGGTGTGCATGGGCCATTCAAGAAAAGCGGCACTACTGTGGCACTTTTCATGTATAAGGCAAGATGAATGTAATTTTTAATATAATTGATTATTAAAATGTCTGTGTTTATACAAGGTTTGTATCTTCTTTACAATGTCCTTCACTCATCCGTGCACGGATGTCTGAAGGAACAGACTCTGTTTTGACGATTGCAGCTGTTGAAAACATTACGAAATTTCGTGCGTTGCCGAGTACAAGAAAGAAATGAAACTCTCCGATATTAAAAAAGAGTTTACATTGAATCCCTTTTCTCGGCAATTAGTATTCCTACATTACATAAGCACTTTTATGATTCTGTGTCTTGTACATTGTGTTCCTTAAATTGTACCTAACTGATGTTCCTTATTATTTTCGTAAATTATAATTTTGCATATTTGCATTTTGTATTTTTCTAATAAATCAATTCCAACTCGCTTTTCATTTTTTTCTTTTAACTTAAGTACGAATTTTGCCTGATCGATGTTCGGATGTCGTATTATATTACAGTAAGTAAAAGAAAAATATTATTTATGGAGGAAAAGTGGCAAAAGTATTACATGGGTTTTTAGAAAAGTGACACAACTCAGAGAACTAATTAATAGTTGCCTGATAACACCTCACATTCGACGAGAAGAGAACTACATGGTTCATGTCACTGTTCTGTAGTATGCAAAGGAATTTACTGGAAAATTTAAAGGAAGCTTACACTATTTCAAAATAAGTTTTATAGAATTCTTTAATCCGATTATTCTCAAGTGTTGAATTTTTGAGTTGCGTCACTGTTCTTGTCGGTGTGCGATATGTGTCCAGCGCTTCACCCAAGGTAGTGGCAACGCTACTATACACTTCTGTTAACATATTGACGGAAGGGTATTGTTCCTGTTTCGTTCTACAGTCGGTAAAGTCGAAATCATAATTTTTGGCATAGTGCTGGAACTTAAGCGATTGTACCTGATATTAAAATAAACAGACCAAATCACAATTTATCTTACTGGTGGTTATCGGTTTCGGCTACAATAACTATCATCAGAGCAAGATCATGAAATTCGTCTGTATCTGCAACATAAGCGATCGTGTTGTACCTCAGAGACGCAACCATAAGATTCCACTGACACCATTTATTGTTCCATGGCATAACAACAACAGTGTTAATAACATCAGTGGGTGTATATTGCAGTTCGTTTGGAACAGTATCCACGTCTTCTCGTCGAACAAATCCGAACAGCGCAACGAAAACTGTTCCATGTACTTGAAATTCTAACTTCGCTGTCAGTGTGGCTTAGATGGCCCGAGTAGAAAATACCATAAAAATATCAGATTGTAACAGTTTACTATGCAAATCTTCTTCATTACTTCGAGGGCTGCATTCTCGAGAAACATCCACGTTTCTCACATAAGTTAATGTTATTCATCACAACCATGCAAAGGCGTTGCTTCTAGGCAAAAGCCACAAGGTGCTGGATTCGACTAATCACTTCTGCTCTGTTTATCGATGTACGGCACTGAGCTAAAACAGACTTTCAGTTTTATTCCGGTCCGATAGTTTCTTTCGTGGAAAACTGTAACTCAAGACCAATCATATAAAAGGAGTCGAAAACATTTCGCATTTTGTAGCGCATATACTTACCCACCAGTTACTGGAATGTTGCATATGCTTTATGCTGTAACAGAATACCGTTGATGCATTGGTTTTTTATTTTCTCGACGCCACTCATCGGCGACATTTCATGGCAACAATATTAAAAACTTCCGCTATTGCTTCATCGTTCATTCGTCAACTGCATCAGTTACGCAATAAACGATTTCGTTTATGGATATTATTATGTTTATTACGTTATGAAGTCAGGAAATAATAGTAACTCGTTAAATAATAATATGTGGAACATCCATATTTGAGGTATCTTCTCACAAAATGCAATGAATTACAAATAGATTATTCTAATCTTTGAAACAAATTGTATGTAACAGATTCTGAGAGACTCGTGATTTAGCGGCATGAAAGTGTTTTGATTCTTCAAAGATTTTCGGTAATTTTTGGCTACGAAAGAGAAACAACGAGCCACTTTATGCAGCAAGTCGGGCGCTTCACTTTCGTTGGTGCTAAAGTCTTTCTATGCAGATGAATTTCCGTTAACGTCTTAAGAGATTTTACGGTGTGTGGCGGTGAAGTCATTTCCGTTGCATGTTTGGTAACAGCTCCGAATGTAATGTGAAATTAAGCAACATTCGCGAAGAAACAGCCCTTCAATCATAATTATATTGCTCATTCTCTGTCGATTAGCTGCTTCTTTCTGAAGCAGACGTCTTCCATAAGGGGCAGTCAAATGAAAACGAGAGAGACGAAAAAAAGTAAGTAAATTGTTTAGTCTTTCTAAAGTACTCGTCATAACTGTTAATATATTTGCCCCACTATGAGACAAGGCGATCGACGCCTTCATGAAAAAAATGTTTGCGATTCCCTGCGGAACCATGATTGTACCCAAGCGTGCACCTCTTCGTCCGAAGGAAATCGACGGTGACAAAACAACACGCACGCCAGCATCGGGAAAACCAACAATCTTTTTGACTGCAAGGATACGCTGCTCATTGACTTTTGGAACACGGCGCGACAATTAACGTACAGTGGTAAGCGAACACTTTGCAAAAATTGAAGCGCGCCATCAAACCCAAACTCCCAGGATTGTTAACGTACAGCAACACTCTGTTGCAGGATAATTCCCGCCCACATGTTGCCAAGGTTGTTTCGACTACGCTGCAGAAGTTTCGCGGGAAAGCCCTTACACATCCTCCATACAGTCCTGCTCTCTTCCCATCCGATTTCCATATTTTTGGAGTCGTCGATTTGCTTCGGAGGCAGAGCTACTCGTCTGGGTACAATCACAGTTCCTCAGGCAACAGCAGACATTTTTCCATGAAGATACTGATTTCTTTGTTTCACATTGGGATAAATGCATTAACAGTTAGGGTGATTACTTTTGAAGTAATAAACAGTTTTCTTACTTTTTCCCAACTGTCTCGTTTTCATTTGCCCGTACAATCAATCATACGCGATGAAACAATTTGTAAAACTTCACTGGGTTTGTGAAGTATTTGACCATGTATGGCGATGTTTGACCCATTTGACAAATGTAGTGTTTGACGTGTTTGAGAAATATTTTGATTGACGGCATACTTGAAAAGATGGAGGACAGTGTTTGTGTCGTTAGAGGACGAAGCAGAAAAGGATAAATTTCGCATTTTTGTGTCATATTTTTTATGCAAAGGCGAAGTATCTGCGCTATTAAAAGAGTGGTTGTCCATTCACAGTAAGTTCTAGTTGTATTTATTCTAGTAGACTTTGAAGGGTATATTTCTCTCTCAATTTCACCCATTCACCGGACCAGCGTCTTGTTTTCTTTTTTCTTCTTTGTACACTTGGTCAGTTGAACGCGAGAAACACTTTGTCTACATTGTTACCATACTTAACAACACGAACGGTGCTTGCTTCAAAAGTGAGGTTAAATTGACAAATTTTGTTGGTAGGTGTGCAGACTTGTTTGACAAATCACACTGAAAGGAGCGTATTTGACAAACAGGTTTGATCTCGTACGCCCTGCGATAGGGCGCGCGAGGCAGCTGGCACGTGGGACGTAGGAGGCAGCACGTGCTGGCCAGGTGGCGTTTTTTGCCGGCGCCTCGTGCCGCGGCCACACGGGCAGTGGCGGCGCTCCAGCTCGCCGTGTGTGCGCGTCCTCACCTCCACCGCGGTTGCTCAGCTGACGACTGGGTATCCTGCGGCGGTTACATGTCCGTCTCTCTGCGGCCAGGGAGCTACTCTGCCGTCTGATGAACAAAATACGACCGTACGGGATACCACAACAGCTGCGTGACGGGACTAGAGATGTACTAATAAACAGAAAGCAGTATGTTATTCTTAATGGAGACATATCATCAGACGGAAATGTAACTTCGAGCGCATACAACGGGGAATGTTGCAATGGCCGTTACTGTTCACAGAATACGCAAAGGATCTAGTGGGTAACATGGGAAGATCCATGTGGCTCTTTGCAGACAATGCGGTTGTATACAGGGTGCATCAGGTTCCCGACAAACATGTGCCGCCAAATGTGTCGCTGCGATAATACACTACTGCCCATTAAAATTGCTACACAATGAATATGACGTGCAACATACGCGAAATTTAACCGACAGGAAGAAGATGCTGTGATAAGCAAATTATTAGCTTTTCAGAGCATTCACACAAGGTTGGCGCCGGTGGCGACACCTACAGCGTACTGACATGAGGAAAGTTTCCAACCGATTTCTCATACACAAACAACAGTTGACCGGCGTTACCCGGTGAAACGTTGTTGTGATGCCTCGTGTAAGGAGGAGAAATGCGTACCATCACGTTTCCGACTATGATAAAGGTCGGATTGTAGCCTATCGCCATTGCGGTTTATCGTATCGCGACATTGCTGCTCGCGTTGGTCGAGATCCAATGACTGTTAGCAGAATATGGAATCGGTGGCCTCAGGAGGGTAATACGGATCGCCGTGCGGGATGCCAACGGCCTCGTATCACTAGCAGTCGAGATGACAGGCATATTATCCGCATGGCTCTAACGGATAGTGCAGCCACGTCTCGATCCCTGCGTCAACGGATGGGAACGTTTGCGAGATAACAACCATCTGCACGAACAGTTCGACGACGTTTGCAGCAGCATGGACTATCAGCTCGGAGACCATGGCTGCGGTTACCCTTGATGCTAAATCACAGACAGGAGCGCCTGCGATGGTGTACTCGACGACGAACCTGGGTGCACGAATGGCAAAACGTCATTTTTTCGGATGAATCCAGGTTCTGTTTACAGCATCATGATGGTCGCATCCGTGTTTGGCGATATCACTGTGAACGCACATTGGAAGTGTGTATTCGTCATCGCCATACTGGCGTATCACCCGGCGTGATGGTATAGGTTGCCATTGGTTACACGTCTCGGTCACCTCTTGTTTGCATTGACGGCACTTTGAACAGTGGATGTTACATTTCAGATGTGTTACGACCAGTGGCTCTACCCTTCATTCGATCCCTGCGAAACCCTGCATTTCAGCAGGAAAATGCACGACCGCATGTTGCAGGTACTGTACGGGTCTTTCTGGATACAGAAAATGTTCGACTACTGCCCTGGCCAGCACATTCTCCAGATCTCTCACCAATTGAAAACGTCTGGTCAATGGTGGCCGAGCAACTGGCTCGTCACAATACGCACTACCCTTGATGAACTGTGGTATCGTGTTGAAGCTGCATGGGCAGCTGTACCTGTACACGCCATCCAAGCTCTGTTTGAGTCAAAGCCCAGGCGTATCGAGGCCGCTATTATGGCGAGAGGTGGTTGTTCTGGGTACTGATTTCTCGGGATCTATGCACCCAAATTGCGTGAAAATGTAATCACATGTCAGTTCTAGTATAATATATTTGTCCAATGAATACCCGTTTATCATCTGCATTTCTTGTCGGTGTAATGGTCAGTAGTGTATTTACGAGTGTATTGTTACGAGCTACCACTGAGTTCAGCATGAGATATTGTCCTTGTTAGTGCAAACGTAATTTAAATGTAAACTTTTTAATGACAGTGAATGATTGTGTAGCATTACTGGCCCGGAAACCTGCCTTGTGGGGCTGTTCGGTCACCTGGATCAAGTCTTTCAATTTAACGCCTCTCCCGTGACCTGCGCGTCTATGTGATGAATATGAAATAATAAATAATTAACACAATACAAACACCCCCCCCCCCCCCCTGAGCGAAGCAAATCTCCGACCCGGCTGACAATCGAGCTCGGAATCTCGTGATCTAGCGGCATCGACGGTAACCACTAAAACACGAGCTGTGGAATATCTAATTCCCTACTGTATTAGGTTCATATTTAACGCACGACGCATGGTTGGGGAATGCGATAGACGCAAACGGGCACCGTCACGTATTGCTGCTGATGTAAGACGACGTCTCACTCGCCAATATGGCCTACGTGCATAGGTCGAGCAGAGCCCGCTGACCAGAATAGCGTGCATTTTTCTGTCTGGGGCAACCTAGAAGAATTGGAACTTTCAGAACTCTCATTGAATCTGTGGCAGAAGTGCCGCATCGAGTTGTACAGCCTCGTCAAAATTTACGAGATGATCCGAGGGTGTCTGAAAGCATCCGTAAATCAGTGTAGAGACGAGTGCAACACAGCATCCAAATAGGAGAACGACACGTGGGACTCCTGCTTTAAAAGGAGTGTGTGTGCAGTAAACTGTAACATGTAAAGTGCTGAAGTGATATTGTAGGCTAGGAGCGGAATTTGGGTCCATTTAGTTGTTGCATTGCTCTGTCTAGTATATGTCCTTACTATGTCATATCCTGCCTATTGCTATTTTAAATCTTCGTTTTACTTATATTTTTAATACGGTTGATGTCTCTACAGCATACATTTAGCGTAGCCAAGGGGTGGGGTTGGGGTGGGGGTGGGAGGAGGACGACGCCCCCTAACCCTCAGAGAAAGTACAGTCAAGTATTTGCTTCCAAGATAATGATTTAAAAGTCGGTATTGCGCAGGTTTAAAACAGGGTCAGAAGCAGAACTTTTTACTGCTACTTACAAGTCGCCACTTGTCTTCCAAAATATAATGAACACTCCAACGCCGCCTCCCCTCGGCCCCCCATATAAAATATCGTATGCGTACCTTTTTCACCTACACTTTGACGTCATGTTTTTTCGTTGAAGTCCAGATTTCCGAGAAGACATGTTTGAGGGTACAAGTGATACGTAAGTTAAAGATCTTCACGTTTAATCAGTGAGGTAGGTCATGTAAAGTCCCAAGGTCGAGTATCTTCTGTCAGACACATATTTTTGCAAAGGGCGACAGTTACGACTGAGCTAGGCTAGAAAACGCGGAGACTTCTGGTACTTGTAACGGAGCATTCCAAATTGCACTCACGGACACGAAATCGCTGACTTCATGAGCACACCACAATTAGCGGTTGTAACTACGCCAGATACTTCAGTCCGTTGTTAGTCGCCGTGTGGACTGGCACGATAGTATGTCAAAGCAGTCCACGTCTACGGCGGGGGGGGGGGGGGGGGGGGATTTTCGTACTTAGTTATTTTCGCGTTATAATTCGCGTGTAGTCAAAGTAAGCCGTTTTACGGCAACGGCACATTGAAGAATCATGCGAAACGTGTCATTCTTGTTAGGTTTTCTTTACAATTAAATCTCAATCAATAACAGTTCGTCGATTAAAGCCTGTATAGGAAATAACAAACAGATCGCTGATTGCAGAGCATCAGTGTAGGGTAACTCTCCAATATTGTGAAAAGGATAGATTGCTACTCACTGTAAAGATGACATATTGAGTTGCAGACAGGCACAACGAAAAGGGCCACAGGCGCAGCGACCTGAGATAGCGGTCATGTGTGCGTTAAAGTGTCTACTTGTGTGAACGTGTGTGTTTTCTTTTCCGCGCGACCTCTACGGTCGCAGATTCGAATCCTGCCTCGGGCATGGATGTGTGTGATGTCCTTAGGTTGGTTAGGTTTAAGTAGTCCTAAGTTCTAGGGGACTAATGACCTCAGCAGTTGAGTCCCATAGTGCTCAGAGCCATTTGAACCATTTTTTTCTAGGGGACTGATGACCTTAGATGTTAAGTCCCATAGTGCTCAGAGCCATTTTTTTGTTTTCTTTTCATTTCTGAAAACGACTTTGGGCAAAAGCTCAATGCCTAACAGTCTTTTCGTTGCGCCTATCTCCTACTCAACAAGTCGTTTTTACTGTGAGTAGCAATGTATCCTTTTCACAATGTTGTTGATATTGCAACCTGGAATTTCTAGTGTAGGGTAGTTATTAGACACGCCAGGTTACAGAACCAATGTTTTTTTTTCTAAAAGGTTGCGGTCGGTCCTTTCTCATGAAATTAATAGACATAATTTCCGTAATATTTGATGTTATGTAAATGTAAGTGTGCTGTCTGTCAGGAGTGAGTTTGTTCGATTTGGTGAACTTTTTGTGAGCTAATGTCCTCACTGACCCAGCTGGTTATAATTAATCTGCAGCCACTCACGGAGATCCAGGGTGGGCTGTAATTATCGTGTGGCACCGAAACATGGTAGATATGCTAATGCGCTAATGCGAAAGCGATTTGCACTGGAAATAAAATATGCCCAATTTCCGCCACCAGGTGCAAATCTGGCGCTATACACTGTTTGCATGATGGTATGACGTCGACACTGTCATTCTACAAACCATATGATGAGTGATTAGTGTGGCTATCGAGAAGAGAGTCCTTGCGCTGTTGCTGAAATTATTTTATGTGAACGGCAGCAGTTATAGTGCTGCATTGAGAGAGTATCGCCGACTGAAAGGTCTGAAGAGAGGCGCGATGTCATTAAATGGTTTACACAAGATAGTAATGAAATTCGAAAGCACGGATGGGTTTGGTGTGGCATCTGGAAGAGGAAAGCGTCCTATCCCGGTAGTAGTTATTATCGCAGCAACGCTCTGAATTTGCTCTTCGGTTTCTGGCACGGAGCCGGCCGGTTTGGCCGAGCGGTTCTATGCGCTTCAGTCTGGATCCGCGCGACCGCTACGGTCGCAGGTTCGAATCCTGCCTCGGGCGTGGATGTGTGTGATGTGCTTAGGTTAGTTAGGTTTAAGTAGTTCTCAGTTCTAGGGGACTGATGACCTCAGATGTTAAGTCCCACAGTGCTCAGAGCCATTTGAACCATTTTCTGGCACGGATCGGAGTTGATGGCACGTGACCGGGCAATGTTCTGTAGAGTGACCAGGCGCATATTACACTATTTGGTGCAGTGTATACGGAGAACTGTCGAATCTGGGGTACTGTTAAACCGCGTGTTGTGCACAGAGAGTCACTGACTCGCCGTATGTGACTGTGGATTCATACGCACCTTTACTTTCGGTCTGTTCTTCTTTGAAGAGAATACACTCAGAGGGCCTGTCTGGCGTACCTTGACGTCTGCACCTTATCGAGACCTCATGTGATTGCTGCTTTGAGAGGGCGCCACTGTGTGGAAACAACTGTTTTCATGCAAGATGGGGCCACACCTAATTTCGCTCGCCCAGTGAAAGATCTGCTTAATGCTACCTTCAGCTTATCTCCAAAGGTATCCAGATGCATGGCCTGCAAGATCACTTGATCTGACTTTTGGCTCTGATAATATCTAAAAGAACTCGTTTACCAGCGATTGATCTGAAGGCTAGTATAAGCATACAGCTATGCATTCCTTAGATTCTAGCTGAACTGCTGCGAGCAACTGTTGATCGCGTCGTTCCACGGATGCAGTCTCCATCGCTCACACTGAACAAACTGTGTAAGAGGTAGTTAATAATGAAATCGACATTGTGCATTTCTCACTTGTTTGACCTTTTATGCCCACATACTTTTTTTCGCATTCGCAGTTCTTGATTTACACCTGGTGGCCAAAGTTGGGACTAGTTCTTTCCAGTATAAATCGGTTCCGCAATAACGGATTAGAATATCTAGCAAGTTTTGCGGACAATACGATAATTACAGCCCGCAATGCACTTCTGTGAGTAGTTGTTGCATTTTAATTATAACCACCTAGTATCTTTATTTTTTGTCTTATTATATATTCAAAGAGAAGTTTTTATTTATGTATACCACAAACAGGACAACATGAATGAAGGTAGGAAATGTCCGTTTTAATAGAGCTAACGTACGAACCTTACGTGTGTCCACTTTCGCGAACGAACCATATTGTTTGCGAGCCAAATAAAGCTGACTACTGCCGCTGGAAAGCGACTAAAGTGCAAAATTACGTTAACAAGATCGTCCAGAGTGTCGACGGCCCTGTGACGGATATCCCGTACACGTGCACATCAACGTTAGTTGCCTCATCCCGTGTGACGACGGCTTAAGGCGGTGGACCTGTGAAAGAACCCTGTCCCGGATCCCGCGTCTTCGGAATTGTGCCAGAGAAAGGAGCCGCCCCTCTCACACGGATATATATCGGAGGGGTGGTCGGGGTGGCCGTAACGGTCGTAGGGGCTGGTGGGCGCCGCACCCTCCCGGATCTGGGCGGCGCGAGCAGGCACGCCAGGTGTCGCTTTCCACCTGCGAGCCGGCGACGCGTCTGTGTAACGGGCCGCCCTCCACACCACCGCAGCACAACTTCAAAATTGCACCTCTCTGGAGGCAGGGCGCAGCGGGTAGCATTCATCTCACGCTAGGTGAGGACCACGCTACGTCATAGTGACGTAACACTATGTCATCGTGACGTAAATAACCTAAATCGACTACATGAGTACGTACAGCGATCTTTGCGATTGTACCGATAGCGCCAAAGCTAAATGTAAATACATGTGTACAAACGAAGTGACAGGAGTTATCTGTTATGCTCACCCCAGTTGAATTAATTAGTAAGCTGTAATTCCAACAATTTGGGATGTGATTGTGTGTTTCAGGAACATAATGGATGTCTGAACGAAGGAAACATGACGAAAGTAAAAAAATGGCTTTCAGTCATTTTTTTTAATAATCCGATGAATCGTGCATAAATCGTG
The DNA here is from genome assembly GCF_023864345.2 of Schistocerca serialis cubense. Lineage (NCBI taxonomy): Eukaryota > Metazoa > Arthropoda > Insecta > Orthoptera > Acrididae > Schistocerca > Schistocerca serialis. The sequence continues at coordinate 778,490,853 of NC_064638.1, forward strand.
TGGATAGAAACGTGAAATAATTAATTATTAAGCTGCAATCCAAAGACTGTGGGATATTATTGTGTGTTTCATGAACATAACAAATATCTGAATGAAGGTCTCATAACCATAACGATAGTGTTTAGTTATTTTTCTAGCCTGAGATGAATGCTACCAGCCGGCCGCGGTGGTCTAGTGGTTCTAGGCGCGCAGTCCGGAACCGCGGGACTGCTACGGTCGCAGGTTCGAATCCTGCCTCGGGCATGGATGTGTGTGATGTCCTTAGGTTAGTTAGGTTTAAGTTGTTCTAAGTTCTAGGGGACTGATGACCACAGATGTTAAGTCCCATAGTGCTCAGAGCCATGAATGCTACCCCCCACCTTTTTTTTTTTTTTAATTCCGATGAATCGTGTCTAAATCCTGTGGATAGAAACGTGTAATAATTAATTATTAAGCTGGATTCCAAAGAATGTGGGATGTTATTGTGTGTTTCATGAACATAACGAATATCTGAATGAAGGAATCATAACCACAAGGAAAGTGTCTAGGCATTTTAGTCCGATTAATCGTGCATAAATCATGAGTATAAAAACGTGAAATAGGGAGAAAATAAAGTATTTCGTATTTTTACAAAAGCCAATGAATTATACATAATTCTTGTGCACAGAAACGTTAAACTGAGAAACTGAAGTTCGAAGTAATTCCGAATGTTGCTGGAAATATTAAACCATCTAGTTCCATTTAATTTTACCTTCATGTTGTAAATCAACTAAGAACAATGAACAGTGCAGATTCAAGACGCACACAACAGTCGATGTATGAAGAACGCACTCAACAGTCGATAGGACAACTCGTGAAAGTCATGATGACGCGTGCCTACGTCACTATGACGTTGGGCTCTCCTCACCTAGCGTGAAGTGAATGCTACCCGGGCGCAGCACGTTACCGTTTTATCAGTTTAACTCCATAAGCGGACCGACGATCGCGGCAGAAGCCGGGGGCTATCAGCGGCAATTTGCAGGCGGCAGCAGTGCCAGTTCCCTTGGCGGCGACCACCGGAAGCGCCGGCCCGCCTGTCCGCTGCACAAGGAGCCCACTTCCGCTGCGGCCGCCGGCATACCAAACTGCTGCCGCGGCTAATGACCACCAGTGCCGCTGGCTGTGCTGTGCTGGGGTCGCACATGCGCGTCTACCGCCTCTGTTTCCTCCCTGTCTCCCAAAGTACGGATGTACCACCTTCTTGCTGCACTTGAATCGACGCAGATATTCCCCAAGTTAATATCCTCGCTTTTTTTTATTCCACTTTCGATTATCCACGTGAAGAAATGGGGTAAGATGCTTTCGTTTAACCTCTAATTTTATAATAATTCTCATTAAGTGAGGTGTACGTGTAGGAAGCAGAAAGCAATATTGTCCTTGATACGTCTTTGATCGTGCGATCTCGGAATTTTCTTTCCATGATTCACAACTTATTTCTTACTATGTCTGAAGTCATTGCCCTCTCTCTTCGACAATGAAATCCTTGTGAAGACGCATAATAGTTCCCTGGATCCTACTCTCATCGCCCACTCCCCTCTCTCACAGGCACGTATCAGGGCGGGGGGGGGGGGGGGGGGGCTGCCATGGCTCATGGCCCTCCCTGCAAGGAGCAAATGAACCGCATTAACCACTGATATAGAGTTTTGTCAGGACTGGCTCTCCCAAGGCTGTCAGTAGTTCTAATGGAATGTTGTCTACTCCCGGGGCCTTGTTTCGACCTAGGTCTTTCAGTGCTCCGTCAAACTCTTCAAGAAGAATATAAATATTCCAATCCCAAAGAATGGCTCAAATGGTTCAAATAGCTCTGAGCTCTGAGGTCATCAGTCCCCCGGAACTTAGAACTACTTAAACCTAACTAACCTAACGACATCATACACATCCATGTCCGGGGCAGGATTCGAACCTGCGACCGTAGCGGTCGCGCGGTTCCAGAACGAAGCGCCTAGAAACGCTCGGCCACACCGGCTGGCAATCACAAAGAATGCAGGTATTGACAGATGCGAAAATTACCGAATTATCAGTTTAATAAGTCAGGGCTGCAAAATACTAACGCGAATTCTTTACAGACGAATGGAAAAACTGGTAGAAGCCGATCTCGGGGAAGATCAGTTTCGATTCTGTAGAAATATTGCAACAAGTGAGGCAATACTGACCCTACGACTTATCTTAGAAGCTAGATTAAGAAAAGGCAAACCTACGTTTCAAGCATTTGTAGACTTAGAGAAAGGTTTTGACAATATTGACTGGAATACTCTCTTTCAATTTCTGAATGGGGCAGGGGTAAATTACAGGGGGCGAAAGGCTATTTACAATTTGTACAGAAACCAGATGGCAGTTATAAGAGTCGACGGGCATGAAAGGGAAGCAGTGGTTGGGAAAGGAGTGAGACAGGGTTGTATCCTCTCCCCGATGTTATTCAATCTGTATATTGAGCAAGCAGTAAAGGAAACAAAAGAAAAATTTGGAGTAGGAGTTAATATCCATGGAGAAGAAATAAAAACTTTGAGGTTCGCCGATGACATTGTAATTCTGTCAGAAACAGAAAAGGACTTGGAAGAGCAGTTGAACGGAATGGACAGTGTCTTGAAACGAGGGTATAAGATGAACATCAACAAAAGCAAAACGAGGATAATGGAATGTAGTCGAATTAAGTCGGGTGATGGTGAGGGAATTAGATTAGGAAATGAGACACTTAAAGTAGTAAAGGAGTTTTGCTATTTGGGGAGTAAAATAACTGATGATGCTCGAAGTAGATAGGATATAAAATGTAGAGTGGCAATGGCAAGGAAAGCGTTTCTGGAGAAGAGATATTTGTTAATATCGAATGTAGATTTAAGTGTCAGGAAGTCGTTTCTGAAAGTACACTCCTGGAAATGGAAAAGAGAACACATTGACACCGGTGTGTCAGACCCACCATACTTGCTCCGGACACTGCGAGAGGGCTGTACAAGCAATGATCACACGCACGGCACAGCGTACACACCAGGAACCGCGGTGTTGGCTGTCGAATGGCGCTAGCTGCGCAGCATTCGTGCACCGCCGCCGTCAGTGTCAGCCAGTTTGCCGTGGCATACGGAGCTCCATCGCAGTCTTTAACACTGGTAGCATGCCGCGACAGCGTGGACGTGAACCGTATGTGCAGTTGACGGACTTTGAGCGAGGGCGTATAGTGGGCATGCGGGAGGCCGGGTGGACGTACCGCCGAATTGCTCAACACGTGGGGCGTGAGGTCTCCACAGTACATCGATGTTGTCGCCAGTGGTCGGCGGAAGGTGCACGTGCCCGTCGACCTGGGACCGGACCGCAGCGACGCACGGATGCACGCCAAGACTGTAGGATCCTACGCAGTGCCGTGGGGGACCGCACCGCCACTTCCCAGCAAATTAGGGACACTGTTGCTCCTGGGGTATCGGCGAGGACCATTCACAACCGTCTCCATGAAGCTGGGCTACGGTCCCGCACACCGTTAGGCCGTCTTCCGCTCACGCCCCAACATCGTGCAGCCCGCCTCCAGTAGTGTCGCGACAGGCGTGAAGGGAGGGACGAATGGAGACGTGTCGTCTTCAGCGATGAGAGTCGCTTCTGCCTTGGTGCCAATGATGGTCGTATGCGTGTTTGGCGCCGTGCAGGTGAGCGCCACAATCAGCACTGCATACGACCGAGGCACACAGGGCCAACACCCGGCATCATGGTGTGGGGAGCGATCTCCTACACTGGCCGTACACCACTGGTGATCGTCGAGGGGACACTGAATAGTGCACGGTACATCCAAACCGTCATCGAACCCATCGTTCTACCATTCCTAGACCGGCAAGGGAACTTGCTGTTCCAACAGGACAATGCACGTCCGCATGTATCCGGTGCCACCCAACGTGCTCTAGAAGGTGTAAGTCAACTACCCTGGCCAGCAAGATCTCCGGATCTGTCCCCCATTGAGCATGTTTGGGACTGGATGAAGCGTCGTCTCACGCGGTCTGCACGTCCAGCACGAACGCTGGTCCAACTGAGGCGCCAGGTGGAAATGGCATGGCAAGCCGTTCCACAGGACTACATCCAGCATCTCTACGATCGTCTCCATGGGAGAATAGCATTCTGCATTGCTGCGAAAGGTGGATATACACTGTACTAGTGCCGACATTGTGCATGCTCTGTTGCCTGTGTCTATGTGCCTGTGGTTCTGTCAGTGTGATCATGTGATGTATCTGACCCCAGGAATGTGTCAATAAAGTTTCCCCTTCCTGGGACAATGAATTCACGGTGTTCTTATTTCAATTTCCAGGAGTGTATTTGTATGGAGTGTAGCCATGTATGGAAGTGAAACATGGACGATAAATAGTTTGGACAAGAAGAGAATAGAAGCTTTCGAAATGTGGTGCTACAGAAGAATACTGAAGATTAGATGGATAGGTCACATAACTAATGAGGAGGTATTGAATAGAATTGGGGAGAAAAGGAGTTTGTGGTACAACTTGACTAGAAGAAGGGATCGATTGGTAGGACATGTTCTGACGCATCAAGGATCAGCAATTTAGTATTGGAGGGCAGCGTGGAGGGTAAAAATCGTAGTGGGAAACCGAGAGAGCAATACACTAAGCAGATCCAGAAGGATGTAGGTTGCAGTAGGTACTGGGAGATGAAGAAGCTTGCACAGGATACAGTAGCATGGAGAGCTGCATCAAACCAGTCTCAGGACTGAAGACCACAGCAATAACAACCACTGATGTAAACAAATTACCTGAGGCGTTCGGTAAGTAAATCCTAAATTTTTTTCCTGAAAGCAAGTTGGTTTTATTCAGGATTTCATACACCATATTATTCCCCACTCTTTTGGCTACAAAACCCTAGTTTTAATCATCATCATTCATTACGAGAACCTTACGCCACCCCAATGACAGGTCCGGTGCGCCTGCATAGTACCATTCTACTGGTCGACGTCGGAATCAGCGACTTGCTGCATCAATAACCTGCCTGTCAGCCACGTACTGCTACCCGCGGACTGCGTCCTTCATTGGGTCAAATGGAAGTTGGAAGGTGCTGGGTCCAGGCTGTAGGCTGGATGAAGAAGAACAGTCCAATGAAGTCATGTGAGCAGCTCTCATATGTGCACAGTTCTTGTGTTGTCATAGAGAAGCAAAAGGTCGTTTGCATTTTTGTGGCGACGAACACGCTGAAGTCGTTTCTTCATTTTCATGAGGATAGCACAATAGACTTCAGAGTTGATCGCTGCACCCTGAGGGACTATATCAAACGGAATAACCTCTTCGGCCGGTCGGAGTGGCCGTGCGGCTATAGGCGCTACAGTCTGGAACCTCGAGACTGCTACGGTCGCAGGTTCGAATCCTCCCTCGGGCATGGATGTGTGTGATGTCCTTAGGTTAGTTAGGTTTAAGTAGTTCTAAATTCTAGGGGACTGATGACCTAAGAAGTTGAGCCCCATAGTGCTCAGAGCCATTTGAATAACCTCTTCAGAGTCCCAAATAGACCGTCGCTATGACTTCACCAGCTGAGGGTGTGGCATTGAACTTTTTCTTCAGAGGAGCCACGCGATGGACTGCCATTTTTTTCCGATTCGAAGTGATGGAACCACGCTTCCTCGCTTGTGACGGTGTTCGCCAAATAATTGTCACGCTCAGCATCGTAACGCGCAAGTAATACCGCACAGATGGTCCTCCTTTAGTCTTTTGGTCTTCTGGAGGTGAGGAAGCCAGCTGAACTAGCGTATCAACGCTGCCAACAGAGACGTCCATTTGCGCAGTGGGGTGTTTGATTGTGATCCGTCGATCACCTTGAATATGAATGTCCGCAAGTGCAAACACTGCAGGTGTTACAGCTGTAGCCGGCCGGTGTGGCCGTGCGGATAAGGCGCTTCAGTCTGGAACCGCGTGACCGCTACGGTCGCAGGTTCGAATCCTGCCTCGGGCATGGATGTGTGTGATGTCCTTAGGTTAGTAAGGTTTAATTAGTTCTAAGTTCTAGGCGACTGATGACGTTAGAAGTTAAGTCGCATAGTGCTCAGAGCCATTTGTTACAGCTGTATGTGGCCGACCGGCACACGGGAAACCGAACAGGTTTGCGCAACCTTGTTGCACTGGTGACGAACGCCTTGCCCAACGACTCACCGTGCTTGTGATCACTGCCAGATCTCCATAGACGTTCCACAAGCGCCTGTGAATATCTGCGATGCTCTGGTTTTGCACCAAAAATAAGCAATGACAGCTCTCTGTAACGCACCTCCGTTACAGACGCCATTTTGAATGCTACGTATAGCGCCGCCACCTATCGGAAATTCATGAAACTACAGGGACTGAAACAAGAATATTCCACAAATCTCACAACAAATTCCACGTTTTTCAACCGAAACCAGTCGAGAAAAAAAGTGTTGCATTAGTTATTGAATGCCCCTCGTATTATGTCTGCATCAGAACATTTTACATATTTTATTGTTATTATTAGAAACCTAGGCATCGGTGGCACGAGAAATAGTATTTGTTAGTGAGAAACCTGCTTCGTAAGTCGTTATAGTTATCCTTCATAGATGACTTACCCTTCTATAGGATTCTTCCGATGGTATCTCGGCTCCGCCGTCTTCACAATTAGATTTCTGTAGCCTTTCCACCTTAAATCGCTCCGCATAGATGCCCACGGATATTTTTTGGCAGTAGCGACTGACAGGTTATAGTCTAAGGAAGAGATATAGAGTACTTCTGCTTATCTCTGCGTGTTATATTACAACTTGAAAAATATAGTCATCGAACGTGACGCGAAATAAAAACTTTAAGTTCGTATTGCCTGTTCACGTTACATGTTCGTCAGTATCTGTTAGCTGCTCTTTTATTTTAATTAAATACTACGGACGATGCCGGGATAGAGTATTAAGCAAGGGCATGATAGAAATTCCTGCAGGCAAAATGTGATAGTGCTTTGAGGGGAATATGGCGCAAAAAGCCATTATTGTTCTTTGCCCGCGTGTTTGGCTCGGAGGTCACAACGTTGCTACGAGTGGGACGCTTGTTTGATAAACGGAACGTCTGGGGCTTATTCTTTGCTGCGAGGATAGTAGGAGCATTGATTTAGCCTCCTTAACATACCTGGTAATACATTAAATGGGACCTCTCGTTTATAAGCAGCAGCATCTAACTGAGAAGCGGTTTTACTAACCAAAATAAGTATCGTTTGACGGGAAATACACTACTAGCCATTAAAACTGCTACACCAAGAAGAAATGCAGATGATGAACGGGTATTCATTCGACAAATATATTATACTAGAACTCACACGTGATTACATTTTCACGCAGTCTGGGTGCATAGATCCTGAGAAATCAGTACCCAGAACAACCACCTCTTGCCGTAATAACGGCTTTGATACGCCTGGGCACTGAATCAAACACAGCTGGGATGGCGTGTACAGGTACAGCTGCCCATGCAGCTTCAACACGATACCACAGTTCATCAAGAGTAGTGACTGGCGTATTGTGACGAGCCAGTTGCTCGGCCACCATTGACCAGACATTTTCAATTGGTGAGAGATCTGGAGAATGTGCTGGCCAGGGCAGCAGTCGAACATTTTCTGAATCCAGAAAGGCCTGTACAGGACCTGCAACATGCGGTCGTACATTATCCTGCAGAAATGCAGGGTTTCGCAGGGATCGAATGAAGGGTAGAGCCACTGGTCGTAACACATCTGAAATGTAACGTCCACTGTTCAAAGTGCCGTCAATGTGAACAAGAGGTGACCGAGACGTGTAACCAATGGCACCCCATACCATCACGGCTGGTAATACGCCAATATGGCGATGACGAATACACGCTTCCAATGTGCGGTAACCGCGATGTCGGCAAGCACGGATGTGACCATCATGATGCTGTAAACAGAACCTGGATTCATCCGAAAAAATGACGTTTTGCCATTCATGCACCCAGGTTCGTCGTTGAGTACACCATCGTAGGCGCTCCTGTCTGTCATGCTGCGTCAAGGGTAACCACAGCCATGGTCTCCGAGCTGATAGTCCATGGTGCTGCAAATGTCGTCGAACTGTTCGTGCAGATAGTTGTTGTCTTGCAAACGTCCACATCTGTTGACTCAGGGATCGAGACGTGGCTGCACGATCCGTTACAGCCATGCGGATAAGATACCTGTCATCTCGACTGCTAGTGATACGAGGCCGTTGGAATCCCGCACGGCGTTCCGTATTACCTTCCTGAACCCACCGATTCCATATTCTGCTAACAGTCGTTGGATCTCGACCAACGCGAGCAGCAGTGTCGCGATACGATAAACCGCAATGGCGATAGGCTACAATCCGACCTTTATCAAAGTCGGAAACGTGATGGTACGCATTTCTCCTCCTTACACGAGGCATCACAACAACGTTTCACCAGACAACGTCGGTCAACTGTTGTTTGTGTATGAGAAATCGGTTGGGAACTTTCCTCATGTCAGCACCCTGTAGGTGTAGCTACCGGCGCCAACTTTGTGTGAATGCTCTGAAAAGCTAATCATTTGCATATCAGAGCATCTTCTTCCTGTCGCTTAAATTTCGTGTCTGTAGCTCATCTTCGTGGTGTAGCAATTTTAATGGCCAGTAGTGTATTTCCTTCAGTGTGTTGATTTTGCATTAATACCACTATCGTCGAATTTTGATGTTCCACACAAAAGAAACTCCTCTTTGTCGAATAAAACCTAAATCACTGGCAAAATTAATTTTTCCGAAATATGTGTCAAATGTTTAAAACAATAATTTCGGTTCCTTGATATGTAGTGAACGCGATAAATGTGAAAGAGTCGCACAGTGCAACATCTAGATTAGAAAGACTTTACTTTTTTCATTGTATATTAAAAAAAGAATACATTTTTAGAACAGATCGACTGCTAGAATAGAGCTTTGGATGGATTGAGAAAAACTGTGAAAAATGCCTTTATCGAAGAAAAACTGATGCTGCGCTTTAGTTGAGTTTCATTTCTCATGCGTGGCTTCTATCGACCGGAGAAGACTGGTATGCAGAGCAGAACAGAAATCGAGCAGCGTTAAAAAAAAAAAAAAAAAAAAAAAATTAAGTTTCATGTAATATTTTGTGTAATGTAACGTCATGTATAGACACCTTTTATTAACCTGACACGTTCCACATCATTACGAAGTGTCGTATTCATGATCTATGGAACAAGTACTAATCTAATCTCGAAAATCGACAGGGTGGTACACCTACATTCATGCTGCGCTTTACTGCGAGCTGCTTCTAACTTTCCTGGTGAAAAGTAGTATGAGGATCTTTATCAAAGGAATCAGTTGCACCAGCTTGTCTGCAGAAGTCTTCAACTGATCGTTACTAATTCTCCTAGTTTTCTGTGTATTTAACTTTAGTATGTGCAGAGATACAGAAGCATCTGGATTTTTTTATGACAGACCGATGAACATTTTAACGACATTCAAGATCTCTTTAAAACAGAAGTTAATTTTTCCGTTAATGCTCTGACAATCTTTCAGAAAAAGCATCTGGGAAATCTGCTGCTAGTTGCAGATCTGACTCCCCAGCGCAGTTTTAGTCCTGTTACTCGAATTCTCTGTAGCCATTTAAGCAGATATCACCAATTATTATAGCGAAACTTTGTTAAAAAAATGTTCAGATGTGTGTGAAATCTGCTAAGGTCATCAGTCCCTAAGCTTACACACTACGTAACCTAAATTATCCTAAGGACAAACACACACAACCATGCCCGAGGGAGGACCTCCGCGAAACTTTGTCTGAGCTTTAATTTAGGCTATATGGAAAAATCCATTTTTAAGAGCTCTCAAATGTCGTTGATAAAGGAATATCAGTTAATTTAAAGAAACCGAGACTGCTGCAGTAAATTGAGAAATAAAGTGGTTACAGCTGTTACCATAAGCATAAATGGATCGTTTTCGTATCTAATCGGCTGAGAAAGTTACAAGTATAACCCACACCACAAAATACTGATCCTTTCACATAATATCAAGTGTAGGAAAAGTATTCCGATTTCTGGAACTCTATACACATGAAGATTCATGTATGTGATGAAATTTTATTCTGCATGTTAAACTAGTTGTGGTTCCTTACAGTGTAAAAAGATGGAGTGACGACATTGTGAAAAACAATATAAGGGCGAGACAGACATCGGTGTTTGCTCGGGGGCGAAGGCATCTGCGGTATCCAATAGGCACTGCTGTGCAGACTGCACACAGGACATCGTCCTAGCGAGCGGGCGCTCCTGCAGCTATCTAATCCGGAAGAAGGCGTCCAACGAGAAGACGTCTGCACGGTGCATTCGTGGCCACGGCCGTTGGCCACGGTCCTATGTCTTTCGTCGTGTCATTTCGTTAGAGTCGTCAAATCTTTTTGCAAGCCAGGCGCGGAGCTCTGTAGATAATGCGATTTGCTGCTGTTTTATTCTTTCGAATGGACTCCCATACGGGGAAAAAGTCGCACCATTGCGCACAGCGGAACTGCAGATCTGATTTATATCTGCGGACGACGAGAATTATTTTACTCAGTATATTTGTGTGACTCAGGGAGAACCTACACACATGATTATCAGCTGCTGGGCAGTTTTGTATGCATAAGTTTTTTTTTATTGTCTGATGTGTTACTAATGCACCATGGTGCTCGGTTAGTGGTACGTACACCAGATACCGATGAAATCAAACAAAAGTGCCTTCCTCGTTCGTATGACATCTCGTAACAAAAATGGCTCAAATGGCTCTGAGCACTATGGGACTTAACATCTATGGTCATCAGTCCCCTAGAACTTAGAACTACTTAAACCTAACTAACCTAAGGACATCACACAACACCCAGTCATCACGAGGCAGAGAAAATCCCTGACCCCGCCGGGAATCGAACCCGGGAACCCGGGCGTGGGAAGCGAGAACGCTACCGCACGACCACGAGCTGCGGACATCTCGTAACATCCAGGTTATTAAAAAAAGAGCACTAGATCAGATGCAAAAGGATGAAAGAACGATACTCGGCTTCACCTGAACTGCCATGGAAAACATAAATGAAATTGCATGACATGAATTTGAAGAACAATTTTCTATTTCCGAATAAGAGTGAAATGTCACAAACCGTAGTAGCATCTTTCCCAGCCAGGTTTCTGCAGTGTCAATATTTCTTTTTGCTGCAACGACGATGGAAGGAAGCAATATGAGACGAATTTATTACTGAAGTTCTTTTTTTATACTCGATTAATTTGGCTTCGCCTCATCACGTTTACAAGGATATCTTTAATGTTTTCTCGACCTGATTGATTAATTGTGTGCTTTCAGGTATACAGCACTCTTATTGATTCAGTTTTATGTAGAATATTTTAACCTCAAACGGTACTGCGAATTGTTTTTGTATGCGTAGTCGCTGCTTGGGCTTCAAGCAGACTGCCAAGTATTGTTGGTTTCGTGACGCTGTATCTAAGCGATTTCGACTCCCGGCTCATGCTACGTTCTTTGATGCTCATTTGGTTTTAGAGCCCGCGCTGTTATTCCTTGATACGCAGTCTCTCGCCTTGGCTTATGTTTTAAAAGTTTTGTTCACAGAATATCTGGACACAAAACCTGTCACAGCTTCACGGTCTCAATTCATCTCCACATACGTCGACAAGTTACTGTAACGTAATGTGCAGAAACTGTAACTAGGAAAGGAAATAAAATATCTTAGACATGTCAACACATGAAAGGCAGAATTTCATCTTGGCGTCTGGCTTAGCCAGATTTGTATTCAACATTACAATATGTAGTCAAGAATGTCCATAACTGCGAAGTGTTACGTGAGTGAAGGTGTTTTGATAAATGTAGTGCATTCGAGATCGCAGGTGCTGCAAATGAGGCAGAAGTGGATGTAAGTTTTCGAGGAGAAATACCTGTAAAGCATTACAGATTTCTCTTGCTCAGAGGTCTTCAGGTTTCTCCTGAAGCCTTGAGCAGCAAACAACCTTTTGTTGCGGTTGCTCGCCGAATAAACGGAATTAAAGGCGTAGCTCTCGCAGCAAGCAGAAACGATATGTCCCACGGAATTTGCGGTTTTCAGATGTAAAAAAACCGTTCAGTTTAGGATGCTCGTTTCTGCCTTTTTCTTTTAAAAGAAAGTCATCTTAGAATCTTAGCAAGTAACAAGTAGACAGTTTTGTTTCAAGAATGGATTGATTGTATCCACATAAAGCAGTAGTGTGGAAAATTTGCTTAATAGTACTCGCAAGCACACTCCTTACGATTTGTGTTCACTGCTCTGAGGTCTCTTTCAGCTGTCATATGCTGGTACAGGTATAAATATTAAAAGGACAAGTCTACTTATATTGTTTGGGATAATTATTGAATTTCTGCAAGGGAATTTTAAACAAGTGTACGGAGTTTTAACATTAAAAAAGTCTGTTGTTATAGGAGCTAAATCTAAACACCACCAACGAGCGAAATGACGATTTAATGAAGGTACAGAACTCGTACTCCAGTAGAAAAAAATTAAAATTTCCACCCGAACATCCACATTTGGGGTTTCTTTCATGTTTTCTAGGCCTAATTGATTAATGTTGTGATTACTGGTTCAGTTTTATGTCGAATATTTCGACTGCAAATCCGTTCGTTGTTTTCAGGTGCTGCAAATTGTGTTTGTGTGCGTAGTCGCTGCGTGGCCTCCAAGGAGATTGCCAAGTACTGTTGGTTTCGTGGCGCTGTACACAGGTATAAGCGAATTCTACTCCCGGCTCACCCTACGCCCTTTCATACTCATTTCGTTTTCAGAGCCCACACTGTTATTCCGTGATACACAGTCACTCGGCGTTTTCAAGCTTTGCCGAGTGAGGTGGTCGGTGAGATATCTATAAAACTAATTGCCGGGGCCCAAGTCTTGTGTAAACTGATACACAGGTAAGAACTGTCGTATGAAAAAGTGGGTCGGCGATGAAAATTTTTATGTATCAAGTATATTTTCAAGAACATTCCTGCGCCATTGGCAGCTACGCTCTTTTTCCCCAATACCATTCACGTGTTCCCCTTGCACTACTTTGCTAAAAGTCATAAACAGCGATATCCACACATACAAATGCACAAGGTATAAAAGGGCAGAACATTTACGGAGCTGTCCTTTGCACTCAGGCGATTCAAGTGAAAAGATTTCTGACGTGATTATGGCCGCAAGATGGGAATTAACAGACTTTGAACGCAGAATAGTAGTTGAATGTAGACACATGGGAGTTCCATTTCGGAAATCGTTAGGGAATTCAGTATTCCGAGTGCCGAGAATACCAAATTTCAGGCATTACGCCTCACCACAGACAACGCAGTGGCCGACTTCCCTCACTTAACGACCGAGAGCAGCGGCGTTTGCGTACAATTGCTAGTTCTTACAGATAAGCAACACTGCTTGAAATACCCGCAGAAATCTATGTGGAACGTACGACGAATGTATCCGTTAGGACAGTCCAATGAAATGTGATGTTAATGGGCTATGGCAGTACACAATCGTCACGTGCGCCTTTGCTAACAGGCCGACATCGCTTGCGGCGTCTCTACTGGGCTTGTGGCCATATCTATTGGACCCTAGACGACTGAAAAACCGTGACCTGGTCAAATGAATCCCAATTTTAGTAAGAACTGATGGTAGGGTTCGAGTGTGGCGCAGACCATATGAAGTCATAGACCAAAGTTGTCAACAAGGCACTGTGCACGCTGGTGGTGGCTCCTAGATGTGTGCGATGTCAGAACATTCTGGACAATTCGCGTGTGATTTGGCCTCCCAGATCCGACGTGAATCGAACAACTGTGGGACGTACTCGGGAGGTCAGTTCGTGCCCAACACCCCGCACCAGAAACACTTTAGCAATTACGAACGGCTATAGGGGCAGCATGACTCAATATTTCTGCAGGGGACTTCCAACGACTACTTGTTTCCATGCCATGTCTAGCTGCTGCACTACGCGGGTTCAAAAAGAGGGTTGACACGATATTAGAAGGTATCCCATGACTTTTGTCACCTCAGAATATGTTGACGAACGCTCTCAAACTGAGTGCAGGATAGTTGTATACTTTCCGGTTGCTCGACCTGCGCACTTAAGCTCCACCAGGATTCTGAAAGCGCGTTCCGAGGCGACTGCGTAAGAAGACCAGCTGGCCGGCTTATCCGGCGGCGCGGCTGCGTGACCCCGGCAGAGCGCTTCCGGGCCCGGCCGTCGCTGAGCGCGTCGCGTCGCGTCGCTTTCCCTGCCTCCGATCTGCTACGCCTTTCCAGAGGTAACGCCGTTTACCGCGCGTCCTTCCTGCCAACGTTGCGCAACCCGCTTCCATTATTCAGGGGCTGCGCACCCGATACCTCAGGGCGGGAGCTTCTTCCGACTTTCGCTCAGTTTTATCCGAAGCAGCTGCTTTCTCTGCCGTGGCTTTCGGCTCGTTTCGTGTTCGTGGTTGTCGCGTCGTCCCGTTAAATACTTCTCAGCCCCTGGTACAGCAACTCAAGCACGAAAGACACTCACTAAATCACTTCTCCCGGCAGTCTGCTCAATAATAGGCAGCTGGAGAGGAGATTACAATCTCTCAGTTTAAAGTGGTAAGAAGAGTAGATAGCACATATAAAAGAAGGTCCCGTCTCAAGGCGATCTGCTCAGTCTAATCAGCAACCCCAAGCATTTTATCTATGCTGGTGATACAGAAAAGGGAGACGTTTGAGAGGTAGAATAGTACTTCATCTGATACGCTTGGCTTTTACAATCAGGTCAAATCCCAACAAAACTCAGGTGTGCACATTTCACTTACGGTACAGAGAAGATCGTCACGAATAGGACGTCACAGGGAAAGGCAAACAACTTCAAAATTAGCACTGTACTCGACATATTCGTTTCGTGAGAGACATGGTCCAACAGCTGTATATCTGGGTGTTACACTCGACCGTACGCTGTTCGTCAAGAAACGTTACCATAAAACCATGTTGAGGGCCAGTGCAAGGAACAATTGTTTGAGGAACCAAACAGTCGCACCTGGGGAGCTAGTGTTCACGCCTTGGGAGACTTCTGCTCTTGCTCTGCATGTGTCAACTGTAGTGTACGTCTCACCTGTGTGGAGTGCATCTGCTCACACCAAGCAGGTTGACATTGCAGTCAAAGAGATTGTCTGAATCTTATTAGGATGGATGAGGCCAGCTCTAACCGACCCACTGCCAGAAGGGGTGTTGCCGCCGATGCGGAGAGGGTGAAGCAGATCAGTGATCCCTGTCATCCATTACATGATGATTAAGCTGTGCTCTGTGGATAGAAATCTCGAAAGAGTTTCATCGCTGGGACTCACCACAGGAGGAAACACTGGAGTCTAAGCGCGTCACTAGATAGAAGAATAACCTTTTCCGTGATTTCCCCAAATCGCGTCAGGCGAATGCTAGGATGTTTCCTTTGAAAAGGCCACGGCTCATTTCCTTCCCCATCTCTTCGTACTTCGAGTTTCCGCTTTGCCTCTAATGATCTAGTTGTCGACAAGAAGTTAATCTCCTCCTCCAGGACCTGACCAAGACAAATAACACGGCTATCGGAGTTGCTGCGTTCTGAAAATGCTGATCGGACACGAAATTGAATGAAATGACTTACTTAAAATATCGGACTTAATAATGGTTTCTCGCACATTCCTAACGCGACAAAAAAAAAAGTTCGATTCATCGCATCAGTCACTATTAAATACTGAAGCATTCTTTCGCGTCGTCCTAGGAGGTACGGTGGCGTTGCCTCCAGCTGGTTTCTTGGTGTTACGGCAGAAATATCTACAAAGGTAAACCCCGCCAACAGTTCACAATTTCAGTAGCTGTAACACGCTCCTAGTTTACACGAAAACAAATGCAGTTTATTAGCACTAATCAAAAATGGTTCAAATGGCTCTGAGCACTGAGGCCATCAGTCCACTAGAACTTAGAACTAATTAAACCTAACTAACCTAAGGACATCACACACATCCATGCCTGGGGCAGTATTCGAACCTGCGACCGTAGCAGTCGCGCTGTTCCGGACTGAAGTGCGTAGAACCGCTCGGCCACCGCGGTCGGCTAGCACTAATCAAATCGCGCCATAGATCCTCTGATACTCGCACTTCAGGCTGGGAAATGACATATCTAGTTACATCATCATACGTAGGAACTGCAGAAGGTAACTGAGATATTGCACAACTCGAGCGGTGCAATGTCAGGTGAGAGTAGGTACATGTTCTGGAATACTGGCTGAGACAGTTCTAGCGCGGTATGGGTACGAGGGACAGTGCGACTCTTGTGAGCAAAACGCCTAAATTACACACATATTCACGATGAAATTGTGGCGGTATACGGACCAAATACGATGTCGCATCCAGCCATAGTGAAATGGTGCCAATAATTTGACCGAGGCAGCGCATACGTGGTGGTGCTCGGTGGAAAGTCCAAAGCTCGCACCAATGCGATTTCCATCTTTTCGGTAAGCTGAAAGGATATATGTGTGGAAAGAGATTTTCTAACTATGAGGACGTTCCTCTAGCTGTTCTCGAATGCTGGATTTCTACCGTCGAGTAATTGAGTGATTAGCAGAACATTCCAGTTATTGTTTGCAGAGACTTAGTGACTTGAAAAGCAATGTCACTTTGAAGTGTAGTAAAGCATGAAACAAAAAGTTACTTGACCTGCCATAATAATGTTTCACCTTCGCCTTGAGGTCCCCTCGTAGTAGTGTTGCACAGAGCTAACAGAAAATAAATATTCCTTTGAGAACATTAGCCAAGAACGTTGTTGCCCTTCGTAATTCTTTGTAAGGACGTTAAAATTTTACACATAATTATTTGTCTGGAGTGCAGTGTTGAAAGGCGATTTCGTTCATGACAAATATGAGCACTTTCCATTTTACTTAATAAGGTTCCACACTGATCGGACATTTGGCCTTTATACTTCTTGGTGGAACGATTGCTGAATTAAAATTTATCCAATACAAGAAGCGGATCTGGAGCAAATTATAGCGTCTGTGAACTAATCGTCATTTGCAAACTTTTTATGAATTATGACCAATAAGCACGGAAAGAATAACAGATTAAACTTTTAACACTATAAATCGAGTTGGATGAAAGCAAGTATCCATCTCGACAAATGGGCTTAGTGACAGCAGCGTCATGGAGCAGACCGCACTCCCAGCCTCCCGGCATTACGAAACGAGCCTGTATTATTCAGCTCCAGTAGCGGTGCCTCCGTTGTTGAATAACTGGAGAGAGCGGAGAGGCGCAACCGCCTGCAGTGCTTGGCAAGGAAACCGGACGGGTAACAAAGGGATACGTGGAGCAGGGGAGCCGGGGTGGGCAGGGGTACACAGTGCTGGTCAGCAGGAAGATGCCCACGGCTACAGAGGAGGCACCTTCGCCCAAATCTTGCCAAAGTGTTGCGCACCAATCTAGAGGAGGAAACCCCGAACGCGAAAGGAAGGAAGGTCAGGATTAACTCGCAGCGGCGGCGAGGTTGTTCGGAACGCAACACAATTTTGGAAAGAGCCACCCCGGTACTGACTTCAGCGTTTTTGGGGAAACTACAGAACTTCTTGATAGAATAATTTTCCTAGGTGATATCTTTTATTTGAAGTAAACTGTTCCATTTGCTATTAGCTAATTTCGTCTTTTGGATATTATCATTGGAGCTGGTGGAAAGAATAACACCAGTTGCGAGCACCTTCGAACGAACAAGAAATAATAAAAAAATATTAAAAATATGAAAAATACGAGTATCAGTTATGCACATCAGGTAAAAACATTACGTTAAATGCACAACATATTTCAGACAGTAGTGCTGAAAGAACGACATTTGTCTATTATAACGTGCTGTAAAGGTTTCACACATCGTTTTCACGTGATGTAAGAAACTGAGACCAGTACTCTTAATACTCTAATATATACATTTGTTTATTTATTGAGGCTGTTCATAAGGTTTGTTGTTGTTTTTGCCACCACGTCACTTCTTATAACTGGGGAGAGAGGGCAATCAGCTTATAACAAATTAAACGAAATAGTTTATCTCAACAACAAAATGGAATCAGACAGTAAAATTACTTCTTTCAAGAAATTCGTAGAGACTATGGACTCAAACATAAAAATCTGTTAAACCGCGGAAAACCAAAATCTGAATGTGAAGAAGGAAGTTTTTCGACCAGGCTGTACGTGGGCAGTTCAGAAAGTAAGGTCCGATTTGTCACGAAATGGAAACCACTTCGAAAATTAAAAAATGTTTTATTTGAACCACTCCGAAAATCAAAAATGTTTTATTTGCGATAGTTAACTTTCGCCTACTACTCTATATAGTCTACGCTCCGACTGAGTCAATTCTCGTAGCATTGTACCAATTTTCCAATACCATCTCCCAATTCTCTACGCTGATCTGAGGCTTGTTGTCTGTGCTAAAACGTTGTCTTCATAGCCAGCGGTTCATGTGAGCAGAGATGAACATCGGGGAGGGGTGGGGGGGGGGGGGGGCAAGCCCGTGCTGTATGGTGGGCGATCAAACACTTCCCATCGAAAACGCTAACCATGCGCCCTCTTTGCCTCTGCAGTGTGCGGCCGAGAATTATCATGTAGACGGAAGTGCACGACTTACGTTGTTTGGAGTGCATGCAATCAGGCGGAATTTCTCACAGGCACTCATACGTGGCAGAGGACACAATTTTCTAGGCACCTTTAGGTGCTCACTGTGCGCTCAGAACTGGAAAGAGCGACGTGACGCGATCGACGGGCATACTAGAGAGATTGCCCTACACACCTGTGCAAAGCTTTATCGGATTTTAAAAGTAGTTTCCATTTGACGACCGATCGGACCTTACTTTCCGACTAGCTCTCGGATTTCCAATTACTTAAAAGAACCGATACATGCGCATGACTTCGCTTTCGCTTGCGCCTTTATCCCGCGGGTCGCAGGATCAGCGTAGTTAGGTACGGATTTGGCAAGGTTAATGTTAAGGGGTGGCTGGATGCCCTTCCTGCCACCAGCCCATACCCTCTGGGACAGAAGTATTGTACCCCAGGTGTCTGCGTGTAGTGTAAGCCATAGAATAGTGTGAACGTGTTCAGTTGTCTGCGAGACGTGTAACTGAGGCAGGACGTGGGGACTTGTCTGCGAGACGTGTAACTGAGGCAGGACGTGGGGACCAACCCGGTACTCACCTAGGGGGATGTGGAAAACCGCCTAAAAACCACATCCTGGCTGGCCGGCACACCGATCCTCGTCGTTAATCCGCTCTCGGCTACCCTGGCGTGTGATACATGTGCATGACTGTGTGCGGGAAATTGTGTCAAGCTCGGATTGGGGAAGGAAATCGGCCGTATCTTTTCAAAGGAACTACCCCGGGATTTACCTGAAGCGATCCAGGGAAATCACGGAAAATCTAACCCACGATGGCCGGACACGGGTTTGAGTCGTCGTCCTCCCGAATGCGAGTCCAGTGTGCTAACAACTGCGCCACCTCCCTTGGTTCAGTTCTACGAACAAGTCCATGTACATGCGATTTATAACCATGCATTTCCAGATTATGCAGGTTGACGACCATGGTATGAACAAATATGCAGGACGCTTGATTTTTGGACGAGGTGTGAACGATGTATCCACATCCATTGTTATAGATGCGCCTGAGAATGGGCCGTGCCCGAAATCGGTAGTCCACAATACAGTGATGTAAAATACAATTGGCTGAACAATGTTCTTCTTCAGATACACTGAGGCTGTGTTGCCCACCCAGAAGAATAAATCTGGACGATCAGCGTGAACCACCATGCTTCCGATTACGGAGTGGGTTCGTCTGGCGGCCTAGAAGTGTCAGCCGCTCTGCCACGTTGGGCCCGCACAGTGTTCTTATGACAATCGCAAGATATTTCCTCTAGTCAGAAAAGCTGGCAGGTCAAACGAAACGCCAGAAAAGAAGACTTAAGGAGGCAAAACGTCCTCGATGTAGATAAACCTGGTGACGATGCTAGCCATCGCATCAGTCGGAGGGAGATCATGTAGTCTGAGAGCAGCTGCGGCGATGGTAGACTGCGTGCACATCATGGAAGCTCGTCGAACGCCTGGCACGTGTATAAAACTTCCAGAGGGCGTGTCAGCATTCCGGGCGAGACACTGGCGTCAGCTCAAATTCGACACCCTGCACATTCATCTTCGTTGGCCGCTGACTGGGAGACTGGGAGGCAAATTTGGAGGGTTTGGCGGGGCGGGGGGGGGGGGGGGGGGGCAGGCTGCTAGCGAGAAACCACACTGGGGAACGAGGAGAGTGCTACCTGCAGTTCTCTTGAACACAAATTCTCTGCTCTCTAGGTTGCGTATCGTTGACACCGTTGTAGCATGTTTGTTAATCGCAACTTGATTGTTCCTTTATTGGTCCTTCAATACCCCGCACACGGGCGTGGATGGAATAGCAGCGGCATTACATGCTGCTCTTCACTCACAAGCATTTATTCTAATAAAGTAGGTTCATAAAACAAAAAATAGCTACAGACCAAATAGAGTCTCCAGTATCGAAGTGCCCAAAGATAGGTCAAGGAAGACGCAACCTCATATGATATCACATGTCGATTTTGCCTAACTGAATTGAACGAAAGGGAATTTCTGCTTTACAACAATGCTTGCGGTCTGTTAAAGAACAGTTCCCGCCACGGAAATAAAACAGATAGCGGTTTTCTTCTTTCGGATGCTCGATTCCGTAAGCAGATAATACCGCTCATTCATCTTACAGTTATAGAATGAACGAAATAACGTCTTAGTTTTTATGTGCTGCTGTTTTAATTTGGAAATAAACATTCCACAAAATGCAGAAAGTGAATACAAGATTTGGTCACTGTGTTTATTATCCATTTCAACGATATACAGCAAGAAAACATAGTTGCAATGATATTAAATTCCATGTATAAGATTCTTTTATGCTACTTCACACTTCCAGTATCCAATATGCTCCTACTTTTGCACTTACTGGTAGTGTTTAGGAGCCATTATCTGAGACAAATAGAGCTACAACATCGTCCCATTATCGTCGTAAAATTATTTTGCGTTTTTTTGTTTTTGTTTAAAAGTTACTACTGATAGTAGGTAAACTGACCATCACGTTTGGTTATTGTATCAGCTCTCTTTAATTTCTTCCTTAAATCTGTTATTATTTCCTACAGAAAAACCGAACTAATAATTTCACTGCAAAGTTCTTGAAGGAAATCTTTTTCTGAAATAACAACTTTTTTGAAATTTACCGATTAGTTAATTTCGTCCCCTGGAACATTATAGAACTATATTACAGTAAAAAAAGCTTTGTTATGTATTGCATGATATATTCCACACATCTGTTTGGAGAAAGCAACTTGAGATGGCGTCCTTAATAGAGGTTTCGCACAACCCTACTAGTTACCTGCACAACTATATCAGATGTGAAATCTACACATAAAAAGGAGAAAATGCGACCTTTACGCGGTTTTGGTCACTGTGCCAGCATACAAAACATTAAAAATACGTTGGTGTAACTATTTAAAATGAAAATGCACATGCCGTGGTCAGCATCATAAAATTATCTCATTTTAAATAGCTACACATACGTATTAACATGTATTCTGGTACAGTGACAAAACCGCGTAAGGGTCGTTTTCCTTTTTAAGTACGGATTTCACTTCTAAAATCATGAAATAAAGTGGATATTTCAAAACAAATAGCCTACTCATTAAATTGACGTCGCTCAAGAAATTCGTAGCGGCTGTGGATACGGTATATAAGAAAGACTGTAGACTTGATTCTGCGAAGTCGCGCATAAATATTATAAAGTTGTAAACAGTATTACGATGATAGTTTGTTTTACCGCTGCTTTAAAGAAAGAAGGACGGTAAGGGAGGCTATCATAAATGGAGGGTATCATAAATGGAGGGTATCATAAAGAGACAGCTCTAGGAATCGCCCGTGGACTTATTGAACCGTACCAGCATTCATCTCCAACAATTTAAGGAAACCGTAGAGTACCTAAATCGAGAGGGCCGGACGGGAATTGGAAACCTGATCTCTCTTTCACCCCTCCCCCCACCACTCCCATCCTCCCTTACATACACAATACACTAGCCCGCTTGGCTGTATGCATTAAGAATGGTCACGTGTTGCATACTGAAGACGGACGCTGTACTACGTGCTAGGTTGCTGAACCTCTTCACTCACAACGTCCTCTGTCTGGTCCTCAGCCATAGAGTAATAGCAAACGGGCATCTGTAAAAATGTTTATACTCGTTGCCAGAAGCGTTGGAATGAAAGTTTATTGGAAACCATAAGTACAACAAAGAAATTTCGACTGATTGTGGTATGACGATGTTTCACCCTGAATTTACAAACATCAGTGAATGGGACTGTCGTAATTACAAAATTTTCTGAATGCGACGGAAACAAAAACGATTGAAATACCAGAAAAAGTTTCAATTTTTCAGTTTACGAAACGCTCTAGACGTTTGTGACGACGCCTTACTGCACAGAGATTGTATGCGCCGGAGATAAAACAGCTTTGTTCTGGGTAAGTTCAGAAAGTGAGGAACACCTAATGCGGAAACCGTGTGCGACACGGCAGCGGGAGGTCACTCCCGTGGACAGCTGGCGGCCTAAAGTGCTCCTCTGTGTAGGCACTTCCTTCTACGCGGAGCCGCCGATTCCACAGCAGTCCAGCCAGTTTCACTTTCCTCGTAAGTCTTACTCAACAGAGGAGCTCCTCGTCAGCAGTTTATTTGCCAGCCAGCGGTCGTTAAAATCTAAGAAAACCTTCGTGAGTACCTGAATATGATATGCTTGTAGAGGCTGAATAATGTGATTGTTCTAAGATTTTGCCCAGCTGCATGACCTTCACTAAGGAAATATAAGAGAACTAAAAAGAGTGCACACATATTCGGAGCAGTTCAACTCTTCGGTCCATCGTACCTTCTTAATTTATTCGTGGGTTCTCTAAATTCTTAATGCTCCTTCAATAAGGATGTAGCACTTTCTTCCTCATGTCGTCTAACTCACATACGATAATTTCGCTCTTCACACGATGTTAAATATTACAAAAAAAGAGGAAACAGTCAATAGCCAATTCTGCATGATCGAAAGAGGGAATTACCTGAAACAACAGGCTACATAAAATTTGGCGTTGCAACGACAAAAGATGCCATTTTGTTCTTCGCGACTGCGTTTTCCTCTAATGAATTTATTGATGCTCGAGATGTTAAGATGAAGGAGGACACTGCTATGAGGTAGAGGTAGAATCGAAGGCAGTGTAAGAAGTGGGTGTGATAAGAAGAAGGTAGATCAGAATTTAACGCCTGGTCGATAACGAGGTCATCAGAGACGAATCAGAAGTTACAAACCGGACGTGAATGGTACAGGAAGCATACCACGGTCCGTGAATTGAGGACCACTTCAGAATGTGAATCCAGTGTCTTATCTGTAAGAAGTCACAGAGAGAAGGGAAGTGCCTATTTCAGAGCACGTAGAGAGTAGCAACATCCTAATCAAATCCAAAACGAGAATTCAGCTTTCTTCAACGTCAAAATAATGTGTTTTAGTAAGTTATTAAAATGATTTGTTATATCCTGGAAATCCACCGTCGATCCAAAACTTTCTCCGAATTAACATCGACAATTTTAATAATACAAATGCAGCACTGTGATAAAATAATCTTTGCGGCAAAATTTATTTTGTTAATCGGACGGGTGTTAGAAACGTTCTGCCGTTGTTTGCGTTCCAGAGAAAATAAGTTCAAATGGTTCGGCTCTGGCTCTGAGCACTATGGGACTTAACATCTATGGTCATCAGTCCCCTAGAACTTAGAACTACTTAAACCTAACTAACCTAAGGACATCACACAACACCCAGCCATCACGAGGCAGAGAAAATCCCTGACCCCGCCGGGAATCAAACCCGGGAATTCAAATGGTTCAAATGGTTCAAATGGCTCTAAGCACTATGGGACTTAACATCTGAGGTCATCAGTCCCCTAGACTTAGAAGTAATTAAACCTAACTAACCTAACAACATCACACACATCCATGCCCGAGGCAGGATTCGAACCTGCGTCCGTAACAGCAGGGCGATTCCGGACTGAAGCGCCTAGAACCGCTCGGTCATACCGGCCAGCAGAGAAAATAAATAATACTTATTCTCTGTAAAAGACAATGCACCAGAAGGTGAAATGGTGTCTGTTGTGCTAATCTGGTATTTGGACAGCTACGGACCGTGCGTACGCAGTCGGGCGTTCGTCGATGGAGCAGCCACCAGAGCCTGCCTGCAGAGCTAAGGGCGAGCGGTCAGCGTTTTACTGTCACGGCCGCACTTCCGGCAAGTCGCCTTTCGCGAGGCATGCTGTCGCGTGCACATAACTTGGACAGGTAGCTGAAAGGTCAGAAGAGACGTAAACAGGCGTTCCGACCTTAAATGTCACGGTACAACACAGTCGCCCCTTGACTGCCGCATTGTTCTCTCTCGCCAGTGAAGAAACATGGCGCTCAGACAATCATTACTCACTCAGCAAGGTGCAATCGCGGGGAAAATCATCTCGTAGTTTTTTTTTTTATTCTCTAAATTTACATTTACACTCTGCAAGTCATTGTACGGCGTGCTGCAGAGTATACAAGGGGTACCAAAAGTTATTAACCTCCCCCCCTCCCTCCCCACGTGTTCCCTATCCTAATGCACTCACGTATGGCCAGCGGGAACAAATACTGTACAGGGGTTGCACAAAAATACGGAAACACCAAAAACTCAACATATTACCATGCCTAATACCCGTTGGTATTCAAAACAGCTTCCAGTAGTCTCGGAATGGCTACTATATGGTTTTCAAAATAACGTTATACCATTATTCTTGCAAAAAGTGGCAAGTTCAGGTAACGACGATGGAGGAGGGCAATGATCACGCACACTTCTCTCAAATCGTTCAAATGGCTCTGAGCACTATGGGACTTAACAGCTGAGGTCATCAGTCCCCTGGAACGTAGAACTACTTAAACCTAACTAACCTAAGGACATCACACACATCCATGACCGAGGCAGGATTCGAACCCGCGACCGTTGCGGTCGTGCGGTTCCAGATTGAAGAGCCTAGAACCGCTCGGCCACTCTGGCCGGCCACCCTTCTCTCCAAAGTAGACACAAAGGCTAAATAATGTTGAGATCTGGTGACTATGGTGGTCAGGGGAGATGCGACACTTCATCCTCGTGCTCGCAAAACCAGTCCTTGACGACGCGAGCTGCGTTAACATGGGCTCAGTCGTCTTGAAACACAGCATCACATTTGGGAAACAAACCTTGTACCATGCGATGGGCCTGACCAGCCAAGATGGTCACATTACCCCTGGCAGTAATGCGACCTTTCAGAGAAGCCACGGGGCCCGTGGAATACCACGGTATGCCTCCCCAGATCATCAACCAGCCCGCGCTATGTTCACTCACGGGACGTAAACTCGGGCAGAAGTTGAAAGCAGTGTGAAACTAGACTCACTAGACCAAATTGGACTCTTCTCCATTGCCCCATAGTCACGTTTCATGGCTTCGGCACCAAGGTCTCCTGTTACGTGCGTTGCATCACTGACGAGTGGTTTTGGAATACCAACCCACTCAGCAATTCCTTGCTTATAAATTCCCTTCGAGTTGTTTTGGTATTGACAGTGTTCTCGAGTTGTGACATTCAGTTCTGCAGCGTCTTTTGCAGTTGTCGTCCTCTCATTTTTCGTCACAATCCTGTTCAATGACCTTCCGTCACGATCAAAATCAAATGTGTGTGAAATCTTATGGGACTTAACTGCTAAGGTCATCAGTCCCTAATCTTACACACTACTTAACTTAAATTATCCTAAGGACAAACACACACACACAGCCATGCCCGAGGGAAGACTCGAACCTCCGCCGGGACCAGCCGCGCAATCCATGACTGCAGCGCCTTAGACCGCTCGTCTAATCCCGCGCGGCTGTCACGATCACTCAACACACATTTTTGTACGCGTTATGGTTTAGCAGATGATGTTTTTCCGCTTTCCCTGTACGTCGTATAAATCTTCAAATGGTTCAAATGGCTCTGACCACTATGGGACTTAGCATCTGAGGTCATTAGTCCCCTAGAACTTAGAACTACTTAAACCTAACCAACCTAAGGACAGCACACACATCCATGCCCCAGTCAGGATTCGAACCTGCGACCGTAGCAGTCACGCGGTTCCAGACTGAAGCGGCTAGAACCGCACGGCCACACCGGCCGGCTTATTATAAATCTTTGATACGGTGCTTCTTGACACAAACACTTGTGGCTCCCTTGATTGCAGGACCACCCACCATACGAGCACCACCATTTTGTCCACGTTCGATTTCACTTAACTTCGACGTAATGTATTCACAACTACACAGAACCTGTTCTGACCACGACGGACACTTGAAACGTGTTCAGTACATCGAACAGGTGCTGCTGGTGGCCAAACACAACAGCGCAACTTGCAGGCTAGGCTAGCATTTGCATTTATGTTCAAGCACGCTCTTGTCGCGATGTTTCCGCATTTTTGTTCAACCCCTATAAGATGATGATGAGAATGAAGGCCATACTCTTTGATAGAGCGTAGGGGAATGATGCGGGAGACCCGCCCGGCCGTACTAGGCAAGGTCCTAGTGGAGGTGGTTTGCCATTGCCTTCCTCCGACCGTAATGGGGATGAATGATGGTGATGAAGACGACACAACAACACCCAGTCATCTCGAGGCAGGTAAAAATCCCTGACCCCGCCGGGAATCGAATCGGGGATCCCATGCTCGGGAAGCGAGAACGCTACCGCGAGACCACGAGCTGCGGACTCCCCTATAAGAAGACCTCCGTATACGAACAAATGTCTCTAGTTTTACCACTGTCCTGATTACTCGAGATACATGCTGGAGGAATCAATATGTGTCTTGACCCATAATGGGAAACGGGGTATCGAATTTTTAAGAGCAATAATCTCTGTGAAGCGCAGTGTCTTTCTTCGTCTTCCACTAGAGCTGGTAGAACATTTGTTTGACTCTCTCAGCAAAGAAACCACCACGAATCGTTTACCTCTTCCGTTAATCTAACTTTTTAAGGGTCTCACATTTAAGAACAACACCCAAGAACGGGTCGATCGACGACTTTTTAGGCGATCTGCTTCGTAGACACATCATACTTCGTTAGATTCATTCCGTTAAATGTTTGGTAAACGTTGTCTCCGCGGCTATATTAATGAGATCCTTCGTCTAAAATCAGTGCGGACTGATACTCATAGATACTCAGCTGTTAGCCGCGCGGGATTAGCCGAGCAGTCTAAGCCGCTGCAGTCATGGACTGTGCGGCTGGTCCCGGCGGAGGTTCGAGTCCTCCCTCGGGCATGGGTGTGTGTGTTTGTCCTTAGGATAATTTAGGTTAAGTAGTGTGTAAGCTTAGGAACTGATGACCTTCGCAGTTAAGTCCGATAAGATTTCACATACATTTGAACATACTCGACTGTTCTTACTGATTTAAGTGGTTGATTACGAATATTGTAATCAGATGCTCCTGAGGCTTTTCGTTTGCCTGTATACATTACATACGTATTCGTATACTTGCTTGGCCTCTAGCTGCTGATCCGCCGCAGTCTCTGCACGTTGTAACAATTTTCTGACAACGTTCCCTTCCTGTGCACGACTGTGTGAGAAACTTCAGCCACAGCTGGTGTCGTCCTCGCGATCGACCAAGTGCTGCCAGCTGAAGTAAGACCAGTACCATCGTAAACTGCTATACTATTTCCTCGTATCTGAAACTGGACAAGTCCTTTCTAGAAATCAATAAGAATCTCGTGAGTACAGATAATGTGAAATCTAGTTTGCTCTATTCGTAAACAAGAGCCACAAGACAGACAGCGGAGTTGAGGTTGATTTCATATTTCTTTATCTTCTTAAAGCCTACCCAGGCAGGAAACGCCAGTAAGCAGTAAAAGTCTTGTGCATTTATATACAGTCTACGGTGCATGGTATTCAGTAACATTAAGCAAACTGTTTATCACACACTTTTGCGTCTCTTATGTCGTATATTTACTAATCAACCATTGTTTTGCAGCTATATTTTTGCAGGCGAAAGTCCGCTATTTATTAGGACTTACCCACGGAAAGAATAGAAATAATGCAAGTCAGGGAGGCTACATCTGTATCAGCACCAGCTTTTACAGACAAGATTCGATGTTACCAAGGAATATTTGATGAAAATGAATGATACCCACCCTGACCCGAAAATGAGATGACAGGTTTCAATCCAAGCTACACAGGCACACAAACACAGCGACTGTTACTAAATTATAAGTAAAGAAATTGGTTTTTAGGAGAATGTCTCCAAAACTGACAACGATATTAATTACTGGGTGCTCTCAGATTCATATGTTGGGAATAAAAATTGCTGTCTTTCGAATGGTAACGATCGCTTTTTGCGATTTGGGCGCGCTTGGGACACTGGTTGGTCATGAGTCACACGGATAATCTAGAGCGTACTGTACTACCGCTGAGCTGGCGCCAGCTGGGGGCGAAGCGCCGGCTTCCGCCGTGTGCAGCCCGAGCCGCCGGAAAGAGATTCGTCGCGCTGGTCGCGCAATTACTTGCAGTAATTACACGGCTCGCTTTCTCCTCTCGCCTCTGGGGCGGCGAAAAACGCCGGAAGATCTCTACGAGTTGGCAGGAGCTCATTTACGTGTACATACTGCTCACTGCGTTAACTGCAGTTTTCGCGATTGTATTGTATCAGGGTATATTTCATTCGAAAGCAAACAAAAAGCATATATATGGTCTAGCGAAACGCAAATTTGTGTCATGGTTACAAACAGGCATGCATTTCATGAACACTTGTCGTTGAGACGTCGCAGCTACACTTCTGGCACATTCGGTTATAATCTCATTCCTTTAAGGAGTGAAATTGGCAAGGGTTCATAACTTATATCAGTACACACTTTATAGTTTATTAACATAAACCTAAGTTCTCTATGAAGCTGCAAATCTTTCTTTAACATGTGGCTGTAATTACAGCAATGACGTTAAAGCGGCTATTACGGAGTACTGGAAGGTGCGCATAATCACGTTGGAATTGGTTCTGTTCCGTCTCTAAACCAGACGGCTTCTTAACGTCATCTTCAGGCGATAGACCATTCGTCAGTATAAAGCCCTTTAATCACACACAAAGTTTTTATGTTTTACCAATAACCGTTTCCAGTCCCTCAACAGCATTTGTTTCTGCTGTATATTACGCGTCCCACTGACAGAGAGCGTTGTCATCGTCGCAATCGTTTTAGAGCGTAAGAGGCAACCAACTACATATTTTTATCGTCAGAATGTCTGGACTGAAGGCTGTGGAAATTTGGTGAAAGAAGAAAGAAAGTTTTTGAAAAAGGTTATCTATTTGCACTACTGCAATTTCCGGCGTACGGCCATTATCAACGGATATACTGCAAAACATAACATACTAAGAACAGAGTGGTAATATTGACCAAAACAAGGAAAAACTGTCACGCAAATATGGTTTCCAAACGTTCACATTTTAAGAGCTAAGAGCACGTGTTCATCTTCGATACTGTGAAACTCATCTCTTCTACTCCAAGCTCTTTGCTTTCCATTTTCTTGGCAGAAGGTAGTATGGACCAAAACAAGGAAAAAAATCCAGTTAACATCGACTCTAAAATTCGCCTCTTAAGACATACGAACGCTTGTTCAGTAGAAGAGATGTGTTTCACTGTAACGAAGATGAACAGGTGCTTATAGCTCTTAATGCATGCAATCCAGAGCCCAAATTTACCAGACAGTTTTTTGTTATTTTTACGCCGTACTACTTCTCCCCAAAATATGAAAAACAAAGAGTTTTCAGTAGAAGAGATGAGTGTCGTGGTAATGAAGAAGAACAAGTGGTCACAGCTCTTCCGGTACACATTTTAGAGACCATGTTTACTACACTTATTTCTTACTCTGCTCCATACTACCACATATTAAAGTTTGTTCGACGAGTTCTGGTTCGTCCTATATGAAATGGTACTAACATCATACCATGCTTAAGGCAATTATATTACAAAAAAAAAGGAAGAACTTTGACAGCCTTATGCTCACATTCGGGAGGACGACAGTTCAAACCCTCGTCCGGCAATCCTCATTCACGTTTCCTGTGATTTCCCTAAATAGCTTCAGGCAAATGCCGGTATGGTTCCTTTGAAAGGGGACGTCCGGCTTCCTTCCTCGCCCTAACTCGATGGGACCGGTGACCTTGCTGTTTGCCGGCCGAAGTGGCCGTGCGGTTAAAGGCGCTGCAGTCTGGAACCGCAAGACCGCTACGGTCGCAGGTTCGAATCCTGCCTCGGGCATGGATGTTTGTGATGTCCTTAGGTTAGTTAGGTTTAACTAGTTCTAAGTTCTAGGGGACTAATGACCTCAGCAGTTGAGTCCCATAGTGCTCAGAGCCATTTTTGAACCTCGCTGTTTCGTGCCCTCCCCCAAAATCAACCAACCAACCCATGTCACGTGAATGATCCCCAAGAAAAGTACGGTCACAAGGGGTTTCACCCACACCCATTTCTTAGCTGTGGACAATCAAGGAGTATTTCTCTTATAAACTTTGGATGAATTCCTGTTGGTAATAAATCCTTTCAAAACCTATAATATTGTGAAGCTAAACAAAACTGTTCCGCAGATAAAGTGCATGCGGCGTTGCTCAACACGTGACGAAACTCATGAAATTTTTTTTTATTAATGTACCAGGTCGAGATCAAAATGGCTCTGAGCACTATGGGACTTAACATCTAAGGTCATCAGTCCCCTAGAACTTAGAACTACTTAAACCTAACTAACCTAAGGACAGCACACACA
The DNA here is from genome assembly GCF_023864345.2 of Schistocerca serialis cubense. NCBI lineage: Eukaryota > Metazoa > Arthropoda > Insecta > Orthoptera > Acrididae > Schistocerca > Schistocerca serialis. The sequence goes on from NC_064638.1 coordinate 778,521,679, forward strand.
TCAATGCCCGAGGCAGGATTCGAACCTGCGACCGTAGCGGTCGCGCGGTTCCAGACTGAAGCGCCTAGAACCGTTCGGCCACACAGGCCGGCAGGTCGAGATCTTTGCAACACATCATGTATGTCTCTCTGAAGTGACTGAGGGTAAACACGTTCCTAAGGGTCTCTTTGGTCCTGCGTAGCATGTCTGGAATGCCGAAAGTGTGTCACCGCTAGAGAGCCTGTCGGCCTCGGCAAGTGCGTGGCGCTGGCGCAGAGTGGGTGCCATCTGGATGACACCGGCCACCGCGGGGCACGAACCCGTTACCTCCCGCTAGCGCGCCCACTGCCCACAGCCCACTGGCACGTCGCCCAGGCCGAGCGCCCAGTTTTTCCGGCCGCTCTAACTGCCTCCTCTGTGCAGTTATTTCCGCGGCCCTAGTTGCCCACTCTAACCGCAGAAACTAGTTGCGTGCTTACTGACGCGCAGCGCGGTATGTACGAGCTTAAACAGTTCTTGTAGCGCGCTACACAGAAATGTTGTTGGCAGCTTCGTAACTGACACGCCCCAACATGGACCTCAACTGTTAAGGAAGTGCCGGGTAGTCCAAAAGTAACAGAAAAACGAAATATCGCTAATTAGGAAAGTGTTGTCAGTATTGCGAAGCTGGTTTTACTGAAAAATCGGAAAAGAATTGTCAGCTTTAGGGGAAGTGCCCCTTCAGCGGTCCAGGAGATGCTGACCATCATTGTTTAAACTGAGTAGCTTACTGGAAAGTAATGGGGATTGACTGTTCATCCTGTGCATCTGAAAGACAAACTTTTTGCTTCGTGGATACGTATTTCCCCCATCTGTGATTTGCATTACTCCACGCCACAAACTGCTGGTTAAAGGGAAATGAAATGTTCCTATGGCATTATTGGCTGGGTTGATCCCATCTGGGGTTGATCGGCCTCCTGGAGCTGGTCTTTCTGTTTGACACCACTTCGGCGAATTGCGCGTCTTTGTGATGAGGATGAGGTGAAACGATAGGACAACACAAAAACCCAGTCTCCGAGCGAAGAAAGTCTCCTACCCGGTCGGCAATCGAACTCGGGACCCCTCTAACCAATAGACCACGAGCTGCAGGCCTGGTTAAAGTTAAGCGCAAATTTCGCTGAAAAAGTATGGAAATGAATGCTTGTATTACTAATTAAAATTTTGTATCTTTCTCTGCAATTCAGCGAAAACTCCATCCCGCATCATTGAATACAATGGTAATCATTGATTTCACATTCTTCTCTGACAATTTGATGATTTTGTAATGAGATGCAGTCTTCATTTGTCGTCCGTAGTTACTTTATAATTATTGAAGGTTTTTTAAATCCTTCTTTGCAACTACAAGAAAAGTGCTATTTTGTCACTAAACGGGTTTCGTTTTATTGGAATAAAATATCATCATTGGTGGTATTTCAAATCGGATTTCCGCTCACATCACGAAATGCTGTCTGCTTGCATGATTCTGGCCTAATCCCACATTGCTTTGTAGATTTATGCATTTCGTGTTAACAAACGCGTTGCGTTGTAGCTTCAGTACTGTCTGTATGCATCCTTATCGAAAAAGGTAATACCGCAAAGAGACTATGCATGCTTTGGCGGTCACGTTGTGTTAGATACGATTCTGCAGCTGTAGTCCGTGATAGAGATTAGACCTTTGACCGGAAAAATCGTTTTAAACGAAAAAGCACGAAATATTATTACGGTGAAGTGTTCTAAAATCATCTACAAGCAAATTTCTATGGATATCTAGCCGAAATAAAATACGGTAACTGTCACAGTACAATAATTTCCGAGATACTACGAATATTTAAAAAATTATAAATGAAGAAAGTATGCCGACAGAATCTTAACATCAATACTGGTAATGAAGAACGTGTGTCAAATTAGTACTACAGCTTCTGCAGTGCGAAGACAGTACTTAGGAAGCCTAATACTATGCCGCCGCTGGCACACTAACCTTACAGCAGCCGCCCCGTATTACAGCATTTTACTTTCTAAGAGCGGGTATTCATCACGCCAAGAGAAGGGTACCATATCACTTTTTACATCAGCATTGCCAGTCACCACGTTTCGAAACATCCTTAAGTTGATATGCGGCTGAAGAGGAAGGGACCAGGTAAGTGACTTTCGTAACTCGTTCGTTAGCCTCTGTACATAATGGTTTCGTAAGCCAGAGCGCTTAACGCCTATGAAAGGAAGGATGGCTTTTTTTCTTCAGTGAAGTGAGGAAACTATTATTGCATCAGTTGCTACACGACCACATTTGTAAGAGTACACCCATCTGTATCAAATATATATGTTAAGAATCCTTTCCCTCTGAGCAGACACATGGCACTCTGTTTCATAGTAAAACATTCAGTCGACTACCGAATACCTCCTCAAAAGTCATTCCATCGTTATAGAAGACTTTACGAAGAACGGACAGACACCCATTAGATCAAACATTGAATGAAACGTGGTAATTTGTATAAGGAAGGCAATTATCGGTATGAAGATAATGTTTATTAAAAGTAAAGAAATACTTTGATTGCTGCCACGAGCTATTTTTTGTATTTTCTTTTTCAATCGGGTTAAACTAACAGGATTACACACACACACACACACACACACACACACACACACACACACACACAGAGGAACTTACACCGCAGCGAGACGGTATTTCCTGTCATATTTGAGAAACTACTACAGTGAAGCTCTTACCTGATTTAAAAGAGAAACAGAAGTGTATTCAGACTGACTTCTGTAGAAATTCATAAGAATCTACAGTGAGGAGAGCTGAATGGTGATTAATTAACTCTCGGTGGAACAGTAGTAGGGTAGCGTCAAGGTAATGCAGTAGGCTCGTCTTCGCCATTAGAAACCAGCAGTATAACCATGAAGCATCATGACACATCCGAAATGCCAAGGTACATCTCTACAGGAAGCGTGAGCAACTCCAAGGCTGTTTTATACGTCGTAAATCTAATGACACAGATAATTATGCGTATGAACTGAAATAAGGAAAGGCTTGCGAATCCACAGTCGTGTTTCAAACTGTAAGTGTGTCAAAAATATTCATTGTATATCAGCCGCCATTGGAATTAGACTTTCTACCATGGAAACGAACAGATTCAATTCGTGAGAACTTCCACAGACGTGGTTGTGACCAATATTTTAAGAAGGACACGCGCTCATGTCGTTGTAAGTATTAGGATTAGTAGATTGCGAAAAATCAAAGAAGTATGACAGAACGCTAAATACCGTCATACCTTTGTCATGGGCACAACAGCTATGTGGTATAAAAATGTATTATTCTTATTGCCGTGTGGATGTATGACGGGTAGCGTACGACATTTTAAGATAACTTTTCGGCCTATTTACTTTTACAATTTTAAACGTCTTAAAATCTGACGCCATTAAAATCTACAAGCTGCGAAAGAGCAATCTTCCATCTTCACACACCGTCTCAAGGGTCAGACCTCATCGAATATAAGCGCATGCGTTGATTCCCTATGTCTACCCGAGTCCAGTAACAATACGTACCGCTGAGCAAGGACACTACGCTGTATGGGTTTGAAGGGGATATTGTCCGAAAAGAACACAACCAAGGGAGGTAAACGTAGATCGTTCTGCGCGTTTTTTTATTTGTTTAAATTATGAGCAGATTTAACGAATCCTTCGATCAATGAAAATTAAAACATTGCCGGACGGTGATCGACCCTGAAGCCTTATGCTCACCAGAAAGTCTGAACCTTGTAAGACTAGGATTACTTAGTAGGCGACAACTTGGAGGACATTGGGACCACGTAGAACAGTAGATAGTCAATGTAGAAGATGAGCGAACGAGGAACTGTAAATCCAGATGCAGAGGCTCAGGAACACCGTAAGGAAATGAGCTGTATTCTTCAGATACATCCTTTGAGTATACTTGCGCAGAATGACACACCAGTTTATGACGCTTATTATGGAAAAGAGAGTCAGAATATGCTTCATCGAAGAAGTACTACAGGATCTGGAAAAAATGGGAATACAGAAAACAGGCATTGTAAAACGATGCCTTACAAGTAAAATAAAAAAAAAGTCGCTGTATCTTTCTAAGACAGATTTACACCCAGTACGAAAACATGATGAACAGAAGAACGAAAAAGATTGTAATATATGAGAATGAGAGAGTAAAGACCAGTAGAAAAAAATGTTCACTCAATTGACACTGTGCTCAATGGCAAAAAGAAACAGAAGAATAGAAAGAGATTTGTACCTTTTTTTCTTAGAGGGACTGTGATTTTTGTGATGAAGTATTCTGTGTCTGCATATGTCTAAAAATGGAAGCTTTCTCGTTCGAAATTTTTCATTCGGATTTTAAGGCAATTAAAATTTTGAGGATGACTTGAAATATTCTCTTAAATCGTTAACTTAGAACCACCTCCTCGCATCCATCTAGCTCAAGATAAAGTCAAAGCTTTTAGGACATCCCGAACACCTATCTAACGTGATCAAAAAGTTTTTTCACCAAATACAGTTACACAATTGTCCCCATCCAAAACGTGAATTACCTGAATACTGCGGTACTAGGAGAACTCTAGACTCGGCGGCCTACTTTATTGACACACTTTCGTCCGCCGATTTCGGAGGTAACCGATCTCGCTTCCGCAAGGACGGGCCGTGGGTGTGAATTACCGTAGCACCGCGTAGCGCCGAGTTCACACAACCCAGCCGCCCGGTGACACAGTTCTGCGGCCGGCTCGCGTAATCACGCCGCGTGCACGCCTACCCTGATCACTGGCGACGTTCCTCTTCGCCTGGAAGTCTGCTGGAAACGTTTCAAGGCGACAACGGCGGTAGAGGAGTATTCATGGTTGCCACACGTATTTAAATATTCCAGGCTGTTAAGACGCGATCGTAAGCATTTCTTGAAGAAACCCAACCTTTCGTCTCCATCTGCAGAGAATTTCTTCAAGATTTGGGGGAGGGGGGAGGAGGGGGGGCGGCACTGTTGCTTACGTGAAGGTCCTATATACACATAGACTGGGTACTGAGTTAAATTTTCCTTTACGTGTGGTCCCGCGAAGAGAGAGATGTGATATCACATGTTTTCAAACCACGAGCACGATACGTAATGGTGTTTATTTAATAAACTGATTTAATAGCCCAAATTTGAAATTTATATTGTTAAAATTTGGATATGGTTTTGTTATCCTTTAAAGTTAGATTAGCTTAGGAACATTCTTGTATGTAATATGTCGTTCACAGTCATAATATTTTGGTTTCCTATTTTTTTTTCAATGCATTTTGTAGCTACAACTCGAATTTCAAGGACTACATTAAAGTTATTTGGGGTTACATCTGATTCAGTTTATGACCTAGTAATAAATGAGCGATACAGTTGTTTTACACTATCTCTACATCTATGTGATTACTCTGCAATTTACGCTTCAGTATTTGGCAGAGTGTTCATCCAAGCACTTTCAGACTACTTCTCTACTGCTCCACAGCCGAACAGCAAGTGGGAAAAATTAACATCTACCTCAGATGAGATAAACGCAATAAACAACGTATTATTAACAGATTCCTTTATTTGGCCACGAAAAGTTCATTTTTTGTATCGATGAAAACTTCCACATTTACACTTACACTTCAAATTATGTAGAGTGTTTATGGTTGTAATACATCATAAAAATGACAGATTGTGATTCTAGGGTGTACTACACAAGCAAGAGTCATATTACTGTCATTTATATATCACACGGAATAAAAAACAAGAAAATAATTCAAAGCAGTGGCAATCAAAATTATTCTTACATTTACTGCACATGATTTGGCTTCCTTGTTATGAGTATATAGCACGATTCTGGAGAGGGGGGGGGGGGCAGGAGCAGGTATAGCATGAGGTGGGACATAGTGGGTGAGAGCGAAATAGAGCTCAGGAAGAGCGTGGAAGTCATGAAGAGGAGGGAGGTTATTCACATATGTAAGGGACAAGTGAAATGTCCTTATTCATTTTTCTGATAAACTGCGGCAGATGTAGCTCCAGAACACGTCAGCGTGTTCCTTGAAAATGGAGTTGTAGCCTCGAAACGCGTTGGACTAAAACAGGAAAATAACATACTGTAACTAAAGACGGTGTATTATTAACAAAAATATTGCTTTGAGAACGGAGTTTTTCGCTGCTACACTCTTGACGAATAAATGCTTCGCGGACTTCATTAATATTTGTCTGTCCCGAGTTTTCGAATACCTTCTATGTCGTCGCCGGTAAGGAGATATTTTAGCAGGCCGTTAGTTGCTTCAGTTAGTCGGTTTGTGTCATGGAGACGTCACTGAGTCAAGGGACTTCTATATGCTATTACGTCGATGTCTTTGAAGGGAGGGCACTTTCAGCGATGCTGATTTCGCTAGATGGTGGATGAGTCAACTGATTTCTCTATTGCCTTTCAGCGCCGAGTGCCAGTTTCTAAGCACAACTGTAGGTGTAGTCACTGTCTCGATTAAAGTTACTGTTACACTTTCTGATTTCGAAGGCTTTTTTGATGACAGAATCGCAGTAGGTACACTGCCGAAAAAATGCAACACCCTCAGGGACAAGGTCATTTTATTGACAAGAGAGGTGACGGGTAACTCATCTTTGCAGGAGAATATAACGACAAATTCAGAACAAATGAAACACACAGGACACAATAATGGGTGTCCAAATAGTCGCATCAGTACACAGTACAAGTGCCCCCTTCGTTTTGGCGGTAACGGAGGCGTGTAATCTCGCATGCAGACGTTGTTAGTTCCGAATAGAATCCTTCGACAGACTCTCCGAAGCTTCTTGGGCCTTTTCCTGCAATTCAATAATGGATCTCGCAGGCCCTGCAGAACTAGGAAGTTCCCGCTTCACCAAGTCCTATACGTGTTCTGCTGGTGAAAGATCTGGCGATCCTGGTGCCCAGGCAGTCGTTGCACATCACCAAGGGATACGTTGCGCCGCAGCAGCCGTACGTGGACGTGCATGGTCCAGCTGAAAAAAGCACATCACCTTCCTGTCGGGGAAATGGCAGTATCAGGATGAAAACAGCCTGTGCAACGTAGCGGGCACTGATTAATTTACCATTAAGAAACACCAACTGTTACCGTGAGATGTAATTGGTGCCCCCCCCCCCCCCACACACACACCTTGAAACCTCGCTGGGGTGAGACCTTTGTATCGTATTCGAGTGTACTCCGGAATAGGCAGCTCACCAGATGTGCGCCATACACATGTACGTCCATCACTCGCATACAGACATGATTTATCACTGAAGACAACCGAGCGCCGTTCCTCTGTCCAGTCAACTCTCTCACGACACCATAGTAGCCGTGCTTGGCGATGTCGTGATGTCATTGGCAGCCTGGCGAGAGGCACACGGGATCTCAAAGCTGTTACGTGCAGACAATTCCCAATGCTGCGTGATGACACAAGAGGTGCGACATGTGTCCGGATTTCGTTCCTGGATGATGTTCGGTCGGCCACCGTTGCTACTACAGTGCGTCAACCTTGACGTGCGTCTGTAGTGCGTGGACTTCCAGAACGCCGTCTACTGATGTGGGAACGATCCACAGGTCACTGATAACAGCGACACACCACTGAATCATTGTGCCCAGCATGTGCAGAAATCCGCCTGTACATTCACCCAGCTTGTTGCAGCCCCATAGTGCGACCTTGTTCAAATGACTGCAGTATGCAATCGTCGATGGGGCATGGTAATTCCCTAGAATGAATTTTACAAACACTATTCACCTCTAAACTAAGTGCAGTTACAGCCTGCAGAGTGGAAAAAAAGTGGTTCAAATTGCTCTGAGCACTATGGGACTTAACATCTGAGGTCAACAGTCCCCTAGAACTTAGAACTACTCTAACGTAACTAATATAAGGATATCACACACTTCCATGCCCGAGGCAGGATTCGAACCTGCGACCCAAGCAGTCGCGCGGTTCCGGACTGAAGCGCCTAAAACCGCTCGGCCACCGCGCCCGGCGCAGAGTGGAAACGGAGGGTGTATAGACAGGCCTGTTGAGCAGCAACTGATCGTCGATGGCAGTGACATTTGAATCGTAACATTACAACCTTTCAGTATGCACATAATGTACGTGGTGCCACTGAACACAGTCCTCGAGGCTGTTGCATCTTTTTCTGGCAGTATGGATGCATGGCATAATATTTCCATTTCTTGAGGCATGTTGTTGTTGTTGTGGTCTTCAGTCCAGAGACTGTTTTGATGCAGCTCTCCATGCTACTCTATCCTGTGCAAGCTTCTTCATCTCCCAGTACCTACTGCAACCTACATCCTTCTGGATCTGCTTAGTGTATTGATCTCTTGGTCTCCCTCTACGATTTTTACCCTCCACGCTGCCCTTCAATACTAAATTGATGATCCCTTGATGCCTCAGAATATTTCCTACCAACCGATCCCTTCTTCTAGTCAAGTTGTGCGACAAATTTCTCTTCTCTCCAATTCTGTTCAATACCTCCTCATTAGTTATGTTATCTACCCATCTAATATTCAGTATTCTTCTGTAGCGCCACATTTCGAAAGCTTCTAGTCTCTTCTTGTCTAAACTATTTATCGTCCACATTTCACTTCCATACATGGCTACACACCACACAAATACTTTCAGAAACGTCTTCCTGACACTTAAATCTATACTCGATGTTAACAAATTTCTCTTCTTCAGAAACGATTTCCTTGCCATTGCCAGTCTACATTTTACATCCTCTCTGCTTCGATCATCATCAGTTATTTTGGTCTCCAAATAGCAAAACTCATTTACTACTTTAAGCCTCTCATTTCCTAATCTAATTCCCACAGCATCACCAGATTTAATTTGACTACATTCCATTATCCTCGTTTTGCTTTTGTTGATGTTCATCTTATATTCTCCTTTCAAGACACTGCCCAATTTACAAAAATCTTGCAACTATGATAGTACTTACAGTGGTTAGTCAACACAAACCATCTCAGCACACTGCACAGAACACCAGCGCCACATTAAATATCGCGATTTCGACAGACCTCTTGTTGGCGAACAGAGCCTCTTGAATAAAGACAGGATTATGTTTGATGAAACGGAAATGTTACCCTATCCACCTATCTGCTGCGACTCTGTCATTACAGAAGCCATTGAAATCAGAATGTGTAACAATAACTTTAACCGGTACACTGGCCACAACCTTTGCGGCGCATGGAAACATTCGCTTGATGTGTGTCCTCCACCAACTAACGATATCAGTACGGCTACCAAAGTTCTTCAGTCATAATGGCATCGACGTAATCTCTGGTAGGAAACAGAAGTTCCACGATGCCGTGACGTCTCCATGACGTAATTCGTCCAACTTCAGCTCCTATCGTTTATTGGAATATCTGCTGGCGATGAAGTGGAAAGCTCGAGACTGACAAATGGTTCAAATGGCTCTGAGCACTATGGGACTCAACTGCTGAGGTCATTAGTCCCCTAGAACTTAGAACTAGTTAAACCTAACTAACCTAAGGACATCACACACATCCATGCCCGAGGCAGGATTCGAACCTGCGACCGTAGCGGTCTCGCGGCTCCAGACTGCAGCGCCAGAACCGCGCGGCCACTTCGGCCGGCGACTGACAAATGTGACGCGACAAGAACTCAATGAATGGTTTATTAAAAAATATCTCTAAGCTATGAATTAAATTCGCGGACAGCTTTTGACGATATGACTGTTAATAAGGTCTTTTAGGTTAATGGAAACTTTTTTTCTTAAGTACTTGTAATGTGATTACTATCGATGTCTTACGCTGTTCGAATTACGTGTCACAAATATTTAGTAGTATTTACGCATTAATCGTGAAAGCCCCCTTAACGTATTGCTGCCACGTATTTTGTAATTTGCAGTTTGTGTCGTAGAGAGTGATGATGACGGTAAGCGCCGGACGCCAGACAGGATACTGTAGGAGCAGCAGCGGCAGCGGCGGTAGCAGGTAGGTACTCACCGCAGAAGGGGATGCCCTCGGGCTGCCAGGCGCCGGCCTCGCTGCAGACGCGCCGCGCCGGGCCGAGCAGCTCGAAGCCGCGCTCGCACGAGTAGGTGGCGACGGTGCCCGCGCTCAGCGCCGCGTCCGAGAAGAAGACGGACGAGTGCGCCGGCGCGCCGGGGAACCGGCAGCCCGCCCCTGCACACGACACACACTCTCACCAGGGGATGCTGGGCTGCGCTTGCCGTGGCGTATCACATGCACCGCACAGGACGAAGCCGTAGTTGCTTCGGCATCGACAGCGAATAAATTAAAGCACAGGTGAGAGGAGCAAAACTAGAAAGAAAAGAGCCTTTATTATACACGGCAACAACAACACCCTCCACGTCAATTCCACTGCTGTGCACACATGTCTGCTTTACTGAATAAGCTAAGTCCACTGACTTTGTGGACCACGATACAGGATGTGTCAAAAAGAATCATCCCATTTCTTTAAAAAAAATCGTAACTTTTATCTGAGTGAACAACGTACTGTAGGAAAGAGCGAACTCTCGAGTTTTACAGGGCAGCAGTGTGCGCTCACTACAGTTCTAGTTTTTGGTGCCGGGACAACAGAAAGCGTTTTGAAATTACAATGAAATGAAAACCCTCAGCTGCTTACAGGCGTTGGCATACGTCAACGGGGGCAGATGAAAATGTGTGCCCCGACCGGGACTCGAACGCGGGATCTCCTGCTTACATGGCATATGCTCTATCCATCTTTTTTTTTTTTTGTTGATCTCATTTCGTTCTATTTTGTTCATTGTATATGATCGGCGCGGACGTCTCATGACACCCGTTCAGGATGTTCGTTGATCCGCTCACTCAGTTTTTTTTTTTTATTATTATTACAGAGGGCAGTGAAACCCTCTGACCGAACACGCTGAGCTACCATGCCGGCATACTTAAAACTCTACCCCTGTGCTGTCTTTTTTTCCTCTTATTTCGTTCGTTGTTGATCGATGTATCTGGTCGTTGCGGACGTCACATGACATCCGTTCAAGTTCGTTTGTTGATCCTTCCACTCAGTTTTTTTTTATTACAGAGGCCAAACAGCTCTCTGACCGAACACAATGAGCTACCGTGCCGGCATCCATCTGAGCCACCGAGGACACAGAGGATGGTGCGACTGCAGGGACTTATCTCTGGCGCGCATACCGCGAAACCCACATTCTCAACGTATTGTCCCGCACTACATTCGTAGTGGCCCCGCCCATTATACTCATTACGCGCCGCGCGTTGCCGATTCCCGTAAGAGTTCGGGCACTGTTTGTGCATCTGCACAGAAGAAGAAGATGGTCAAGTGGCCGGTGAGCCTTAACTATATATATACTAAGATGGTATGTTCTTTCGGACATGTCCGAAAGAGCAGGTACCATATTAGTATATATATAGAAAGCGTATTGTGTATTACGTTTTGCGCTTTGCGGGTCAGTATAACTCTTCAGCGTAACATTCGTACTAGGTAAGGTGCGCATCTTCCTACAGCACAGAGCGTTAGATGATGGCATTAACAATTCCGAGGAACAGGTTGTTTCTGTAAAGGCAAATCATTCGTCATAGTTTCATAAGGAGTCCGCAGAAATCCGTTCGCCGTGCAGCTCGACAACTCAACATTCCCCCGATGTCCGTCTAGAGTGTGTTGCGTCGACGTTTATACATACAAAATTCAGCTACTGTTAGCTCTTCGTGAAGGTGACAAACAACAACGTGTGGTATTCTGTAATTTCGTTCTTGGCAACATGGAGGATAACAGTTCTGTTCCACTCTTAGTATTTAGTGACGAGGCAACATTCCATTCAAATGGAAAGGTGAACCGTCATAATGTGAGAATATGGTGTACGGAACAACCACGTGAAGTTGTACAATATGAGAGGGACGCTCCAAAATTTAATGTGTATTGTGCAGCTTCACGGGAAAAAGTCAATTTTTATTTGCCGAGAACACTGTTGCAAGGAGCACATATCTCGATATTTTGTTTTCCCACGGCTGGAGAGACCGAGCGAGGTGGCGCAGTGGTTAGCACACTGGACTCGCATTCGGGAGGACGACGGTTCAATCCCGTCTCCAGCCATCCTGATTTAGGTTTTCCGTGATTTCCCTAAATCGTTTCAGGCACATGCCGGGATGGTTCCTTTGAAAGGGCACGGCCGATTTCCTTCCCAATCCTTCCCTAACCCGAGCTTGCGCTCCGTCTCTAATGACCTCGTTGTCGACGAGACGTTAAACACTACCCACCACCACCACCACGGCTGGAGACTGATTCGAACGACTTCATTTAGCAATAGAATGGGGCACCGCCACACTAGAATCTGGAAGTGCGTAAATTTTTGAATCAAATGATTACTGAACGATGGATCGGTCGCACTGGACCAAATGATTCAGCCTTGCGTTACTGGCCTCCAAGATCACCGTAGGTTTATAAAAGAGTCTGTTTTTGTGCCTCCGTTACCAACAACAATGAATGGACTGTGACATCGCATAACAGCAGATGTGGAAGGTGTAACTCAAGACATGCCCGATGCAGTGTGGGAACAATCCGAATACTGCATTGACATATGCGGTGAATCTCAAGCAGCCCATATTGAGCACTGATGAAAAGGTAAGGAAAAAAAAAAAACTTTATCAGTTTCCCATTCATCCAATAACAAAATTCATTGTGTATGTTTATTTGTTTCAGAAATATAGATGTGGCAAATCGGACGATTCTCTTTGGTACACCTTGTATATTAGCAGCCAGTGATGAGATAAGAAAAAAAATCAGACCTCACACTGATACAAGAAGTATCAATAGATGAAATTCACTGTTTTATATGACTAAAGTGTTTTCTTCAGGTGCGTCCATTGGTTAATAATATCCTTAACTGGCATGGTCAAACACTACCCACGTAACGGGCCACAAACATTATAGATCTGGGAAATGTTTGTGACTGTCTACAGGCTGTAGATGTGGCTACTTGTGAAATTTTCGTAGAGAAGTACGTTGCAGCCAGTAAAGTAATCCAAATGACTATTATGTTGAATATCCAAGTATCAGGCGTGCATCCTGTACAGACTATTTGAGAGAATGTGAAGAGTAATATAATAACAGAAATCAAAATGCACGTACTACCATCTGAACATGTTAACCTATTAGCCATATCAACGTTTCTCGACTCTAGTATTATGAAAATACGCTTTCAACAAGCTTTAGCATGTTGGAAGGCAATAAAAACCACAAAGGGTTTCCTTGCCGCTGACAAAACGACAGTCAACGATAATGGGCAACACATTGTTACATTACAGAAAAATAGAGAAACCAAATCTGATTTACGGAGCGAACATTACACAAGAGCACAGGAAAAGAACTTGCAGACTAGAGCGGAAACGGACCTCCCATCACAGTTCAGTTATTATCCAAAACATCGCCTTCTACGAGATCTTCTCGTAGGTCTTACAGAAGATCCATTACAAGTATGAAATCACATTATCAGAACTACATATCCAAAGCCACAACAAATTGTACTTAATATTTGTGCTTTGTGGTCTGAAGAGACTGTCGTCAAATATATTATATGTAGTTTGCATACAAAATGGTATGGGATATGCATTGTTAATTACTATTGTATTGTCTTGGAGCTGTGGTTCGTCTAATGCAAGTAAGTGAAATGCAGTTTGCATTGTGCCATACGCGTTTCGCTTACTTCCACTTCTGAGGCATCCTTAGTGGTGACTTGTTATCTTATTAGTCCATATGTACCATCCTGGAGCTGTACTCAGTTGGTCTGCGTACACAAGGATTTCGATTTTAGGTAACACTACATGCAGTAAATACACCAAACGAAAACACAGTGAACTGTGGAAGAGAGGTGTTCAGTTTAAATGTGCCCGCAAAACACCGGAAATCGGACGTCCAGGTGGACGCAGACCAACTAAGTACAACACCAGAACGGTTCATATGGATTAATAAACTCGCAAATCGCCAGTGAAGATGCCGCATTCATAAAAGGAAGTGAAACGCGTGTAACACAGTACAAACAGCCTTTCATTTACTTGCATTAGTCGAACTCAACTCTCCGCCCCCGGTAGCTGAGTGATGCCGGCGCGGTAGCTCAGCGTGTTCGGTCAAAGGGCTACGTGCTCTCTGTAATAAAAAAAATAAAATAAAATAAAATAAAATAAAAAATAAAACTGAGTAAAGGGATCAACTTGAACGAAGGTCTTGTGACGTCCACCCAGACCAAACGCAACGAACAATACCGAACAAAATGGAAAAAAAAAGAAAAAAGTGGTCAGTGCGACAGAATGTCAATCCTAAGGGCCCGGGTTCGATTCCCGGCTGGGTCGGAGATTTTCTCCGCTCAGGGACTGTGTCTTGTGTTGTCCTAATGATCATCATTTCATCCCCATTGACGCGCAACCCGCCGAAGTGGCGTCAAATCGAAAGACTTGCACCCGGCGAATGGTCTATCCGAAGGGAGGTCCTAGTCACACGACATTTAAATTAGCCGAACTACACTCTAAGAATAGTATTTTGTCTATCTTCGGCAGCTGTAGTATTATATAGTGATGTAATAAGCGACCACTTGAATATAAGAAATTTAATTTCTCGACCGGTTTCGGGCATTTAGTGCCCGTCTTCAGAATGTTATGCCTATCGCATTATCTGCGATTGTCAATACTTATTGCCCCTGCACATATTTTTAGGACCACGGCATTGTGCTGTATGCAGTGTATTACTGGCATTCGCAAATAATGTGACAGGCATAACCTTCTGAAGAAGGGCACTAAGCGCTCGAAATAGGCCAAGAAATTAAATTTCTTATATGCAACTGGTTGCGTATTATTTTATTTACATCCTAAGATAGAAGCAATTAAGGGCGAAGGAAAAATGACGATAATTTATTGATTAATGAAGATGATATTAGTGGTATCTGTATGGCGCTTATTACACCTTTATACAAATCTTTCTATAAATTCATAATTTAACCTCGAGATTATGGTGTCGAATATTATTGGTCGTCGATGTTTCGACGTCGATGATGAAATCGAAGTCAGCATCAATGATTTACCCACATAGCACATCATTAGGCTGAAGTACCAATGTAGATGTTTTGAATAACATTTGCCTCTTTGTGGCGAAGAATTGGTGTGAGAAGCCACTGTAGCCTGAAGGTCTGTCGCAGGGTGTGGGCTCTCCACGCAACTCTCCGCTGTTGCTGTCGTGCTGTAAAATAGGAAGCGGCGTGGTTCCTGCAGTGTCAACGGCGGACGCCCGGCCTCGCTGGCGAAACAGCCGACGCGGTCCACCGCGCTGTGCGCCGCATGGGGTCGCTTTCGTAAGGCGCGCGCCCGAGAAAACGGATCAAGGAGTGACAAAAACACCAATTGTGTGTCGCTTCCTCAGTGGCAATCGGGGTTGTGCTGCGAAACGGGCTGGCCTTCACGAAAATTGGCCGTGCTACCGTTACTTGAAGGACCACTGCTCTCCCGTCAGGGTGAAATATATACTAACCTCAAGTAGTAAACTTAACCGTTAATCGAAATATTTTTTTGTAAATTTGAACTCTGGATATGTCGAATGAATATTGTCTTAATGACTTGGAGCAGTTTACATCGTCCCTTCCCTTATTCTCTATATTTATAAATTGAAGTCGTTCGCTCGCGAACCTCTGTGTGTGCAGGTTAGTCTCAGCACCTGTTGTAGGGATTTTGATCTTGTTTTGACTCATAAATGGCTCTGAGAACTATGGGACTTAACATCTATGGTCATCAGTCCCCTAGAACTTAGAACTACTTAAACCTAACTAACCTAAGGACATCACACAACACCCAGTCATCACGAGGCAGAGAAAATCCCCGACCCCGACGGGAATCGAACTGACTCATAAATACAAAGATTTACGAGGTAGGTATTTGAATACGGCTTATAAATATTTCGTAAAAATTACGAATTATGAATTAAAGTAGTGAAAACGATGCCATTGCCGTCTACTAAACAGCAGCTATTAACTCGATAGAGCAGCAGTGCTTCGAGAATATAGCAAGCGGAACCAAAGTCACCTGTAACGTGATGGTGCTGTAATGGTACCCGGCGCGGTAGCTCAGCGTGTCCCGTCAGAGGGATGGCTAGCCTCGGTAATAATAATAATAATAATAATAATAATGAGTATAATATTCAACTATGAATTTGAAGAGGTGTTATGTGATGTCCGATCAGACCAAATCCTGAGAACAATGACGAACAAACTGAAGGGAGAAGTGGTACAGTAGCATCGAATCCTGGATGCCTCACTTTTTTCCACTCTGCCCTTCAATCTAGCATTCATCTCTCATTGATGAGAAGATATGCATTTAGAAATACGACGACAATTTCAGACTGCCAATTTCTGCTCCCCTCAGATTGCAAATCGCAAAAAATGGTTCAAATGGCTCTGAGCACTATGCGACTTAACTTCTGAGGTCATCAGTCCCCTAGAACTTAGAACTACTTAAACCTAACTAACCTAAGGACATCACACACATCCATGCCCGAGGCAGGATTCGAACCTGCGACCGTAGCGCTCTCGCGATTCCAGACTGTAGCGCCTAGAACCGCTCGGCCACTCCGGCCGCCTTGCCAATCGCAATTCACACTCTTAGTTCACTGCAAATTCCTAGAACAGCGGGCAGTGAGTTACTCAGCCCCTAAGTATTGTAATAAATATGAACAATAAAGAAAAGATAACCATCTCACCGTCAGTCAGTGATGTGAGACTCACAATTTGAATGATCAATATTTTTAACCAGTAGTTTCTGGCTATAGATACTTAACGCTACCTGTGTGAAGCGGACTGAGTCGCTAGTTGCATATAATATTCGCAACCTTTTGATCTGGTAAGACATTGAGTAATTTCTAAAACTGGAGTCGCAAGTTTCAGTATCCGAAAGGTAATGGAAATAAGGGTCGAATGGTACAAATACCATCTAATTCTGAAAATGAGCCACATCACTTAAATGTAGTATGTTAAATTAGAGGCAAATACGTTCCACGTACAATAGCCAGTTCTACTTTAATTTCTGTATAAGGAAATATCGTATAACAGCCCTATTACGGACAAAAGGGAGAACGCACGCTAGTTCCTGTGTGGCCACACTGGTACTTAACTGTAGCGATATAAAAGAAACAAGTTCGAGCCCTAATAGTGCAAGAAAGGTTCATTAGAAGTATATACTAAGCAAAGATACGAGAGACAGTGGCGTACAATTTCTGATCATCAAACTATACGTTAATGTCCTCTGTTAGATCCCAAATCATTTCGCAGTTTCTTCGAGGATGAACGCATGAATCATTACTGATGTGGACGCGCACCCCAGTTGGGCCTATGCTTCTGTTAAAGATGGGTAGAGGTGTAAATTCAGCCTCTACTATATTACAATACAGACTCATCATTCATTACAGACTCATTTCCAACTACATAAATACACTCCTGGAAATGGAAAAAAGAACACATTGACACCGGTGTGTCAGACCCACCATACTTGCTCCGGACACTGCGAGAGGGCTGTACAAGCAATGATCACACGCACGGCACAGCGGACACACCAGGAACCGCGGTGTTGGCCGTCGAATGGCGCTAGCTGCGCAGCATTTGTGCACCGCCGCCGTCAGTGTCAGCCAGTTTGCCGTGGCATACGGAGCTTCATCGCAGTCTTTAACACTGGTAGCATGCCGCGACAGCGTGGACGTGAACCGTATGTGCAGTTGACGGACTTTGAGCGAGAGCGTATAGTGGGCATGCGGGAGGCCGGGTGGACGTACCGCCGAATTGCTCAACACGTGGGGCGTGAGGTCTCCACAGTACATCGATGTTGTCGCCAGTGGTCGGCGGAAGGTGCACGTGCCCGTCGACCTGGGACCGGACCGCAGCGACGCACGGATGCACGCCAAGACCGTAGGATCCTACGCAGTGCCGTAGGGGACCGCACCGCCACTTCCCAGCAAATTAGGGACACTGTTGCTCCTGGGGTATCGGCGAGGACCATTCGCAACCGTCTCCATGAAGCTGGGCTACGGTCCCGCACACCGTTAGGCCGTCTTCCGCTCACGCCCCAACATCGTGCAGCCCGCCTCCAGTGGTGTCGCGACAGGCGTGAATGGAGGGACGAATGGAGACGTGTCGTCTTCAGCGATGAGAGTCGCTTCTGCCTTGGTGACAATGATGGTCGTATGCGTGTTTGGCACCGTGCAGGTGAGCGCCACAATCAGGACTGCATACGACCGAGGCACACAGGGCCAACACCCGGCATCATGGTGTGGGGAGCGATCTCCTACACTGGCCGTACACCACTGGTGATCGTCGAGGGGACACTGAATAGTGCACGGTACATCCAAACCGTCATCGAACCCATCGTTCTACCATTCCTAGACCGGCAAGTGAACTTGCTGTTCCAACAGGACAATGCACGTCCGCATGTATCCCGTGCCACCCAACGTGCTCTAGAAGGTGTAAGTCAACTACCCTGGCCAGCAAGATCTCCGGATCTGTCCCCCATTGAGCATGTTTGGGACTGGATGAAGCGTCGTCTCACGCGGTCTGCACGTCCTGCACGAACGCTGGTCCAACTGAGGCGCCAGGTGGAAATGGCATGGCAAGCCGTTCCACAGGACTACATCCAGCACCTCTACGATCGTCTCCATGGGAGAATAGCAGCCTGCATTGCTGCGAAAGGTGGATATACACTGTACTAGTGCCGACATTGTGCATGCTCTGTTGCCTGTGTCTATGTGCCTGTGGTTCTGTCAGTGTGATCATGTGATGTATCTGACCCCAGGAATGTGTCAATAAAGTTTCCCCTTCCTGGTACAATGAATTCACGGTGTTCTTATTTCAATTTCCAGGAGTGTACAGTATCACACAGCACACGTCATACAATGAACTTCGTATCTGATACTTTATCCATAGTTCAGACGAAGGCTATGGAAAACCACTTTCTATACGACTTACCACCACGAGAGTTGATACAGTGCTTAAGGCACTGGACTCGCTATCGGGAGAAGCTGGGTTCAAACTCTGTCCAACCATCCAGATTTAGGTTTCCATGCTTTCCCTACCTCTACTAACGAATTCCGGGGAGGTTCCTGTGAAATGGACACAAGCAATTTCCTCCCCATCCCAGTCCTAACCGAGCTTGTTTTCCGTCTCTTTGGAATTTTAGCAGCAAAGCACATCGTGATGCAGAACGCCTCTCTTCTGGCGTCCACCAATGGGATTGGCTTAGCATGTCTGTTACGTTTCCGCGCTTACTATATTAACTTGTAACTGTGACCTTCTTTGGATCTTCTCTGTGTCGTCTTTATCTGGTTCGGGTCCTAGACTGACACTGGTTGAACGAGGACTTCGTGAGCTATCTCCTTTATGGGTGGACTACACTTACTGAGGATTCTTCCAATGAATCTCAGTCTGGCATCTGCCTTAACTGCTATTAGTTTTACGTGACCGTTACTTTAAATCGCTCCTTACTCAACTCTTAGATATTTAATAGATGTAGTTATTCTGCAATCGTAATGGGTCTTTCTGCCTTTTTACGCACTATAAGTTACATTTATGTAGAGAACTACGAGTTCCTGTGCCAATGGTCGCTGAGCAACACTGCCTTTTTTATGATTTCCGCTGTAAAAGACCATGATTCACTACCATAAATTAAAACTTGTATCTAACACTGTAAATATTTCCTTTTAGAGGTATCGGAAGTTTCACACCAAAAACGCAATTTAATTTACGAAAATAACTCCAGGTCATTTTTCTCTCCTGTTCATTTCTTTTGCTGTCCATTCAACCGCTTTCTTCCAAATAAAAAAGGTTATCAACTAGTTCTACAGCTCCATTTTAATTACAGTATTTCTTCGCCATACGTTAGTTCCACTTCACTTTAGTCTCAGTTTAAAATAATTTTCAGTCTTAGTTTCAGGAGGAGATTCGGAAATGTTCTTTTAACGTGAATTCCTTCTTCGCATTCCATGTTTAAGGATCTGACATTTCATTTAGTTATGACTGTCTCACATTCTTGATGAAGTCTAACGGAATCTACAGCTCTGGCATACAAATTCTTCACTACGGTGACGTAAGTTGAATAGATGCCTCGTTTCTGAAAGACTGTTAGTACACAGTATGTGAATTCCACACTTTATGATAATTCATACTCAGAGCTCCGTTCTACAGTTTCTTTCACGACTTCCAAACGGCTCCTTACGCCATGTCACGTTCTAAAGCTAACTTATTCTCTAATTGGTGTCACGAGGTTGAGTGCACGCTGTTCCAGTACCCTGGGCAGGAAAAATTCCTGGCACTACCGAGAACTGAACCCAGGCCCTTCCAGATTATCATGTAGATGTGCAAAATTTGGCAAAAAAGTTATGATTTAATAAACTAAAACCACTTTCAATACTGAGCGGAGCAAAAATATAGAGTCTGTCTTCTAACATGGATATTTGAAATCTGATTTTGATCAGTCTCAGTTATGAAACTGGCCTTTCTTCACTGTTGCTTGAGATCATAAGCGACGGATACATAGAGTGACTTCGATTTTTAGGGAAACAATCATTGACTTTAGATGGGTCGTGGCTTTTATGAAATGACGTAAGAAGAAAACCGCTTTTCCGCGGAATCACTTATTTCACACTGCCAGAATTCCGCTGAACATTCTTTCAAAAGTCTTACTGGTTTCTCCAAATGAAGTGGCACGCGTTTGACCGGGCGCCAGAGCGAATTTTACTCGAAGAAGCACGGATTTTGAGAGGTGAATATTTGTATCATTTGTATCAGCTGGTCTCTTAAATATTCATCCCAGTAAGCTCGCACAAAATAATTCCAGCACTTGTCTTACGATATACGAAGGCCTGCACCTCAGTGTTAATACAAATACTATTTTTTATTTTGCATTTTTGTGGTGTGAGCCCCGATGCTGTCGCGTGGACAGCCTGCAGCCCTGCACTCAGACATGCGGACCACTCGGCTACGGAGGTGGGCGTATTCGCTATTTCTACGCGCAGGGTTAAGAATGTGTCTTTCCTGTTTAGGAAGTTTTCTAGAAATTCCCAGTCTACAACACCTTGGAGTGCAAAACTGTTCAACCAGTTATTGCATCGCATTTCTTCCACAACACGCACGATTTATGTGGGTATAGTAAAACAGTTTTGCATGCATTAATTGGCGTGGATAAGATTTTTAAACATCTTCTGCCACATAGCCGGTAAACCCTCACCCCTGATTCTCCAAATAATCGGCCTGTAATGTATAAGACAACTTCAAAGATTATTACCTTACAAATGAGTTAATGTGCTAAACATTTGACGTTAAGCATGTAAACGAGAAAAAATTTTAGAAAACGTTTGAAATTAAGTTTAAAGTTTGTTGGGAATCGCTAAGTGCTCTTATTATGAAACACTGGATAAATATAGCATGAGTAATTTCTGCTTCAATTCAAACAAACGCTAGTTTCTCACGCATCTCAATTTTTATGGCGTCATATCTTCTGAACTATGTGTCGTACAATCGATTAATTTCGCAGAGAGGGCCAACTTTCAGTGACATCTGTGGGCACTGCTTTCAAACTTTGTTAGTAGGAAAGGAGTAATAATTTAAAACTTCTTGCCTTATGCTGAAGTTTTAGTACATCAACAATAAAATGTAGTAAGCAATACACTCTTTCCTTTTCATTATTTTGTGGGGAGGCATCACTGTGCAAAAGTTTCGTAAAGGTTTAAATTATGTGTAAATGTTGTTGGCAGTCGCTAAGTGCTGTCATTCTCAATTACTAGGTCAATATAGTGTGCATAACGACTTCGTTTGTGTGGCCGTCTTACCCAGCAAGCACAGAACTATTTGTTTTCTAAAGAAAATACGTGTTCTTCTGCTGCACTGTATTTTATTTCTCCCAGACACGTTTCGCCTTTTTTCACTGTATAATGATACAGTTACGATACACTTTTTATATGTATTATTCGTAGATTATAAAACCGTTCACTTTTCGATTTTTATGTAAATAAGTGATTACTTGCAGATCTTCATGTTTTTATTTAGTATCTGCGTTTCCTCTCTTGAGTTCACTGCATATCTCACCCTCACTGTGTATCTCATCCTCAAAGTAGTTACGTCTTGAAGTCACATTTTCCGATCAAATGTGTATATTAGTTACAGAAGACTGATAGTGCATCCCAACAGTAAGGGCAAGCGAAATGAAAAGTGGGAAGAGAGAAGTTCGAAACATAAAAACATGCTTATGTTTCGTAAATAGAGCGGTAGTGCGACCCCAGCAGGTGACCAGAAGAGAGGAAACGCAGACACCAACTAAAAACGCGAAGATATGTAAGTACTCACTTATTTGCATAAAAAGAGAGAAGTGACCTGTTTTATAATCTACGAATAATACATGTAAAAAAAGTATATCGCGACTATCATTATAGACCCCACTGATGATCCCTTAAAGTGAAAAAAGGCGAAAGGCATCTCGGAGAAATAAAATACAGTGCGGCTAGAGAAGGCAATTTGCTATTTATAAATGAAGTAGTCTGGGTAATTTGCGCGCCTTGAGTTACGCTTCCACAAAACATACACACAGTTTCCAGCTGTAGTATTTGTCTTACTGTGTTAAACCTGTAACGTAAGAATGTACCTCTTAATTAGTAGATTATGACAGTATTTTAAACTTTAAAATCGGTCAATAATTGTATGAAATACTGAAAATCAAATATTTGTTGCCAACGACAATCGTAAGACAGCAATCTGGGACTGGGACTGCGCACAGTGCACCAAGTTAGCCGTTTAATAATGTAGGTAATACCCTCCCCCCCCCCTCCTCCCTCGCCACCACCACCTCCTCTTGCTCCTCCTCCTTTTCTGCTCTTGCTTACGAAGGGACTGGTTCACTTCACCTTGCCGACTAAGTCGGAACAGCTTATTGTACTCGTGCACAGTAAACTGACGTTCCGATACCCCAGATTTGAACGGGCTAGCAAAATCAGTTCTGGCCTTTTATGTACTTGTAGGCAGGGCACTCAAAATCGGTACGTAATCGTATAACGTGTTACAGCGGTGGTTGTGAGTCTAGAAGAAACACGGAACGGGAAGGAGCAGATCGTCTGTGCAGTGTCCGTTTGCCCGACCAATTGCTGGCGGTAATGGTTTTCTTCGTTCCCCGGCGGGTGTCGCGGGGTTCCCCGCCAGCCGGTGGCCGGCCTGACGAAGCTGGCGAGTAGAGACGGGATCGGCGGCGCGGCGCGGCGTCGCGGCCAGGCAGGCGAGACGGTCGGCTGGCCTCGGGGAAAGCGGAAACCGCTCGCAGCCTGCCTGCCTGCCTGCCTCTGTGCTGTGCATCCGGCCCGCGGCTGCGCGTCCTTATTCCGCTCTCCGCTATCGCCTCACTTCCGGCTGCACCACTTGCTATCACCTTATCTTACGTTCAACTCGCCTACGTAGCCGAGATGCACGCCAGTGCTGTGGCCCCCGACTAAGACGTGAGATGGTTCGAATCCTGGCTGGTGCTCGACGAGATCTACACCACCAGGATTTGGTGGGCAAGGGGAGGAGAGGTGGCGGCGTCAAACTGGTGTTTGCGGCAGTGCCCCGGAATAAATTACAAACCCCTTCGCAGTGACTACTGGGTTGTGAGCATGTAACATCGTTGGTGGTGATTCGTCTGTCGCATGCGGACATTAAGCCCGGCGGTCCCCTTCGTGCTATTCCAGAGGATTAGGCTTTGTGCCGGAACCGGCTCCCACACTCTCCCTGCTCTGATCATCGTCATACAACACAAATATAACACTACGCTATACACGCACCCGTCACCCACATACAGGGTGGCGCACGAAATGTGTTACCATTTTGTTTTGAATATAAACTTAATTGTCAATACAATCTGAAAGGAACATATACTACAATGAAGAGCCGTCCATGGCGATTTGTTCTAACTCAACACATGCTCAATATGTCGACCATTTCGTTTCCTAACTTCCTTCAAACGAACACTGAAGTTAGTCGTTACCCTACGGCACATGTCTTCCGTAATTTCACTGCAAGCTTGAAGAATAAGTCTTCTGAGCTCCATTAAGTCACGTGGACGTTTCGGGAAAATTTTTTCCTTTAGGTACCCTCAAAGAAAAAAGTCACATGGATTGAGGTCTGGACTATTGGGGGGCCAATTTTGTCCGTCATCGAAACTCCAACACAGTATTTGCAGTACGTGGCCTTGTTCCATCTTCCATGAACCACTGCGTGTTGAAGGGCAAGGCAGTAGCAAGAAGCTGTGGAATGAAGCTATTGCGAAGCATGCTCAAATAACGCTCGCTGTTCACAGTTTTTTCAAAGAAAAAGGGTCCAATAAGTCCGTGACTGGAAATTGCTCTCCACGCTGTTATCCTTGGAGCATAATGTCGTTCATGAAGCACTCGTGGGTTTTCAGTGGCCCAAAAGCGTACATTTTGTTTGTTAACCACACCGTCTAAATGAAAATGCGCCTCGTCTGAAAACTAAACGTTGTTGAGTTTCTTCCCTATCCTCCACCCACTAAGCAAACAGTAGTCTCTGCTGCTTGTGTTCTTCAGTGAGCTTCTGTGCACAGGTCATCTTGTATGGGTAGATATGGATGTCACTTTTAAGAATGCATTGAACGGAGCATATGGATATTCCCAGTTGCACTGCTGCCTTTCTACACGATTTCCTGGGACTTCTCTGTACAGCAACTCGTACCGCTTCAATATTCTCCGGCTAACAAACAGGCTTAGGCCGAGGTCGCTTCGCTTCCAATACTGTTCCTTCCTGTACAAATTTATCGTACAACCTGTGGATGGTCTTCTTGCAAAGGGCCCATCGTGTGTTAAACTGTTGTCGAAAACGTCTCTGAGTCACAACAAGGCTTTTCGTTTCATGAAAAAGTAGCACAACTGCCGATCGTTGCTGTGTAGTCAGTCTTCCATTGTCAGCCATTGCTGCTTACTAGTCTCCTAGCGGCAGTATCGTGAATTACACGTCATTTCGTAACTCATTTGTTTTTCCAAGCTCTGCTGGTACTGCTGTAGAGATCCCAGCGGGATATCTAATTTGCGCCGTAAATTGTGAAAGAAACAATTGGTAACACATTTCGTGGGCTACCCTGTATACTACAAAGACACATACGACACAACTCTCACATATCCGCGAGAAAAGCAGCCAGTGTAAGCGGAAGAACACGCGAGAGACGGCTAACCCCAGCCAGTGATGCCATGTGACATTCACATTCACGTCTTCAGTTTCTTGTTTAAGTTGTAGGTGAACTTACAGCTGAAGGTGTTCTTGATAGTTTTTACACACGTCGGCTGTTGTCCTACCATTCAGCAAGGCAAGAATGGATGCACCTACGTCATAATTAGTACGTCAGCGATCTTCTGTCGTAAGTAACAAAAAAGAATCGTCAACAGCTGACGACATGTGTCTCTTATACCAATGGCTCTGCGCGATGGCTCAAGGAGTCACAATATTAGACATAATTAGTGTGAAGGTGCTTTATGCACGACTGCAGCCGGTTACACCATTTGCTATCTCGATTGATTTGCTGACATACCAATCATGAGCTCAAATTTTTAGTGTTAACCGTTGTTGTTGTTGTGGTCTTCAGTCCAGAGACTGGTTTGATGCAGCTCTCCATGCTACTCTATCCTGTGCAGGATTCTTCATCTCCCATTACCTACTGCAACCTACATCCTTCTGAATCTGCTTAGTGTATTCATCTCTTGGTCTCTCTCTACGATTTTTAGCCTCCACGCTGCCCTCCAATACTAAATTGGTAATCCCATGATACCTCAGAACATGTCCTACCAACCGATCCTTTCTTCTATTCAAGTTGTGCCACAAACTCCTCTTCTCCCAAATCCTATTCAATACCTCCTCATTAGTTATGTGATCTACCCATATAATCTTCAGCATTCTTCTGTAGCACCACATTTCGAAAGCTTCTATTCTCTTCTTGTCTAAACTATTTATCGTCCACGTTTCACTTCCATACATGGCTGCACTCCATACAAATACTTCCAGAAACAACTTCTTGACACTTAAATCTATACTCGATGTTAACAAATTTCTCTTCCTCAGAAACGCTTTCCTTGCCATTGCTAATGAGTTACAATCATAAAAACGCGCATTACATATTTTTGTTATGCTAAAAATGTGAGTAAAATTTTTTAAAAAATAAATAAGCTTCATGAAACAAAGTATTTATATACATTTATTTTTATTTACTTTAAAAAGAATATGGGATATTGCTAGTAAGCAGTTAAATTTTACAAGTACTTCAAAAAAGTCATATTTCAGAATCGCCAAGAACTACTGATAAAATACTTCTTTATTAACTATCCTTTTCAATCACCTCATCATCTTCAGTTATTATAGAATTATTTAAAACAGCTTACATGGCAACGTCCTTACTGCGACATCAAATAAGATAAAATCCATCCTGCGTCAGTGCCATCAACAGGAAATGTATGAGAAATAGTAAAAGTATGTAAAGTACATTACACATGAAAATATGGAATCAGATTATGCCGGTGTACGAACACTAAATGTGTCTGTGAATTTTACTGTAGTCTGTGTAATGTATTTTACCATCGACAGCACTGACACATGACGGCTTTTATCTGATTTGACGCGAAAGTGAGAACTTTGCGATGTAGCCTGTTGTAAATACGTTATGACACCTGAAGATCATCAGATCATCGCAGCCGTTACTTAATGAGCAGATAGTTATTAGCAGATCCTAGTGGTTCTGAAATTTAGTTGCTTCAAAAACTTGCGTGCTGTGAGGTACAACTGGTTCAAAATGTTCTTCGGTGCCTAAAACGTTACTTTGTTAGTCAAATCTTTGAGCGGAGAGAAAATAAGACTCCCAACAATTTACTCAATGTACTTTTGTCCTAATTTTCATAGCCAAATGGGGAATGGGAAATGGACAAAAGGGATACAAATTGACCAGCGTGAGACCTAGTTTGCAAAAAACGATTTAATTGCTTCAAAGTAATGAAAGTAATAAAGAAAAATTTAATTAACAATTTGAGAAGAAAGTGAAATATTTCAAGAAAAGCTGCTGCTAGCTATGTAAACGAAGGTTCAAAAACTTCATCTCTTCTAGACCTAGCTATTTTGCTAGTAAAACGTTACGTGCAGAATTCGTTGTGCGACATTATGGAATATTCCCGCTTCAGTCCCTATAGTTTCGTAAGGTTCCAGTACGTGGCGGCGTTACGTGTAGTCTTCATAATAGTGTAGGTAGCTGAGGTGCTTTCTAGGCAGAGAACTGTCATTGCGTGTCTTTTGACGGAAAATCAGAGCATCGCAGACATTTATAGATGCTTTCAGAATGTTTACAGAGGCCTGGCAGTGAACAAAAGCACGATGAGCCGTTGGGCGGGGCGTCCGTCATCATCGCAACAAGGTCGCTCAGACGCGTCCTATCTGCCCCGTGCCGACCGGCACACACAGCTGTGTTTCCTGCAATGTTGGACTCAGCGTGTTCGTCGCCACAAGCCAGCAAACGATCTTCTCTCTCTCCGTGACAACCAAGACCTGACACAATTCTGCGCAACCGAGAGGAGCTCATAGAACTTCTTTGGAGTGTTTTTCCAGCCCGGATCTCGCGTCTTCGGACTTCCATCGGTTTGGCACAGTAAAGGATGCACTCCGCCGGAAGCCGTACTTGGATGATGGGGAGGTTATTGATGCAGCAAGACGCTGGCTCCGGCGTCGACAAGTAGACTGGTACCAGAGGGCATACAGGTCCTCCCAGAAAGGTGGTGTAACTCTGTCACATTGAAGGGAGATTATGTTGACAAATAGGGTTTTGTAGCCCAAAGAGTGAGGAATAATATAATGCGCTGAAATTCTGAATAAAACCGACCTGATTTCAGAACAAAAATGTGTTCCATTACTTACTGAACGCCCCTCGTACATTCGTGTGGTACATAACTGCAAAAAAAGTTCTCGAAAGAAGATGGACAAATGTTTTTTGAAATCATTTGCGTAAAAGAAGGAAATAAAAAAATTGTAAAAGTGTCAGTTTTTTGTGGAATGATTTTTCTGAAAGTAAGAAATGAAATAGATTATAGATACATCTGTTTGAATGATGCCCGATATGGCTCTGAGCACTATGGGACTTAACTGCTGTGGTCATCAGTCCCCTAGAACTTAGAACTACTTAAACCTAACTAACCTAAGGACATCACACACATCCATGCCCGTGGCAGGATTCGAACCTGCGACCGTAGCGCTCGCGCGGTTCCAGACTGTAGCGCCTTTAACCGCTCGGCCACTCCGGCCGGCGATGCCCGATTTCACGTATAGCAAAAGTTAAGCACAAAACTTTAAACTCTCAGTCGGCTCTGCATTTGCTGTACAAGATTTCGAGCACCGTTAAAGGCGCTTCAAATGTTTCTGTAATCTGGTTTATTTCTTACTTTTAAACGAATCATTTCCTAACGCATTTCATCTTTCTCTCCATATTTTCTGATAAAGATCAATCTAAACGTATCTGCATACGTTTTAAAAGTGAATTTATGCCATATAACTTACGATGAATAATTTTTCGATTTGTATGTTAACTAGGAACAGGAATTGTATTCCATTTGGGTCCGGGCCGACACGAGGGCGTGCCACGAGGGCACGTCCTATTGGCTTTTAGTGATACAGTTGGCTTAATTCGGCTCTGTCCGCTCGGAGCTAATGGATTTGGTTTCCTCTGATTAACGCGTAGTGTGTCCTCCGTCTACTTGGCTGGCTAAAGGCTAGAGAAATTCCCATAATGGCTGGTTTGCTCCCACATCTTTAAGTTGGAATAGCGATAACAACAGATGACTAATGGAGATATTTGCATTCTATACACGATGTTATTTACTGTAATGTCTTCTTCTTCTTTTGCTAGTGCCTTTGTCCCGCATGTTGCACAGAGTCGGCGTGGTTAAGTCAGATTTGTCACGGTTAATTGTAACGGGTGGCCGGATGCCCTTCCTGCCGCCACCCCATACCCCCCTGGGACGGAATTTGTGTACCCCAGCTGTCTGCGTCCAGTGTAAACCATGAAATAGTGCGAACGTGTTTCAGATGTCTGCGAGGCGTGTAACTGAGGCGGGACGTGGGAACCGGTCCGGTATTCATCTAGGGGGACGTGGAAAACCGCCTAAAAATCACGTTCAGGCTGGTCACACACCGGCCCTCGTCGTTAATCCGCCGAGCGGATTCGATCCGAGTCCAGGTAGTAGCGTAATTGCGCTCTCGGCTAAGCTGGCGAGTCATTTATTTGCTGTAATGCCTGAATGGTTAAACGTTTTCAGTACACAGCTGCAGCTCGCGTTGTCCAGTGGTCGTCGGGCAGTCCTGTTAGGTGTAGGAGGCCAGAGGGAACTGATACTGTTCTGTTAGAGTTATCCGTTTTGGAAGTTCAGCAGTACGACTAAGTTGCTCTTAGAGAATTTTAGTTGCACCAGACTTTCCACTGGCGCGCAGCCGCCAAGATCAAGTAGGAGTGTTACATACAGAGGTATATGACTCGCTAATGCGATGACGAGAAATCCTGATTAGTCATTTCTAATATTGTACGGTTTATCGAGTGTGGAGTAATCTACAGCAGTCGGTAATCTTTCTGAATCTGTGTAAGACAGGTACAAATAGGTGTTAGCCAGTGACTAAATCCTCGTCATGACCCTGATATCAGTTGATCGTTTGCGTAGATTTACACTATTAAATAATGTGTACATAGTATGTGCAGTGAACGGTATTGTGAAGTGAATGGTGTAGCACTGGCATCCTTACATTATTAAATAAATTCTTTGCCAGAATATATAAACAACATCAGAGATAAACTGGCCTTGTGTTCTGGAGCATGGAGGCTGAGCCTCCATCCGCCCATTTTGATTGAGGTTTTCCGTAATTTCCCCAAATTATTTTAGGTAAATGCCGAAATGGCTCCTACTGTTAGGTACCGGCTGACTACCAGTCGCTTCCTAGTCGAAATGGACCTGTATGCAAACGCCCTGTACGTACTGTTTATGTTCTTTTTATCTAAAACTGTAATATCACGACTTGTACAATAACCTTGTAAAAGTGACCAACGGACGAATAAAACTGCTACTACTACCGCTACTACTACTACTACTACATACAATTTCTTGGAGACCTAACCGTGGTAGCTTCTCCTACTTCTGAGCTATTCCATTGGTACAAAAACTACTCTTTCATATCTGATGTAACATAGATAAGGATATATTGTGACTGAAAGCATAGCTTCCGTTGTGCAATCTCAAAAAATATTGAAGCTTATCTGTACAAAACATGCACCTATTTTTATTCGCTTGTTGCTTTGGCGTCCGCAGCTCGTGGTCTCGCGGTAGCTTTCTCGCTCCCCAAGCACGGGGTCCCGGGCTCGTTTCCCGGCGGGGTCAAGGATTTTCACCTGCCCCGAGATGACTGGGTGTTGTTGTGTCGTCTTCATCATTATCATTCATCCCCATTACGGTCGGAGGAAGGCAACGGCAAACCACCCCCACGAGGACCTTGCCTAGTACGGCGGTGCGGGTCTCCCACATCGTTCCCCTACTCTCTGTCAAGGAGTATGGGACTTCATTTCCAAATTGTTTTGGCCGCTGAAGATCAAGGCGATGGCTCAAATGCTTCAAATGGCTCTGAGCACTATGGGACTTAACATCGGAGATCATCAGTCCCCTAGAACTTAGAACTAACTAACCTAAAGACGTCACACATATCCATACCCGAGGCAGGATTCGAACCTGTGACCGTAGCAGTCGCGCGGTTTCAGACTGAAGCGCCTAGAACCGCTCGGTCACCGCGGCCGGCGATCAAGGCGATAAAACGTGGGTATCACACTTATAGTATTTAATGAGTTTCTTTGAACCTTCGACACTTGCTGACAGCCTACACTGACTTGTAAACGGCAACCCACGGCGTCGCCAATATGTGGTTTCTGGAATGTATTTTACACGAACGAGCAGCCTATGGAACAGCTGCCTAAGGCGGTTTTCGACCTGCAGCCCCTTCGTGTTTCCTGCAGCGCTGCTGGTGAACGCCGCTGTGCTAGCGGGCGGCGTTTTTCCACAGAAGCGCGGGCCACATCTGTGCCGCTTTCTAGCGCCGCCAGGCAGATCGTTCCCAGTAGCCGAATCCGCCGCGCTGCCGAATGCTGGGAAACGGCAGGCCGACTTACAGGTTCCCAGGGCCGCACCGGTAGGAAGTAGGCGGCGGGAGCCGACAGCAGCACAACGCCGCTGGCCCCAGGACCGCGCCCCGTACTGCTGCACCTTTGTTGAATCCATCGCTCTTATTGTCTTTGACAGCTTACCTACGACATCTACTTTGCGGAAAGAGTATCTTAATGAGTGTAGTGCAGCGATCTTTTACACCTAAGCGAATGTAGTGCATTAATATGTTCGGCAGAAATGGAATAACTTCGACATGGGGCCACTCCCTCAAAAGAGGACACTAGTCGCCATGGGGCACTGTAGATGGGACAGAACTCGTACTAGACGGTCATGTGACCGTCAGCCTCTCATCTGTCGCGGTAGTGAAGAGGCTATCTTTGCCAGTGGGTAAGGTGGGTCGACGTTAAGACGTGACTGACAGAAAGGAGCAAGTGTTCTTGACCACATCTTCAATGAAGTTGTACGATTTGTTGCTGTATCAAAGCGTACTATCCAACTTGTCTACATGGAATGGTGTAATACTCGTGGAAAGCAACATTTTTTTTCGGCCAGTTTCGGCTGAAAAATGCGGAATTCGTTGTGAGACATCGTGGATTGTTCCTGCTTCTGCTCCTGTAGTCTTTTTTTTTTTTTCTCATAGGCGCTTGCGGAATGAATGAGACAGTGAACAAAACTAGGTGTCGGGCAAAGCGTCCGCCATCGTCGCAAAAAGTTCGCGCAAATTCATCTCCCGTCCTCCGACCGGCCGCACACATCTGTGAGCCCTGCAACTTTGGAACGTGTTGACGTTCTCATTCGAGGTGATCGGAATCAGACACCTCACTCCTCAATTGGATGTCTCTGTAGGTAGTGCTGGCGCACTCGTCCACCAACGGTTGAGGCGTGACAAGCACCAGCGCAGTTTTTTTTTACTGTGGCGTCCATCGACAGGTGGCCTCAGTTTGATACGGCATACCTGACGAAATTTGTGGATTCTCTCCCTCGCCCAATTAAGGCCGTTATCGAGGTCAGACGCGGTAGCAACACGGTATCAGCATGTCTCCCGCCTTCACCTGCGCTGTTGTGCGGAGACCCGCGAATCATTCCAACGCGCGCTGCCTTGCGCTGCGGCGCCTCCGGCCCGACTTGCGCGATCTCTGGGTTAGGTGCAGGCCCCTCACCTGCGTGCATCGTACCGGCGACCGGTGGAGAAAGAGCGCGCCTTGATAGGCTATTAGCGCGCTGAGGCTTGTGGGTCAGGTGGCAGGCGGCCGGTGTGTGGTGGGCTCGCTTTCTCGCCGGGGGCCGCCGCAGCCGCAGCCGCAGCCTCGCTCAGCACGAGCCGGAGACTCAGCCACGCCGGCAGACGGGCGACTTTCGCGCGCCGCCGCCCGCGGCACATCGACCACCGAAAGCCGCCGCCGCCGTTCCGCGGGTCAGTCGATAGCCTCTCCGCGTCCGCAACGTCTTGGGCGTGTCCCCCAACACACAATACCACCGCTGGTCTCCTAATCCCCGCAGGTCTGGATCCGACGAGGAATGGGAGGTGGGGGAGGGCGGTGTCATCGGGTTATGAAGCCACGCCCCCCCCCCCCCCCACCACCACCACCACCAAGGAACACCTTTCTGCTTCTATGTACTCGTATATCAGTTTCCAAGTTTCTTAATCTATTGTCACATCGTCAGAACAGACACTGAAAATGTCGTTGTTGCGAAACACAGCTGGCTATTTATTCACGTGAACTAATGAGTACCGTCGACAGGAATCTTAATTCCTCATTTCTAGATTTAAAGAAAGGTTTTGACACCGTTCCTCACAAGCTGCGTCTAATCAGATTATCGAGTTATCGAGCGAAGCGGAAGTGATAATTGGCTTTTTCCAAGGAATCGTTAAAGGCCCTCTACTGTTCCTAATCTATATAAACGATTTAGGAGACAATCTGATCAGCCCTCTTAGACTTTTTGTAGATGATAATGTCATTTACCGTCTAGTAAAGTCATCAGAAGACTTAAACCAAATACAGAATGATTTAGACACTGTATCTGTATGGTGCGAAAAGTGGCAATCGTCTATAAATAAGGAAAAATGAGAAGTCATCCACACGAGTAAGAAAAGAAATCCGTTAAATTGCGGTTGCACAATAAATCACACAAATTTAAACTCTGTCATTACAACTAAATACCTAAATGGCTGAAATGGCTCTGAGCACTATAGGACTTAACATCTGAGGTCATCAGTCCCCTAGACTTACAACTACTTAAACCTAACTAACCCAAGGACATCACACACATCCATGCCCGAGGCAGGATTCGGACCTGCGACGTAGCAGCAGCGCGGTTCCGGACTGAAGCGCCTAGAACCGCTCGGCCACAGCGGCCTGCTAAATACCTAGAAATTATAGTTCCGTTCAGCTTAAATTGGAACGATCACATAGAAAATATCATGGGGAAAACAAACCAAAGATTGCGTTCTATTGGCAGAACACTACGAACTGTTCTACTGAAGACACAGCCTACACTACGCTTGCCCGTCCTGTTTTGAAGTATTGCTGCGCGGTATGCGCTCCATATCAGATAGGATTCACGGAGAACGTCGAAAAGTACAAAGAAGTCCAGGACGTTTTGTGTTATCGCGAAATAGGGGAGAGTGTGCCACGGATATGATAAGCGAAGTGGGGTGGCAGTTATTAAAACAACGACGTGTTTCGTTGCAGCAAGATGTTTTCAGGAAATTTCAATTTTCTTTCTCTTCCGAATGCGAAAATGTTTTTTTCATGCATTCTTATGCAGAGAGAAATGATCATCGTAACAAAATAAGATAAATCGTAGCTTACACGGAAAGACTGAAGCGTTCGTTTTTCCTGCGAGCTGTTCGAGAGTGGAATGGTAGAGATGCTGCTTCATGGTGGTTCGATGAACCATGTGTCAGGCACTTTATAGTGATGTGGGTGTAGATGTGGAATTTCGAAGGTGTTGTGAAACGTTGTACCCATTATTAAGATTCGTTCCTGTTTCATTTGCATATGGAGCGCGGAAATAATAACTGCCAACATGCGTCTGTGTCCTTTCTTGTCTGAACTTGTGCCCATAGTCTCTATTCTAATTGTAGAACATTCCTGTGGTCCTCAGTTAGCACCGTTTATTGAGACTTTATAACTAGGCTTTTCTATCACATCTGTTATTTATTTCTGTCTGACAACTTAAGTTCGTCAGCATTTGCGTAACACTCGCCCGTGACTGAAACTTAAGACCATTAATGCTGCCTTTCTTTCGAAATTTCTATTGACTGTATATCCAGTATCCCTTTTTAGTGCCATTCGGTTTGGGTGCTAGATGCTTTAACAATATTATACGTTGGGTTGTACGACTGTTTTGTAAGCAGTCTCATTTTTGAAGTGACTGCGTTTTCCCAATATTCTACTATCAACCTAAGTCTGCTACTTGCGAGACGGTCAGTCTTACTTCGGTGAGGATCTTCCAGGTTACTGGATAGTAAGTGGATAATTTTTCTCTGGTACATTGTCAAATATTGCCAAAATATTGACTCGAT
Source organism: Schistocerca serialis cubense (assembly GCF_023864345.2). Taxonomy (NCBI): domain Eukaryota; kingdom Metazoa; phylum Arthropoda; class Insecta; order Orthoptera; family Acrididae; genus Schistocerca; species Schistocerca serialis. Next base: position 778,556,403 of record NC_064638.1, read on the forward strand.
ATGTGGAAAAGTCGGTATGTTCGCTCGACAGACGTCGTTCAAGCAGCATTTCGGCGGGCAGTTATGTTTGTACAGATTTTATATTATGATTTTCATATGACTTTTTGCTTGTTTGTACATACACACATCAAAAAAAGTTTTGCATCACCTCGGTTTCGAGAGTTCCGGAACCTGTACAGAAAATTGGAATAGAGATCAACATAAACATCATTTCCGCCCATTGTATTGCACATGAAAACCACATATTGCATGTTGTACCACCATACAACGAGACCTTCAGAGGTGGTGGTCCACATTCCTGCACACACCGGCACCTCTGATACTCAGTAGCACGTCCTCTTGCATTGTTGTATGCCTGTATGCGTCGTGCATACTATCCACAAGTTCATCAAGGCACTGTTGGTCCAGATTGTCCCATTCCTTAATGGCGATTCGGTGTAGATCCCTCAGAGTGGTTGGTGGGTCACGTCGTCTATAAACAGCCCTTTTCAATCTATCCCAGGTCAGGGTTTATGTCTGGAGAACATGCTGGCCACTCTAGTCGAGCGATGTCGTTATCCTGAAGGAAGTCATTCACAAGATGTGCACGATGGGGGCGCGAATTGTCGTCCATGAAGACGAATGCTTCGTCAGTAAGCTGCCGATATGGTTGCAAAATCAGTCGGATGGTATTCACGTATCGTACAGCCGTTACGGCGCCTTCCATGACCACCAGCGGCGTACGTCGGCCCCACACAACGCCACCCCAAAACATCAGGGAACCTCCACCATGGTGCACTCACTGGACAGTGTTTCTAAGGCGTTCAGCTTGGCTCCAAACAAGTCTCCGACGATTGTCTGGTTGAAGGCATATCCGACACTCATCGGTGAAGAGAACTATGTCAGTCCTGAGTGGTCCATTCAGCATGTTGTTGGGCCTATCCGTACCGCGCTGCATGGTGTCGTGGTTGCAAAGATGGACCTCGCCATGGACTTCGGGAGTGAAGTTGCGCATCAGCAGCCTATTGCGCACAGTCTGTGGCTGCACGAAAAGCATCATTGAACATGGTGGCGTTGCTGTCAGGGTTTCTCCGATCCATAATCCGTAGGTAGCCGTCATTCACTAAAGTAGTAGCCCTTGGGTGGCCTGAGAGAGGCAAGTCATCGACAGTTCCTCTGTCTGTATGTCCTCCATGTCCGAACAACATCGCGTTGGTTCACCCTGAGACGCCTGGACACTTCCCTTGTTGAGAGCCCTTCCTGACACAAAGTTCGAACCGCGGTATTGACCGTCTAGGCAGGGTTGAACTACGGATAACACGAGCCGTGTACCTCCTTCCTGGTGGAATGACTGGAACTGATCAGCTGTTGGAACCTCTACGGCTAATAGGCGCAGCTCATATGTGGTTGTTTACATCTTTGGGCGGATTTAGTGACATGTCAGAACAGTCAAAGGGACTGTGTCGGTGATACAATATCCACAGTCAACGTCTGTCTTCAGGAGTTCTGAGAGCCGCGATGATGCAAAACTTTCGCGCAAGCATCGTGACGATAAGATTACGGCAAAGGGTCTAAAATACAGAAATGTATAGACAGTTACTTTTTTCCCACGCGTCATCAGCGAAAAGAAACAGGTGTTACGGATCGTACGTAAGTCTACAGGCAGTAGGCGTAGGTGCACATTTTTCAACAATGCTGTGTTAGAATTGCAAGTTGTGAGTCAACATTTCAGCGGATTCGCAAGATGACAAAACGTATTGTGCACCGCGTGCTTTTCGAAATGACGCCTCATTAGATAAAAATGCAATATAGTTCCTTCGCGCTATTGGCGACTCTGCGGGACGGTGCTGTGATTTGCGTGAGCCGAGGCGGGACTTGCAGTGTGGCCAGTGCCACGGCCAGCTGCGCAGAGCGCCACCCGCTGGCGGTCAAGGCCGAGGTAAACAACAACACGCGCTCGCCAGCTGAGCGCTTCCCGCAGCGCCCCACACGCCGTGCTGATCCCTGTCACCATCGGGGCATCACCATCATTTACACTAAAAACCGTGTCCACCCCCGACAGGTACTGTGTTAAACGACCACGTGAAAGGATCCTCGTGCACAGTCGCACGCTTCCTTCGGTAGTTTTGCCAAGCAAGATGGTGCAATCGTAAACACGCTGGGCGTGCATTCTGGAAGAAAAAGGTTCAGATCACCTTACAGTCATTAACGTTTTGGTTTTCCATGATTTACCTAAATCGCTTAAGGCAAATGCAGGAATGGTTCCTCTCAAAGGGAACGGTCGATTTCCTTCCCTAAACTTCCCTCCGCTCTAATGACCATGATGTTGACGGGACGTTAAACTCTAACCTTCCTTCCTTGCTTTCTTCCTTGCTTCGTGAGGTTTCTGTGTTGCGTCCCTCCAGTGCGTGTGATTATGTTGATGACAATGAGAGTGAAAAGTGAAAGAGTGAAACCTGGTGTCGTAGACAGCCAGTTAGTCTCGAATACCACTTAAGTGTACGCCTTGCTTAACGTATCCATCCGACGGACAGAGCGTCATCGACAGTGCGTCACGCCCTCGCTCCAAGAGACACTGCGCGACAGTTTCAAATTTATCCTAGAAGATTAACACAAAGTCAGGTAATAATCTTGATCATGTTAAGCCCACACCTGATATTAGTGCTAATGGTTAATGAAAACCACCTCAGCTTCATTTTTTTACATTTATACCATGTTCTAGTGAAGTCAAGACAGACGGTCTGGTTAAAAATTGTCAAGTTAAAATTGTCTTTTGGTCGGCCGTACAGTTTCAGTTAGTCGCAAATATTCGTTGCATCGTACTGAAAAAAACAGTGAAGACTACTCAATGCGAACAGTGCACTAATCCTTGACAAAAATCCAATCACATTTTACATAGAATATGCTGCGGAATTAGGACCTTTAATAGATCTTATTTACAGAAAAAATATTGCGAAGCAAATAGTTCCTTATGTCTAGAAAAATTACGCAGGTTTCTACTGTTGACAAAGAGTAAATAAAACAGGTACACGAAAACGCCAATATCGCTGAAGTTCTTTAGTTGTAGCATCATGAAGCACATTCTAAGCTCGAACACTATGACGTTACTGGTGGAGATAAATTTTCCTAAAAAAAATCAGCACTAATTCAGGAAAAAAGCATTCACGTGAGAAACAACTTGGTTTATTCATACAAAACACTTGCAAACATTAGAAGCAGGTGAAACTATATATCCTGTCATCCCAGATTTGCAGACGGCATTTAACGCCATACCACATGGTAGACTTATTCAAATGGTTTAGAGCAGTATGGGACTTAACATCTGAGGTCATCAGTCCCCTAGACTTACACCTAACTAACCTAAGGACATCACACAGATTCATGCCCGAGGCAGGATTCGAACGTGCGACCGTCGCGGTCGCGCGGTTCCAGACGGAAGCGCCTAGAACCACACGGCCACAGCGTCCGGCGCAGACTTATTACCAAGTGCTTTCTCGAATACTAATTTTTGACAGAACTCAATACGTTATTCTGCATGATGACTGATTAACAGCAACGGGGGTAACATCTGTCGAGTACCAATGAAGCGTAATAGGTTCTCAAATGTTATCAACCTTGTTTGCTGCGGTCTCCAGCTCGGAGACTGGTTTGACTTATTTCTCCACGCTAGTCTATCGTCTAAATATCTTCATCTCCGAATAACTGCTGCAACCTACACCCATTTGAAGTTGGTTACTGTATTCAAACCTTTGTCTCCCTCTACAATTTTTACGCCCTACACTTCTCTCCAAAGCCGGCAGGAGTGGCCAAGCTGTTCTAGGCGCTAAAGTCTGGAACCGCGCGACCGCTACGGTCGCAGGTTCGAATCCTGCCTCGTGCATGGATGTGTGTGATGTCCTTAGGTTAGTTAGGTTTAAGTAGTTCTAAGTTCTAGGGGATTGATGACCTCAGATGTTAAGTCCCGTAGTGCTGAGAGCCATTTGATCTACAATAGACAGATTAAAAATTTAAGACCGATGCTGCCCTTCCTCCTGTCTGACATCTCATTAATACTGTCGTGGAGCTCGCTGTTCCTGATAGAAACAAACCTGCAGTAAAGATATGCCACCCACGGTACCCTATGTTTGTTATAAGGCTTAACTTGGATCAGTCAGACAAGCACTAGCGGGGTGATTTTAGAGCTGGCTGCCGAGCGGGTTGCACAGGTAACGGCGCGGCGCCCGCGGGAACGCGAGCGGCTTTTTATGCACGCGCGTCGCCAGGCTAACGGGGAGGCCGCCCAGACGGGCCGCGCACCCTGTAGGCGACACGCTCGGCCGGCGCCGACGCAGACGCTGCCGCTGCCGCCGCCGCCGCTACGTCACGCATCGCATTCCCTCACGGAAGCCACCAGCAGCCAGCAAGGTCGGCCGTCGGCGCAACGCGCATCTCCGCACTGCGTTCATGCAGTTTGCGTGACGTTAACCTGGGCTCCCTACTGCTCAGTAAATTTTGTCCGCTGAGGACGCCGCCGAACGCTGGTCTAAACGGTTCTGGCATTTGCATCTGCAACCGTCCGGATACCCTTTCCGTAGTTTTACGCTAAAGCCACCGTGATAGTTATGTTAGTTGAAATCCAGACGCTATAAATGTACGCAGCAGACTATGCTTTATTATACATTCTTGCCCACGTGACTGCCTGCCAGCGTTTCACGTCTCAGGCGTCGAAGATCGTTGGAAACTGTGTAACTGTGTTGCAGACGGCTGAACAGTAATTACACTCCTGATTCAACGTTTCTAACCGTAGTTTTCTGCTAGTTCAGCTACGCAGAGCGCGGAGAATTGCAGATGTTACCAATCAACACCTTGATACCTCAGGCAACTACGTAAAAACACGGGTAACTTTTCGGACTGGAGTGATTTCGTACTACCTTGATTACTGGCCCGGCCGGTTGGCAGTGCGGTCTAACGTACGGCTTTCCGGGCGGGAAGGAGCGCCTGGTCCCCGACACGAGTCCGTCCGGAGGATTTGTGTCGAGGTCCGGTGAACCGGCCAGTCTGTGGATGGTTTTTAGGCGGTTTTCCATCTGCCTCGGCGAACACGGGCTTATTCCACCTCAGTCACACTATGTCGGCGATTGCTGCCCAAACAAGTTCTCCACGTACGCGTACACCACAATTACTCTACCACGCAAACATAGGGGTTACATTCGTCTGGTGTGAGACGTTCCCTGGGGAGTCCACCGGGAGCCGAACCGCACAACAACCCTGGGTTCGGTGTCGGGGTGCAGAGGGGTGAAGTGGACTGCGGTAGTCGTCGTGGGGTTGTGGACCACTGCGGCTGCGGCGGGTACGGAGCCTCTCCGTTGTTTCTAGGTTCCCGATACCATACAATACAATACCTTGATTACTGCACTGCGGATGTTTTGAGTGCTGATAGTTTCCTCTTATACCATTGCTTATTTCCGGTAGCGGCCGGCCGCCGTGGCATCCTCCGCCAACGGCGTCTCTCGGATGCGGTATGGAGGACCGTAGGGTCAGCTCACCGCTCTCCGGGCCATAGTAACCTCCCGAGACCCTGGAGTGCTACTTCTGATTCAAGCAGATCCACAATTGGCATTAAAAGGCCGAGTGCACCCCGTTCCAGTCCTCCCACTAAGGAAAAATCTTTGGCACTACTGGGAATCGCAAGCAGTTACATACACTGACCGCTCAGTTACGGAACTGGACTTTCCTATTATACATCCCACTGTCAACCCTGTTAGCGACTCCTTTTACATTACACTGCGTGGAGGTCTGTCCATATTAGTCAATGACAAATAAAGGAAGGTAACAATATTAGGATTTTCTACATCACTAAAGAATTGGCGGATGATACTACTTAGTTTCTTCCTAAATATAACATGTGATAAGATCACGCTGTAAAATTAGAGTGGTTCGAGGTCATAAGGATACTGTGGGGGATGGAGGGGTGGCGTCATATTCTTAGATTTTATTCGATCACTGAACAGCCGTTGAATCATGTGTGTGCTTGTTTTGTTTGTTGTAATCTTCAGTTCAAATGGTTCTGAGCACTATGGGACTTAACATCTAAGGTCAGCAGTCCCCTAGACTTAGAACTATTTAAACCTAACTAAGCTAAGGACATCACACACATCCATGTCCGAGGCAGGATTCGAACCTGCGACCGTAGCAGCAGCGTGGGTCCGGACTGAAGCGCCTAGAACCGCTCGGCCACATCGAATGGCTAATCTTCAGTCCGAAGACTAGTTTGATGCAGTTCTCCATGCTAGTCTATCGTGTGCAAGCCTCTTCAACTCTCTCTTCCCGTTGTGGAGACATGCGCGTCATTATTCTGGAGTGAAATAAAACCGAAAAAAAGATACAAGCTGATGCTTGAAGCAGCATCAGAATACTGATAACTCTGAGAATATAGCACTGCCATCCGTCGTGTAGAAAATACCAGAATGGCATTGTTGTGCCTGACGAAGAAACGGGGTTGCTTTTAAGCGAACGCACAGCAATATGAACAGGATATTGTTTTGATGCGATTTATAGCAACTCAGCAGTAATTTGTTATTTATAACGTACAGAGATGCTTCCTATTGCTACAGAAAAATAATTTGAGTGCTTGTTTTAGTGCAGTAAAAGAATTTATTGGTGTTACAGAGCAAAGGTGAGCGGAGTACGTAGAGTAAGCGATAATCAAGCAACTGAGGTTAAAGTAATCTTAGTTACAGATTCTGAAAACCTTCTCTCTCCTACTGTTTATTTCGCTGTATGAGATCAGTTGTTTTCCTTGTTCGGCAAATTTATTTTAAGTTTGAGGCGAGACTTGCATCCTATCGCACAGCAGTCAACCTAAGGGAGAGAAATCGTGTGCGTCACGTGTCTGTGAAGCGTGTAAGCTTTGTTCTGTGTGTTACCATAATTTAACTGTTTGTGTATCGCAGTAGAAAAGCGCCTAAAAACCACACTCAGGTGGCAGGGAGTCCATGCCATCAGTCTTTAATCCACCATGTCGATTCGACACCTACCTGTCCTGCAATCTTGCTGTGCGATGCGCTATACGAACATATCACAAATGTTCCTCGGAACACTCCATCAAACTGATAAGATATACCAGGGTGAGTCAAATAAAAACATTAAATATTTTTTTAAATATTATTTATTGTGCAGAAGTGGTACAAAGCTGTATCACGTTTCAACATAATCTCCCTCACGCCGCGCGGGATTAGCCGAGCGGTCTGAGACGCTGCAGTCACGGATTGTGCGGCTGGTCCCGGCGGAGGTTCGAGTCCTCCCTCGTGCATGGGTGTGTGTGTGTATGTTTGTCCTTAGGATAATTTAAGTTAAGTAGTGTGTAAGCTTAGGGACTGATGAACTTAGCAGCTAAGTCCCATAAGATTTCACACACATTTGAACATTGTTTGAATCTCCCCCACGTTCAATGCAAATCCTCCAGCGCTTACAAAGTGTAAAAATTATTTTAGAAAGAAATTCTTTTGGTAGTCTGCGCAACCACTCATGCATCGCGTGGCGTACCTCTTCATCAGAACGGAACTTATTTCCTCCCATTGCGTCTCTGAGTGGTCCAAACATGGAAATTCACATGGGACAAGGTCTGGTGAGTATGGTGGATGGAAGACACTCAAAATGCAGGTCTGTGATTGTTGCAGCTCTTGTACGGGCAGTGTGGGTCCTTGCATTGTCATGTTGCAAAAGGACACCTGCTGACGGCAATCGACATCGCTTTGATTTTTTTGCAGGCCGCAGATGATTTTTAGGAGATCTGCGTATGATGCACTGGTGACCGTGATCCCTCTAGGCATGTAATGCTCCAAAATGACGCCTTTTTCGTCCCAAAAGTGAGTCAGCATAACCTTCCCTGCTGATGGTTCTGTTCGAAACTTCTTTGGTTTTGGTGATGAAGAATGGCGCCATTCCTTGCTCGCTCTTTACATTTTCGGTTGGTGGAAGTGAACCAAGGTTTCGTCCCCAGTAACGATTCTTGCAAGGAAGCCATCACCTTCTCGTTCAAAGCACCGAAGAAGTTCTTCACAAGCATCAACACGTCGTTCTCTCATTTCAGGAGTCAGCTGCCGTGGTACCCATCTTGCAGACGCTTTGTGAAAGTGGAGCACATCATCCACAATGTGGTGTTCTGACCCAATCTGTAAACATGCTGCAGTTGCATTCAGTGTCACTCGGCGGTTTTCCTTCACTATGGCTTCAACTGCTGCAATGTTCTGTGGAGTCACAACTCTTTTGTGCCTGACCTGGACGAGGAGCATCTTCCACTGAAGGCACACCATTTGCGAACTTCCTACTCCATTCCTAGACTTGCTGCTGTGACAAACATGCATCACCGTACTGAACCTTCATTCGTCGATTAATTTCATTAGGTTTCACACATTCACTACGCAAAAACCAAAAAATAGAACGCTGTTCTTCACTGTTGCAAGTCGCAATTGGGACGGCCATCTTTATACTGATACTGTGACAGTATGTGTGCATCTGCACTATGCTGCCACCTACAGGCCATTCTGCACGCTGTTTGCAGCACGCTTACCAACTTACAGGATAACGGCGCAACATTTCGATTTGTTGTTACAAATTTAAAGTTTTCATTTGACTCACCCTCGTAGATTGTGCTTCTTGTATTTCTCAGAACATCGTATTGCGAACGATTTGTGGAGGCATAACCGTCAGATGACAAGCATTCCATGCTTGAAACCGGTTACGTTGCGATAAAACACACACTCATTTCTATGTTCAAATGTCCCGGTAGTAGTTGCTACTAATAAATTAAGAACAGCTTCCTCCCACATTATTATTCTCAGAGGCTGATGTGTATTTTACAATAGGAACAGTAATCGTGATTATGTAGGCAGGAGTGGCTGCAGCTCGTGATCGCATGCGGGCGTCGCTTAGCCTTGAGAATATTCATGAGCGGCCCAATGTGGGGCAGCCGGACCAGGGGCGAGGAGAAAGCAGAGTCCCGTGCGTCAGCGTCGAAAGTGCTTTCCTATAACCCTGCGAGCCAGAGCGAGCCGGAAAAGCGCCGCCCGCTGTAGCCGGACCTTCAACGCGTGGGTGGCTCTGCTCCCTCCCGTTACGCTCTGACGTAAACTGGCTGCGCTCTTCCTACGCCTGTCTAAAGGAAATTACTGTTCCCAGAATGAAATGTTGCTCTGCAGCGGCGGTTGCACTGCTTTGAAACTTGCCGAGAGATTGGAATGCGTACTGGACCAGGACTCGAACAAGGAACTATTGCCTTTCGCGGACAAATGCTCTACCGATTGACCTGCTAGGAACTACCCCCGATTCGCCCCTACTTCAGCCAGCGACTCTACCCTGCTTTCCAAGCTTCACAGAGGTTCTCCTGCATTTCTTCACTGCATACGCCATTTCCCCGCAATACCCTTTCTCCCAGGAACGCCAGTCCCGCAAGGTATGCAGGAGAACTCTGAAGTTGGGAAAGCAGCAGAGAAGTGTTGCCGGAAGCAGAGCTGCGGATAGACGTCGCGATTTTTGCCTGGATAGCTCAGCCGGTGGAGCCTTTACCCGCGAAAGGGAATGCTTCCGGGTTCGAGATGCGGAGATTTTCTCTGGCTGTGGACTGGGCGTTTGTGTTGTCCCCATCATCTCATCATCATTCGGGAAGTAGCGAGATTGGAACTGGAAAGATTAGAAACTTGTACGGGTGCTGATGTCCTCGATGTTGAACGCCCCACAAACCCACAATCATCATCATCGAGATACGGACAAGCAGGGTTTGAAGTTACTGTTGCGTCCTCATCCTGCAGTATGTCAATCTAGAAAACTATTTTTCATTGGTTAGCATATCTTAATTTAATAAAGAAACACATTTACTATTTCTTAAGCACTTTTTTATTTCTTGTGTCTGCTTTGTGTGCTGACGACATTGCCACATCAGATCAAGTGTTTACTTTCCACACCGTACCTTATATTGTATTTCTCATCGTATATCCACTCTTGTATTCTGTTACCGTTTGTTCAAAATGGTTCAAATGGCTCTGAGCACTATGGGACTTAACTGCTGTGGTCATCAGTCCCCTAAAACTTAGAACTACTTAAACCTAACTAACCTAAGGACGTCACACACATACATGCCCGAGGCAGGATTCGAACCTGCGACCGTAGCGGTCACGCGGCTCCAGACTGTAGCGCCTAGAACCGCACGGCCACTCCGACCGGCTTACCGTTTGTTCTAAGCCTTGAACAAAATAAGTTTATGAAATCTTAGACCCGCCCAAATTAACAAGTTGCCCTCTAGATCAATTAGATGCAAATAGTTTTCTGTTGAAGATAACCGCAGCTGAAGTAATCCATGTTTCGGAAATAAACCGCTTTCAGCTGTATATGAACTTTTACAAGAAGACGACCGGATTGGTGATTTTAAATCAGATTTCCAGGTGTCCAGCTACAAGATTGGAAACATATGATCGACATTATGGTAAAGAAAGACACCTATCCTAATAGTCTATGCTGTATGACAACCAATATGAGACACTCACACGTCAGTAAAACATTTAATCCCTAATAGAGGAAGGAGGCGGACTCAGTTTTCTCAAAATGAAGTACAGTTACTTGCAACGAGCAGGACGTGATAGTTCAAACTGATAAGCTGAAAACTGACATGTTAAAAGCGTGTACACCCATAATGAAAAGAGCAAAGCAAGAGAACACGGAAAGGTTAAAGCAACAGCTAGCAACAATGAAAACCCACGATTAATAAAACTCCTTTCGACCAGAAGGCTCCAGACAGCAACCCTCCAACACCATAGCGTGATCTGAAATCACGAAACCGGTCGTATTCCTCTAAAAATTAATATGTAGCTAAAAGCGGTTTATTTCCGATACACCATAAGAATCAGTTTTACTGTGCAATTTTAAATTTTTGTTGTGATTCCTCCAGATAAACCTAAAATCTGCATTGACTTAACTTGTATAGTTTTTATGTTTTACTTATAGATCTCGCAACAAATCTCAAGGACCAAATAATGTTTCTTTACCTTTCCTGTGTTTCGGTAAACTGTTATTGTGAAGCTGATTTTTGACAGTAATGGCAATTCTGTTCTAGCAGTTCCCTAATTGCTGTAAGCAAATCACAGATACCTTGAGTAGTCGTAATGTGCTTGCCGACAATCTCAAATTCAAAGATGTTTTCATCTACACCCGGATCTCCAGTACACGCTATTTTCCTTCACGTTAGAAATGCATTGCCCACATACCTTTTGATCAAGTTTAGAAAATGCTTACACCACTATATCATACTGTTAAAATTTTTCTACACGCATTCTCACACTGGTTTGGAGATACCTGGCACAATATAGAAATATCTGCCCCCTGAGCGCTGGCACAAACCTTCTGAACGCTGTAGGATCAGGAGCTACCCGCATGACAGCTGGCAGCATTTCACCTCACACTCGTCAAGCAAGTTTGAAAACTGAAACTATGTCGGTCTGTGTAGAAGCATGTAAAGTAATTACATTCCTAATTCAGTGTCACTCATCACAGTATCCGCTGCTTCACATAAGCACAGCACTGAGAACTGTACGTGCTACTAGTTAGAGGCTAGCTTCCTCTGGCAACCACATAAAAAATCATTTGGTGTGCCTTTTTCGGACTGTTCTGGTCTTGAGAGTTCGCGCAGTACCTTTTATATTTCACTGTGGATATTTGTTCATTTTATTATTGAATCTTCTCTGACTATGGAGTACCCAACTGTAGGTCCCATTAGCCTCTCCTTTTATTTTTGATTTGTTGGAGGTCTGACCGTGTGAGCCAGTGACAAATAAAGAAATGTGATGATAATAGTGTTTCCCAATTTACACGTTATTGACTTTGCTGCTGATATTACAGTTTTCGAAGATCACGCTTTTCTACCTGATGGGGGGTTAAACAAAAAGTACAAGTATCCAGTCCCAAACTGACAAGTTATTCACTTGGTATAAAGACCGTTAAGCCTGTGATAATTCGTGTTTCCCTGTCCTTCTGAGCATATACACTATGTGATCAAAAGTATCCGGACACCTGGCTGAAAATGACTGACAAGTCCGTGGCGCCCTCCATAGGTAATGCTGGAATTCAGTGTGGCGTTGGCCCACCTTATCCTTGATGACAGCTTCCACTCTCGCAGGTATACTTTCAGTCAGATGCTGGAAGGTTTCTTGGGCAATGGAACCCCATTCTTCACGGAGTGCTTCACTCAGCATCCATTGCTAACAACTCAATGATCACTCACGTCTTGATTTTGCTAAGACAAGCCAAGCGATTGCCTCGATTCATTTGGTTGCATAGTTTGTGTACGAAAGAGATTGTTCATAAAAACAAGTCGCATCCGTATCAGATCTGACTGATGCAATAAGTGATCAAAAGTATACGGACACCCCGAAAAACATACGTTTTTCATATTAGGTGCATTGAGCTGCCACATGCTGCCAGGTACTCCAAGTCAGCGCCCTCAGTAGTCATTAGACATCTAGACAGAGGAGGATGGGGTGCTCCGTGGAACTCACGGACTTCGAATGTGGTCAGGTGATTGGGTGTCACTTGTGTCATACGTCTGTACGCAAGATTTCCAAACTCCTAAACATCCCTAGGTCCACTATGTCCGGTGTGATAGTGAAGTGGAAACGTGAAGGGACACGTACAGCACAAAAGCGTACAGGCCGACCTCGTCTGTTGACTAACAGAGGCCGCCGACAGTTGAAGAGGGACGTAATGTGTAACAGGCAGACATCTATCCAGACCATCACACAGGAATTCCAAACTGCATCAGGATCCACTGCAAGTACTGTGACAGGCGGGAAGTGAGAAAGCTTGGATTTCATGGTAGAGCGGCTGCTCATAAACCACACATCACACCGTAAATGCCAAACAACGCCTCGCTTGGTGTAAGGAGCGTAAACATTGGACGATTGAACAGTGGAAAAATGTTTTGCAGAGTGACGAATCACGGGACACAATGTGGAGATCCGACGGCAGAATGTGGGTATGGCGACCGACCGGTGAATGTCATCTGCCACCGTGTGTAGTGCCAACCGTAAAATTCGGAGGCGGTGGTGTTATGATGTGGTCGTGTTTTTCATGGAGGGGGCTTGTACCCCTTCTTGTTTTGCGTGGCACTATCACAGCACAGGCCTACATTGATGTTTTAAGCACCTTCTTGCTTCCCACTGTTGGAGAGCAATTCGGGGATGGCGATTGCATCTTTCAACACGATCGAGCACCTGTTCATAATGTCCGGCCTGTGGTGGAGTGATTACACGACAATAACATCCCGGTAATGGACTGGCCTGCGCAGTGTCCTGACCTGAATCCTATAGAACACCTTCTGGACGTTTTGGAACGCCGACTTCGTGCCAGGCCTCACCGGCCGACATCGATACCTCTGCTGAGTGAAGCACTCCGTGAAGAATGGCGTTCCATTGCCCAAAAAATTTCGGTACTTTAGATAATTTCACTTCCATATCGTCTTTTGTGCCGCTGGAGCCACGAAACGTCGGGGCGTTCCTTGGCACCTGTGCAGAGTGGTTCCGCGCGCTGTTTAGAGATAGCGCACACGGCAGGGCGGGCGCGAGGCCCCGCAGTCACCTGTGAGTCGCCGCCGCCTTCCGGCCGCGATCAATACAAACCGCCCATCCCCATTCCCAGCCTCGCCGCTCCATGGCTGGACCTTTGTTAGCCAAAGCCGTAGGCAAGCGCTCGGCGCAACATGTTGCATTCCGGACAAGTGGCTCTGTAACAAACAAGCGCTGCATGCACCACCCAATGCCGCACCCTAAAGTGAGCAATGTACGGCACTGCGGCATGGTGGAGCAAGAAAATGTCATCATCAGATATCGACCAGAGTGGGAAGGGGAGTGGCATGTTGCAGTTGCTCACAGCCAGACTGTACTCCACTGTGCGCACTTTAATCCCAAACCTCTCCTCAGCGTTCAACGAGAACGTGATATAGCAAATAGCCCTCGCACGGGGACGCTACGCCCGATGATCCCTTTGGTGCCACTGAAAATCTCCGGCCAACGTCATACAATAATAAAACAACGTTTACAGAGAAACTTCCTGGCAGATCAAAACTATGTACTGGACCGAGACTCGAACTCGCGAACTTTGCCTGTCGGGGGCAAGTCTTGCTCGCGAAAGGTATATCCTGAGTTCGAGTCTCGGTCCAGTACATAGTTTTGATCTGCCAGGAAGTTTCATATCAGCGCACACTCCGCTGCAGAGCGAAAATTTCGCTCTGGAAACGTTCACAGTATTTATTCTATATTGGTTTTTGGGGCGGAAGTTGTGAGACACTGAGCTGTAGCGAAGCGTGTATGTTGGACTGAAAGGAGAGAATATGGTTGCGAGTTAGCGAAATCAAAAAATGAAGATACGAAATCTTCGTTGCGGTGACATACACTTCTGTAGTGTAACCGAGATCTGGGTTAGGATTAAATATGGAAATTCGTGAGCTAGAGAGGCCAACAAATGTCGTGTCACGAGAACATAATTTTTATTTATTTCACGTGTACTGGATTAGTACGAATATCTATTAATACGATTCACCTTTGAACCGTAGATAAAAGCGAATGCCTTGGCGCTATAGTCTGGGTACTGGAGTCGCATTTAGGAGGAGAGTTCAAATTTCTGTTCGAAAATCCAGAATTAGCTTGTGTGTGCATCCACAAATCACTTAAGGCAAATTATGTGATGGTTTCTTCAAGAAAGTCAACCGATACCAATCCACATTCTTCCCCAAAGAAGCTAGTGCTCTTAATTTATGAAATCTTACGTTCTATTATTCTTTCTTAATGGAAAAAAGGAAACTACAAAGAATCTCACACTTGCTAAGAAATTTACGATTTATCATAGACAGTTCGCAACAGCCAGATCACAGTAACATCTTTCTTCTTTAAAAAAAGAGATGAAGGATTTATTTATGACATTCCTTGCCCGATTCTTCCCAATTCGTCTTTATTACAGAGCCAGACGAATTTGTCAATATTCGGCTTAAATAAGATTTCTAAGGGAAGGTTCTTTTATGACAATGGACACACAGATATCAGTAACCTTCACACAAAGAATATTTCCTTTGACAACTAAGATGTTGCCGCTTTGTGAATGTTCGTTTACAAAGAAGTGTTATATATAAGCTGCAGGTCATTAATTGCATTGGCCAGGTGAATTTAAGACGGCATTAGAACATAAGTCGGGTTCCTTGCAAAAAATCAGAACTGAATAAATGTACCTCTTGTCAGCTCCGCATGTCATGCGTAGAAATTAAACAGATGGACAAGAACTTTTCTCTAGATAAACGTAAGTATTAAGGTGACATCATTCATAGTACTCATTACGTTCAATTAAAATGATTTTACGTTCGCAGTCGTTAAGACAGTGTGGATACGTCAGACTCGTTAACTGAGCTACCTGTCAGACGTCTAGCTGTCGTTTGGGACGTGGCAGCCACAAACTTTCTCCAGCCACTTTCATTTACACATTTATTGATTACCCTGTATCTCATAAGCCAACGGCCTTGCCTCGATGGTAACACCGGTTCGCGTCAGATCACCGAATTTAAGCGCTGTCGGGATTGGCTAGCACTTGGACGGGTAACCGTTCGGGTCTACCGAGGGCTGTTGGCAAGCGGGGTGCACTCAGCCCTTGTCAGTCCAATGGAGGAGCTACTTGATTGCGAAGTAGCGGCTCTGGTCACAAAAAGCCGTCAACAGCCGGGAGAGCGGTGTGCTGAGCAATGTACAATCATTTTTATGGTTGTGCATTGAAAGAAATCGGAGTTGTGCGATCACTGTTGAATCTTTCGTCAGATTCCACAACAATATTTCACACACATTTCCCTCACAGCGCTTTGTCGATATGTTCAAATGGCTCTGAGCACTATGGGACTTAACATCTACGGTCATCAGTCCCCTAGAACTTAGAACTACTTACACCTAACTAACCTAAGGACATCACACAACACCCAACCATCACGAGGCAGAGAAAATCCCTGACCCCGCCGGGAATCGAACCCGGGAACTCGGGCGTGGGAAGCGAGAACTCTACCGCACGACCACGAGCTGCGGACTGTCGATATGTCCACTAGCGAAACAGAAAGATAAATAGAGCGCTAAATCGGCCTGACAGTCATGTTATCCACAGGTGGTCGGAAGTGCGCCCGACACCACTGTTTCTGCGTAGATCTGTTTGGCCAGCTCTAACGGAAACCGCACACAAGAGAAATTTGCGTAAACACGTTTGTAGAGTGCAATATGATTCACCCAAGGAAGGTGTGTGGCGGTGATATTGACAGGACTGTCGTAGTGTGTCATACCATCAAGGAAGGTGTGTGGCGGTTCAAATGGTTCAAATGGCTCTGAGCACTATGGGACTCAACATCTTAGGTCATCAGTCCCCTAGAACTTAGAACTACTTAAACCTAACCAACCTAAGGGCAGGATTCGAACCTGCGACCGTAGCAGTCCCGCGGTTCCGGACTGCAGCGCCAGAACCGCTAGACCACCGCGGCCGGCTGTGTGGCGGTGATATTGACAGGACTGTCGTAGTATGTCATACCATCAGAGCATTTTTATCATACCGTTATTCATTCGATAAGGTAACGCTTCAGCAACTCAGTAATGCAATCATCTTTTGATGCAACTCATTTTTTTTTTTTGTTTCTTAAGAGATCCACATGCAGAATACTAAAAGGTTTCATTCTCACACGCTTCGAGTAGTTCGGTTTTCCGAAAATAAGTTTAGAGACTGAAACACTACGGTAACAACATGGCATTTCTTTTTTTAGTTTCACGGCATTTTCAGAACACGGAGATATTATTTTTTGCTGTTAACGTCTTAGTGTGGAGAGATGTTGCCCAGCTCTCACTCACTCACGTCTCGATTCCATCAACAACTGGATTAAAAAAAAATCCTCTGTTTCGGCTCTGTTCTCTACTTGATATTCGTTTTGGCTCGAGTTACTTATCGTTTGAAGACAGTGGATACTCAGTTTATTCAGCTGCCCCTATAGCTGACGTTTTATGCAGCCTGCAATGTCTTCACAAACCACGCGCAAGATTTTCATATTCTCTCGCCCGTTACACGCAAACTATTAGTACAACGTAAAAATTTAACGGGAACTTTTGGTATGAAATTTAATGTAGTTAAATCTTTTACTCGGATACGTTTTCAATAAAGGCTATTGTTTTGGAGTTATTCAAGAAAAGTGTTCAAAAGTGACCAAACATACCCCCACACCCACACTCAGCCCCCACCAGTCAGGATTTCTAATATGTTGTTCATGGCACTCCCTTCTAACACAGTACAAATATTTGCGACTGTACGAATTATTTCCCACATTCGACCTCTTTTGATCTTCATTAACTGACCTTATTAGGCAGCCAGCTTAGTCGAGTCTTAAAAACTGTAAAATTGACGTTTGTGTAAATTTTACCTAACAATTTTGTGGAATTTTGAGACCAAAATGAACAATTACACTGTTATATTCTTCAGGCCTTCTGACTATGAACCTACCGTGCTTGTAAGGGTTAAGTTTGGATTGAATTGTCAACGTAATTAGTTATAGCGTAACGTTTACAAAAGTTGATTTTCTTTCATTATCGTCACGGGCACATTTAAATTAATAATGTTAACGAAGTAGTCCATTATACTAGTGGCGTAATAGCCCAAAAAATGGTCGACTATCGGCAACAGTTTGTGTATTCGAAAGCTTTTCTACAGTGGTAGGAGGGAATACTACGAATAACATACTAGAAATCCTGACTTGTGAGGGATGAGTGTGATGTGGAGATGGGTTTGAAGGTCACTTTTTTGCGTTTTGCTTGAATTACTCGAAAACTGTGACCTCCAGCGATAAAGTATCTCAGGATAAAATGTAACTGCGTTAAATTTCCTACAAAAGATCCCAATAATTTTTTCTGTACAATTAATAGTTTGCGCGTAGCGATAGAGAATCTCGCGTGGTTTATGAAGGCCAGCTATAACATTGCGGGTTTCATAAATGAGAGCATCAGGGGCAGCTGAATCACCATGCATAATCAACAGGTGTGCGGGTCCAAGTCACACCAGGCTTCAACTCATTTTGTTTTCCCTTATCTCTCAAATTACCTCAAGAGAATGCCGGTCAATAAGGCCATCATCCGTTCATTCATCCGTCCTTGGTCAAATAGAATAGTGGAGACATCCTTCATGTCGATAGGGCGTAAACTGCTAGAGAGAGAACTGCCAGCTCGTAGGAGGAAACACAGGTACTTTAAAATGTTTACTATTCAATACAGCCAACTTACAGAAAAAATTGCAGGTACACCACGGTTTTATTGTCCAACGTCCTACACACACACACACACACACACACACACACACACACACACACATAGACACACACACACACACACACACACACACACACACACACACACACACGGCCTTGTTATCGCCTTTCATGCCTTGCATCTGTTCCCTTTTGCGTAGTCATACTTCGTAAAATTGCTTTTAAAACACGGTATAAAAGGCACAGTGAATTTAACGCACAAGACAGAAATTTCATGCACGTAATTACTTAAATGAAGAAAACGTCAGGCTTGGGAAATGGATAGCAAGTGCTGTAACGCACAGCAGCACAGTAAATTAAAAGTCCTTGCAATAAAAATGCCGTTAGCTTGGTATTTCGAGAAGAATAATAGAAGAGCTTTCCTCAAGCGTAAATAAGAAATAATTTCTCACTGTAATTGTTTCGTACATAAGTATATCTCAAAATATAGTAGTAACGACTCAGCGGAAGTACAATTTAGGCAATCAAATAAGGGAGTCCCCGCCGGCCGCTGTGGCCGAGCGGTTCTAGGCGCTACAGTCTGCAACCGCGCGACCGCTACGATCGCAGGTTCGAATCCTACCTCGGGCATGGATGTGTGTGACGTCTTTAGGTTAAGTTAGGTTTAAGTAGTTCTAAGTTCTAGGGGACTGATGATCTTAGAAGTTAAGTCCCATAGTGCTCAGAGCCATTTGAACCATTTTTTTTAAGGAAGGCCCCTAGAGTTCGGACCTATACTCGACATCTAGCTGAAACCAACCTGTATGGGAAAAGAATGCGGACGTGATCTCTCGAACACAACTTTGAAGTACAGTGTTGTAATATTATGTAAGGAGGTCACGGCTTTTCTTTCTTTCTGTTTTTTTCCCAACTGGGTTAAATCTTCTTGCCAGAAGGGACAACCCTTCTTCACTAATTCTTTCGAGATTTTTGTTGAAGATTTTTCTATCTTCTTGTATTTTAATGAGAATTTTGAATATGTTCAGTTCTTCCCTAAGTTCCGAATTTCGAAATATGTTGGTCTTGTGGAACTCTTCACTGTTCTCAGAAATCTCATCGATGTTGCCTGTGTCGCGCAGAATATGGACAGTGGTTAACAGAGTATGCAGAAGTGGGGAGTCTCTCTATTGCTGGGGTAAGGTTTCATCTCCAATATGCGACTGAAGAGCCCCTAGGCAAACCGTTCGCCACATTGCTAGAGAAAGTTCCAGCAGGGTATATCGTGGAACTTTCAACGATTTCTTGATGGCAACGAACGACGCAATTGATTGTATTAAAATTTTAAATGTCTGGTTGTAAATCACATCCTCTACTGTTTATATTTTATTTAATATTAGCTTACAAACCCGGTATTGCCCGGATATTCATTTTGCCAATGTCAATTGCTTCGCTTGTCTACAGCGCGATTTTGTAAACGTTTCTATGGCAACGCCTCTTCATATGTCACCTAGACGGCTATTGTTTTCACCTAGAGCCGTTTGCGCGTCGCAGTTGAAATCTGTCAAAAGCGCTGTCGTCAGGGATTTCCTTAAGGCCAGGTTCATATTCAAAATGGTCGAAAATTCGAATTTTTTATTGCATTTTTTGACAAGTATGTGTGTCTAGAATGTTGGAACGAAAAGGTTTTTTAATCCATCGCTACAAAAGTTATTACAGCCCGTTATTCGAACAGTTCACGGCCGCCATGGGACGTTCTCAAGCCGCAGACGCCCGGCTCAGGTAAAAAATGTCGTGCCGTGACGCACTTTCACAAAATGATTTGTAATGCAGCATGCATGCAAACATATTCGCCGAAAAGTCGGACGAACAACGTGTGCAGGCTGCCGAACGCAGCATACGCAGCTCAGCCAGATCGGCATTTCAAGCCAAGAAGAACAAGGGAATTGCTCTCCAGGAACAGTTCGAGTTAGAGGAAGGGTTAATATACGGTCCTGATATTGCACACTAAACGTAAGTAACGAAATCACTTTTTTGTCAAATTTTGGTCAAAACTGGTCAAAACATAATTTTGGTCCGCCATATTGGATCAGCCATTTTGAATTTTGAAAATCTAACTTTAGATGTGCGTTTAGCGACATCAAAAATATATAATAGCATGTGGTTTTTATGCAAAGTGAAATAATAATACATATACCAATTTTTCCTAAACTTAGAACAGGTTTTTCTCGAGAAACGATTTGTCAAAACTACGTATAGCACAAAATAAAAACTGGATTAGACTTTCAAATGCAGGCAGCGGTGGGCAGCAGGTGCGGGGACGAGGCCGTGGCTGTGACCGCCCTCTACCCTCGAATATCTGGCCAGCGGAGCCAGACAACTTCTATCTTTGACCCCCGAAAACTAAACACTTTTCTTGGGATCTTATACCTATAATATATGAAATTTGTTGATATAATCTAATTTTTGTAAACCTATGAAGAGTGAACAAAACCCCGAAAAATCGAACTTCAAGTTCGAGTTTGCACCATATCGTTAAATTTAAGGTTATTTCATTGTGGTTAGGTATAAGCTCCCATAAATTTAATGTAGTATCAATTGATGTTATCCATTTTTGATTTCAAATAACTCCTGAGGGGCTACACTACACGCAGTCTGCGTACTTCAGACCTGCAGGCCCTTGATCAGGTCATAAATACGAGTCCCTTTTTTTTGTATTGAAAATTGAAAATAAAGTTCTAAGTATGATCACTCATAAGCCCCAAACAGATCCTTTGTATGTCTTTTCACTGTCTCAAAACAAATTTCCAAACTTTGCCTTTTTTTGTTATTTGAATGAGAACCTGGCCTTAAGTTGTGTCGACTATTGGCGTGTCTTAGTAGTAAAGAACAAAGGTGTTAAAACTTTATGCGTGATGCAGCATTTTCTTCACTCACCTCAGTGTTTATGACGTCATATATTTTGAACTACGTGTCGTACAATTTGTGTAGGTACATTGATTGGCATATGTGGATAGTGTCTGCGAAATATAATGGTAATAGAATCAGTGGCAAAGAAGTAGTAAATCTAAACGTCATACATGATGGGGCAGCTATTCACGTATCTCAGTGTTTATGACGTCATATCCCCTGATCTATGTGTCATACAGTAATATAATTTTGTAGGTACATTCAGCGCCATATGTGGGTACTGTCTGCAAAATGTGTTGTTGGCAGACTTAGTAGCAAAGAAGTGATAAATTTAAACGTCATACACAATACAGCAGTTTTTTACCTATCTCTTTGTTTATGACGTCATATCTGCTGAACTATGATAGGTAGGTGGTTCTTAACCCCACAGCGATTGTTGGCTGATAGTGAGGGAGATGTGTATCACGTGTAGTTCAAATCGTTCCAGTGGTTTAGCAGGAGATGTGAAACAAACAAACACACACACACACACACACACACACACACACATGCATCCAAATGTTTGGATCGCGCTTTCAACAAATCATACAAAAAATACACTGACTTAACCGATGTCATGGGACAGTGGAGCACAGATGGCGCAGGTGTATTGTATGCGCTCCACGCTCCTGAGCTGACGCCGTTCAAACAGGGTATGGTACTCGGTGCCCGACGGATAGGTCTTTGGAATTCGGCAGTGATGCATCAGTTCGACTTCACACGTTCAACAGTGTCGAGGATGTATCGTGAATGGGTGAATGAGGGCATCACAGTCCACAACAGACGAACTACCAGCCGTCCAGCCTCCTTCGATGTTCGTAACCGGCGACACCTGAGACGGATCGTCAGTACTGACAGAAGGGCAACAGTGCAACAAATCACGACTCAGTTCAGCACAGGATGTGCTACACACGTCTCCTAGTGGAGAATCCGTAGTATCATGGGATCTATGGGGTACGGGAGCCGGTCCCGCACAAGGGTACCTCTAGTTACCCAGCGTCATCTGACACAACGGCTTGCATTTGTCGCCAGTCACCAGGAATCGACAATGGAACAATCGCGTAACATGATATGGTCGGACGAATCTCGATTTACCTGCACCACGTCGATGGGAGCCATCGTGTGTGGCGCAGATCACATGAATCGATGGATGCCACCTGCCAAGAAGGTGTGGTCCAAGACCGTGGTGTCTCTGTTATGGTCTGAGGTTCATTTTTCTGGTACGGAATGGGTCCCCTACTTGTTCTGGGAGGTACCCTGAATGGCCTGCAGTCTGCTGAGCTACTCGGGGACCTTTTCTTTGCCTTCCAGTACCTGACGGTTCTGCTGTGATTCAAGATGATAACGCGCCGCCACTTCGCTCCCACGTCGCCCAGGAATGGTTCCAGGAACATGTAGGGGAGGTCTGGGATGGCCACCCTGGAGCACCGATTTGAACCCCATCGAGCATATCGGGGATGTCATGGAACGCAGGCTCCGTGCCACGGATCCTGCACCGACGAACAGACCAGAATTGGCTGCCGCTCTGCAAACGATTTGTGTCAGCCGCTCCCAGAGGAGTACCAGGGACTTGTAGATTCACTTCCACGGAGTCTCACGGCAGTCCGCGGGGTCAGAGGAGGCCCCACGCTATCCCATGACATTTGCTAAGTCAGCATATATAAATAAACTGGGTCCTTGCCTAAACTGCACACTGAGGCGGCTGCATCGTGTCACGTGATTAGGCTCAGTTTTTTATGGATTGCGAGGTGCACGAGGCGTGCGCACGAAGCGTGCGCGCGGTGAACTCCAGCAGGTGGTCACTGGAGCAGTGCGGGGGCAGGCGAAGCACGCAACAGGTGTGCAGACTGCAGAGCCAGAGAGCCACAAGTGGAGCGCGGGCAGGCGCGGCGCGGGCCGCCTCATTGTCCCGCGACCTACATGCGGGACCCTGCATTCCGCCGCACGAAAGTGCCGCCGCCGAATTCCGATCGCGACGTGCGTATTCCGATGAGCCGTCTTTCTAGGCCGCGAGCAATCTGACTGACCGGGGCGCGAGAGCGGCCGTGACCTTGCTACTGCTGGCCACCCTCTGCGTGTGCTGACGGCGAACTCCGAGACGACTCCCAGCGAAGTGGCTGAGGGGAGTAGCTGCTGCGGCTCTGAACGCCTTCTGGTATCTACCAGATGCAGTTAGCGGATAACACAGAGTATAATGCGTCTGCGATGTCATAAATACGAGGACTTCAAACTCAGTTACATTTCGGCGACCGTTAAATTCGTGTGTCACTTCTGGTTTCGTAGTTGCAGACGCTGTAAATAAACGAAGTGATGTCTGTTAGTTAGCGTTCGAAAACGTCAGCAAGCAATAAATTCCGGTCGAAAGTCATTTAATTTCTATAGACTCAGCTAATCACACTGCGACGAGAAGCGTCTTGGACTGCACGAATGGGATACGGTGCGTGTGCGTCGAATACTTTCCCATGCACCCCCTCCCCCTTCCTATTGCAAAAACCAATCTCGTCGCAACGAGAATATGCTGCATAAAAAATTAGATCAATATTTGGTTTGTGACGTTTTCCCAGAGTGGTCGATAGAAATATATCCTAATTCCTTTTTCTTTTCAGCATAATAAACAAGCCAAGCGTTATCCATGAGTCTCGAATGTCGTTTAGACAGCTAGATTATTCGTCGAAGCATAGAATATATATATATATATATATATATATATATATATATATATATATGGCGTCGGTCGTGTCCGTGCCTGCAGCAGTACTGGATACCGATAAGCACAGCGTCAGGGTACAAACACACGACTGCTGTGGTGGCCATTTGACCCCTATAACTTGGACGCTCTACGGCGTCACTAGATGACATTTCCGGACATGTGTTCCTGTCCTCAATTTGTTCCTCAGGAAACTCTCAACAACTCTTCGACGCCGCCCGGTGTAGTCGAGCGGTTCTAGGCGCTTCAGTCTGGAACCGCGCGACCGCTACGGTCGCAGGTTCGAATCCTGCCTCGGGCATGGATGTGTGTGATGTCCCTAGGTTAGTTAGGTTTAAGTAGTTCTAAGCTCTAGGGGACTGTTAAGTTCCATAGTGCTCAGAGCCATTTGAACCAACTCTTCGACGTCTGCCGGTATATTTTTTTGTTCGTAGTTGTCTTGGCCCTACTTCTTAGACTTATAACAATTTTCAAGTGTTTAATCGACGTGTTACTTCCGTAGCGTGATATTGGTTTTGATGAGAACTCCTAAGAGTCGAAACCGGTAAACAGTTGTAAGTCCACTAAATGCGATCAGGACAATTGTGAATAACGAAGTGTTTTTCTTAAAATAGAGTGCGTGCTCCAATGACACAATGTTAAATTTATTTTGTTGGTAGTGCTTTGTTGCAGGCTTTATATTACATGGAGAAGCATTTTGCCTAGGAATGCACTTTTTCCTTTTTTTGCGCAGACACATATTTAAGTTCACTAATGGAAACCCCCATCTCCCTGGTTAATTTTTAAGTCTGTGTCACAAGAAGAGGACGAATTTCATCGTCGTTTTCCCATCATCTGCATCTATATCTGCCTGCAGTTCACACTTAGATGCTTGGCAGAGGATTCATAGAACCACTTTCCGACTGTTTCGCGATCTTTCCACTCTCCAGTAGCACATGGAGAAACATGAACACCTAAATTCTTCGTGGTCATTTCTCCATATGTAAGTGGGAGTCAACAACATTTTTCGCATTCTGAGGTGAATGTTGGTGATTAAGTTTCGCGGAAGTTCTCACCCCAACGAAAAACCCCGTTGTTTTGCTGATTGCCAGCCCAAGTCGCATATCATATGCGTGACACTATCTCCTCTATTATGCGATAGTGCTAAACGAGCTCAGTGAAGGTTGAATCCAAGTGCTAAACATGTAGTTGTTTTGTCTCGGCTATTGCTGCCCGAGACAATTCAAGGTTGGCGTCTGATCAATAAACGCGCTCCCGCAGCCGAGGCCGTTAACGGTCGCTAGTGCACTGACTCTCGACCGTGGCGTAGCTGTTCCGAATCATATGGGGAGGAAGAAAGGCAGCTGTTGTGTTTGATATATATAGCTCCTCTTCATGAGCGTGTGCACCTGCATCGTACGTAAAGCCCAAACTTCTCGACAGTGTCTCATAGAGGGCATTTCGTACTGTCCATTCACATCTGTTCGTCAGGATTACGGTTGTGGTCACTTTTGTCACTAGTGGAGAGGGATTTCGTGTGTACAGTCTCTTACTGACAGATTAACTGCAATCCACACATATCACACAAATACGGCCAGAGCATACAAATTGACTGTACCTGAATCAGGGGATGCTTTCCGAACTACTTGACGTAGTTCCATCTGCACCATATAGACGTTTTCCATCTGCACCATATAGTTTACTTCCTCTCTTCCTAAATGATGTTTGATTATTCTGTATACCACATAATCTTTTTTCTGTACCTGTGTCCTTCCCAATTTTTTTACATTCCTGTTTAGCTCAGTTAAACTTAGTATTAATTTTGAACCTGTTAATCTGTTTTTGTTGTGGTCTTTAGTCTGAAGACTAGTTTTATGCAGCTCTCCATGCTGCTCTATACTGTGCGAGGGTCTTCATCTCTGAATAACATGTTTATGGATCTGCTCACTGTATTCATCTCTCGGTCTCCCTCTACGATTTTTACTCTCCACACCCCTCCTTGGTGATCTCTTGATGTCTCATAATGTATCCTATCAACTCATCCCTTCTTTTGGCCAGGTTGTGCCACAGATTTCTCGTCTGCTCAGTTCTATTCAGTACCTCCTCATTAGTTACGTGATCTACCCATCTAATCTTCAACATTCTTCTGTAGGATTACATTTCGAAAGCTTCCATTCTCTTTTTGTCGAAACTTTTTGTCGTACGTGTTTCAGTTCCATACATGGGTACACCCCAAACAAATATTTTCAGAAAAGACTTCCTGACACGTAAATCTATATTCGACGTCAGCAAATTTCTCTTCCTCAGAAATGCTTTTCCTGCCTTTGGCAGTCTAAATTTTATATTCTCTCTACTCCGGCCATCACCAGTTATTTTGCTGCCCAAATAGCCAAACTCATCTGCTACTTTAAGCGTCTCGTTTCCTAATCTAATTCCTTCAGCTTGACATGATTTAATTCGAATACATTCCATTATCCTTGTTTTTATTTTGTTGATGTTCATCGTACATCGTCCTTTTAAAACAGTGTCCAGTCCGTTCAACTGCTCAATGTACAGACTGAATAACGTCGTGGATAGGCTACAACTCTGTCCCGTTCCCTTCTCAACCACTGCTTCTCTTCCGTGCCCGTCGACTCTTATAACAGTCGTCTGGTTCCTGTACAAATTGTAAATAGTCTTTCGCTCCCTGTATTTTACCCCTGCTACCTTCAGAATTTCAAACAGAGTATTCCAGTCAACATTGTGAAAAACTTTCTGTAAGTCTACAAATGCTATAAACGTAGCTTCGAGTATCCTTAACTTGTCTTTTAAGAAAATTCGAAGGGTCAGTATTGCCTCGCGGGTTGCTACATTTCTCCGGAATGCAAACTGATCTTCGCCGAGGTCGGCTTCTATTTGTTTTTTCATTCTCATGTAAAGAATTCGTGTTTGTATTTTGCAACCATGACTTATTAAACTGGTAATTCGATCATTTTAACACTTGTCAGCAACTGCTTTCTTTGAAAATGGGATTATTGATTTATCTGTTAATCTATTCTACTGAATTCGCATCTTTCCTGTTAGGAGCTAATACTAAGCTCTTTCGCTCCTGAGCTGGAGGGACGATACGAGCGAATAAGCAGCTGGAGAAGAGAGCTAGCGGTCACCACGTCTGGCGGAGCGGAGAGATTGATGCAGAGGGGATGACGCCGACGTCGACGCTCCCGTCAGGCTCTGAATCCCAGTCTGATCAGACAGCGGCGAAACTCGGCCCGGCGCTTGGGCAAAACGCTCGTCTCCTGCCTGAAATAATACACCGCAGATCTGAGGCATCATACTCGTCCTACCCTGCTCCGCAGTGGAACGGGCGGAGGGGACGCCACAAAACACGGCACGGTTTGGCTTCGGTGCGGGCCGCTCTTTTAGCAGTTATTGGTATTGCAAAGACTGCTGTTAGGTTCGTTAGGAATTCGTTGCGGCTTCCGCCGGCGCCGCCGCGCCGCAAAGAAACGAGGCGAGAGAAATGGGCTGCCCTGCCCTGTGCGAACTCGTTCGTGAAGACACCGCGGCGGCAGGTTAGTTTCTCATAGACTGCAGCTGTCGCTCCGGGTGTCTGGTGTGCCATCAGACCATTAGGAGCACTTACACCCTAAAATTCCCCTACAATGACCGCCGTTTCAAATGCACAGAGCCGAGGCACAAGCTGTAAATGTGTCAGGCAGTTGCTGACAGGCGGCCATGGATATTTGTTGGTAGCCGTCTCAACGGTCTTGTTTTTAGCAACATGAAACACGTACTGCTACACATGCTAATTCGATTGCTTGTAGGACGTGACTTAAAGACTATGCATACGATATTACGATATGATACTCGCAGCCAGTCATACCTTTTCCATAGATAGGATATAAGGTCGTCGGAGCAGAAACAAACTGTCTCCCGAATGCCCGGACGAAGAGGCACTTTTACCAATAAACTGGTCACACATTCGAGAGGAGCGTAGTACGTATCTCCCCATCCCCGCCCCCACCACCGATACCCTCCCCGGCCATCCAAATTGGTGATTGCCTAATTCGACGAAGTAAATGCCTTTGCGAAGGGCACGACCGAATCCTTCCGCCGTTCTTATCCCATTCCCGCTTGCATTTCAGCTTTCACGACCCCGTCGTCGATAGGCCATCAACTTTAAAATTCGTTGCCAATTATGTGTTCTAGAGCTCTGTACGTAGCAGGCTATGCTGAATTGTTGTGGTCAACACTGTTCCGGTTATCCCCTGGTTCATTTCGGTGGTAAGATGTTCCACGGCAGTGGCCACAGTCAATGTCCAAGTCTGACATCAATGGCAGATAAAAAATCCCAGTCTCCACGACGGTTATTAACACTAGTGTTATTTAGTTTGCCCATAATACACTCTTACCTTAAAGGCACGCGAACACGTCGCTCCATTTTTAACACTGACAGCGCTAACCAATTTACAAACAGGCAGATTGTTATCTCTCGTATGTACCTGTGCGCCTTGAATCACAATAGTGCTTATGAAAAAGCAAACTTTCCCGCACAATCTAATCACAGCTTCAATCTCCTGATCGGTGTCAGTTGCAACGTCGAACATAACGCAACGATATCTTAACAAAGCCAACATCATCATCAACACTGATTTAAAATTAATGTATTTTTTTTTGTATTTTAATATCGAAGTTAGAACCGTTTTCGCTATTGCGATACGTTATTATATAGAATTTGTAGTTGGTGTAGCCTGAAGAGTTACAATACGACTGTTATCGCCCACACCACGCTGAGGGAGCAATAACGAAGAAAAACTGAAGTAGAGCTTGCTTATTAGGCAGGCAAATGGCAGAGAGATCTCCAACAATCCATAGGCTAAACTGTTGTCCACACTACGAGCGTGCGAAGACGTGGCTTACCACTTGAAGAGCAGAAGCATTCACTAATGCTCATTTAGTTCCGTGGCACAACGGATATAGTCAAAGTCTGTGCAGAATTGATAAAAGAATCTGCTCCACATGGTCTACCACAGGCACCTTGAGGAACTATTGGAAAAGAATACATTCACACATTGACGCAAAGAAGTAAGCAGAACTATTCCACAGAACTTCCGATCTATACCACTTAGCTTCATGTTTCACTGAGTTCTAGAATCTATTCTGAAAACAAATGTGATGACGTGCTGTGAACAAGTCAGTTTCCTTGTGGAATCAGCGTGGATTGCGAGAAAACCGATCACATGAAACCCAGTTCATGTGCCCACACACACTATTTCATGATTAGAAGCAAGCAATTCGGTGTTCCCAGACTTTCGAAAAACTTTCGATCTTTGCCGTAACTATGTTTCCCAAAGAAGTCACACTCTTGTCGGACAGCTAGCCATGATGGCGACGAAGTTCAAAATTCCTTGAAGCACACGTCATCACTGTTGCCTAGATGGAAACTCATTCACGAAAGCTTTCGTAATTTTGTGTACAGGTTGTCCCAGGAGGAATGGTCAGTATTCAGTCATGTAACAGGAACGATCATTCGAGGCAAAAACGTCTAGTAAACATGTCCATGTTTATTAGACTAAAATGCATACCTAAACAGCTATGAGCACTTGTTCAGTTGAAGATATGTATTTCACAGTAGTGGAGATGAACGAGTGCTCGTAGCTCTGAAGATATGCGTTTTGGACTCCATGTTTACTAGACTTTTTTGCTTCGAATGATGGTTCCTGTCGTGTTCCTCAATATCGACCATTATTTTTGGAATACCCTGTATGTGCACTAATGAAATGTAATTGGACATGCGTTCGTGCTACGCATAATTATCTATGGGATAGTATTAGTTTCAGTGTCAATTTTTACTAGACATATCCAGTAAGATAGAGACTAGAAATTGGATCTCACTGCAGATCAGTGTTAACGGAACATATAAAAACAGTAGCCTTTCACTGTACGAGTAATTACTCCCAACTGGAGTCAGTCAACTCACACAAATACTTGGGAGTAAGATGTGGTGATAGGAAGTGTGACGATTAGACATTAAGGTGCAGGTAAAGCCATTGTCGGGTTTCGATTTATTGGTTGGATACTGGAAAATTGCAGTTTGTGTGCGAAAGAAGTTGTTTATACAACACTTCTATAGCCTACACTAAAATAGCTCTCAGTTGTATGAGATCCTTATCAGGCTCCACAAATAAGGGGCACTGAGCCTCTACGCGCACAAACGACGGCAGTGCAAACTATCCCAGGACTCTTTCCCCATCTGGCGATTGTAGCGACAATGTTTGAATATCTCAACGTTTTTGACAAAAAATGCGTAACGTCTCGTGAAAATCTAATTACAAAATATGAAGAACTGTATTTGTGGCCGGCCGGAGTGGCCGAGGTTCTAGGCGCTACAGTCTGGAACCGCGCGACCGCTACGGTCGCAGGTTCGAATCCTGCCTCGGGCATGGATATGTGTGATGTCCTTAGGTTAATTGGGTTTAAGTAGCTCTAAGTTCTAGGGGACTGATGGCCTCAGAAGTTAAGTCCCACAGTGCTCAGAGCCATTTGAACCTGTATTTGTGGGCCAATATTCTTCAGTCACTTACTTATCGTCCTGCGTAGATCGTAAGGAACAATACACACAGAGGTATAAACACTATTGTTCTTCCGAAGTTTCGTCTGTGAATGGAACAGGAAGAAACCCTTTTATATGATACAAAATATAAATCAAAAAATCCCGACGCTCCCGTCTGAGGTTCCAGTCCTCCCTCGAGCATGCGTGAGCGTGTTGTTCTTAGCATAGGTTAGTTTAACTTAGTTTAAGTAGTGTGTAAGTCTAGGGACCGATGACCTCTGCAGTTTGGTCCCTTAAGAACTCACACTCATTTTCAACAAAAAATCTCCCACTCAATTTATAGCGATTCGCGGCGTGTAAATGCAACTGAAGACATCGGCAGGACGAGGCATGGAAGAGACCAACTTGCTGTCAAATCACAACCGAGAAAATGGTTCTTACGTTCTCACGAGGCAGACATAGCAGAAGAAGAAGGCGGAATCGGCCTCAGACTTAACATAAAACGTGCATTACTTACAAAAAATGGTTTAGGATACCCAATTTTTGGCTGACAAAATGATATAAATGAAATACTAGTAGTTGGAAGCGGATTGCTATCCAGATATATCAGTACTTAACATTACGAGCGTAAGGGGAAAATTAATCGGACTTCCAAATTCTGCGTTTTTTATGTCAAATCCTCTTTATTTTTAGACACATTCTCCGCCTCTAACGTTTTTCCGGTGGTTAATAAAATTTCTAAAGTGCGATTCTAGGAGATCTGCGAAATATCTACCGAGAGTTGTTAAAACTCAAAGCATTTTCTAGCCGCAACTTCCTTAGATATGGGAGTAGGTGGGAGCCAAAAGCTTTACTAGCGATAGAGATGGGTGTCCCAACAATTTGTACTTCATACCTCCCCCATTTCTCCTCCCCATTTTGACACAGACAAATCACAGCACGTTTATGGTATTTTTTCATCCAGTAGGTTCAATGAACGTTGCGATTTACGCTTTACTCCTTGTAAGTCATCAGTTGAAAGAATCGCTTTTCTAACATGGAAAATCCTTTCCGTTACCTTCCTAGGAGATGTAATAGAGTTTTATTACGCGGGTCCTAGGTTTCCACCCCTACTGTTCCTGTTTACTTCTGTTGTGAAGAGGTAGAACACATCTTATCCACAGTAACAAACCGGCTCACAAAATCAGTCTCATTCTTTTAAACAGTCCAGACCTTGCTGAAAAACTCAATTTCTCATTTGATTTTTGTCAGTGTTGAACGAAACTTGTCTACCACAAAGCTTTCTCATTGTAATTTTTTATGTAAGAATCATCGTACGCTTTTCACTGATTTGCCTACGGCGACAAGTTTTAGAATCACCTCGTATAATCGCTGGTCTTCCAATGCGATATTATGCAGTTTCCCGACGTTTTCATCGGGGAAAGTTGTCACTTGATTTTCTTAAAGAAACGTACGGTCGTTCTCAGCGAGGTAGCTCATGGTAACACACTGAAATCGCACTCGAGAGAACTGCAGTTCAAACCCTTGTCGGCCCAAAAGCTTTAGGTTTACCTAAATCTCTGAAAGCAAAGGGGTGGGGCGACGGTCCATTTAAAAAAGAAATGGTTGATTCACTTCCTTCTACAATTCGAGCTGGCTCTCGGTCTCCAATTACCTCATTGTCAACGGGACGTTAAACTGTACATCTTCGTTCTTTGACTGTGATCACGTCTCAATTCAGTCACTCGTATATCGACGGGTCTAAATAAAAGTGCCTATATTGATACTAAAAATAACAAAAGTGAACCATTTCGATTACCGAAAGGCGATGCAACGTTCCCATGGCACGGCCTCCAGGCAACTGCGATTATGCCTATGAGCTCTTGGATCCACCCCGACTTAATGCATTGTTAGTCGAAACAATGGAAGCAGGCATATCGCTACGAAGACAATATCTCAGCAGAAAATTTACTCTGAAACACCTACAACGCTTTGGTGATGTGCTGACAAACAAAACCTGCGACCTAACAGTGCGATGCTACACCGACCGTTGTTGCAAACATAAACAACGTCACCAGTTGTGGAGGCATTTTCATCGCTAAGCAAGTACCATCACCTCATTCAAAAAATGCGACTGCTGCGCTACTTCGAGCAAGGATGCGAACTTATCTATTACACTAGACGCATACAGTAGTCTACTCTGAGAACGCAATAGTCAATAACAGCAATCCAGACAGTCTTCTGGAGCAATTGTCAAATGCCACGTATGTATACCGACGGGTCCAAATACAAGAACTCTATCGCCTTCGTGAGCAATTGCCAAGTGTCACGTATGTCTATACCGACGGGTCCAAATACAAGAACTCTATCGCCTGTACCTACATTGGTATTAAAAAGCACAAGAGTGAAATATTTGGTCTGTCGAAAGAGGTGCCAGTTTACACGGCTGCGTTCCTAGGCCACCACAGAGCGTGACACAGCGGCTGACCACTTATCATACCCACCAACTCGCTCTCCGCGGTAAAAACACTTTAATTGGCCAGGACAAAGGGAGTGTTACCTTACAAAGCGAATAGCTGCCGCTGTATCGGAGTTGCACCGAACTGGTGAGAATGCTTCATTTGTGTGGACCAAGGACCATGCTGAGACTGTGGGGAACGATAAAACCGATCAACTGGCTAAGGACGCGCCGACGACTGGCATACAGAAGCAATGCTTTCCTGCGGAAAATGTCATTTCCGTGGTTAGACACTTGACCAAAAGTGACGGGAACGAGGCATGGGAGACTGAAGATCTACACTAGGTACCTGAAACAGGCGAAACCATCCGCTGCTACCGAAAGTCCAATGGTATACTGCAAAGAGGGCTCTGAACTGCAAGTTATGTGCCATTGGCATAAGGATCGCGAGACAGTTTGTGAGGCTCATTGCTAGATTGAAATTCAAGCACAACTGCCATCGACAATATCTTCCCGGGCTCCACCTTACACGGTCTCCAAATCGAAACTGTGGAGAGCCCCAGGACAGTAATCACATCTTCTTCTGCTGCCCTCGATACAGAAGGGAATACGACTGGCTGCTAACGAAGCCAGCCCGCGTGCATGAACCACTCCGTCACGTGTAAATGCTGCAGTTGTTCTAAAAGTTAGAATTAATTTGTAACTGTTAAGTTTGAGTTTGTCTCGTGTGTGTGTGTGTGTGTGTGTGTGTGTGTGTGTGTGTGTGTGTGTGTGTGTGCGTGTGCGTGCGTGTCTGTGTAAAGGTGTTCTTTCGCACCGTTTGGTATCCGTTTGTTAACTTCAGGAGTCGATGTATTTATTTCAGTATTATTCTAAGTCGTTGTACTGTTGTACTGTTCAAAATGTAATTATAGTTTATTTGACTTTCTAAGATGTATGGGTACAACCGAAGGCCAATAAACACACAAAAAATTTCCGTATGAAGAGGCAGAGTCCTTACAGAAACCTTCACCACCTTTGGATGAATTTCCGTTGTTAATAAACCTCCTAATAAATGCTTTATGAGTGAAGGTCAAGGACAGTCTGCTAGAAGAGGTCAGTGAATATGTCTACCTTGGCCAGATTATAAATATGAAGGGAGACATAAGGCCAGAAATCTATCGACGCATCAAGCTTGGCTGGCAAGCATTTGGGAAGAATTCAAAAGTGTTCAGATCAAAAATTCCAGTAAATTTGAAGAAAGCAGTATTTGATCAATGCATTCTTCCTGTGATGACGTATGGCTGCGAGACGTGGACACTGAACTCATTTACAAAAGGGAAACTTAGGACAGCACAGAGAGCCATGGAGAGATCAATGCTGGGCTATACAAGAAAGGACAGGAAAAGGACAGATGACATCCGGTCTGTGACGAAGGTTAATGACATCTTAGAGACAGTAGGTTCCTTGAAATGGCAGTGGGCTGGCCACGTCGCAAGAAGAAAAGACAACAGATGGACGAAGCTAGTACTGGAGTGGAGTCCGAGGGAGCACCGGAGGCCTAGAGGAAGACCACCAGACAGATGGGACAAAGACATCAAGAAGATCGCTGGTTAACACCTGGCAGAGAACTGCCCAAGACCATCCCACTTGGAGAAGACTGCTGAAAGCCTACCTGAATCCATGACTCGAAGAGGCCACATCATTCAATGATTGAATTTGCTGCTGCTGCTGCTGCTGATGATGATGATGATGATGAGTGCTCTTATAAAAGAAAGCTCTTCCGTAGATCTAGATGACTCCTGCATAATACATAACAAATCAATAAAAATAATATTTCTCTCATATGAAATCCCTGTCTGTCGTAGAACGAGAAATATTTTCCTGCTCTCAAGTATCAGTCGTGAATGAAACTTTTTATTGAAGTGAACAGGTGTGGGAGGCAGGTTCGATGTTGGAGGTTGTGGGAGTCAGCAACTCAGCTCGTGACGGAACGCCGCGCTCGGCAGGGCCCTCTTTTGCTGAGCCGTGTCGCATTCTGCAAGGTAAGGCGAGGGGGAGGGGGCAGCCAACTGCTTCCGTTACTCTTTGGTGTGCTCGGCTAACCATGCAGTGGAACGCCTCAGATTGGTTTACTGTTTACTGTGCTGCACGCTATTTTGTCCCAGACTGATAGTTTGACCATGTCGACAAACTGCTTAACTGAAATTAAGCCGGCGACCATAACTTCGAGTATTTACTCCGTTTATACAGCAAGAGAGAACCGTTGTTATATTATTAAGCTAATAGTTCCTCATCAGACAACTGCGGAAATTTACAGCTAAATCATCTATGTTATTTTGACGATAGCGAGATGTGGGTTCGTATTGTACGCGAAAGATGGAAAAATAAAATGCATAATACCCATGTTACGATTCTTTTCACAGAACACTCGAAGGGGTCTCTGAAAGTCAATAATTGCAGTCGATTTGCCGTAATCATTCCGTATCGCCGCTGAGCGGATTGATGCTGGAAGGAGGTAAAGTTCGCAAAGTGAGCGGTAGTGTGAAAACTAGCTTAAATGAGCAACACTCTCTGTATGCAAGGGAGTAATGTAGTGTGCAGTGAAAAGGATGCCACCCCTAAGAGCGGAACTGTGCCATATCTTTGACTTCCACATGTGCTGAATATAGATGAACCATTACCTGACGTGACAGTACCTCTTCCAAATAAGCCGAGTCAACGTGCAGAAGACGTCAACATCTACGTAGCAGTAACAGTTAAAGAGACACGCCATTTATTTCGATAAGTAAGCATCCCACTTACAGTAATTCATCACGCACCAACTTTTTTTTATTTTATTTTTTTATTTTTTCATCGTATTCATCTCACCTGGACCATCTTCATCTAAATTACATACGTCATTCGTCATTACATTAATAATAACATATTCTTTTTGTAGGCCTATCAGTCATACTAGAGAAACAGGCAGAATCCAGTAGAAATGATACAAATATCCAATAATATTTTGAGTATTCGGCACAATTGCTGCAGAAGACAAATGCTGTTCGAATACAGTATTAGGATGTTATTGAATTATAAGTTAAACAACTATTTTGTAACAACGATAATTTAGTTGCAACTGCTCAAAGTTATCACACACCGGCACATCATGTTGAGAGAATGCAATATTAGATGCAAACATCGTAAACAATGAACCAATGTTAAGAGAATCTCGAAGATATATTATTCAGTAAACACACCATACATAAACTGAGTATCGGATATAATTCCTGAATTTTACGGTGAAATTGAGAGCAACACGAAAATTGATATCTCGACACATATACTGCTCCACCTTCACTTTCTAAAACTCCTACAAAAGCGATAAATGTGAACTGAAACTGTTTTTGGCATTAATCATTGCAAAGATGCGTTTCTTATCATCATGCGTAATACGTGCGTGTGACAATATTCTCGCTTGACAAATGAGACTGACATGAGTTATGGAAATATTTCGTTGTTAATAATTCAAACCTCGCGTCATAGGCCACCACAGTTTCAGTTAGTTTAACAATCCGATCCGATGTCTTCGGTCTATAGAGGAACAGAATGTTTTCATCAGCTATGAAACTTATTGCAGTATTAACCGCATGTTCCTGTCGGCGCTTATTGATACCAACCTGCATGAGAATCCAGTACAAATTTACATAATATCTAAGCTGTTTGATTACCGGTGCCATTCCGCTGGCGGGGAAATTAAATTGGGATAAAGGACGTCCGACGTAGCCTTTAGCTAGAATAACCGTCCTCGAATCCAAACGATTCGTGGGTGCCGTTGTCCATGGATTTATAGGCACAGTTATTTAATAGTCTGGAAAAAGAGAAACCACATCTTGGCTCAATAGTAAGCGGATAGTTGTGATGTTATAACTCGTGTGGCACCTACAGTAGCGTTAAGTATTTCTACTTCACGTCATTTGTCTATTCATATCACTGCTTGAAGCTATAAGCTAGTTTCAGCTCGCTCCGGACTCGAACACAGGACGGCTGCTTAGTGGTCAGCTGCATTAATCAGCAGACTGTAGTGGTAGAGTGACGCAACGAACGTAATACCAAGGTCGCATCCTGTCACAAAACTTGAACTGTTTTTGAATTATCATTACGTAAACCACGTTTTGCAGGCCATTCACTCCGATACAAGGCAGAGGACGGCAATGCCCTCAGGGCTGATGTGCACTGCTTCACAAAATACAGCTTTCTATAAGAAAATAAGGCGTGCTAGTTGACGCCAACAGCATCCGTTGTCTACGCCTGGTGGAAAAACTGTAACAAACGTCTTACGGACAGTAAAACTTCCTGAAGTACACTGCACATCGTCTACAATAGTCGAAACGCTACATCTCTTCTAAAATGCATTGGTGGACTGCAAGAAATAGCCCGACGGCGCCAAGCTGATCAGGTTAAATAAATCAATGTAGCCTGGAGATCTGTACCACATTTCGTCTGCCTCCTTATTCCAGAATGAAATTTTGACTCTGCAGCGGAGTGTGCGCTGATATGAAACTTCCTGGCAGATTAAAACTGTGCGCCGTACCGAGACTCGAACTCGGGACCTTTGCCTTTCGCGGATAAATGCTCTACCGGCTGAGCTACCCAAGCACGACTGACAACCCCTCCTCACAGCTCTAATTCCGCCAGTAGAGCACTTGCACGTGAAAGGCCAAGGTCCCGAGTTCGAGTCTCGGTCCGGCACACAGTTTTAATCTGCCAGGAATATGCCTCCTCATAGTTAGCAAGTACAAAGAATCTTTGGTCATTACTTCAAGATGCCTTTGCATTCACTGTGGATGAGAAAATAAGTGTTCTCCAGATCCATTTTCCAAACTTTGTACACCGGTCAGCCCCCAGAAACCCACAAGTACAAAAAGGCATGTAGCTTGTTGTAAATTTGGACAACTGAACAATGTCCCGTAGTATATGTTTTCAATAACATAAATCTTGGGATTTTTCTGTGGTGATATGCAATATTTCCAGATGCTTAACCTGGTTGGCAGTACAATTCTGTTGCCACATTATTTCGTCGGCTGCCCTAGTAAACATAGCGAGGTGCTGCGAGCGAAGGTCTTAGACACCCAGAGATAGAGCACGTTTAAGGCCATCGCTTGCAGTCTGACACAAGCACACAAAGGCGTACCTTTACAAATACTTTCTTAATGCAGTCCAAAACTTATGTGCTGTGTAAAACTGAATCCATACGGAAGTCCAAGAGCGATCACTACGTCTGTAGTAGAAATATTGACCAGAAGAATGGGATCGGTAATCCTACTGCTCACAGGAAATAAATTTTAGTTCACGTAATAACTAGATCATTCACCTCTTTATAGCAACACACAATCTTACGTTGTATCACGTCTGGATTTCTACTTGGACTGAGTATACAGAATATGTTAAGTTTTGTTCTGATTTAAGTAAATATTTTTAAAGCCTGACGTTGAGTCCTCATGAAGCTAGGTGCTGAGTATAAAAACTTTTGGATGTCTATGTTACTTAAAAATCCAATTTTCGAATATATTCAGCGTCTTCTTCGTCAGGAGTTGGCTACCGTTATTTGGTTCCGCTTCTATAGTAACATTTACGCGACTGACATCATCACAATGATTACAATGTAATACCGACTCTGACGCCCACGGCACCGATATTGATATTCTGTTACTGCGAATGCAATATATCAACAGTTCATTGTATGTTAAAATAAAACTGAAAACTTTAGTATAGACGACGAATGCGTTTAACATGCAATAATCTGTTAATGTATTGCTATGACAGTAATATGATCTGAAGAATGTCGCTGTGACTACTGAACCCGGCAATGTCGTGCAATATCATGATTTTTTTGGTCGGAAATACATTTGTGATGGTAACTGAAGAAAACTTCACAAGCCAAGATCTCTAAAGAAGCATTTTATCGGATGACAGGTTTCAATAGTCTCATACTTGGATAATATGTTGTAAAAATTCAAAAGCATAAGAGCCGATGATGACAGCGTAGCTCTGTCGAAACCAGTCATCCAGTAAAATGCATTTTTGGCGATCTTGGCTCGTGAAGTTTTCTTCAGTTACTATACACTGCAGATCGCCCCCAGGCTGACCATGTCAGAAATATATAAACATTTGTGAAGTGTAAATATATTCGTACAACTAATAAAATATTAACAGAACTTTTCACAGGTGATTATATAGAAATAGATATTGTGAAAAGGGTATATTTTCGCCATCAACTGTACAATTATATATTTATTCTGCATCGGTGTCCACTATTACAATCACCTTTACAGGAGGAACACAGTGAACATCAATGGATCAGAAATACATTTTCGTCAAATATGACCCAACCAATCATACAAAACTGTCTTAATAGTCTGTCTTAACACAGACCATATAAACATGCTGTGACTTGACACAATTGCAGTGATGCACACTTTGTGGTGTGGTTTGTCTTTGATGATCACCATGTGTGCATTACTATAATTGTACTGAGGCAAACGCGTTTACGTGGACTGGTGTTGAGACAGACTACTACGAGAGTTATGTATGTTCTACATTTGATTGGGTCATATTGACGCAAATGTATTTTTGATCCATTGATGTACACAGTTTTCCTCCTATAAATATGACTATGATAATCGAAATCGATAGAGAGTAAACATACAGTTGTACAGCTGATGTCACAAATACGCTTTTTTCATAATAGCATATTCTCGAAGTTCGAAGCAACTGTCATTCCCTCGAAAGTAACGTCCTTAATGGGGGTAGGACGTTAATCGGACCGACTTGGAGCAGGATAGGCACCACAGGACATTTTAATTTCCACTGTCTATACTTTTACAAAAATAATTCATAAAACTTTATCAGCATGACCAGGAAGGATTCAGAATTCACACTCATAGCAGTGGAAGTTCGAAAACATAACGAAATAATTTTTCTTATATGTGAAATTTCGTCATTTTTTCACTTACTAATGGCAGTATTTGTTGCTATAGGTACGCTTTTCTTCACAAGTAAGAGAGATTCTTCCATGAATTGTGCACACCATACAAACCTTACTAAAGGTGTATGAAACTCTAGAATTTTCTAAATCTATTAAAAACTGTGGTAAAAATTGAGGTAATTAACTATAAAATTCGTGTTTTTCCTAAACATTAAGTTTAAAATATAACAGTTCATTCGTTTTTTTCATAAATTAAATAAATTCTAGCGTTTCATACACCTGTGAGTATAGTATGTATGATGTGCAAAATTCATCGAAGAATCTCTCTAACTTATGAAGAAA
Source organism: Schistocerca serialis cubense (assembly GCF_023864345.2). NCBI lineage: Eukaryota > Metazoa > Arthropoda > Insecta > Orthoptera > Acrididae > Schistocerca > Schistocerca serialis. Next base: position 778,596,539 of record NC_064638.1, read on the forward strand.
AGTGTGCCTATAGCAACAAATGCAGCCATTAGTAAGTGAAAAAAGATGAAATTTCACACGTAAAAATTATTTTGTTATGTTTTCGAACTTCCACTGCAACGAGTGTGAATCTTGAATCCTTCCTGGTGATGCTGACAAAGTTTTATGAATTTGTTTGTAAAAGTATAGACAGTGGAAATTAAAATGTCCTGTGGTGCCTCTCCTGCTCCAAGTCGGCCCGTTTGACGTCCTACCCCCCCTTAATCAGCACGTCAGTATCGTTCTTATCAAAAGTGACATTTATACATTTAGTTCCAGTAACTAAATTACTATTAAGTGGGAAGATAACAAAACGTTGATGTTATAACGATGCAGCTTTTTTTTTATTATGCACGTAAGAGCCTGAGCACTAGTCGGTTCTGTCACATTGTCAACGTAAACAACTTTCAAGAAAGCCAGCGACCACGCTTAGGGTTTATTTGACGCAAACAAATCATCCTCCATTTCGTACGGTCCCTGCAGAAACTACGTCGCCAGAGTCAACGGAAGGCGGCGAAGAGCAGCGACAAAGCGGACGGCCAGTGGGGACGAGGAGACGGGCACCCACCTTGCGCGCCGTCGGAGTGAGCGAGGGCGAGGGCCGCCGCTGCGACCATGAGGCGCCACCGGAGCATCGCTGGAGGACCGCTGGCGGCTGCTACCACTGCTGCTGCTGCTGCTGCTCGCCGGGACGCACCACGACGACTGGCGACGGCCGGCCGCCGGCGCGCGGCTCACCTGTCCGCCGCCCGCCTAACGGGACGTGACGTCACGGGGTGGAGGGGTCCGCCGCCGGCGATCGCTCGCCACGGGTCACATATCCGGCACCGGGGAACAACACTGGGTGCCGAATATCCCCAACTGTCGTAACGACCACGCACCCAGTCGCAGTCTCCTACATTTTTGTACATGTCAAATGGGAGACAGAGCTTTGACTGGTAAGCTCGAAGACATCAGCCCCATCACCGGTCTTACCCGGTCCTGGTTCGTGACACATCTGGGAACATTTCAGAATACTCCCGGTTTCCAAATTTGCCTCGAAAACAGGATGGATTTTCAATGACGACTCCAGCTAGAGAAACGCCCAAGAGAAAATGGATATCTGGAAAAGTAAGGTTAGCTACTCGGAATGTAAGAGAAATTGTTTACAAAGAATAGGCAATAGCAACGATGTTCTCACAACAACAGACAGATTTTGCAGCTGTCTCAGAATCTAAGAAGCTCAGCCCCATCACCAGTCTTACCCGCTCCTGGTTCGTGACACATCCGGGGACATTTCAGAATACTTCACGTTTCTAAATTTGCCTCGGAAAACAGGATGGATTTTCAATGACGACTCCAGCTACAGAAAAGCCCAAGAGAAAATGGATATGTGAGAAAGTAAGATTAGCTACTCGGAATGTAAGAGGAATTGTTTACAAAGAATAGGCAATGGCAATGATATTCTCAGAACAGACAGGTTTTGCAGCTGTCTCAGAATCTAAGAAGCTGAAAGGTAGTAGATTTGCGGGCGCAAGTTTAGCGAGTCGGTGATGCAAACCCGCTCGACTTGACTCGTCGATGTGTGTATCGTCAACGCCGCCGCCGCATGCCTGTCTACAAACATATTATTAGCCTCGACAATATACTTGGAGGAAATGGAACAGCCCAAGCAGTTATTTTAAATGGACCTATATTTTTCCGTGGCTGCAGGGTTAACTTCACTTTGGACGCCTCTTCTGGAAATTCTGGTAGTGGTTGGTTTACCCTCGCCATCGTTCGTTGTGAAAACGGATCCCTTCCTGGACTTGAATCTTTTGCCGATCGCGATGTCATCGCCTACAAGACGTGGCATTGAGAAATAGATCCCAAGACTAAAAGTAGACCTAGTTATGTATATAGCAATATGCCATTTACATTGTATACACATTCTTGTAGAAAAGTTTCTAATGATGAAATGTCATTATTAATAAGGTATAACGTATAGTAGAGTATAACAGAAAGAAACAGCAAGTAAATGTGTAGCTATGTACGAGGGACTTTCAATAAGTAACGCGAACTTTTTTTTTTTTTCGAAACCAGATTGGTTTTACTCAGGATTCCAATACACGATATTATTCCCCACTCTTTTGACTACAAAACCCTATTTTCCAACATAATATTCATTCAATGCGACGGCCTCAGGCAACCTTTCTGGGAGGGCCTGTACGCCTGGATGGTACCACCCTACTCGTCGACGTCGGAGCCAACGATTTGCTGCATCAATAACCTCTCTGTTACCCAAATACTGCATCCTTCATTGGGCCAAACAGATAGAAGTCCCTGCTAGGTCGCGAGGAACCCAGTGGGCACAGACATTTGAGTACCCCAACAGGTGGACAAGTGTGTCAGCACTACCAACAGAGACATCCAGTGGAGCAGCGAGGTATTTAATTCTGATCCGTCGGTCACCACGTTTCGACATTACAGGAGTCGCAACCGTGTGCGGCCCGCCGACACGCGAGAGATTGGACAGGTTCGCTCGACTTCGTTGCGATGATGGCAGATGCCTCGCCCAGCGACTCGGCACGCTTTTATTCACTGCCAGGTCTCCGTAGTCATTATTATAGAGCCTATGAATATCTGCGGTGTTCTGATTTTCCGCTGTAAGAAATTTAATGACAGCTCTCTGCTTGGAACGCACCTCCGTCACAGACGCCATTTTGAAGCCTACATATAGCGCCGGCGCCTATCAGAACTTCATGAACCTATAGGCTCTACAGCAGAAATAGTCCGCGATGTCCCACAACAAAGTCCACCTTTTTTTCTAACGAAATTCGGTGAATTGGCCACTCTTACATAAACAGAAAATGAAAAATATATAGCAAGAATTGTTGTTGTTGTTGTTGTGGTCTTCAGTCCTGAGACTGGTTTGATGCAGCTCTCCATGCAACTCTATCCTGTGCAAGCTTCTTCATCTCCCAGTACCTACTGCAACCTACATCCTTCTGAATCTGCTTAGTGTATTCATCTCTTGGTCTCCCTCTACGATTTTTACCCTCCATGCTGCCCTCCAATGCTAAATTTGTGATCCCTTGATGCCTCAGAACATGTCCTACCAACCGATCCCTTCTTCTACTCAAGTTGTGCCACAAACTTCTCTTCTCCCCAATCCTATTCAATACCTCCTCATTAGTTACGTGATCTACCCACCTTATCTTCAGCATTCTTCTGTAGCACCACATTTCGAACGCTTCTATTCTCTTCTTGTCCAAACTAGTTATCGTCCATGTTTCACTTCCATAGATGGCTACACTCCGTACAAATACTTTCAGAAACGACTTCCTGACACTTAAATCTATACTCAATGTTAACAAATTTCTCTTCTTCAGAAACGATTTTCTTGCCATTGCCAGTCTACATTTTATATCCTCTCTACTTCGACCATCATCAGTTATTTTACTCCCTAAATAGCAAAACTCCTTTACTACTTTAAGTGCCTCATTTCCTAATCTAATTCCCTCAGCATCACCCGATTTAATTTGACTACATTCCATTATCCTCGTTTTGGTTTTGTTGATGTTCATCTTATATCCTCCTTTCAAGACACTGTCCATTCCGTTCAACTGCTCTTCCAAGTCCTTTGCTGTCTCTGACAGAATTACAATGTCATCGGCGAACCTCAAAGTTCTTACTTCTTCTCCATGAATTTTAATACCTACTCCAAATTTTTCTTTTGTTTCCTTTACTGCTTGCTCAATATACAGATTGAATAACATCGGGGAGAGACTACAACCCTGTCTCACTCCTTTCCCAACCACTGCTTCCCTTTCATGCCCCTCGACTCTTATAACTGCCATCTGATTTCTGTACAAATTGTAAATAGCCTTTCGCTCCCTGTATTTTATACCTGCCACCTTCAGAATTTGAAAGAGAGTATTCCAGTTAACATTGTCAAAAGCTTTCTCTAAGTCTACAAATGCTAGAAACGTAGGTTTGCCTTTTCTTAATCTTTCTTCTAAGATAAGTCGTAAGGTTAGTATTGCCTCACGTGTTCCAACATTTCTACGGAATCCAAACTGATCTTCCCCGAGGTCGGCTTCTACCAGTTTTTCCATTCATCTGTAAAGAATTCGCGTTAGTATTTTGCAGCTGTGACTTATTAAACTGATAGTTCGGTAGTTTTCACATCTGTCAACACCTGCTTTCTTTGGGATTGGAATTATTATATTCTTCTTGAAGTCTGAGGGTATTTAGCCTGTCTCATATATCTTGCTCACCAGATGGTAGAGTTTTGTCAGGACTGGCTCTCCCAAGGCCATCAGTAGTTCTAATGGAATGTTGTTTACTCCCGGGGCCTTGTTTCGACTCAGGTCTTTCCGAGCTCTGTCAAACTCTTCACACAGTCTCCGCCCTTGCGGTTTCCGACAGAGGTCGCTGGGGCTGCCGATGGCAGCGCAGAGTAGCGGCGGCAGCCTCCGCGCGTGCGCCGAAGTATTTGGTCCTTCATCCTGTAGGTGGCGTTACTGTCCTTCCAGCTATCAGTTGATATCGTCGCTATTGGCCATCGAATTTGGCGCCTCCACGCATGCGCACTTCCTACCTAAAACTGGCATAAATAGGGGGCCCTGGTCCTGCCTTAGCCCCCAAGGCTCCGTCCTCTCCCCCCTTCTGTACCTTCTGTACACGGCGGACATGCCGCCGCCGTCAGCCCCCGTCCACCTTCTCCAGTTTGCCGATGACACCGCCTTCCTTGCCCTTGCCCCCACCCTCCAGCGCTGTAGTGTTGGCAGTTAGCCAACACTACGCACACTACTTGAGAGAGGAGGCCGAATGCACGCCCTAAACTCACGCAGGCTGGCGTGAGGTCTGAAACAGGATACGTAATGAATGCTATAAAGAAACGTACGTAGCTGCTGGAATACTTAACTTTAATCCATCATTGTTCTACATCGCTCTTGACGATACAAGTGAGACTCTGTAGATACATGCAATGTAATGCTAATGGCGCCTTGCTAGGTCGTAGCCATTGACTTAGCTGAAGGCTATTCTAACTATCTGCTCTGCACAGGAGCGAGGCTTCGACAGTGTTGCATCGCTAGCTAAGTCGTCCGTACAACTGGGGCGAGTGCTAGTAAGTCTCTCTAGACCTGCCGTGTGGCGGCGCTCGGTCTGCAATTACTGATAGTGGCGACACGCGGGTCCGACGTATACTAATGGACCGCGGCCGATTTAAAGCTACCACCTAGCAAGTGTGGTGTCTGGCGGTGACACCACAGGTTCACCACTTGGTGCAACCAGTGGTTGCTCAAGGTCAATCCCTCCAAAACCCAGGCGATCATTGTAGGCAAAACCACTCCTTCCTCCCGCCTCCTTGATTTCTATCTCACCATATATGGCCGTCCTATCGCCCTCACTCCCACCCTTAACTACCTTGGCGTCACCCTCGACCGTCGCCTCTCCTGGACTCCCCACCTCCGGACAATCCAAGCCAAGGCACGCTCCCGACTCAGTCTCCTCAAGCTCCTCTCTGGCCGTACGTGGGGTCTGGACCCCTCCACCATCCTCCACACCTATAAATCCCTCATCTGCCCTATCGTTTGTTACGCCCATCCAGCTTGGATCTCCGCCCCCCCCCTACCTTTTATAAATCCCTCCAAATCCTTGAATACCATGCTCTCAGCCTCGCCTATCGCATCCGTCTCCCCTCCCCCACACAGATCCTGTACGATCTCATCCCCTTCCCCCACCTCCTCCTTTTCCTTGAAAGGATACGGATCCTGTACACCTCCCGCAAACTCGATCCTCCTCACCTGCTAGTCTCCCCGATCCTCTCCCACCCCCGCCCACTGCTGTGCCTGTATTCCCACATCCCACCCGGTCTCCATCTCTCCACCCTCCTTACCCTCTCCCAAGGTGGCTTCCGCCAGCTTCCTCTCCCTGATGATGCCCTCCTCCCCCCATCTACCCCTCCTACCAACTTTGATCCTCCCACCCTCCTCCTGTGTTTGTTCCTCTGGGCACCCTCCCTCCCTTCTCTCCCTCTTCCCTCCCTCCTCCATTTCTCCCCACTCCTCCCCTGGGCTTCCCCTCCCCTGTCCCTCTCCTCCTCCCCCCATCTCCTCAGCCATTGGCATCCTTGTTTCTCCCCTCTCCCCCACCTCACCCTTATTCCCCTCTTGGCAGGTCCCCGGACTCGCACACGCTAAGTGGACATTCGCGCGCCGGAGATCATCGCCATCAGTGTCTCGTGTGTGCCGTCGTGTTTAGTGTTCAGTGTTCACCGTCACACTCCATCGTTCACCAGTGCCATCGTCATCTTCAGTGTTTGTGCTTCGTGTCAACAGTTTGTAGTGTGGATTGTCATCGAGTGTGAACGGCTTCATGGTTTTTTTTTCTGTTCATGTGTCTACTGTTTTTCCCGCCGTTTTTCCAAGTCATGTATCTTCTCTGTTTATATCATTGTACTATCTTTGGCTGAAGAGCGGCGCATTGTGCTGCTGCCAGCCTGCCTGTTCTACAGGTTTTAAAATCTCAATAAAGAAAAAAAAACCTGCCTTAGCAGTGTGTTCGTCGCACCTGAAGATGTCGGCCAGTTGCGCTGACGAAATATTGTGGAGTTTTCACTATGACATCCGACGTCTCGACCGAGAACCATATATACAACATGTCCGTCGGGAAAGCCTCAAGCAACACATGATCTTTATTTGTAACTAAATTTTTTATGTTGCTGGCAAATTATTGAAGATGGGTGTTCCTGAGTAGTGGACCCCTTTTTGAACTAAAAGACTAGTGAAAAAGTTTTGAAACTCCTTGCCAGCACTGCACTGACTATCATAACACTGATAAGTTCCCTGTAGCACAAACCTAAAAGCTGTGAATTCAGCTAAGTGTTTAAGGATTACAATTACGAATAACTTAAATTTGAATGATCACATAGATAATGTTGTGAGGAAAGTGAACCAAAGACTGCGATTTATTGGTAGAACAGTTACACTTGTCTTCTGGAGTAATGCTGTGCGATGTGCGATCCGAATCAGATCGGATTAACGGAGGACATCGAAAAAGCTCAAAGAAGGGCAACTCGCTTTATACCGTCGCGAAATAGGAGAATGTGTCCATGGATATGATATGCTTATTGAGGTGGCAATCGTTAAAACAAAAACGCATTTCGCCGAGCCAAGATCTCGTCATGAAATTTCAGTAACCAGATTTCTCTTCCGTATGCGAAGATATTTTCTTGGCGCCCCCCTACTTACGGAGAAATGATCATCATAATAAAACAAAAGAATCAAAGCTCGCACGGAAAGATTTAAGTGTTCGTTATTCCCGCGCGCTGTTCTAGAGTGGAGCGATAGATATATAGGCTGTAGGTGGCTTGATGAAACCTCTGCTAGGTGCTTAATTGTGAATTGTAGAGTAATCGTGTGTATGTAGATGTACAAGACTGCAACCCTGCTTTGCACCCTTTTTAATCCGAGCATTCATCTCTACGTCTTCCACTCTAATATTTTCCTCTTGTTTTTTGTTAATATTGTTCGTTACCCGTCTTTCTCTATAGCATAAACCTATTTCTTGGTTGTCGTATCCTATGGAAGCATTTGTACTTGTATTTTGTTTACCCTATAAAACGCAACGCGAGAACTGCGTCTGTAGAACCTTTACATTTCATAAAGTCGTTGTGATCTTGAATTTTTAAAAAGCTACTTCTGAGCACAGGACAAGGATTGAGAGCAAACCAAGAAAGACGGAAGGAACTATTGTTGGATAGATCTACTTAAAAATTCAGTTCTGCATTTGATGAAGTGTCACAGCCCGTCAGAATCAGAAAAATCGAAAAACAATGTTTAAGTGTAGACTGCCTTTCTTTCTAAAACAGAAAAAAAAACAAAAAAAGAAACCAAACCATAGATTAACCTTAAAATCCGAGGAGGTGACCGTGCTCTAAGTTACGATGCGCAACGAAAGTTGCGCGTTGGTCGCTATTAACGAAGTGGCAAATATCTTTTGACAACATTCTTAGCTTCCTGACTTTTACTAACTTTATTTGCGTAAGTCGTTAGGGAAATCGACTTGTAACCAGTTCCTCGCACACACCAGGATGCTTACGGATCATATACAAGAATGTTGGGATACAATTGTAGTAGATTATCAGCGATTTTACATTAGTAAAGTCGAGTGAGAGAATGATTATACGCAAGATAGTAATAAACAGCATTCTTAAAGGTACGTCTACTATCGTACTCATCATTTAAAGTGGTTAAGAATAGCACCTGCAGATTTTATTTAATAGCAGTATTTCATTTATAAATTTCTATTCATTCAAAATTCGCAATTGCCCAGTGAGAGGAACCATCGACCATTCGATTCATGTATATATTCATATTGTATACTGTAGACTCAGCAGTATAGCAGTATTTGGTCCGTAATGTAGCAACTACATATCCGAGCCCCTAGACAACGAAACCAGCCAAAACTTTTAATATTTCAATTCTGAGTCTGAGGGTACGTAGCTGAGGGCCACAAAACCTCATTTGTTAATTAAAAGTCCGCAATTGGGGGCTCATCCAGGATTTGTGTCCTGCAAAGTGGTAATGCCTTTGCTCTCTGTTATTCAGCATACTATTCGAAGTGTAAAACCTTTGCAAAAAGCCAGTAGAGATTTCTATAGAGAGAACCTCTCACAAAATACAGTGTGTGGACTTTTTTTTCGCGAGGAGGTTTCTGGAAATACTGAAATTACGCAGTACTTTTGACAACTAGCACAGTAAATTATCAGCGATATTACATAAGTAAAGTCGAATGAGAGAATTATTATACGCAAGAACTTGTTCTTGATGGCAGCAGTTGTCCAGGGGCTGAAACATGGTAACAAAAGCTTGGGTCATATGGATTCAGGTTTTGAAATGATAGCAGAGCAGTATTTGTCATGCTCATCTTCTTGATTTATTTCATCCTGAAGCAAAATATTCACAGACACTACTTCACAATTACAAGCGTTCATAAATATTACACTTCTTTTCCATAATTTCCATTATTAACATCAAACCGTATACAACTTTTAATTAACAGTGTATAAAAGTATCAAACTTGTCTGACTTTCTGTTCATGTGTCTACTGTTTTTCCCGCCGTTTTTCCAAGTCATGTATCTTCTCTGTTTATATCATTGTACTATCTTTGGCTGAAGAGCGGCGCATTGTGCTGCTGCCAGCCTGCCTGTTCTACAGGTTTTAAAATCTCAATAAAGAAAAAAAAAACCTGCCTTAGCAGTGTGTTCGTCGCACCTGAAGATGTCGGCCAGTTGCGCTGACGAAATATTGTGGAGTTTTCACTATGACATCCGACGTCTCGACCGAGAACCACATATACAACATGTCCGTCGGGAAAGCCTCAAGCAACACATGATCTTTATTTGTAACTAAATTTTTTATGTTGCTGGCAAATTATTGAAGATGGGTGTTCCTGAGTAGTGGACCCCTTTTTGAACTAAAAGACTAGTGAAAAAGTTTTGAAACTCCTTGCCAGCACTGCACTGACTATCATAACACTGATAAGTTCCCTGTAGCACAAACCTAAAAGCTGTGAATTCAGCTAAGTGTTTAAGGATTACAATTACGAATAACTTAAATTTGAATGATCACATAGATAATGCTGTGAGGAAAGTGAACCAAAGACTGCGATTTATTGGTAGAACAGTTACACTTGTCTTCTGGAGTAATGCTGTGCGATGTGCGATCCGAATCAGATCGGATTAACGGAGGACATCGAAAAAGCTCAAAGAAGGGCAACTCGCTTTATACCGTCGCGAAATAGGAGAATGTGTCCATGGATATGATATGCTTATTGAGGTGGCAATCGTTAAAACAAAAACGCATTTCGCCGAGCCAAGATCTCGTCATGAAATTTCAGTAACCAGATTTCTCTTCCGTATGCGAAGATATTTTCTTGGCGCCCCCCTACTTACGGAGAAATGATCATCATAATAAAACAAAAGAATCAAAGCTCGCACGGAAAGATTTAAGTGTTCGTTATTCCCGCGCGCTGTTCTAGAGTGGAGCGATAGATATATAGGCTGTAGGTGGCTTGATGAAACCTCTGCTAGGTGCTTAATTGTGAATTGTAGAGTAATCGTGTGTATGTAGATGTACAAGACTGCAACCCTGCTTTGCACCCTTTTTAATCCGAGCATTCATCTCTACGTCTTCCACTCTAATATTTTCCTCTTGTTTTTTGTTAATATTGTTCGTTACCCGTCTTTCTCTATAGCATAAACCTATTTCTTGGTTGTCGTATCCTATGGAAGCATTTGTACTTGTATTTTGTTTACCCTATAAAACGCAACGCGAGAACTGCGTCTGTAGAACCTTTACATTTCATAAAGTCGTTGTGATCTTGAATTTTTAAAAAGCTACTTCTGAGCACAGGACAAGGATTGAGAGCAAACCAAGAAAGACGGAAGGAACTATTGTTGGATAGATCTACTTAAAAATTCAGTTCTGCATTTGATGAAGTGTCACAGCCCGTCAGAATCAGAAAAATCGAAAAACAATGTTTAAGTGTAGACTGCCTTTCTTTCTAAAACAGAAAAAAAAACAAAAAAAGAAACCAAACCATAGATTAACCTTAAAATCCGAGGAGGTGACCGTGCTCTAAGTTACGATGCGCAACGAAAGTTGCGCGTTGGTCGCTATTAACGAAGTGGCAAATATCTTTTGACAACATTCTTAGCTTCCTGACTTTTACTAACTTTATTTGCGTAAGTCGTTAGGGAAATCGACTTGTAACCAGTTCCTCGCACACACCAGGATGCTTACGGATCATATACAAGAATGTTGGGATACAATTGTAGTAGATTATCAGCGATTTTACATTAGTAAAGTCGAGTGAGAGAATGATTATACGCAAGATAGTAATAAACAGCATTCTTAAAGGTACGTCTACTATCGTACTCATCATTTAAAGTGGTTAAGAATAGCACCTGCAGATTTTATTTAATAGCAGTATTTCATTTATAAATTTCTATTCATTCAAAATTCGCAATTGCCCAGTGAGAGGAACCATCGACCATTCGATTCATGTATATATTCATATTGTATACTGTAGACTCAGCAGTATAGCAGTATTTGGTCCGTAATGTAGCAACTACATATCCGAGCCCCTAGACAACGAAACCAGCCAAAACTTTTAATATTTCAATTCTGAGTCTGAGGGTACGTAGCTGAGGGCCACAAAACCTCATTTGTTAATTAAAAGTCCGCAATTGGGGGCTCATCCAGGATTTGTGTCCTGCAAAGTGGTAATGCCTTTGCTCTCTGTTATTCAGCATACTATTCGAAGTGTAAAACCTTTGCAAAAAGCCAGTAGAGATTTCTATAGAGAGAACCTCTCACAAAATACAGTGTGTGGACTTTTTTTTCGCGAGGAGGTTTCTGGAAATACTGAAATTACGCAGTACTTTTGACAACTAGCACAGTAAATTATCAGCGATATTACATAAGTAAAGTCGAGTGAGAGAATTATTATACGCAAGAACTTGTTCTTGATGGCAGCAGTTGTCCAGGGGCTGAAACATGGTAACAAAAGCTTGGGTCATATGGATTCAGGTTTTGAAATGATAGCAGAGCAGTATTTGTCATGCTCATCTTCTTGATTTATTTCATCCTGAAGCAAAATATTCACAGACACTACTTCACAATTACAAGCGTTCATAAATATTACACTTCTTTTCCATAATTTCCATTATTAACATCAAACCGTATACAACTTTTAATTAACAGTGTATAAAAGTATCAAACTTGTCTGACTTTTTCTAGAATAGCATACCTGAATGGCGCAATTAGAAGGCCAAAGTTACAGATATATCACAGATTTACATTTAAGTATTGATATAAGTATAAATGTTTACTGTCATTCTGAAAGCTGACAATAAAGTTATTCTTTATGTATTGAGTTGTTACGTTGGTTTCATGTTACTTTACGGGATGTATGACTGACTTTTTGGAGTTCTTGTATTCTTGCATAAAAACATACGGAACTATGAAATCGATAAAGGAAAAGTAAGAACCGAAAATAGTGTTAATAAACCAAGCTGTCCAGCAAAATCCGAGAATCACACAGCACCGACAATAGCGATATCGGACAGATAAATGCAAAGAGCGCGGAATAGATTGATTCAATTTAGAAAAGATAGAAACAACTCAGGATCGTTACAGTCTCTGATCCTGTTAATACTAAAGAAGGTTTAATCCATGAATAGTATCAGTCGTAAATTGGCGTTCAGCAATTTCCTAATAACCAAAGCAGACAACGTGAACACGTAGGTCGCTGCTCACAAAACGTAGGTCATGCTCATAAATTAAGGGTAACTGCAGACACGACACAGATATGTAAGTCCACGGAATTGGTGATAAGTTGAGAAGACCGTCCCGAAGCACTTGTGCTACGAAATGTCACTGTTTTCTGCACATGTACCCCGACATCAATATGGGATATGATCACCATGCACACGTACACAGGTCGCACAACTGGTTAGCATACTCTGGATCAGGTGGTCGAGCAGCTGCTGGGGTATAGCTTCCCATTGTTGCACCAGTGACTGTCGGAGCTCCTGAAGTGTCGTAGGGGTTTGAAGACATGCAGCGATATGTCGACCGAGAGCATCCCAGACGTGCTCGATGGGGTTTAGGTCTGGAGAACAGGTAGGCCACTCCATTCACCATTCACCTGATATCTTCTGTTCCAAGGTACTCCTCCACGATGGCAGCTCGGTGGGGCCGTGCGTTATCATCCATCAGGAGGAAGGTGGGTCCCACTGCACCCCTGAATTTTATTAGTGCAAAATGACATCCCGATACACTTGAGATGCTACAGTTCCTCTGTCAAAGACATGCAGGGATGTACGTGCACTAACCATAAACCCACCCCACACCATCAAACCACGGCCTCCATACAGGTCCCTTTCAAGGACATTAAGGGGTTGGTATCTGGTTTCTGGTTCACGCCAGATGAAAACCCGGCAAGAATCACTGTTCAGACTATACATGGACTCGTCTGTGAACATAACCAGGGACCACTGTTCCATTGACCATGTACTGTGTTCTTGACACCAAGCTTTACGGGCTTTCCTGTGACCAGGGGTCAGTGGAATGCACTGTGCAGGTCTCCGGGCGAATAAATCGCGTCTGTTGAGTTTTCTGTAGACTGTGTGTCTGGAGACAACTGTTTCAGTGGCTGCAGTAAGGTCCCGAGCAAGGCTACTTGCAGTACTCCGTGGCCGTCTGCGGGCACTAATGGTGAGATATCGGTCTTCTTGTGATTTTGTACACTGTGGACGTCCCGTACTGTAGCACCTGGACACGTTTTCTGTCTGCTGGATTCGTTGCAACAATGTTGAGATCACACTCTGTGGCACACGGAGGGCCCGTGTTATGACCTGCTGTGTGTGACCAGCCTCCAGTCGCCATAGTATTCTACCCCTCATAACGTCATCAATACGTGTTCTTTGAGCCATTTTCAACACACAGTCAGCATTAGCATGTCTGAAAACGTCTGCACACTTATTCGCTGCACCGTACTCTGACATGCACCAACACACCTCTGCGTATGTGGACTGCTGCCAGCGCCACCGTGCGACGACTGCTGGTCAAATGAACCACAAGGTCACACCCCGAGGTGATTTAAACCCGCAAACCGCCCACCAGAGCGTTGTTTCACCATGTATCAGCATTATCCTTAATTTATGAGCGTGAGTGTATTTCAAGGATACTCAACTTTTCCCCTGAAAATATCTTTGAAATGAAGTCTGTTCTTACCAAAAATTTCATATTTAAATTAGAAAGGCTATTCAAAATCACAATTATTGCTTAATAAATATGGAAAAAGTTCTCTAAAAATAACGAATCCATTGACACCAAGATTGAGGGCCCAATTTAAAACACATAAAGAAAATGTGCCAGTAAGGTTGATCTTTAATGCGATTAACAATGCACGCTGTTTAATTTCCAAAAAATTGAATACCCCGCTGGAAACGCACCACATATGCCATACCAATTACTCGGTCAAAAGTTAAGAGATAGCTGACTCAGTTAGATCCATTACCATTGCACATAGAGCTAGATTTGTTTCTTTCAATATTACCACTCTTTAACACCAACATCTCTGTGGATGAAACTTCCGAGATAATCTCCTGACACACAAAACATTATCGCAGGGTGTAATAGCCGAACTTACTGGAATATTTACGTTAGTGCTTCATTGTAACTACTTCTTCTCCAGCAATAAAATTTTTGTGCAGAAAGAAGGAATAATCATGTGCTTCCCACTTGTTCGCATTATTGTCAATACATTTATCAACTGTCTTGAAAACTGGTTATCGGTAAACATTTACAAGAGGATGTAAACATATAAAACTGCAACCAGTCACTTTTTTGAAAAGTTATTTATTATTCCATGAAGCGGTTTTCGAATCTTTTCAGGTTCATCTTCAGATAGTTTTCCGCCAAAGAAGTCAGACATTCGACAATGACTGTACCAACAAGCTAATCTCTCGTTGGGAAGAATGTGTTCGTCACCAGGATGACTATGTTGTGAAATAATTACGTAGGCATGAAGAATAAAGATGTAGAATGTTAATAAAGTTTGTTTTATTTAGAAAGATTTAAGAGTTTTCACATGAAAAATTCGGAGAAATTACTTGCCTGCACTCCCTCGTATAAGTGGACCAGTTTTAATAGTAAGCTTATCGACGTTAGCTGGTTTTATTCATAACAAAAGAAATCGTTTTAAAATCTCTCTCGAATCCATAAAGGACGTTTTTTCTCCTTTCCTGACGTCTTTAGAACAGTTACCCAGGCCGATATTTTTTTTTTTTCCACGCCAGGCAGAACGAAAGAGAAGCATGACGCAGGACACATTTGTATGTATCGTGCAATAACTGTCAGATGCAAACGATCTAAGCGGGCCTTACATTTATCAGAAATTTTGGCATTTCGAGAACTGTTATATACATATCGCTGATATAAATTTCTAGTGATTTCTGGCAGTGCGTCAAGTAAGCAGTTTTCTATCCGACACTCGAGATTTTCGGAGGAAAGTGTCAGGGGTAAACGTACCTTTAAAAATTTATAAAACGTCGTCGTCTTATTTTCAGCTTTTAGAACAGAACGTAATATTACGTTGTTATCTCTAACTAACGTAAACCTAAATGTCAAAATTTTATACTTGAAAATCGCTTAATGACGCAAGTGATACCATAAAATAGTATTCTAACAGCTGAAACCAAGATGATGACATATGAAAAATTTGTAGCTCTGTGGACCCATATTACAAGCAAGTAATGTAACCGCTAAGAACGAAACCAATTGCAGTATGTCATATTGCTCTTTCTTGAAGAATCAGATCATAGATCAAACAAGGTGTAGATGTCCTGACGTTATCAACTGTATCGGCACGTCGCTACGGAGACATTGATGATAGCAAAGGCGGCGCCTGCCCCTCTATCTGTTGACGAGACGAACGCTAGGAATCCAGACCGCGGCCCGTACGGAGGAAGTGTTCCGCTACATGGCCGGTGCGACACGCGCGAAACATAAAAGGCAGGAACTGGGCTACTAATTTCACTGCGTGCCTTAAGGAATGAGAACTCGACTCGTTGTAGGTCGCCCCCTGCGGTGACCGAATAGTTGCTCTGAAAATGGTGAGGAAACATACCGGCACTGCGTTTCGTGGGATTATAATAAGTAACACATAATGTTTATGGATTCTTCGTCATTTCTTAGTAGAATAATTTTATATATACACACAGTTCACCGTGGTGATTGGTGAACTTTTTGTATCTTAACATAGACATTTCGCAAATACAACATTTACAGAAAATCTGCTATAACAGACACCGTAAAAACTTCTTGTTTACAACATCCATTAACACATAGGCACGCTGCCTTCCATTCTATGGTGCAACATTTCCACACCAATGCCAAAACAGAGGTTTTAAACCGAACAAGCCACAATTAAATTTGTTACATCTGGCAATAGTTATAGCCCTGACATAGTTGACAATAATCTATATGAGAAACAAAGAACAAAAGTCGTGCCCACATTTACGCCCTCTTTACCAACAATACTACCTAAAATGAGCTAGTGTTCCATCCCATGTCGTTGTTGTGGTCCTCAGTCCTGAGACTGGTTTGATGCAGCTCTCCATGCTACTCTATCCTGCGCAAGCTTCTTCATCTCCCAGTACCTACTGCAACCTACATCCCTCTGAATCTGCTTGGTGTATTCATCTCTTGTTTCTCCCTCTACGATTTTTACCCTCCACGCTGCCCTCCAATACTAAACTGGTGATCCCTTGATGCCCCAGAACATGTCCTACCAACCGATCCCTTCTTCGAGTCAAGTTGTGCCACAAACTCCTCTTCTCCCTAATCCTATTCAACACCTCCTCATTAGTTATGTGATTTACCCATCTAATCTTCAACATTCTTCTGTAGCACCACATTTCGAAAGCTTCTATTCTGTTCTTGTCTAAACTATTTATCGTCCACGTTTCACTTCCATACATGGCTACACACCATACAAATACTTTCAGAAACGTCTTCCTGACACTTAAATGTATAGTCGATGTTAACAAATTTCTCTTCTTCAGAAACGCTTTCCTTGCCATTGCCAGTCTACATTTTATATCCTCTCTACTTCGACCATCATCAGTTATTTTGCTCTCCAAATAGCAAAACTCCTTCACTACTTTAAGTGTCTCATTTCCTAATCTAATACCCTCAACATCGCCCGACTTAAGTCGACTACATTCCATTATCCTCGTTTTGCTTTTGTTGATGTTCATCTTATGTCCTCCTTTCAAGACACTGTCCATTCCGTTCAACTGCTCTTCCAAGTCCTTTGCTGTCTCTGACAGAATTACAATGTCATCGGCGAACCTCAACGTTCTTAATTCTTCTCCATGGATTTTAATACCTACTCCGAATTTTTCTTTTGTTTCCTTTACTGCTTGCTCAATATACAGATTGAATAACATCGGGGAGAGACTACAATCCTATCTCACTCCTTTCCCAACCACTGCTTCCCTTTCATGCCCCTCAACTCTTATAACTGCCATCTGGTTTCTGTACAAATTGTAAATAGCCTTTCGCTCCCTGTATTTTAACCCTGCCACTTTCTCTAAGTCTACAAATGCTAGAAACGTAGGTTTGCCTTTCCTTAATCTAGCTTCTAAGATAAGCCATAGGGTCAGTATTGCCTCACGTGTTCCAATATTTCTACGGAATCCAAACTGATCTTCCCCAAGGTCGGCTTCTACTAGTTTTTCCATTCGTCTGTAAAGAATTCGCGTTAGTATTTTGCAGCTGTGACTTATTAAACTGATAGTTCGGTAATTTTCACGTCTGTCAACACCTGCTTTCTTTGGGATTGGAATTATTATATTCTTCTTGAAGTCTGAGGGTATTTAGCCTGTCTCATACATCTTGCTCACCAGATGGTAGAGTTTTGTCAGGACTGGCTCTCCCAAGGCCGTCAGTAGTTCTAATGGAATGTTGTCTACCCCCGGGGCCTTGTTTCGACTCAGGCTAACCATCCCATACTTAGGGAAATCATTCAAAAAATTAGCCAAAACTCTCAAATCTCGTAACTTTAAAACGCCGTTTTATGTAAACGGTATCACAATTTATATCTCATTCAACAGCGAGAATAAAACAGATTTAGGGGAAAGTAGGGTAAAACCTCTTAACTTTTAATTCATATAGATTAGTTTCAACTATCATAAAGTTTCCAAATTAAGATTATTCAGATCGTTATACAGGGTGTTTCAAGAAGGACTATACAATTCTGAATATTCTTATAAATTAATTCATAGTATCTACAGAGGCGATTGTAGTGTCAATTTGTAGGGAAGTACAAGTTTTGTCTCGCGTAGTCCGCTATGACGAATCGCACCGTAAGGAGCGCTAGCGGCAGTTGCGTTAAAGATGGCTGCCTTCACTGGGTCCCGAGCGTGCTAGCTGTGTGGTTTGGTTTGAAGAATCGAAGTCGGCGACAACAGTTCAGCGTAATTTCCTTACCAAGCACGTTAAAAATCCTCCCAGTAGGCCTACAATTTATGTGGCATAAATGTTTTGTAGAAACAGGGTGCTCGATAAGACATGAGAAATCATCAGGTTGTCCAAGCATATCTGACGACGTTGTTGAGCGAGTGAGACAACGTTTTGTCAACAGCCCTACGAAATCGACCCGGCGTGCATCTCGCGAACTGCAAATCCCACATATGACTGTTTGGCGTGTGTTGAAAAACCGTTTGCATTTGAAATCGCACAGAAAGCAATAAAAGACACTGATAAAATTGGTCACAAGAACTTATGTGCGGTTATGTTAAATCTATTACATTAGGATGAACATTTCTTGGACAAAATCATCTTTTCGGAAGAGTCGACTTTTCACTTGAGTGGCAAGGTTAACACATGTAACTATAGGATTTTGGGCACTAAAAATATACATCAAACATTGCAACATGTTTGTATGGCCCCTTTTTTCCCGTGAGAGAACCATCAACGGTATAGTGTACCTATATTACAACAATTTTTGATATCACAGATCGTTGAGGATGACCAAGAACGAAATGTTTACGTTATGCAAGATGGTGCACCACCCCACTACCTGGCTAACGTCCGAGATTTTCTGTGACCGCTTTCCAAATCAATGGATCGGCCGTGATGCGCCTGTTCCATGCCCCCCACGTTTCCCAGATCTGGCACCACTCGATTTTTTGGGGGGGGATTCATGAAGGATATCGTGTTTGTACCTCCTGTGCCTGCTTCTCTACCTGAAATAGAGCAAGAATTTACGCCGCCACAGAGCATATTACACCTGCAATGTTACAGCAAGTTTAGGAAGAAATTGACTTCCGATGTGTGCAGGCTAACCAACGGAAGCCACATAAACATCTTTAGTTTAAGGTAAAAAAACTTGATGTGTTTCCCTACAAAATAACATTAAATCCAGTTCTATATCTTCTTTCAATAAATGTATATGAATTTTTAAAGTTGAAAAGTCCTTTCTGAATCACCCTGTACATTAAATAACGCGATACTAAACCGGTTTCAACTCAGAACAAATCATTGCAGCATAAAGTACGAGGGGCGTTCAGAAAGTAAGCTCCGATCGGTCGCGAAATGGAAACGACTATGAAAATCCGATAAAGCTTTGCACAGATGTGTTGGGTAGTGTCTCTAGTATAACCCCAGTTAGCATCACGTCGCTCTTCTCATTTCTGAGCTCGCAGTGAGTGCGTAAAGATGTCTAGAAAATAGTGTCTGCCGCCAAGTACGAGGGCCTGGTGAGAAATTTCGCCTGAAGCTATGCAGCTAACATTACATAACTGTCGTGCTGTTTCTTCTTCAAGACAATTCTCAGCCGCATTCTGCAGGGGCAATGAAGATGCTCCTGCATCGTTTTCAAATGGAAATGTGAGATTACCCTCAATACAGTCCGCAATTGTCTCCCCCTGAGTTTCATCTCTGGTCACATGAACCGCTGTCTTTGAAGACAACATTTTGACACAGACAACGAGGTGTAGGCCAGCGTGGAGAATTGGCGGAAAGCACTGGCGGCTGCCTTCTATGATGAGGCTATTGAAAAGTTGGTACAACGCTATGACAAAAGTCTAAGTCAGAACGGCGACTACGTAGAGAAGTAGCTGAAAGGTGTAGCTAATTGTTACAAGTAAAACATTTCTGATGTTCACTGTGGTTTCAATTTGGCAATCAATCGGAGCTTACTTTCTGAACAGGCCTCGTATAATAAACCTAGCTAGGTACTGTACAAAAAACTAGTTTTGCCCCACCCATTGGCTAAAACAGAGTACCCACTTACATGAATGGAAAAACTTGAAAACAAAAAAAAAGGTTTATTCTGCTACAAAAAAAATATGAAAACATATAGAAATCCTAAAATATTCTACCAACGAACACAAAAAATCTTTCTTGAGTACCAAACCTCTTTTTTTTTAAATCAAAAATTCAAAACATGTCACTAATATAGGCAAAGGTCCCAATAACATTTTTTGGAGGAAAACACCACCATTTGATTGTATATTACTATATTTTTCTTCTGTAAATCTAAATTTCGGTTTTTACGCCATTAGCAACTACAATGTTCTTAGACTAGTAACACCTCATATCTGGTGAAGTCAGCCCAAAGCATGTAAGTACAAGTCTTATGTTTACCTGTTTTGGGCTGACTTTATCAGGTACGAGATGTTACAGATCTAAAAACATTGTATTCGATAATGGCGTAAAAGCCGAAATCTAGATTGTACACAAGAAAAATACAATAATATACAACCAAATGGTGGTGTATTCTTTCAAGAAATACCATATGACTGTGGCTCAACACGATCGAAAACTTCTCAATAACTCGCCCTAATAAAACCAGAAAACAAACGTAATTAAGAACAGAAATCACAGGTGAAGTAGTTATCTTTTTCCTCAGCACTGGAACATTATTCTTGAGGTAGACACTGGATCCATCCCTCGTTAAATAACGAGTCCGAATATAGCCCATTACAAAATATGCATGCTTCGTCTGGGTCTTCTTCACCTTACAAAGTCAAAGAATCTTTTTTTTATTTTGTTGAACTGGTCTAGTCTTTCCAAGAGTCGTTTTCTGCTAATTCGCCTCCGCTACAGATTGAACCTTTTGTTTGTCCCTCAAAAAAACTTTTCGTTTTGAGTTTCTGTTGTCTTCTTTACCTTTCCTGGCTTTTTCTTCAAGTTCCAGATCATGTTTGTATGGCGAGGAGATTATGGCGAGATCAGTATTACTGCTTTGCCCTTTCTCCTTTTGGTGAACCTGTTTTATGTTATCAACAATTGGTCTCTGCCCGCAATTTTTAACTCAACATTTCTTCCCATTATCAAATTAACTCTCCCTCGATGCATTAAGAAGGGTACTATCCTCTACCATTTCTTACAGTGAAGTTGTTCCATAAATCTCTTTTCTTGGCGGTTCGCTTCAGAACACATTCGTTAATTATCCTATCTAATCATCAGCAACTTTCGGTAGCACTACATTTTAAAAACATCAGTTCATCTTGCCTGTGTTGTTTATGGTCCACGCATCACTTCCGCATAAGAACACTCCCCAGAGAAATTCTCTGCAGAAAGATTTCATAACACTTGTTTTTACATTCAGTATTAACGTATCTTTTTTTTTAGAAGAAATTTTCTTGCATTTTATGTTGTTTTTGTTATGTCGTCAATATTTTCGTTGCTGCTGAAATAGCAAAACCCATATACTACTTTTAGTGTCTCAATTCCTTCAGCATCGCCTGATTTGTGTCGATGGGTTGCTGACGACTTTCTACCAAGTCAGCCTAAATTGGAGGAGGCATTACAAGCTTTTTACAACCCACTTTTGCCTCATCCGTTATATCTGATTTTGCCATACAGTTAAAACTGAACAAAACATGGCGTTGAGAAGTTAACATCCACATTATGTGCAGAATACAAAGATTGAAATACACTAAAAACATGCTTAATAGAAATAGTTATTTAACTGTTTTCCAACGAGGTAACGTTTCTTTTCAAGACACTGCTTCAAGAAGCGCCAACATCAAAGAACTAGAAGGAAAAGCAAGAGGCGGCCGCTAACGACAGTTATTTACAACTCCCAAAATGACGACTGCTTGTAGTTCTGAGTGTTATTAGACCGATGACAGTAGTAATCATGGAAATCTGAAGCTATCCGGTTTGACCAGTACACCCGGTTTTACTCTACTTTCCCCTGTTTAGTAATACTGGTGCTTACAAAATGACTTGCATTGACTGTAACAAATTGTGTATTGGACAAACAGGCATGGCAATAGCAGCTAGACCGACTGTGTATGAACGCAGCTGTAGTCTGACTCCACTTTTACTAGACATGTGCTGAGGGAACACACAAAGTCCACACAGAAGTACTGTAACATAATCGAGTCGATATAGAGGGCCCCACAAACGAGAGATGGAGTGCAGCAATCCGTCGCATGCGATATCGCCTGCTATCGATCACTCGCCTCGACATACCACATACGAACAGTTTGCCCAGTTATTTCAATCAGTATAACGAACGTCGCCGTGTCGAGAAGTGCTACTATGGGAAAAGAACTGTTTTGTTTAGCAGTAGTTGCAGCTGTTTTGTGTATCCCCACGAATACTTATAAAACGTTAATGTAAAATAAATAAGAATTATAATTCACTGAACTTGTTCTAAAACATTTTTGTTCGGAACTGTTCGTTACTTTACAGAATATATTATATTTTGTACTGACACCAAATTGGTTGTTTACATCTTTCCATTGTGCCAATAAAATTGGTTTCAGGTTTCATCCTCAGTTCCTTTTTATTCATTAGTCTTAAAATTTAACTGCAAGTATTTGCACATTTTACTCGGTGTGTCTAAACAGATGTCGATAGCAGCTCCAATGATTATCGCAACTCTTGTTGTAAATTGTATCTAGAGGAGTTAAGATTACTTGAAATGACAAAGGGCTTGAGTATAACTGTATAATAGATTTGCACTGAACATTTAAATTAAAATGTACTCTTAACATTACTGCAGGTATGAGGTCATTCTGTTGGGGTGTTAAAAACTTGAATGATACGTGTAGTAATTTCACAAATAACTCTGAATCATAAGAGAGAGTCCGTTGTATCACGACTATTACGATGAACTTCATATCAATTCTACTTCTATAGCACAAGCTTCAAAATGCTAATCACTGCAAAAATAGAGGGTTTATTTTGTATTACTTGTAAATATAAATGGCAACTCCAGCTTCCACATCTCTTCTCTGAGTTGTTCCTGGTCCCTGTATCACTATAAATTCTAACGTAAATTTCTTAGTCAAAGTGGGCAAGACGAAAAGAAACAAAATTGCACAACAATGCTTAATAAACAGAGAAACGAGTCGCAGCCATATTCCCACACACAGCTGCAACCCAGCCACGCAGTCATATTGCGTGCACAGTTGATGCGATCCATTAGGTTGCCTGGATTTCCATGCGACGAGCGATCAGCGACCGGTCGCTTTGATTTGCCCAACATGTGCGATCTAAGAAGCGATCGGTCTCCCATTTCGTTTAAGATGAAGTGGGCTGGACGCGGCTGCTTCGCGTTCTTACCTCAACTAGTAACGCAATTCGACTTTTTAAACGTCTCTATGGGAAGCCGTAGTGCTATTGGAGCTCTATAAGCGGCTGATGTTTTCGCCTGCAGCAGTTAACGCTCCGTAGTTGAAAGCGAAGAACAGCACCGCCCGTTGTCAGGGATCATCTTACGCCGACTCGACTATACACGTATCAAACAAAGGGAAAAACTTGCCTATTATAGTCCGATGCACGAACGATGGCGGTTCGTGCTTGTCGAGGCACGGACGGGAATGGCATTGTTGACGATTGCAAGCGACAGTTGTGGTTCGCGCATGCACATGCTTTCCGCTTCAAGGAAGCGTATATCCTCCAGATTATGTCTCTCGCAGAATTTATTACTTACCAACACCATCAGCAATGACAGCTCGCAACAAATGAAATATAAATTCACTCAAGACTTACATATTAGGGACGGTATAGCCATCATTGTTGTGCCCCTCTCATCTTTTTCTTTCTCCTCTCCATCATAGCTTCGAATTTTACCATTCTATTTCTCTTCCTCTAACCTATCTACCTCTTCTATATCTCTTTCACCCCATTCTATCGTCTTATGTCTCTGCTTGATGAGAATAACTCACAAGCTGCAAGAATATAACGAGTAAATTCCAAACTAGCAATAGAACTGACATTCATAAAAGAAAAATATGTTTACTTTCATGTACGTAGTCATTACTATTATTATTATTCTTGATTGTTATAATTATTTTTTGATTGTTATAATTATCATTGTACTACTTTTATAATCTCTATTTTTTTAAACATTAATACTGTATAACATGTTATATGTCCTTAATGTTCTGTAGAAACTGAAATTTGTTGAATCTGAGTATGCCTGGTTAGGTGTAAGAGAGGGCCTGAAGGCCCTAATCTTGCCAGGTAAAATAAATGCATAAATAAATAAATAAACAACTCGCTACGATGATGTTCAATGCTCGAATAAGCTACGGCATTGAGAGCAGAGCGCTCAGGACACTACTAAACGCTCATTGGCTGTTGGAGTATGCGTGACGTCGATGTGCAGAACAAGTCTAAATTCGACCGCTATCGTTTGCGATTCCAACTATGTAAGCATATGAAGCAAACAAGTAGACCTATTTAGCTCAAAACTCCCATCTGGTTCTGGATAATGAGTTACAGTTGTAAATAACCCTACTCTAAAGCTTCACGTGATCTAGTCATCTTTCCACATATTTCCAGATATGAATTGCAATGATTACATTTACATCCACAAACTTGTATCGGAACAGAACTGTCATATAACTTACTTTGTTTTCCTCACAACCTGTAATAATATATTCATACGACTTGTATACTTTAATATTGTTTGTTCCCTTTATGTGTTCTGTTAGATCCATCCATAATGCAAACCATAATTTAATGCCGTAATTTGACACCCTTGCTGCACAACATGAATGATGAGCGCTCGATTTGGCATTTCTCATCGAAGATTCTGTGCCTCTTGAAAGTATCTTTGTTTCTAAAGCCTGGTTTCTGACATACCTGTGGACGCTTGTCAATTGTTTTCTGATGATAGGCCAATAAAACGAAAACATGTTCGAAATAAACAAATGGTAGTAGTAAGTGGCAATATTTTCTTCAGGATCATATGTCCTTTATTATCAGAATTCAAGGAAGGCAGGCGCTGAGTGAGTGTTATCGAACGGCCTGTTTAATAAGTCAAGGTTGTAAAATACTAAAACTGTCGGCAGAAGAACGGAAAGACTTTTAGGAGCCGATATGGGGTAAAATTAATTTAGAACACGAGAAGCAATACTGACGCTACGACTTATCTGAGAAGATAAATCCAAGAAAGACAAACCTATATTTATAACAAGCGTAGATTTAGGCAAAACTTCTACAACGCTGACTGGAATACACTCTTTGAAATTCGGAAGGTAGGAGGCATTAAATATAGGGAGTAAAACGTTGTCTACAACTTACACAGAAATCAGAATGCGTTATCAGAATCAAAGGACATGACAGGTAGGCAGTGATTGAGAAGGGAGAAAGAGAGGCCTTCCTCCCTTGTTATTCAATCTCGGCATAGAGGAAGCAGTAAAGGAAACCAAGGAGACACTTGGAAAATGAACTGAAGTTCACAGTTTGCAGATGACGTAGGAACTCTGTGAAAAACGGTAAAGGATTTGGAAGATTAGTCAAACGGAATGGATAGCGCCTCGAAAAGAGGTTATAAGATGAACGCCAACAAAAGCAGAACAAGAATGATGGGGTGTAATCGAAACAAATCAGGCGATGCTGAGGGAATTAGACTGGGAAAGAAGACGTTAGAAGTAGTAGGCGAGTTTTGCTGTTTGAGCAGCAACGTAAATGACGGCCTAATACGGAGGATACAAAATGCAGAAAATGCGAGAAAAACTCTTCTAAAAAGAAAAATCCGTTAACATTGAATATAAGGTGAACTGTTACGAAATCTTTTCTCAAAGGATTTTTCTGGTGAGTATTCTTATATGTATGTGAAACGTGGTCGATAGACCATAGAGATAGATGAGAATTGAAGTTTCTAAGATGTAGTGCTACCAAGGGATGTAGAAGATTAGATATGATAACTAATGAAAATGCTCTGAAGCGAATCAGGACGAAAAGAAATTTACGGAACTATTTCACTGTAAGAAAAGATGTAGGATAAAATACATCTTGACAAATGTACGAACAGCCGATCTAGTAATGGAGAGAGACGAGAAGTTGAAAACTGCAGGCAAAGACTAAGTCTTGATTACAGTAAACAGGTGCATGTGGATGTAAGTTGTGGCAGTTATGCATAGATGAAAAGACATGCACAGGATAGCCACCATGAAGAGCTGAATGAACCATTCTTCAGACTGAAGACCACAACAACAACGACAACATTAGGAACTCATATGACAGTCATGTGGTAAAAAAATAATCAACGTGTACAGTAGTTTCATAATTTCAGGTCACAAATGAAACAAAAACTCATAAATTTTAATTTTATGTATGCACATATCTTCTGAAAATTACTATAATCTATGCGACAAAGGACACTTTTTATCGCATCATAACACTCGCGGACAGAATTTGAGAGGATTAATTGTTTAGACACAACTGTTAACAGTTGTTATTGATCTAATTCTTAATCACGCTTCTTATGGAAAGCACATAAAAATTCCGCCCTTGCAAACTGAATCTTCGAAAATTCTAATTGCAACAGCGCCTGTCATTTCAGAGTTTTCATTACTTCTTTCATACTCTCTCGAAACATCGAACATGTGGCCTCTTGCGTTGTTCTTCTTTGTACACTCTCGATTTCCCTTTTATTCTAACCCAAAATATATTCTACTCATTTTTACAGTGTCTCATTATAGGCCTTACAAATATTTCTTTAAAACTCTCTTGAGCAGAGCATTTGTGGTTTTCTAATATTCCCTACTTCCTTGCAGCATATCCTTATGAAACCAGAATACGGTTTTTTTATACCATTTTACATAATCTACACCCACGTTGCAGCCAGGTATCTGCATGGCATTTGCTGCTCCGTCTGTGATGCACTACTTGCGAAGTCAAAAACTGTTTGATTTCTACATTTGTCAAATATATGTACACAAATATATGTACACAAATATATGTACACATTTCTACTTTGAGAGCTAGACATCGGTCTCTCTAACGGGGTGGGATTTTATCAAAATCTGGCTGGATATGACTGCAACATTACCAGATAACTCACTTCCCAAACAATTCCAAATCTACGAAAAGTCTGAAACTGGAGCTAAACACTTCCCACAATCCGTTGACAGATAATGTAAACGATAGTAGCTTCATTTCACTTCCTTGCGGCACATCAAATTTCTGTGTCTCTTGATTACCTTGCTTTTACAATAATGCGATGCGCTGTGACAGTCAAAAACCGTCTACTTCAGTCACAAATGGATATTCCACACGAATCTGAAATACTCATCGATGCGATACCGAATCAAAAGCTCTTTTGGGAGTTATAGAAGTCTAGAATACTCGTAGTTGATTCTATCCATTAGTCTAGGGACATAATCTGTGAAGAGCACAAGTAGAATTTTGCATGAAAGATGTTTTTAATAATTCATGTAGGTTGCCCTGAAGAAGGAATGGGACGCAGAGTGCCTAAGGTATTTTGCAGGTCGCTGGTGAATTTTGCTTACATGAAATGCTGTACAGCTCAACTGTTGACATCTAATTCTGCTACATTACTTTTCCGTATCACGTTGGGAAGCTATGTAATACGAGGGTTGGATGAAAAGTGTGGCAACACTGCCGCAACATGGAGGATGTGCGTGAAATGGCATGGGCGCTATCTGCAGCTGATAGCAGAAGATCAGTTGAAGGATAGCACGGAGTGGCGACGGCTGTGTTAAGTCAATTACAATGTGTACGCTCTGAAATTGCGGGAGGGCAGTTCACGGGTCCTAACAGTATGATCAGGAAACACGGACAACGTACGTGGATCAAGAATGGAGTGGCACTTGGATGGTGCGCACAACCTTTTCAGGGGCTGCCTGAGGCATATGGTGATGCACCATTGCCAGATTATACGGTGGGTGAAGTGTTTCAGTGTTGCATGGATGGTGTGGCTCAAGATCAGCCCCGTTCGGGACGAACTTCACGGACAACATGATAACTGAGCTCCTAGCCTTCGTGCTGGACGTGGATTGCCGATGGACTTCGTAACAATGGATGCCCCACAGTGAACCCCGCGCAGGAGCTCGCGCATACATGGAGCGTCCACTGCATTCACCCCATGTGAGTCCGAGGGATTACGGTCTGTTCGCCGAAATGGAGGCCCTCCTTCGTGGCACGCGCTATAGCACACGAGAAGGCCTCATCAGTGCCATAGGACGGTCCTTACGAGACATCGTCAGAGGCGGGCGTCCTGATGGTGTACGACGCTTTCCATGTGTGTGTGTGTGTGGGGGGGGGGGGGGGGGGGGGTGCGATTATGCTTGTTTTGACAGCAAATAACACAGTGAACGTCTCTCAGTAAAGTTTGGTATGAATTACAGCAGTGTTGCCACTACTTTAACCCGCCCCACATACAATGTGGGAGTAAATGACAGATTCCTTCAACAATCGATCTCCATTGTATGAAGAGCTGCAACCTTACTTTACAAATGATTTAATGTGTTGAATATTTGACATTAATCATGTAAGCGAGGTGACGTTTAGTAAAGCTTTGAGATTTTGTTTAAATTTTGTTGAAAGTCGCTAAGTGCTCTCATTATGAAACACTGGATGAATATAGTGTGGATAATTTGCCCTCTATTTTAAGCAAAAGCTTTTCTCACGCATCTCAATATTTATGACGTTGTTTCTTCTGAACTATGTATCGTACAATGATATAATTTTGCAGGTACATTCAGTGGTGTATGTGGATAATGTCTGTAAAACGTGTTGCGAACAAAATTATTAGTAAAGCAGTAATAAATTAAAACGTCATACAGGTGTGGCAGTTTTACTTCATGAACAGAAAATGTAGTAAGCGATAAACTTTTTTCCTTTCGTCATTTCGTGGGAGGTGTAGGCGGGAAACGTTTCTTTTTATAAAGTTTTAAAATGACATTTAAGGTTTGTTGGAAGTGGCTAAGTGCTCTCATTCTCAAATACTGGCTGTATGAAGCGTGGGTAGCTTGTGTGTCGTGATCTGCGCTTCCTCATGACTTACACACTGTTCCTGAAAGTAAAAGTTGTCGTACTGTGTTAAACCCTTAATGTAAGTTTATATCTCTTAATGTATTCAAATTATAACAGCATTTCAAATTTTTTAATTTGGTAAGTAGTTATATGAAATATTGGAAATCAAACTTTTGGTGCCGCTGTACGCCGTTAGACTGGCAGCGAGCAACTAGAAACGTGGACCACGAACCAAGAACCAGAACAGCCGTTTAGTAATATACACACTGGCGTGTAAAACTTAAGGACGAGAGTAGCTTTTGCATGTTGTATCAAGTAAACTCTGCCGATACACAGAGAAAGCTGGTACAGTACAGAAGGTATCTGAAAGAAATATGGAATGAGACAAACAGAAGTGACACTTTTATTTAAAGACAATAATTGGAATGAAATCGTAGTGATTTGTGGATGTCCCCTGAAAATTAGAAAAGGCGGGAGTTGGTTCTTAATAGGGTGTCTGATGACCGTGTTCGGCGATGGTTGCTGTGCAACCCGCTCCCCTGCTGACCACTACATTGGGAAACGATTTCCTGTGGTTGGGCGCTCCATTACCCCATCAGCGTGGTTGATAATTACTGAATGCTCGTTGGTGCAAGAGGACGTGCAGAAACACGTCTCCCCAAAGGATCTCACAAGTGCTCGATGGGATTTAAGCTCGGGAAACAGGCCAAACATCCTCTCGTTCCAAGACCTCCTCCACCTGCGCTGTTCTAGACGGTCGCACCATTGTCATCCATAAACAATGAAGCCAAGGTCGGACACACCTCTGAAGAAACGCTCGTGGTGGAGCAGTATAGTGTCACAATAGCGTTGACTGCTGATTGTACTATGTCCAAAGATTCGTAGATCAGTACACCCACGCAATATCATGCCTCCCCACACCAAAACACCTGGACCACAAAAATATCATGTTCGACAAACTTCCTGGGTGCGTTACGTGATCTCACCTCGCGCCAACTGAGTATATGTTCAGAATCAGGGCGCAGAATGCATCTGCTCTGATCCGAGAAGGGCACGCGATCCTACACAACGTTGTTCCAGTCTCTATTCTCTTGGCACCATCGCAAAACTTTTAACATGGCACACTCACCGGACAACTTATTGTGACACTACTCATTTCCCTCGTACGCCTTTTCAGAGACTCATTCAGACCTAGTGTCATTTTGATAGATGACAATTGTGCCATCACCTTGTGGTTGCGGTCCCGTTTTCCTTTTCTTATTGTAAAGTGAAAGGTAAATGATAAACTGAGACTGTCGTATTAGCAAGAGACTGGAAACAATTTAAAATAATCTAAAATTTACGCAGCGACTCATATAACAACGAATCATGCATGAGTCGCAGCGCTATGCGCTCGGTAGAAAATGGATAGTACGAGGGTAAATCAAATGAAAACCTTAAATTTGAAATAACAAATCGAAGTTTCGCGCCGTTATCCTGTAAGTTGGTAAGCGTGCTACAAACAGCGTGCAGAATGGTCTGTAGGTGGCACCGTAGTGCAGGTGCAACATACCGTCGCAGTATCAGTATAAAGATGGCCACCCCACTTGCGACTTGCACCAGGGAAGAACAGCGTTCTGTTATTCGGTTATTGCGTAGTGAAAGTGTAAAAACTATTGAAATTCATCGACGAATGAAGGTTCAGTACGGTGATGCGTGTTTGTCACAGCAGCAAGTCTACGAATGGAGTAGGAAGTTTGCAAATGGTGTGCCTTCAGTGGAAGATGCTCCTCGTCCAGGTCAGGTACAACAAGTTGTGACTCCACAGAACATTGCAGCAGTTGAAGCCATAGTGAATGAAAACCACCGAGTGACACTGAATGAAAACTCCCGAGTTACACTGAATTACATTGCAGCATGTTTACAGATTAGTCATGGGTCAGCACACCACATTGTGCATGATGTTCTCCAGTTTCACAAAGTGTCTGCAAGTTGGGTGCCACGGCAGCTGACTCTTGAAGTGAGAGAACGACGTGTTGATGCTGTGAAGAACTTCTTCGGCGCTTTGAACGAGAAGGTGATGGTTTCCTTGCAAGAATCGTTACTGGGGACGAAACCTAGGTTCACTTCCACCAACCGGAAACTAAGAGAGTGAGCAAGGAATGGCGCCATTTCTCATCACAAAGTGATTTCCATATCTTTGGACCACTCAAAGACGCAATGGGAGGAAATAAGTTCCATTCTGATGAAGAGGTACGCCTCGCAGTGCATGAGTGTTTGGGCGGACTACCAAAAGAATTTTTTTCTAAAGGATTTTATACACTTTGTAAGCGCTGGAGGACTTGCATTGAGCGTGTGGGATATTATGTTGAAAAGTGATAGAGCTTTGTACCACTTCTGCACAATAAATAATATTTAAAAAAGTATTTAAGGTTTTCATTTGACTCACCCTCGTAATAATATTATTATTATTATCCGTTATTTCCATTCCGCAGAAGAGAAAGGAAGCGGTATACTAAGAATCTATTGTAGGAGTAATGAATGTAAACAGACCTGCAGTCACTTGATCCGCCATAACCGTTGACTACTGTAGCGACGGTTACATAAAATTTTCTCGAATAACGAAGAATGACGTCTTCCTGTGGACGAGTCTGATAATCATTCTTATTATCAGTTGGTAAGGGACATGTGTATGATTTTAAACAGAATACACTTGCATATTAGGTATACAGGTTGTTCGAACACTCCCGTTACAAACTTCTAGTATTTGTAGAGGGGATTGAGTACACAATATATTGAAAAGCAGTCTGTGTCCGTAAACGTACAATTTCCGCTCTACGACAGTTTCAGTTTAGATGAGTAACGCGTCCACGTCTGCTGAGGGAAAGAGAAAAGTCTCAGAGTTTCTTGTCCTGGCATGCAACAGGGTAGACAGGATGACACGTACTACGTCAGACGCTGACCTGATGTCACTTAACGTCTGCCTTGCTGCGAGGCCTGTTCAATGCCTCTGCGTCTCCGATACAATAACCAAGGTTCGGAACACGTTTTCGGAATACAGAGACGTGCTCCTCATGGGTGGCGAAGTAGCGGAAGAGCTGCTAGTCGACTGTATCACGAACTTTTTCCACAGTGTAGCACGCCATCCCACAAACTTTTTGCCCAAGTTAAGCAGCGGATCTGAAAGACATGTACCTTCACAGTGAGGCGACAGGACTATGGTGCTGCACGGCAACGCCGCACGCTAGAATCTGAAGAAGATGCATTGCGTTGAAGAGAACCAGTAAACGAGTACTCGAGCAGTGGGTGTCGATCACAATGTCGTGTAGGACGTTCTGTGTGCGCAACAATTACATCAGTACGGCTTAACAAAGGATACACTCTATGGATCCAGCCAATTTTCCATACAGCATTGCCTACTACAGTGGTATAGACTCCGCTGCTTCGACACACCCCTATTTCCAAGTCGAGTTCTGTTCGCAGATGAAAGTAAGTTCACTACAGACTATGATCGGAATTCCACGAAACAGCCACGTCTGGGCAGATGCACACCCTCGTGCCACACATGTTTAGGTATTTGTTCAAATGTGTGTGAAATCTTATGGGACTTAACTGCTAAGGTCATCAGTCCCTAAGCTTACACACTACTTAACCTAAATTATCGTAAGGACAAACACACACACCCTTGCCCGAGGGAGGACTCGAACCTCCGCCGGGACCAGCCGCACAGTCCCTGACTGCAGCGCCTTAGACCGCTCGGTGTTCAGGTATTTCAACACCGGTTTGGTATTAATGTAGGGACAAGTATTCTGGACGGTCATGTGATTGGGCCATATCTCGTAACACTAAAGCTAACTGGTCCTGCATACTTCATTTCCTACAAAGCATATTGGACCCGTTCTTGAATAGCCGACAGGGACTGTGGTTTCAGTATGACGGTGCGCCACCTCACTCGGAGCCATCTCAACAGGCGATATGGTGAAAGATGGATAGGCCGAGGTGGTCAAACCGCGTGGCCGCCTTTACCGCCGGTTTTAGCGTGTATGGACTACTTCTTGTGAGGCCTTACGCACAGTTCAATCTACGAGACTGCTGTAGAGACAGAGGAAGACCTGCTGGTACGAGTTCTGGTTGCTGCACTAGAAACTGGAGAGACAGCAGGTGAGACGGAGAGTGTGTACAAGAACATTCTTCATAGATACAATGTCTGTAACAATGTCTTGCTAAAGTATTTCGAAATTTCGGAGGATGCAAAGGAGTTTTACAAAGATGTTTTTGACGAATAATTTATAGATGTAAGAGGGAAAACTCGACAATTACAATGTGATTGTAACATGCAATACTCGTACTTATTGTGTTACTCATTTCATACTTCATATAGCATTGATAATAATGATATAAGCTAAATAATTATGTTAAAATAGTTATGACTGCTATTATTGTACACTCCTGGAAATTGAAATAAGAACACCGTGAATTCATTGTCCCAGGAAGGGGAAACTTTATTGACACATTCCTGGGGTCAGATACATCACATGATCACACTGACAGAACCACAGGCATATAGACACAGGCAACAGAGCATGCACAATGTCGGCACTAGTACAGTGTATATCCACCTTTCACAGCAATGCAGGCTGCTATTCTCCCATGGAGACGATCGTAGAGATGCTGGATGTAGTCCTGTGGAACGGCTTGCCATGCCATTTCCACCTGGCGCCTCAGTTGGACCAGCGTTCGTGCTGGACGTGCAGACCGCGTGAGACGACGCTTCATCCAGTCCCAAACATGCTCAATGGGGGACAGATCCGGAGATCTTGCTGGCCAGGGTAGTTGACTTACACCTTCTAGAGCACGTTGGGTGGCACGGGATACATGCGGACGTGCATTGTCCTGTTGGAACAGCAAGTTCCCTTGCCGGTCTAGGAATGGTAGAACGATGGGTTCGATGACGGTTTGGATGTACCGTGCACTATTCAGTGTCCCCTCGACGATCACCAGTGGTGTACGGCCAGTGTAGGAGATCGCTCCCCACACCATGATGCCGGGTGTTGGCCCTGTGTGCCTCGGTCGTATGCAGTCCTGATTGTGGCGCTCACCTGCACGGCGCCAAACACGCATACGACCATCATTGGCACCAAGGCAGAAGCGACTCTCATCGCTGAAGACGACACGTCTCCATTCGTCCCTCCATTCACGCCTGTCGCGACACCACTGGAGGCGGGCTGCACGATGTTGGGGCGTGAGCGGAAGACGGCCTAACGGTGTGCGGGACCGTAGCCCAGCTTCATGGAGACGGTTGCGAATGGTCCTCGCCGATACCCCAGGAGCAACAGTGTCCCTAATTTGCTGGGAAGTGGCGGTGCGGTCTCCTACGGCACTGCGTAGGATCCTACGGTCTTGGCGTGCATCCGTGCGTCACTGCGGTCCGGTCCCAGGTCGACGGGCACGTGCACCTTCCGCTGACCACTGGCGACAACATCGATGTACTGTGGAGACCTCACGCCCCACGTGTTGAGCAATTCGGCGGTACGTCCACCCGGCCTCCCGCATGCCCACTATACGCCCTCGCTCAAAGTCCGTCAATTGCACATACGGTTCACGTCCACGCTGTCGCGGCATGCTACCAGTGTTAAAGACTGCGATGGAGCTCCGCATGCCACGGCAAACTGGCTGACACTGACGGCGGCGGTGCACAAATGCTGCGCAGCTAGCGCCATTCGACGGCCAACACCGCGGTTCCTGGTGTGTCCGCTGTGCCGTGCGTGTGATCATTGCTTGTACAGCCCTCTCGAAGTGTCCGGAGCAAGTATGGTGGGTCTGACACACCGGTGTCAATGTGTTCTTTTTTCCATTTCCAGGAGTGTATTATGCCACTGTATTTTTTATTATTATTTTTTGTGCTATCAGTAAAGCCAAAAACTATAAATTAAAAAATTGTTATATATAACAATAAATGCAAACATACACATTTTACAGCAATGCAGGCATATAATAAACACTGCAGCACACAAAAATATTAGTTGTGGAAAAAAATACATGCAGTTAAAGAAGGCAACGTAACTGATACCAGCATTAATAGTAAGTATTTATGAGACTTTCGGAAAAATCTGCAAAAATCGCACCTTAATATCCTGTTTTAAAAATCAAATTTTACTATATTTCATTACAGCGCTTTATTAATGTCAGTGAGATCTAGCAGTCAAGTAAAATTCAGGAGGTCAAACATATCTATCTAGGTGAAAAAAAACTTATTTTATGAAAAACTGTCTGTTGCATTTATCGAGTTTTGAAAAAGCACTCCTCATTTCCGTCCTGGTCGCCGGAGGAAGGCATATTGTGACGGGGAGCGTTTTGTAACTGGCCCGACCTTCACAGAGCGTTTGCGTATAGCAGCAACACTTGTTAGTCCTATGTAAAATTCTACAAAGCGTGTCCCACGTCGCGCTCTAAAGTTTAAGGTTTTACACACAACTGACTCTAGCCCCAGACTCCTACCAAATTGTAATTTTCAGTAAATCCCACTCTGGTAACAATCTAGAAACTGCCCAGTTTTTCACTGGCAGTCTGCAAGAAATCTGCCACCATCAATAACTTGTAGTTATTTTTTTGCCTTCTTGATAATTTTTCGTGTCAGTTCCATTAATTGAAAATGAAATAACAGCTTCAAGAACTCCCTTTTGCTGTAAGGCTATGGCCGATTTCCCTCATTCCTCTATTCTCTCGACCGCTGAAATTACATACAAACTTAACCACAATGTTACGGAACCAGGAGTAAGAGCGTAAGCGAAATTCTGCTAGTCTTCATGTGCACCACTCGGGAGGAATAAGTGTAGCAAGTGCTAGTCATCTACGGACTTAAACCACCAACGAAAACTTCATCATTTGTTTGATCACGGAACATGCACTGTACTCTCTATTACAAAGACAGGAGCATAAAAACCATACGGAAACAAACTCGTTTAAAAATGTTTCGCCGTTCCCTCAAACTCCCCCCTTTCTCTCTCTCCCACCCGCCCCCCCCCCCTCTCTCTCTCCACACACACACACACACACACACACACCAGGCACTTGTTATACGACGTATCAAAATGTTTACCACCATTCCCAACTAGAGATTCTGGGGGGCGACTGCAAAATTTGACGCTAATGCGGCAATCATGAGTCCAACACGAAGCCAGAGACCTAGTGGTTAAGACTCCGGATTCGCATTCAGAAAGAGATCGAAGCTTATCACTGTCCTGCTGTCTAGATTCTAGATTTACGTTTTTTGCAGTTTCTCTGCACCGTTTAAGGCGGGCAAATGTTCCTTTGCAAAATGGACAGACAAATTTGTTCCCCATCCTGCTTCGAGCTTATGCTTCGCATTCATTGCACGTTAAAGTTTTTTTTAAATTCTTTATTAACACAATGTAATACGATATAAAGATACAAACAAAACCCACCACCTTAAATAATTAGTGGGTCTATATATGAAACAACATAATTCAGCAGCATTCTTACATTAAAATTTTCTAAAACTGGCACATAGATGAGCAAGGTTAATCTATTCTATTAATGTATTCTATTTCTAAGCTAATCTAATCTGCAGCGATTAAAGTCGTGCCAGTTTATGTAAAAACCTACTATTGTGGCCTGCTCACCGAGCTAAACCCAGTGAGCGTGCCCCTGGCACTGGGCTGGCCAAGTTGGTTTTGTCGCTGCAGTCGCTACTTGATTAGCGTTTGTCTAATGTCTCCTACACCAACGATACGGAAACCAACGCAGAGAGTTGGCGGCGATAATATCCGTGCAGGAGGTAGCTCCGGTTGTGGGAGCGCCGAAACAGTCTAATGGGGATGACTTTTGATCTAAGGAAAATAAATACCTGTCCCAGTGTCTGGATAGGCATTTGTATATTTTTATTGGAAGTCAGAGAATGGCGAATCGCAGATACTTTGCGTTTTCGACAACCATTTCCTTGTGGAACTTTGCGTGTGGTGTTACTTAAGACGATTCGTTCTTTGTTCACTGGAAATGGTTTCAGCTCACGCTCTCTACAGTACCTTTGGCCATCGGCTTGGCGTCGATATTGATATGTACACGCTATTTTATTCGCAGCAGTAATCTGCCGAGTTTACCTGACTACAACACAAAACATATTTCCTTTTTCTTTTTAAACAAGCGGAAGTGGCATGTTC
This sequence comes from Schistocerca serialis cubense, assembly GCF_023864345.2. Taxonomy (NCBI): domain Eukaryota; kingdom Metazoa; phylum Arthropoda; class Insecta; order Orthoptera; family Acrididae; genus Schistocerca; species Schistocerca serialis. The sequence continues at coordinate 778,633,513 of NC_064638.1, forward strand.
CACGTGTGTTGGCAGGGATTGTTTTAGTAAGTGTGAAAGCTGTCACGCAGATGCTCAACAAACTCCAGTGACAGATGCTTGTCTCAAATTTTCTCCGGGTGACTAATTAATGATGTACTTCAGGATTGACAGCCTAGTTGTTGTTTCCATTACATGCACAACATTTCGACACGCGATCCGGTCTTCTCGCAGCTCTTGAAGAAGACAACTGGATGGTTTGTTGGAATGTTGTGTATGTAATGGAAACAGCAACTCAGCTTCTGCCCAGATGCAAACCTCTGGTTGTGCAGTGTGCATCAGGGCTTAGTTTACTGTTAAAATTCCGAGAGCGTAGGTTCCTAGAAGAGTCAACCAAAATGTGGCACCCCAATACATACATCTCTTGACAAGACCATGAAGGTAATATAAGAGAGGTTCGAGCCCACAGTAAGGCTCAGGCAACAGCCGTTCTCTCCGCACATCGTTCGCCACAGTTTAAGGGTAGATGTGACAGTGGTATAAGAAGTACCTTACACCATACGCCATAATGTGGCTTACGGAGTGTAGATGCAGTTGTAGAGGGAAGGAACATGTGAAAACCTTATCTCTAAAAAGAGATGGATTGAAATAATTTCTGTTAAGGCGTCAGGAAATAACTTTCACGGCACAAGAAAGAGCGAAAGGTGTGTGTGGGGTCTGGGGGGGGGGGGGGGGGGGAGGGGCTGGAACATGGCGCCGCTTGGGACCCCTATCTGCATGGCAGCCGCAGCGGTTGAAAGTCAGGTAAGCTGCCTTACCTGATCGCAAGTCTTTAAAACTCCCGTCAACCTCGACTGCAACACTCGATCTCCCCTCTTCCTAAGCATCACCCACTTCAGTTTCCACCACGTTAGTAGACGATTCTTCCTCGTCATAGAGGCCCTCAGTGCCCTCTTTCCATCTTGTGGTCCTAAATTGCAAGATATGCAGTTGGACATACTGAAACGTTTTTTACGTCCGTTCTCGCAGCTTCCATGGCGCGGCTCGAAATCACATTCGCACCCACTGCCAGAATACGCCCACTTTCGGCGATCTGCGTCGCGCGACGCAAATTACACGACGTACTGCTCCACGGACGCGGATTAATTCTCTGCACTGCTACACAAATAAGACCACCAAAAGAAGGACCACCAACCTCTATTTGACCACTGCGAGAGTGTTAAACATCTCACTACTTCAAAGTCAGTACTTAACAGCCCCGTAGCAACCTAACTACATTTAGGAGGTTCCTGAGATCCAACAACTGGGCTGGAAAATACACCGCTAACAACTCATCCACAGCCTCCAGATGACTCCTAGTAACTTCCACCGCTTATTTCTGCAACAACAAAACAGGAATACAGCGTTTGTCCTGAACTGAATATCAAAGGTTGACTGTATTCGATTACTAGCAAGAAGAGAAAGAGGAATTATCTTAATGAAGAGAGCTGAGGCGGAAGTCGCCTTAATCAGTGACTGTTGGCTCGTTGCTAACAAGGTGATGCATGGCCGTGGGAATAATTATAAGAAATTCAATGTCAGCACGTGCTTTCAATTACAGTACTCCTTTAAAATGTATCGGGCTTCGTTACAAGAATTTAGAGTAAATGCAAGTTCTTTTATTGACCACGTGATTTACCTCCAGGGCTGCAGCAATGGGGGCCAATCGATAGCATCACCGTATCAGTAAAGTCCAACTTATCTCCAGGCTCACCTTACAAAGAGGTTGCAAATACATTTAAAAACTAAAGTTAGGACAAGGAATAATGATAACACTAATGAGAAATAGTAATTGTAATTTTCAAATAAGTATTATTAGTCTAATTAATACAAAGAAAATACGAGAGTACTTTATGCTACTAATTTAGACAGAGAAGGCCAGTGAGAAAAAGGTGAAGTGGAATCTGATCAAGTTCAGCATTTATCTTTTAAATACAAACAGAATGAAATTTGAGCCATAGAGCCTATACATTCTACAAATATCTTAACATTATTAGATTACTTATTAAGTTTACATGCTTTTTACATATTTTTCTATTATACGTTCAAAGTCAATACGGGAAAAGTTACACAAAAACATCACGCCCACTAATCCACGGAAACACATAAAATTTATTGGTTTCAATTAAACCTAGCCATGTCCGTAACTTCTTTCCAGTACTACCTCCAGCTGGCTAATGGCACCACGCTCTTGTCCGAGGTCTCTTTCTACAGGACAAGTCCACGCTCACTATTACACAAGACCACAAGACTCGCCGAGATAAACAGGAAAGCTCCTAAGCAGAGTTCCATGTCCACGCACGAAAGAAAAGCACTTTCGGCTGCTTTGTAGGCTTTCCGTACTAGAAAAGTGACCTCATTGATCACGACTTCCGAAATAATAACCACAAACTCCACCCCAGAAAGCCCACGACTTACCACCTCAAACCCACGGGAGTTGGATGCCGACTCCCCGGTTTCGCAAGACACAACCCGCCCCAAAGCATTATTTAAGATTTACCACTTTCAGTCAGTTAGAGTCAGTGGCAGAAGTGTAGGCACGTGAGTTGACCTTTAGCGCTTCTGTAAGTCGTTTCTCCATGCCAGGACTTTCATAAGTTTCTCTATAAATGGCTTTCTCAAACACCGGCCGTCATACGGAAATTAGTCGCCCATTTAGGAGGATTACGGAAAGACTTGTTCAAAATATTCAATCCGAACAAAAATCCCTCCCCTGCCCCTGGACCCGTATCCCCCGAAAGGAAACAAGACTAGCACGCAGGCTATGTCAGGAAATGATATGTTTTAGTTTGTAGTATTTTGTGAATGTGTTGTGGAAAGTTGCACACACAGGATACCAAACTATACACATGCTTGCAATAATTGCCAGTGAAGAACCATACCAACGCTTATTAACGGACGTAACAAACAGAATTTGTGATCGGACTGTGGATTTTTTGCTACAGTGAACGGAGCACGTTATCTTCGATAGTGAGTCATAGATAGGTGTAAAACTATCTTAAGGCCGTTCCCAGGGAAGTACGTTGGGACCTTTACAGCTTGTTTTGTAAATTAGCAAACTGACAGACAATATTAATAGCAGCCTAAAACTGTTTGCAGCTGATATAGTTGTCTATAATGAAGTATTAACGTGAATTAAATGGTTCAAATGGCTCTGAGCACTATGGGACTTAACATCTCAGGTCATCAGTCCCCTAGAACTTAGAACTACTTAAACCTAACTAACCTAAGGACATCACACACATCCATGCCCGAGGCAGGATTCGAACCTGCGACCGTAGATGTCGCGCGGTTCCAGACTGAAGCACCTAGAACCGCTCGGCCACCAGCGGCCGGCTAACGTGAATTAAAGCTGCACAAATATTCCGTCTGGTCTTCAGAAGCTCTGTCCAGAACAAGCTATACATGTAAATCTAGCAAACATACGTCATTCTTCTTGCACTGGATGACGTTATTTGTGCATCTTAAACGCTGTGAATTGCGTTCTTTGTTTGTTGAACAATTGCTTCTGTGTATACATTTTTCTCGACTTCTGTATTCAATCTTCTCATAGCTACAAGTCATTTTTTATGATTCCCCTCTCTCAAAGCTGACTTTCCTTCATTTGTCGATGGATGAAGCGATTTGCTCGACAAACATAGCTTTAAGCCTTAATCGGTACAAGATAATAATTCTAATTGAAATGTCTTAAAACTGACAGTTTTCTTCACACATCTTTCCTCTATTTTTTAAAGGATCCTGCGAAACCGTCTAAAATTATTATGAGTATTTAAAAATTATCAAATATGACACTCTTTCAATCCATGGGCAGTGAACAGAATACAATATCAACGCAGACACTGGACAAAGTACGAGGCCAATGCACGTGGTAAACTGGCGTGTAATAATCTAACACATTTATACATACCATTTTTCAAAGTGCTGAAAGAAACCTTGGTATGTGTTGTACTTTGCACTAGTTATATCGCGTTGGCTTGGTGTGAGTTGGTAGAGCACTTTATGGTTTATACCATAGTGAATCAGACGCGCTTAGCTGTTTCGAACACCGTGGTTCATCGATGTGGAGTGCGAGCGCCTATCCAGCAGCAACCTGGTTGCCACGTCGGAAGGCGGGTAGCCGATCAGGAAGGCGTAACTACGAAAATTAACTCCAGCTGATATTTTCACTTTACCGTATAAATGTTATCTTATTTTGACCACACAGACAGAAGGAATAGACATCATTTCCTCCGAACTGCTGACCTCATCGAAAAACGCGACAGCCAAACGAATATTCAAGTTCAGTATATAGAATCTTCGAGACTACAGTCGTACCATCAGATTTTCATTACAATATCACGCATGCCATCCTGAAGACTTCGAGGGTAAACAAGCGTACGAACTATCGCACAATAATGTTAAGAGGCCAGGCATTCAAGTAGCTGACAATAATAATACACAGAAGAATGGGGAAGGAAATTAATATCCGTTAGATGACGATCAGTTTGGTTTACGAACAGATAAAGGAACAGCAAAGGCAGTTCTGACGTTGTGATTGATAATGGAAGCAAATAGCAAGAAAAATCACGGCATTTTCAAAGGATTTGTCGACCTAGGAAAACCGTTTGACAGTGTAAAATGGAGCAAGACGTTCCAAATTCTCAGAACTAAAGATGTAAGCCTAAGGGAAATGTGGGTAATATGCAATATGTACAAGATCCAACATGTAACAATGTGAATGGGTGATCAAGAACGTAACATTTTGATTACAAAAGGTATAAGACAGGGATAGAGTGTTTCGCCCCTGTTGTTCGAAGAAGTAATGACGGAAATAAAAGGAAGGTTTAAGAGTGGGGTAAAAATTCAGAGTGAATCAATAACAATTTTCGGTGATGACATTGCTATCCTCAGTGGTCGTGAGGAAGAATTGCACCACCGTTGATTGGAATTATCTAATGATCACAGAATGCCGATTGAGAGTAAAGCGTAGAAAGACCAAAACAATGAAAAACAGCAAAAACGAGTTTAGCGATAAACTTAGCATCATAAATGGAGATCATGAAGGGGTTGGATTCCGCTACCTTGGAAGCAAAATAATACGTGACGAACGAGCCAGGGAGGTAATAAAAAATCAGACTAGAACAGAGGGCGTTCCTAGCCAAAAGAGGCCTACTAATATTAAACATCGGCCTCAGTTTGAGGAATAAATTTCTGAGAAGGTAAATTTGAAGCACAGAATTATGTGGAAATGAATTACGGACTGTGAGAAAACAGGAAAGAAAGATAATCGAAGTGTTTGAGATATGGTGCTACAAAATAATGTTGACAGTTAGGTGGACTAAGAAGACAAGAAATGACGAAAGAACGGAAGAAGAAGGGAAAGGATGATAGGACTTGTGTTAAGTCATCGTGGAATAATTTACATGCTGCTAGAGGGAGCTATAGCAGTAAATGATAAAAAACGCGGGAGAATACAGATATTGGGATGTATCCAACAAATAGCTGAGAACGCTGGGTATATGGGTATAAGTTCTGCTCTCAGATGAACAGGGAGTTGGAGGGGTGGCATGAAACTAGTCACAGTCACAGTCATTAGTCACAAGTCAAAAAGGAACTGTTGATGTAAAGGCCGGCCGGAGTGGCCGAGCGGTTAAAGGCGCTACAGTCTGGAACCGCACGACCGCTACGGTCGCAGGTTCGAATCCTGCCTCGGGCATGGATGTGTGTGATGTCCTTAGGTTAGTTAGGTTTAAGTAGTTCTAAGTTCTAGGGGACTTATGACCACAGCAGTTGAGTCCCATAGTGCTCAGAGCCATTTGAACCATTTTTTTTTTGTTGATGTAAGGGAATAAGGCAAATTGAAAACAATTGTTAGCGCCACTCACATTTTTATTCAGCGTCCACGATGGTTTTCCAGGGCTTTATACTCAGCCTCAGATGGATTCAGAGGTTGTTATACGTGTGTTTGTTTGATGCATGTTGAGAAGGTTCAAATGGTTCAAATGGCTCAAATGGCTCTGAGCGCTACAGGACACAACATCTGAGGTCATCAGTCCCATAGCACTTAGATCTACTTAAACCTAACTAAGGACATCACACATATCCATGCCCGAGGCAGGATTCGAACCTGCGACCGCTCTGCCACAATGGCCGGTTGTTGAGAAGGTATATGATATTATTTCAGTGATGGAAATATTGAGTTAAAATAACAAACACCTTGGCAGTATGACTGCACTTATCTTTACTATGATACCTGGCTAGGATGCATGAAATCTGCCGGTTAGGAAGGGTGTCACAAAGACGTTGCATCCTCTGCTGGCACAAAGTGGCCCACAACTGTTGTAACTGGTCCTTGACGTCCTGGGTTCTGGTACTGGTATCAAGTTGACAGTAGAGCTGTTCCAATATTTATTATATTGGGGACAGATCTAGGATCTTGGCGGCCATAGGAGTATCTAAACACTAAGCAGCCAATTCATGGAGATATGTGCCATTCATGGACAATAATTGCTCTGTTGAAAAATAAGACCACTGTACTTCCGCGTGCGAGGTAACACACGAGGACGCAAAATGTTCGTGACATATCATTGTTCAGTCAGAGTTCCCCCAATCACTACCAGCCGTGGCCTGAAGTCACACCCAAGAGCTCCCCATATCGTGGCCCCAGGAGTGACAACGCCGTGACTCCTCAAAACATTGGAAGAGTTCCCAAACGCAACCGTTTGTTTTGTTATACTAGCGGCAACCTATACACGGGACTGTAACGCCCTAGTCTGGTTGTTGCTTGCCTGGGATTACTCATAATGTTGCAGAGTGCCCACTACTTGTTGTCAGATGGCAGGCGCGGGATTAGCCGAGCGGTCTGGGGCGCTGCAGTCATGGACTGTGAGGCTGATCCCGGCGGAGGTTCGAGTCCCCCCTCGGGCATGGGTGTGTGTGTTTGTCCTTAGGATTATTTAGGTTAAGCACTGTGTGAGCATAGGGACTGATGACCTTAGCAGTTAAGTCCCATAAGATTTCACACATATTTGAACATTTGAACATTTCAGATGGGAGGCACAGTTGTGAAGGGCTTACAGTGTGAATTACGGTGATCCACTCTTGTCATACTCAAACAGATCTACCAGTACCTTGACAACGAGTACTCCTGACCTCACAGTCCAATGCAGTTTAGTATCGGCCCATTCTCGTATCCGAATGTCCCAATAATCTAGGTACTGTGTGATTCGTCTAGCAGGCCAAATGGAGATCCACAGTGAGGCCCCTTTCGAACTATGCCAGTTGCTTTTAACACTCTCTCCGGGTCCTTCGCAGTAATCACTCAGCATCTGAAACTATTCACGCCCCCTATATATATTCTACCAGACCTTGTAACAACATTAACGCATTCTGGTGGCAGTTTTACCTGCCGCAGAGAAATATAACTCTAATAGTTTACGAACCCACCAATAGTGCGTATGTGTACAGAATTACGTTGACTCTGGACCACATACCCTAGGCGCTTCACTTTTTTTGTCAGGTGGTGTAAATTTGCTTTCTGCTGTACCAACTTTTATTATAATTGTCCTACAGTTCTGTTAAATACAACACTCCAAAACTTGTTAGCAAATACAAGTTAGAACCCCATCTTTTATAGCCCACACTAGAGGGGCTGGATATATTCCATTACTGTCTGCGCATTTGCCAGATTACCCCATCGTCCTATGAAGTAAAAGATGTCGTCATCATGTAGCGTTCTGAGATTTATCCCCACTCGCAATCAGAATAATAGAGGCACTGACTATTCCTAATGCCCAAACTGTGGTGTGATTCCAGATTAGAACATCATTTTTGAGCAGTTTCCAAAAATTAGAATCAACAGGAAAATACTAGTAATCTTTTGTAGAACTCAACCACTTATCACTTTTCGAGGAAAGCTGCGAACAGAGGAAGAATTAATTTTTCTTTCATTCGCGTACTTGATTTAGTATTTTGATTCTATGTGTCTTGAAACTGAGGGAATCAAAATTTTTCAATCTTTGTGCTATCTGTGCTTTATAACCCTCAGTAAACGATACTAATGCTGGGACCTTTCCTTGAATGCTCCTGCAGTTTACTAAAATCATATTAACATTTACTGCCGCGCTGGATTAGCCGAACAGTCTAAGGCGCTGCAGTCATGGACGGTGCGGCTGGTCCCGACGGAAGTTTGAGTCCTCCCTCAGTCATGGGTGTGTGTGTTTGTCCTTAGGATAATTTAGGTTAAGTAGTGTGTAAGCTTAGGGACTGATGACCTTCGCAGTTAAGTCCGATAAGATTTCACACAATTAACATTTACTATCTCCGATCTGCGACGACGAACGTTCTTTGAGGACATTGTGGCTAATTTATCAGGCAAACCGTCTTTGATCCCAAGGAGGGTGTCTCTAACCTAAAAGAGCCCTATGTGCACGTCACACGTACCCCGCTACCCTAGAAGCCGCTTCATGTGTGTAGTGCACGCCTGACCTATTAAGGGGAACCCTGCAATTCTGTACCCGATAGTGGAGGTCGAGAAATTCGCATCCAATACCGCCGCAGTGTCGCCTGAGCCTCTGGATTAGATCTTCCACTATGCTCGAAACCAGAGGACCGTGATCAGCCCTGGAAATGATGCTACAAATGGACAACTTAGCTGCACCCCGCGTGCGATGCTAGTTGCTTCCCTACATCAGCCATCCGACGAAAGGAGCCGAGGATGCCCTCAGAACCCCAGCGGAAGCCGTCATTGGCGCCGACATGTGCCACTACATGCAGCCGGCTGCACCCAGTGCGCTCGACAGCCGCCGGCAGGGCGTCTTCCTCATCGCGGACAAGATCCCCCAGTAAACATACCGAGCGCACGCAGGCATTCTTTCCCGCCTTGCCTGCTATTTCCCCTAGGGGCTCCATCACCCGCCTAACATTAGAGCTTCCACCCTCTGCACTTGTCTCGACTGACCAGGAAAATCGGCCTCTGGCCCTACAGGAAAGGCTTCTCATGTTGGCTCAGAATTATCGTCAACACTGGGTAGCACCTTGTACCTGTTGCTAAGGCGTAGGGAGCGAGCCGCGCGACCGGCTCCCTATTTCGCCTTCCGCCCAGTGACAAGCTAACCCACCACTGCCTGCCACCCACTCTCGAGTCTGGGCGGACCGGTCAGGTGTTGCGAATCGGAAAATGCAGCGACATCCGGATCACCAGCGGATTCCAAAGGCACCAAAGGTGACACAGGTCTCGTCCCCAGTTCCCCGATGCCCCGACAACTTTGAGCATTAGCTAGAAGCATGACGACGGTAGCCAACGCTGCTTCCAGCTGTTTACAGACAGCAGGCACTCCTTGTATCCGCTCACAACAAACACAGTTCCTAGCCATGTAGTAGTGTGTAAAAATAGATATAAGATTCAAATGGCGTTACTGAGGTTGTAATGCACGCAAAATATAACGAGGAGAATAAAGAAATACTAAAATCTGCTCTGCAGATTTCTCACTACACCATTAGTCGGCAAACTTTTTAACAGAAATAAATTTCTCTACTGAAGTGGAGATATCTACAGTTACTTGTTGCTAGAAGCTCTGTTTACCCGAAAGCTACTACACGAGATAAGTATACAAACTAGAATGCGCTGGTCTAAACTATATGCTATGTACAAGCAAGAGGTTTAGACTTAATGGCGTGACGTGGCGGGCTGACGGCGGGAAAATTATACTAGGAAGCCACCTTACACAAGGATATGCACGCAAAAACAAAACTTACAGTAATTTGCTAACCACTAGTCTACACAGTAAAATACACAGGTACAGTTGACTCCTTTGCAGAAGCACGTGAAAAAGAAAAAGCAGAAGCTAAACTAAATTACTGTGTATCAAGCAAATGATGCTGCTGCAACCGCTTCTGGCGCGTCCGCACGGTTCGGCGTCTACCGGTACACGCAGACCTGAACCTCATTACCCCACAGGCCGGATTCGGACCCGGAAAACTGTGCAAGAGTCAGATCCTGTCGCTTACAGAAAACTAGTTAGAAAGAAACAATAATCAATGAAACAAAAACCGTCTACTTGTTAGTCAACCACAAACAGCAAGAGTTTGAAAACGAACAAACAACAGGTGTAGCTCTAACAGGCTTAACATCTGCATACGACACGGTCAACCGTAAAATGCTCATGAAAATGCTCTACAATATGTTTAAGTTAAGGACCAACAGCTCACCTAAGTTACTGCATCTCTATTGGAAAACAGTTTAATGTAACACTGAAGAGTAGGAAAATCGATGGTGTCGAGCAAATAACGGTCTCTCCCAGGACCTTGACCTGGTCCACCTTTTAGTTAATTTATACACAAATGATCAACCAACCATAGAACATGTTACCTATTTCTTGTGTGCTGACGATATGTATACTACCGCACAAGGGAAGAGCTTTGAGGAAGTGGAAAGGAAACTGAAAACCTCGTTGAACAAGACGTCTGAATATGACTTCGCCTGAAGATGATGGAGACGCATTCCATAGAAACGTTGCTACGAGACGACGACTCTACTCTGCTGACAACCCGTGAAGGCTTCACATATAACACGTCTGAATAATACCAAGAGAATTCCCTCAAAACAAACTCCTGTAGACACAAGTTCATGATTTCCACCTCCGCTCAAAACAGGCTAACAGAAAGCTGAACGTCACCTGAAGTGGCAGCAGCCTGCTGGACAGATCACTGACACAGAAATATCATTGCGAGGTGGCCTGCCAAAAGGCTGCCAGGAAAAACAACATCTTGAAAAAACAAGCGAATAGTAAATGGAAAGCCAGACCAAATGTGTAAAGAACAACTGCACAGTCATAAAAACTATTCCATCCCTTGGTGGCGAATTGATACAGCAGTCTTATTATAAGATGATTTTAAAACAGTCGTATGTTGCAGATTTGTAATTTATTTATTACACGTTTTGCCCAAGTAGAACTTCGTCAGATAATATTAAAACTGATGCCAGGGGCGTATGAGACATTAAAATTAATGCCCACAGCAAAAATTGCAGTTCTGCAACATACGACTGTTACTGCAAAGACTAACAAAGGAAGCATGAACCCCACACCTCTTGGGAAGCCATATAAAACGACCGAATTCACAGATCCTGAATCCCAAAGAATTGCACATGACCAAACACAAAGATTTAAACAGACTTTCGATGAGCATCATTCCCAACACGGCGCTTCATTCGGATCTTTCAAACTTTAACTTCGCAAGACATTTGTCAGTACTGAGATGTATGAGCCACAGAAAGAGAAAGACTATCCTTCCTCACAAGAGTTTCCAGTGGCTATACATCAATACATTTACTGAATCGTACCAGAACGGGTGTAGCGCCAGTCAAAGCCGGGGTTCGAGTCCCGGTCGGGGCACACATTTTCAACATGTCCCCAATGAAGTACATCAACGCCTGCTGCAGCTAGGGTGTCAATTTAATTATCATTTCATTTCTAGCAAAGCTGCATGGTCATCCACGGTAACTGTTCTTTCGGGAACAGATACTAGCGTCATATATAGTTAAAATATGGCTTCTTGTGCGAACGCGCACGCTATGGCCGAACTCGTACGGGACTTGGTAGATTAATCTGCCACGAGTAATGAGTAAGATGGGCAAACATATATTAGGCGCACTACGAATGTAGTGGTGTGGACATGTTGGGAATGTGGATCTCACGGGGAGCGTGCAAGGGATAAGTCCCTGCAGGCGCGCTATACTCTGCGCCCACGGTCGCTCAGATGGATAGAGCGTCTGCCATGTAAGCAGGAGATCCGGTGTTCGAGTCCCGGTCGGGGCACACATTTTCAACATGTCCCCAATGAAGTACATCAACGCCTGTTTGCAGCTAGGGTGTCCATTTAATTATCATTTCATTTACAGCAAATCTAATTAAATGGCGCCTCAAAGAGGCAGCAGCAACAAATGAGGCGGTGGTGAACTCCAGGACATGGAACGTCTACAATAGCCCAACCGCCCCACGAGATGTGTCTCTGACGACCTATGGCTTGACAAGAACGAAAGACTGGAACTGGCCCGATACTGTGCTGAAAAGCTAAAAGAAATTTTCCGGACACCAAAAAGTAAGGTAAGTCTAGCATATTTTTTCCAGTGTCTTGCCACAACGTTGTACCTTTGTATATAATCCATCTGTTCAATCTTTTTACAATCGTCCAAAATATGGTCTATTGTTTCATCGGCTTTCTCGAAAAGCCTGGTTTTCAAGTCTCCTGCCGATTTCTCTATTCCGGCTTTGTTAGCATTTGTTCTAGTAGCAGTCTACTGTCTTTCAGTATCAGCCCTTCTGTTTCCTTCTTGGCGGTTCCATTGGTCAGCCACAGACAGATCTTATTTGACTCCTTTTCTTCCACCACAGCCCAAAAATTGTCCATGGAGCGCTTTACTGTATCATATGTTCATCCGAAAATGTATAGATATTTTCCGGCACGGATTGTTCGTTTGTTGCAATTTAAGCAGCTTCCAGACGTTGACTTCCACACTTTCTTACGCATAGTCTGCAAGGGCATTTTTCTTCTTCACCGTCTACCTAACTTGCATAAGTTCTCTGCCAGTTGATTCTTGTTAAACAGAACCTGTCCACCATCACTGCGAGGTTGAATCACATGATGCATCGTCATGAATTTTCTACTTTTCCTGTCCAAATTGTCCAGCTTCCTCTGAGTCCAGTTCACAGAGTCAGCGATGCACGTGACAGTGCAGCCAGCAATCAGATTGCTTTTCAAAATTTTTCTGACCGTCTAAGCGTAGTCCTCGCTGACCACATTTTCTCGAACCTATGCATGAGACAGTCAAGATGTATTTTCGGGATACTTATAGGTTTCAGGCTGGCGGCACTCAGTAGCTTATTCATTTGGGCTTTCTATGCCTTCTGAAATGGGACTTCCCTTCTATCCTCGTCTGAAATTCCTTCCTCATGTCAACCTCGTACCAGCAGTAAACCGTCCTTTAAAAAATTAGTACAAATGAGTTTATTATCTCAGATTAAATTTCACATTAACGTACTACTCGATTATATACTTCTTAATAATCCAACTTTGGGATTTCGTGATATGAACTGTGCATTCATGTTGCACCACATATTCTTGAAAATTTACCTCTCCCCTATTTCTGAAAAGCTACGATGTTTATACATTATCATCATCTAAAATGTTCTTTGGATTACTCTTGGAACTATGTAAACTTTTCGTAATTATATATCAGAACTCATAGGGCAATATGTGGTGTCACCGCCAGACACCACACTTGCTAGGTGGTAGCTTAAATCGGCCGCGGTCCATTTAGTACATGTCGGACCCGCGTGTCGCCACTGTCAGTGATCGCAGACCGAGCGCCACCACAAGGCAGGTCTCGAGATACGGAATAGCACTCGCCCCAGTTGTACGACGACTTTGCTAGCGACTACACTGACGAAGCCTTTCTCTCATTTGCCGAGAGTTAGAATAGCCTTCAGCTAAGTCCATGACTACGACCTAGCAAGGCGCCATTAGCCTTACATAGTTTGATAGTTATCATATGAAATGTCTCATCAAGAATGCTGTATTCACATCAAAGAATAAAAGATAAGTATTCGAGGAGCTGCATACTTTTCTTATGAGAATTCACTACTTATCCTGTTCCAGAATTCACGCCCGTCTGCGTTAGATAGTGTGCATTTCGGCCGCCTCTATCTACAAGGTGTTGGCACATTTGCCAACACATCACAATATATGGCCTATTTTTTATACATGTAACCAAAATTATCGCATGACTTTTAAGTGTTATTTTGAAAATCTCCAATTCAATAATGTTTTTTATATAAAAGAAAGTGGCGCATGAGCCACGAGGTCCGTCTGTCTGCATTACTTGAGAGCAAACCAAAATAGTAATATTTTATTCAAAGTAATTGGGTTGCAGTTAGTTAAAATATAATTTATGTTACTGTACTTCATGTTCTTTGGAATTACTCTTGGAACTATGTAAACTTTTCGTAATTATATATCAGAACTCATAGGGCAATATATGGCCTATTTTTTATACATGTAACCAAAATTATCGCATGACTTTTAAGTGTTATTTTGAAAATCTCCAATTCAATAATGTTTTTTATATAAAAGAAAGTGGCGCATGAGCCACGAGGTCCGTCTGTCTGCATTATCGTCTTTCGGAAGCTGTTTGTGTGAGAGCGTTTTGGAGACTGTCAGACGGCCAATGTAAATCCCACCTATGTACTTGGTAATCAGTCATATGACAAGAAAAGCACTAGACTCTGTGCTTTATTTCAAAATTAGTACTACAGCGACGCATGCATCGCGGACTTTCTGAAGCAACAACCGACGAGGACATCAAAGTTGAGTATCTCGTCGTATGGAGCAGCTAAGTTATTATGTAAACTTATCAGTAACTGTGAGTTTTTATTTTCACCCGTCTTCGTACTTGTGGAAGCCCAAATTATTAAGTTGCTCCGATGGTATGACTAAGGATTCACTATTACCACTTTGCAACTATAGTCAGAGCTTGAAATACTGTATATTTCTCTCACTCAGCGTCAGTGATAATTAAAGTCCTAACCTCCTCAAACAGTTAAGGATGGCAGTTTACTTCCTTTTTTAAGTCCTTCCTTTCTTCGGTGCCATAGTGGCGCATTTATTCCAGGCCAAATTCAATGCTTATGTTAATATTGAAGCTTCTATTCTGTAGTCGATACTCGTAGTACGCAGATTAGTTTTCGGACTTCACACGCTATCCTTTTGTCAATCAGGAGCTGATCCTTCGAGTATCTGTCTCTCTGTCTATTCCCTTTTCGCCTCACTGCCAGAATTTTATTTTCTTCCATCCTGAATCATGTTGCAACGTCTGTCAGTAATTGGAACTTACAAGGGAATAGTCCAATCAGACAAGTCGAAATCTGCCCTGGATTTTTTTGAATTTAGGAAGACCATACCGAAAGAAACTCAATGTCAGATTTTTAGCTCCTAAGATAAACGGCAAGTATTTTTTTTTTTTAATGTTCAGATCTAGCCAGTCGGCTGAAGTAGCTGTAGCAGTCTGTGCATGCCCAAGAAGGCGGACACAGAACCTTGGTCGACGGCACATCGGTAAACAGACAACATGGCACAACGCGATCGTAATTAGTAAAGCGAATTTCAGTTTCCGCCGATAGTTTCTCTGATATAGTTGTTCGCAGTTGCTTTTCGTTCAAATTTGCACCTACTTCAGTATTCACAATAATTAGCATTTCCCATTGCGTTATCACCCGACACGTTCCACATCATTACGAAGTGTCGTATTCATGATATATGGAACAAGTACTAATCTAATCTAATCTAACAATCAAGATAAAACTGAAATAATATTTTTGTGATTTATTGGCTTATGCTTACTAATAGCATCTGTCTTTGTGCAGGTTCCCGAGTTTTACCGTAATGTGGAATGTAGTTAATGTTTTCAATCACCCGAAGGTAAAATGTAATTTCGTGGCACGCAGCGGAAATCACCTGCTTCTCCTGCAGACCCACTTATGCGTTATTTATTGGTTAACTTCTTGGACACACATTCCAATGATGTCAACATTTTGTTAGAAGTGGAGGTAGCATTAGAACAAACAGGAAAGAAACTCGAACATTTGCATGAATTAAAGTTCGACCGACGATTGTTGTGGCTATTAAAGTCCAAAACAGAACACAGTACCTTCCAAGCCAAAAGAAAACATGTACAGTAATAGCTTTCAGTGACAAAAAGCTGTAAACTTTTTGGTTAAACGTAAACTTAAGCACTGTGGAAAGCTGGTTACGTTTCGTAAAATCTGAACGTGAACTGTGTAAACGGAAAAAAGATTCACACGATAAACGAAACATGCACCAAAATGAAATTCGCATAAGTGTGAAGGAAAAACTATTCGAATGATTTAGAACTACGCGTGAGAGTCAATGCACCGTAACCAAGCGAGAACTACGAGGCTGGGCCCTCTGAACTGCGAATGAGGAGAACATTACTGGTTTCCGGGCTTCTTCGACCTAGTTAAACAGATTCAGGAAATTACACGGGAAAGGAAGTCGCAAAATTACGAAGTATACATCAAGTGAACGTATGGAGGAGATGTCAATAGATAATATCAAAGAGAAAATCGTAGCTGACGTGAAGGCGAAGCTTAAAGGTGCTTATTAAGCCAGTCAGTCAGGTTTCGTGCAAACCACACTTTATCATTTTGAGCGAAAAAACCACAGAGTCGCTTGCGCACTCGATAAATGCTATTCGATAAATGCTATTCGTATACAACAATGCCAGCGATACGTGTCAGTGGATTACTGTTACAGAAATTTTACTTCCGTCTTCGGGAACATCAGGGCAAACTGGGACCAAAAACTGAAAAAAAGTCTATTTACTTGCAAAATTCTTGTAATCAGCGTAGCAGTACCTGGAAACTTGAGAGAGAATAATTTTCAGTTTTACTTCCGAAATGACTCCTTACCATCTGCAGAGAATAATCCATTACTTTTCTTGGGCTATTGGCCTGGACATGGAGATACGAAGAAAGACTGTTAATATAATTCGGATTCCACCCATAACTAACAGTGTGATTTAGCATCTTGATAAAAAAATTAACAGTGTAAAGTATTTTTCAGACAATTGTCGATCAATGTAATTTCCGATAGCTTTTTTGCAATTTCAGGTGTGTCAACGAAACAGTACTGTTAATCTTCAGTCATTTCTGCATCTTCTGTTTGCATCACCATATTTTACGAATTTGATCGAGCACGCCTGGTACGCAGCACGATGTGCAGAACAAAGGCCACGACCATTTCTTATTCCATTTCCGTTCTGTCCAAATTAGAAATTACTATCAAGTTCCTGAATGCATGAATATTTCTCTTATCGGGTGAGCCTGGCTTTAGCAAAATGTTTATTTTCGTCATCCAATAGGCACTTCGCATATTTGTGGCGTCTACAGCGAATAAACCGTTTCATTGTTAGAAAAATACTGTAGATATTATTCAGAAATTATCAGAAGAACTGTGCTACAGGAAATGTTATAAAATATGTAATGTGAACAAATTGAAGTCCGGATTGCAGGAAACCTTCTGTAATGTAACAGTTTAGCTGTCGATCTGAACTGAAATTTATTCAAAAAATGTATGACGTGAGACATTTTTGGTATGTTTTAAGTGCTTATAATTCCAGTGTCCGCACTTTGGACTTCGCGTTACGCGACGCTACCAAGCCCCTAAGAGAAATAGGACATTACGTCCTCTTGTCACTGCTACGTCTGCTTATTCACCGAGTCGATCTCTGGGCAGGAAGGGCTGTACAAATCGCTGTTATAAGCGGTTCTTCGTGCGGCAAAAATGAGTAACTTTAACATAAAAAACTTACAGTGTGCAATAGCAGCTAAAATTTTGACAGTGCATTTCTTTCTGTGTATTCTATTTGCGTGAAAAAATTTAGTATGGTTTCGACGTGTCGGATTGGACCATCCCGTTTTTAGTAAACAGACAAGTTATAGGTCTGTAATTGGGATTCCTCCTTTCGCTGTATCCTTGTATACTAGGTATGTTTTCCCACTGGTTTGTTAGACGACTGGTGGGCAATCGGCGGCAGCATCCGAATCCGTTACTGGTTTCAATGCGGCCCACGGAAGAAATTCGGGGGTGAAGGGGAGAGGCGCTCGCTTTGCGTGCTCCGCCCGGGAAGCATTTTCGGACATTTCCGCCTATGTTCGGTTTGTCTCGAGTTTGCAGCCCATGACGCAGACCAGCGAAAGTTTTGCTTACTCCGCGCATGCCATTTCGCCGCCATTGGATTTGAAGACGGTGAAACACGCTTTCGGTCTGAGCGCGAGCACGTGCGGAGAGCGGGGCAGAGTGGTCCCATAGTGCTTAGAGCCATTTTTTGTCAGGGAAGGGGTGCCACTCGTTCCGGCGCATGTCCCCACAAGCGTTAATGTCACGGATGCTGCACCAGAAACTGCAGAACACCAAAGGTTGTCCATGCCTGGGTTGAACATACACTGATGTTTCCTGTCTGCAATATTTTTTATCACAAGCAGGCTGATGGGGTACTTGAAGCGGAATCCATGGCTTTGGTTGCTACTGCGCGAGGTGGCGCGGTGGTTAGCACACACTGGACTCGCATTCGGGAGGATGCTGTTTTTAAACCCATAACCGGCCATTCTGATCTAGGTTTTTCTGTGATTTTCCTAAATCGCTTCAAGCAAGTGCCGGGATGATTTCTTTGGAAGTGCACGACCGACTTTCTTTTCTGATCCGATGGGACCGATGATCTCGCTGTTTGGTACCCTGCCCCCAACCAACCAGCCTGATTACTAGCAGCGGATGCCCAGCTTTTGGCTTTGATTATTTTTGCAATCGTTATTTCCAGCTTTTACGTTATTATTATTACAAAATCATTTACCACAAATTCTCCGGAACATAATTAATCTTCAGATACTGAAATTCTGTATCAGTCTTGTTGGCACCTGATTTCATTTCGTAGAATATTCCTCGGTTTTATTAATGTAACAACAACAATAATCCCACACCTTCCTCCCATCCCTCATCACTACGACAAAAAAATAGTTGGAGGGCTTGTTGTGAAAACATGTAGACAGCAGTACAGTAAATAAAATATATAAAAACAACAGTGCAGCACCTGGAAGAACTGCACGAGCCAAGGACATATGCACAACAGCACTATGAATACTCTGAAGGCTTTTATTTTTTTCTCGACTGGTGAAACATCACGATATCGCCATTTCCCTTGATATGTTCGTCATATGTTGGTAACAAGGCTCTAGTTTGGCTATCTGTATCCAACAAAATTGTACTTGTATGACACAGTGACTGCCTCTCATTTTCCCTTCTTGATCGTCTCCTCTCAATAAGTCTTGCTCAATCATTTCGCTTTCCCCATATAGAGAGAGGCGTCTCAGTTTCGTAGGAGATGGACATGTGCACCGCGGGGCTTGGTTCGGCAGGTGTAAAAAGCTCGAGATGAGCAGGAGGCGTTTAGCGAAGAGACTGTAAGTAGACTTGCTAGCAGCGCCATGGAACAGCCAGCGAGAAAGACTTCACTGAGATTTTGTTTCTCATTTAGAAGTCAGAGACAAAAAGTAGCATAGATTGATTCTTGGTTACATGAAAGAATTGCATTACTAGCAAGAGGCGTGTTAAGGCTTATACATAACCCAGCAACAAACTATGAGATCTTTTCAGAAAGTAAAGTCCGAACGGTCCCGAAATGGAAACCACAGTGAAAATCAAAAATGTTTTATTTGCAACTGTTAGCTACACCTTCCAGCTAGACATCTGCCGTAGTATTGTACCAACTTTCCGATACTTTCATCACAGAAGGCAGTTCTGACCTCTAGGCTGATCTGCAGCTTGTTGTCTGTGACAAAATGTTGTCTTCATAGCCAGCGGTTGATGTGAGCGAGATGAAAATCCTGGCTGTACGGTGATCGAAGACATCCCATCGAAAACGCTTCAGGAATGACCTTATGCCCCTTCAGTGTGCGGTCGAGATTATTGTCATGAAGAAGGAAATGCGTGATAGTTACATTGTGTGGGCTGCATGTAATCAGGCGAAATCTCCCGCAGGCACCCATGCTAGGCAGCTTTACGTGCTCACTGTGCGCTCAGAACTGAAAAGAGAGACGTGACGCGACTGACACGTCTATGCAAAGCTTCATCGGATTTTCATCGTGGTTTCCATTTGGAGAACGGTTGGACCTAACTTTCCGAATAGCTCTCGTAGTTTAGTTTTTGTTATGTCATGTTCCGTAGATCATTTTTTCGATTATTTTATCGATATGATGTGGAACAAGTCAGATTACAAGATATATAAACACACATGAATAGTGCTAATATTAATATTTCTGAATTTTTTGTTCTACACATGCAACTACATTTAGAGATACTTTTTTTTTTTTTTTTGCCATTTCTGAAACAGAAAGTCGTCCATGGAGTAGAAGGATTTGTCCAAAAGAAATTATTTTAAGCCAGATTTAAAACTTGATCTGCTACCTGCCAGACACTTTATGTTGTTGGGCAAATGATCAAAGATTTTTGTTGCTGAATAATGTACTCCATTTTGAGCAACTGACAGCTTCAATAGCGGATAGGAAAGGTCATTTTTTCCTCTAGTGTTGCACGCATGAACATCACTGTTCTTCGCAAAATGAGATGGATTATTTGTAACGAATTTCATTAGCGAATATATGTACTCTGATGGTGCAGTTAAAATACCTAACTCCTTGAACAGGTGCCAACACGAATATTCTAAACTGGAGGATGAAGAAACGTGTTTCAGAATAATGCAATACAAAATTGACACTGAAGATTATTAGTTACCGATTGGTGAAATATGAGTAGCAAAAGTTGACATTTTTATGGAGGGTTAGGTCTGAAGATGGTTTTCAAGGTGTACACTTGCCATTCGAAGTAAACTGGGGCAAAATGGAACAAGTGCCATGACAGTATGGTACTGTGCGGTAAATACAGTCCGAGAGATTATCTCACAGTAAACATTTTAATGTGGAAAACAGGGTGAACGCGTTAAAAATAGTGAAACGTCTCAGTACAACAGCTATAAGGCTGTTGACTCCTGTGACCTGCACACCGCATGTTAGCTGTTTACTTCTTCATGTATCCCGGGAGCACTGAGCAGTAGATATCAGACAAATTATATGCCTGCAAGACATAAGCATAAGCAACCTGTGTCTATTTGCACCAGCAATTCAACTGATTATGCTCCATATTTTATGTTCAAACTTGAATCCGAACATGTGCCTATCATTTCCTCCCTTTATTTTACTGTATGTGTTTCTGAATGTGAACGAATGAGTATTTTTCGAAATATTTTGGGGTTTGTTAGGTAGGAGTAACTACGTGGAGTGTCGTCTGCTCGGATCAGAAGAGAAGTTGTTTATCCTCTGCTTTGTATACAGGATGACCAACCACAAGCCCCTCTTACCTGAACACAGAGGTCTACCCTTTATGCACGGAGGTTGCTTGTTCTTAAGTTGGTGGCAGAAACGGCCTCTCTGGCCAGTTCTGGCTGTAATCCGGGCTAGCTGGAAGCTTTGTTCAGAACGGCACTGTTTGTCTGGTCGCCGGTTAGCTATAGTTGTGTCCGGCTCTTTGAAATGCGCACCAAAATGAGTACTTTCGCTTCGCGTCTAGTGTTTGCGGTGGCGCTTTCGGTTTGGCACGCTGTTTGGATCGCTACCGCCCTCTGGCGGGAGGTGGAACAAGTGTACGGTCGCGTTACGATCGAAGAGGACGTACTGGACGGTGACAGAGAGAGGTGGTGGCGCGAGCGGGGCCCTGTTGTTGGGGGTCGTCAACTGCTCGCCACGTGCTGTGGCCGACCTCTTGGCTGTCAGGGGCTAAGTCTGCCTTACCTGCATGTTCGTGGCTTATGAAGCTTAGAAGCCGTGGTGCAGGAGATCAGCGCGTGGGACCGAATGTCTTCTTATCGGCCGTTGAAACCACTCGCAGCGGCTGATTCTGACGAGCATAAGGAAGTGCAACGTGTTCCTGGCGCTGTGGCGGAGTGTGAGAAGTTGAGTACTGTGTTTATGTAACGGAGTTATATATATATATATATATATATATATCCGCGGGAATGTGGTAATTGCTTCCTAGTTCTATTATGTTATATTATAAATAAATATTCCCATCCTATCCTACTGCCCATTACAATCATAGCACTATTTATGATGTCGACAGATGAAAAGACTTTACGATATAAAGCTTATAAGTTGAATCCTTGGTGTGCACTATCTTTGTTACGTGCACAGGCAGTATCTTTAGTAAATGTATTTTCGCGCCAACTGACTTAGCTCCACAAGTTGTCAGTGCACCTGAACATGTATGTGTGATCGATTATTAGAACAATGGTAACATCGACAGTTCAGTATATATTTAACAACATATTACGATGTAATAAGTGTCGTACTCATCGGATCTTGTGGGACTCTCACAGTCAAAAGGCTGCATTTTGACGACATATTCTGACAGAATGTAAGTAATGTACATTTGTCTCCAATTTTTATAATTGAGCTACTTTCTTAATGAAATGAAATGTTTGCTTGATTATGTATATACACCCTGTGCTTCACTTTTGTATTTTTGTATTTAGGTACCTTTGCAGTGTTACTTGCAAATGGCCATAAGGCCGAAATTGCAATAGTAACAATAAATATTTTATACAGTCAACGGCGACTATGATGTCTTTTAAGAAATATTATATGACGGTGAATCCCAACCATGAGAAGTTCAACACAAGTGTGTCTCGTTACTGAAGCTGTATTTTCACAGTTCACTCACGATTGAATAATTAGGGTTCCTCTCTATGCTGTTGCCCGTCCCACCCACTGTTACCACAGTGTATTCCTTTGTGAAGTCTTTGCAAAGTGAACCTACATCCTGTCACTGCGGGGATTTTTATTTATTTATTTATTTATTTTGCGTAAAACCAGTTCATCGCAGGTATTCATAGGCGCTTACAGACTGTCTACGGTGACCTGGAAGTGAAGAAAAGCGCGGTGAGTCATTGGACGAGGTGTCTGTCGTCATCGCAACAAGCTCGCGCCAACCCATCCGAACCCCTGCGTGCCGTCAGCCGCACTTTCCCTCAGGAATTTAAAGGAACCACTTCAACGTGTAAGTCACCACAAAAATGCAAACGAATTTCTCTATCTCCATGGCGACGCAAGGCCTCACATAAGCATGCGCACCTAAGAGGAGTGCAGAAAAATTCATTGGAATATTTTTCCTCATACACCCTACAATCCAGATCTCACACCTTCCGACTTCCATCTGTCTGGTCCAATGAAGTCTGCACTCCGCGGGAAACATTACGTGGATGATGGAGAGGTTATTGATGCAGCAAGGCGATGGTTCCGACGTCGACGAGTAGAGTGTTACCGTGCGGATATACAGGCCCTCCCAGTACGGTGGTGTAAGACCCTCGCATTGAATGGAGATTATGTTGAAAAAAAGGAGTTTTCTATCCAAAGGAATGGGGAATAATGTGGTGCACTGTAATCCTGAATAAAATCAGCATGCTTTCAGAAAAACTGTGTTGCATTTCTTATTGAAGACCTCTCGTATTTTACCACAACTGTTCCACAAATATTCAGAAATGACCTTGCTCGATGATGATTGGGTTTTGGCCTTCTTCGGCGGTGGTGGTGAATTGATATGCTTCTACATCTACATCTACGTAATTACTCTGCAAGTCACCTTACTGCGTGTTGTGGAGGTTACCTGTGGTATTACTATCTCTTCCGCACTTTTCCTTTTCCTTTTGCGAATGACGCATGGGAAGAGCGACTACGCCAGAGCTCCATCCGGGCTCTAATTTCACTGATTTCCTCGTCGTGATCATTCTGCGAGACGAGTGGGGGCGGATGTAATATGTTGCCAAATCTTCTTGGAACGAATACACTCGAAATTTCAACAATAAACCTCTCCCTAATGCACAACGTCTCTTTCGTAGCGTCAGCCATTGGAATCTGTTCAGAACCCCTTTACCTCTCTCGCGCCAAGTAAACGATCCTGTGACGAAACCCACCGCTCATCGTTGTATCTTGTCTATGTATTCTACTAATGGCCGGCCGGGGTGGCCGAGCGGTTCTAGGCGCTTCAGT
Source organism: Schistocerca serialis cubense (assembly GCF_023864345.2). Taxonomy (NCBI): domain Eukaryota; kingdom Metazoa; phylum Arthropoda; class Insecta; order Orthoptera; family Acrididae; genus Schistocerca; species Schistocerca serialis. Next base: position 778,657,155 of record NC_064638.1, read on the forward strand.
CTGGAACCGCGCGACCGCTACGGTCGCAGGTTTGAATCCTGCCTCGGGCATGGATGTGTGTGATGTCCTTAGGTTAGTTAGGTTTAAGTAGTTCTAAGTTCTAGGGGACTGATGATCTCAGAAGTTAAGTCGCATAGTACTCAGAGCCATTTGGACCATATTCTATTAATAAAAGGTGATGTATGGTCGAAAAATGGCGTCACCATTTGAGGCGATCCAGTCAAAGCAAGGAATCCAGGGTGAACGTCTGAAACAATTCGCAAAAACACTGAAAGGGTTATGGCAACGAGTAAACCGTGCTAATAGTAAAGCTTTGGGGCATCAAGACCACATTGGGCAAGATGCCAGTCAGTTACCTCAGTACAGGATAGGACAATGGGTCTTACCATCAAACCCAACACGTCAAAACGTAAAACCAGACATCCTTGTACGCCAAAAGGTAAAACTAAGAAATTCTTGTCAAAGATTGAAGGACCATATCAGGTACTGATGAATTCACAGGTAAATGTCGAGTTGCAAACTTCGGTAGTCCATGTTAGTCGGATGCATCGTTGATGCATTACCTCAAGTACCTTTGGCTTTACGACAGAAAGAGAAGCTACTATGCAGGACAAAACGAACACATACTGAATCATATGGGCTTAGGTCTAGGGATAAGTCATCGAGTTTTGGGTGATACGTGTTTAATTTAATGTTGGGTTAATAAGGATAAAATTATTTTGCTTAGGTTGCTATAATGTGGGTCATTTTCTTTTGAGATACACTTTTATCCTAAGGAGGGAGGGGATTGATGATAGCTCCTTTCTCCTAGGTGGTGTCAGTGATGATGTTCAAACGAGTTATTGTGAGCATGGTGTTCTTAAGCATATGTAATGCAAATGTGGTTAAGAACCGAGCCTTGGAAACTGGAATCATATTCTCACGGCAAGTGGACGTACCTCTCACAAGCTGCAAGTGGTCACTGATTCGCACGTCTAGCATCTGGCAGATAAGGAATGAAATACGACGATTACATAATGTGTATAAGGACTTACCTGCTGCGGTAATCAGAGGGGAAACCCAAGCAGACATACTGATTACTGTGAGAAATTAAAGGCTCAGTTACAGCAACCGACAGGAGCAATTCCGGAGTCTTTAGTGTGGAAGAAGAGAGGTTGGTTAGATGTTGGTGGGAAGCTGCTGTAGACAGTATTTGGGACGACAGATAGTGAGGACATCACTGGCTTAAATAATACAATAGGGATGGCACAGGAAATAGCCATGAACGCAGAAACGACTGTAAGTTGGCATATGACACAGAGCTTAGAAATGCAACAGAGTGCGTTATTGGTTAATGGAACCAGGTGTGACATAGCCGAAACGCAGAGTCACCTTCCTGCTACAATTAAAGCAACAACTACAATTACAGGCACTTGACCAATGTTGTATTGTCTGGAGAAACCTCTATGTTCGGTACCCTTGTAAGCCCTAAGCTTCCTGAACAGCATCTTGGAACCCACTTTGCAGCAAACAGTGGATGATTAATCATTTCAGGGAAAGGGCAAATGTCAGTAGATCAAATGCTGCAGCATGTATGAGAATATCAAGAAAACCATAGGTGGAATATCATTATGGTAAGTGTATCAACTACTGGTGTTAGTTTACTTTTGTCTAAAAGGGAAAAATCACTCGTGCAAACGAAGCAACGATTCACGAAATCCCTACGGAATGGATTCACACTAGCAAGTAAGAAATTCTATAAAAACTGTATTAAGAACCATACTAGGAAGATAACGTTAAACTAAGTTAAGACCTTTATTGTTGATTTAAGTAATCAGAAATTCCCAGTAAAAGAAATTGTAAATATGTAAGATATTAAACTAGTACACAAGAGAAAAAAGTAAAATTCAAAAAGAATTTTATTAAAGAGGAGGAGGTATTACGCAGTAGCGGAATAGTAGAGCAAAAAAATTTTAAGTCCCCACAGCCCAGCATTGCTTCAGTACTGGGAAGTCAACACAAGCCCAACTCAAGGTGTTAACATTTCGACGCGTTTAGTGGATCACCCAAAGTGCGACATCAACATTTCTGTGTTAGATTAAGAGTGAGCTCAGCAAAAAAAGACAAGCACTCACCGAACTGCCTTCACTGCCCACGTATCATTAAGTATGGTACACTAGATAGGCTACAGCAGTGCCTTTTGGGAACCTGATGGAGCAGTTGGAGTACTGAACCAAATCCGTTAAGCGAATGCAATGGAGACAGAGGCCACTGACCACTTTTAGCAAATTGGACCAATTCGGTCATTACAAATGATGCACAACAAAGCCTCTCCTCAGATCAAAATAAATACCCTGGCAACTAGCTTAGAGTCAGTCAGTATGATCGACGGCGTCCATGTCTTTTTCACTGTGTTCTCTGATTGCTGTATTGTAACATCTTATGTAAGATTGTTCCAGTACTGTCAGCTGTCCCAATCATACTCTCAGTCCCTTGTGTAATGACAGCAGTTCTGTAACCACAGATAACTGACGCCAGATTCCAGGACTGGAGTTGCCACTGATGGTAGTCCATGGGTCCACTAACACCGTTCCAGATCAGAACCCAAGCAGCTCTGATACTTCGGCATCATATGGACCAGAGGCCCTATGAAACCAGCAGGCCCAGATCAGCTTACATCATGACATTAGGCCTCAAGACATCCGACATCATGACCAGTCTGATGGAACAAGATGGGCAGCGACCAGAGAGGGGCAGAGAACTCTTAGGGCAGTCACGCATCATTCGCAGTGGATTTGCCACACGAGAAGCGTCTACGGATCAGCATGTGGGCAACCCACCAGATGACGAGTCGTCTGCCTATGCTGTAGGCAGACACAGTGGCCTCTGGGCAGCCTTGAGTCAGCCTCTGTTGACAGCTGATTCCACTACAGCTTACACGGCAACTGGCCTTCTCTGAGACCACAGCTACGAGATGCACATTGAACAATAAATTGAGTAATAACTAATTTTGTTTTATTGGACTCAAACGAAGCCTCAAAGGTCCTCGAGCAACATATCCTGACAAAAGAATTGGAGTTTCTAGCCTGGAACTGGGTGACCTCTACAGTGGGAAAAAGGGACCAAACAGATTTTTACAGACTTGAAAAGTGCGGACTTTACTGTGAGGCTTGGAGGTGAACAGATCCGCGCTCTGCAGGCTGAGCTCCCTACTGGAGGAGCTGCCTAGGGTCAATGTTCGAGTCCTCAGCCGACCAGTTGCAGCGCCGATCTTCATGGCAGCAAGGTACCGTGTCTCTGCTCTTCTCATTTTATACCAAAGATTATAGTGATCGTCCCTTGCAGCTCCAGCATATTAGGACAAGGAAGAATACGTAGTTCAGATTCATGACAGGTTTCACTGTTTCTTGTACGTCAGTGCATCCTCAAATCTTCGGGATTCTTCGGTTCCTGGTTCAGGTAAATAATTACTGTAATCGTCATATAGTCAGACTGCGATACATTTCACAGAGCCAGGTTTGCGATTATTAACTTTGAGTAACTTTGCCAACTGATAGCCCTAGTTTTGCAATTTTCATTAGACAGTATGTCATTGTGTCGTTGATATTTTCATAACTGTTTTGAATGAATTAGGATGCCAAACGTTTTCTTGTAACAACCACAGAGCGCATTTAAATTTTGAGTTTAATATCACAATTATGCTTTTGAATGATAAACATTATGCCAGTTACTCTCCTTAAGGCCTAAATAATTTACGCCATTGGTAAATCCGTTGCATGAATTGAATTCTGCACAGAGTCTCAGGGGTGTGTCTGTCTCACGATTAATTCTGATTCAGCAATATTCGATTGCACACACAGGATTTTGCAACTTACCCAGTCATATAAAATATCTGATAGACAGCAAAGAAAAATCTGAAAACAAATTGAAAAAGTTTCTCTTTGACAACTCCCTCTGTTCCATAGAAGAATTTCTAACATTTTATTGTTTAAAAATGGATGAACAGGAAATACTAGCCTTCGTTTGTATATGTAATTTTAGTATAATAAAAAAAAACTTATAAATTGTTGGTATGTAGCCAGATTTATGTGAATGTAAAATGACTCGTTCTACATCATTACGATTTATTCTACAAATGATCCATGGAACTTAAAACTAACTCAGGAGAAAACCGGAGAGATAACTCAAACAGAGTCGTTAAACTTAATCACAAACGCTGCTAGATCTTCTGACACATAGACGCAAGGATAATCCTTACTTTTGATTACATGTCCGACTGTTTACTTGGCCACACAGCCCCCATCTTGTAGAGCAGAGTTCCTGAGATGAAAGGGCGGTCATCTGGACTGGCACCTGTAGTGCTGAGTGAGAACACTCGTAGAGAGGAGAAGGGCCTGGCGACGTGTGAGCGTCGGTGGCGGGTGACTCCATGATTACATTGATGATGGTGGGGGTGGCAGTTGATGCTGTGGGAAGAGGCGCTTGGTCTGCAGAGTAAGGTCTAGAAGTAGAAGCCGGCCGACAGAGAGGCTGTTGTTTGGCAATCTCGTCTGATGAGAGTAGGAATTCTGGTTTTACCAATTCAGTGGAAGCCCTTTGACCTTAATTAAGAGCGTCACTGTGTGACCGTCTCTTTCTTAGACTAGAAAGGGGGTGGTTTAAGGCAGTTTCAAGGGTGTTCCAATGACATCTGTGCGGAGCTTGACATGGGTACTTGAGCAAGGTCTTTATGAACGAAAATGGGTGGGTTCGCATGACGAGAAGCCGTTGAAGGTCGGAAATTTAAAATGTGGTTCCTCATTTGTAGCACCAATGAGGAAGGATCTTCAGGTTGGCGTTCTTGTTGCGTGAAGAGAAAGTCTGACGGAAGTCTCAGGGTTCTGCCATACGCCATTTCTGCTACTGAAGCGCTGAGATCAGTTTTGAATGTGGTCTGCAGCCAAAACAACACCAGTGGCAATGCCGTCAACCAGGCAGACATGTGACACTTTAACGGTGACTTGAGTGTGTTATGCCAGCCTACCACCATGCCGTTTCTTGCTGGATGGTAGTTGGTGGAACGATAATGAGTGAGCCCACATAAAATAACCAGTTCGTTGAACAAAGAAGACTCAGATTGTCGACCTTTTTCTCTTGTCACATTTGTTGGACACCCAACCCTTGGTATCCACGTAGCCAAAAAGGCTAGTGCAATGTATCTACAGAAATTTCCTTAATAGGTGTGGATTCGACCCAGCGGGGAAACATGTCAATAGCCATGAGAATATGCACTGGGGGTAGTGGCTCTATGAGGTCAAGGTGCACATGAGGAAAACAGCATGTCGGTTCTCAAAAGGACCCGAGAGGCTTGTCAACGTTTCACATGACTTTTGGCGATTTGACGTGGTAAACAGATTTTAACCCGTAAACGACAATCATGCTGACGAAAAGTATTTGCTTGTTACGATATGAATAGCTACGCTGACTCCAGAAGGTGTTAGGCCATTAATTCTGTCAAATGCCTGTTTCTTTCAATGGAATGGTAGGAAAGTTTAGGGCTAGCTCTGAGAAACGTAATGCCAGACGAGGAAGTTGCCCTAGGTAATTATTTCACCTGCAGTCCCGTCGTTCGTTTTGTAAGGAACTTACATAGGTCCTCGTCTGTTTCCTGTCCCATAGCTAGCTGGATTAGATTCACTCTTGCAGAGAGCACATTGCTTCTTGACAAATAGTAGGGAACTACGTTATCAGCTCCTTATAGGTGACGGAAATCGGTAGTGAACTGCGCGACGAATTCCAAATGGCGGGACAATCAAAGAGAGGAGGGTCATAGGGATGTTAAACGCCTAAGTAACAGATTTATGATCTGCAAAAACAGCAAAGTGGCATGCCTCAACTTGTGGCCGAAAACATGTAATAGTTCCATAGACCACTAACAATTCACAGTCGCAGTCGTAGGCACTCCATTTAGACTGTGCGTCAGAAAACTTACAAGAAAAAATATCGAGTGGCTGCAATGAACCTTTTACTTTCTGTTGCTTCTCCGCCCTTACAGCAGCTTGGTTAGCGTTAAAGTACACAGCCAGTGGCGCTGAAGGCAAAGGCTGAGCAAGAAGTACTGGTTCTCGTGAGGAGGATTTGACTTTGTGAGAAGCAGACAACATTCCGGATATTCGTGCAACAGAGTGTTGTCCCCGTGAAGTGACGGCGGAGAAATCTGTTGTGAGCGGTGCCTGCCGCTGCACGTGACAGGTGGCACCTGTAGAAATTAGCCATGCCTAAGAAGCGAGCGGTCACTGATATCTTTCAGGAAGAGGGATTGACTGAAGTAAGTCCACCTTAGATTGTAAGGGCTTAATACCTTCTGGAATCATTCGATCTCAGCAAAAAGGCCACTGCCTGTTTGGAAGGCATACATTTGTCACCGTTTATTTCAATCGATAATCAGAAGTCTTTCAAAAAAAGTCCATAGGTGAATTTTGTGCTCAGTAGCAGATCCGAAAAAAATTAACACGTCGTAGAAGAACGCAAAGCAGAAATTCGGGCTGTGGAAACATCGACAAAACATGGTCATATTTGTGTGGCGTTCTCAAGGCTGAATGGCATCTCTACGCATTCAAAGAGGCCAAAAAGTGTGATTACTGCTGTCTTTGGTGGATCCTCTGGTCCTACTGGAAACTGATGATTGGCCATTTGTATGTTAATAACACCAAGTATTTGGGAGACTCTTAAAGTGGCCGTAAAATCATGTAAATGGGGGATAGGACAGCAATCCGATGTCGTGCACACATTTACGGCGTGGATGCCATGAAATGTCTTTCTTTTGAACTAGATGTAGGCGAGACGCCCAAGGACTGTCAGAAGGTCTGATAAACCCCACAGCCAGCAATTCTTCAAACACTTTCCTTGCAGCAGCATACTTATGAGGAACCAACCAACGGACCTTGTAAGCAACTGACAGCCATGTTGTAGTGGGAGTATGATGTGTAGTGTTATGTTGTAATTGAAACTGTGCTGCAGTCTGGCCTTTTGCAGAGTCCACGTCTTGAGCCGTACCAAGTGCGAGGGCACTGTCTTAAATGTGGGGTGTGTATTTTGCGTTCTTCCACCACCGTAACTTTTGAAATTAGGTCACTAACACTGGACACCAAGATAAGGAGCTTCTTTAACAGCGGAGTTTCTACACCTACTGCTGATCACATTGAAGCCCTTTCATGTAGGCATTTGATTTTTGCCACAAGGAAGTGTCTTGTAGAGTTACCGTATGACCAAGTACAATTTCACTGTTCATGTGAAGAGTAACCTTCCATATGGTCACAGTTATGTCGTAATAGTGGAGAAATCTCTGATGTCGCTGACAAAGAATTATACGATAATATTAAATTCACAACTGCATCTTGGTGATCGAGCGTAGGGATTCTCAAAATGTTTGCTAATTTGAGCCATGATTTTACGAATGATAGTTACAATTTGTACAGAGATCAAATAGCAGTTATAAGAGTCGATGGGCATGAAAGGGAAGCAGTGGTTGGGAAGGAAGTGAGACAGGGTTGTAGCCTATCCCCGATGTTATTCAATCTATATATTGAACAAGCAGTAAAGGAAACGAAAGAAAAATTCGGAGTAGGAATTAAAATCTATGGAGAAGAAATACAAACTTTGAGATTTGCCGATGACATTGTAATTCTGTCAGAGACAGCAAAGGAGCTGGAAGAGCAGCTGAACAGAATGGACAGTGTCTTGAAAGGAGGATATAAGATGAACATCAACAAAAGTAAAACGAGGATAATGGAATGTAGTCGAATTAAGTCGGGTGATGGTGAGAGAATTAGATTAGGAAATGAGACACTTAAAGTAGTAAAGGAGTTTTGCTATTTGGGGAGCAAAATAACTGAGGTTGGTCGAAGTAGAGAGGATATAAAATGTAGAATGGCAATGGCAAGGAAAGAGTTTCTGAAGAAGAGAAATTTGTTAACATCGAGTATAGATTTAAGTGTCAGGAAGTCGTTCCTGAAAGTATTTGTATGGAGTTTAGCTATGTATGGAAGTGAAAAATGGACGATAAACAGTTTAGACAAGAAGAGAATAGAAGCTTTCGAAATGTGGTGCTACAGAAGAATTCTGAAGATCAGGTGGGTAGATCACGTAACTAATTAGGAGGTACTGAATAAAACGGGGGAGGAGAGGAATTTGTGGCACAACTTGACTAGAAGAAGGGATCGGTTGGTAGGGCATGTTCTGAGGCATCAAGGGATCAACAATTTAGTATTGGAGGGCAGCGTGGAGGGTAAAAATTGTAAAGGGATACCAAGAGATGAATACGCTAAGCAGATACAGATGGATGAAGGTTGCAGTAGTTATTCGGAGATGAAGAGGCTTGCACAGGATAGAGTGGCATGGAGAGCTGCATCAGAGCAGTCACTGGACTGAAGACCACAACAACAACAACAGTTCCTTTTGCGTTGCAGGGAGAACAGTGACGTCTGAACACGTGTCATTTAAATCAACCAGCTTGTTACACACGATCTTGACGTACAGTCGACGTGACTCAGTAATACTGTGAAGAACAAAGTGCCTGTCAGCTGTATTTGAGACAGATACATTACCAATACGATTGAGTACGTCATTATCATGTAGCAGAGTGCGAGTGGTATATATTCCTTTAGTGGAGGCAGAGTTGTTTGTAGTTGTGAGTAGGCACTGTAGAGTGGAGCGACCGACAGTGCCTAATTTCGATCACTGTCTCCAATGGGTAATCGCATGGTGGTGTGCATTTTCACGCCAGCTATTCGAAACGTGAATGATACCAACACAGTTTTGCATGCTGGCTGACGTTATCTCGTGTTCTGCATCGTATGGTAGCTTGCTTGAGTGCTGCTGGGAGGGGTTACAGCTAGATAACGCCAAATCTGTATTATAGTGCACTCACTTGTACTGCAAGCAAAAACTGCGCTCCCTAGCGGTGGCGTCCATACCCATACCCACGACGCCGTGTTGTCCAGTTTGTGGGGGCCCACGTGCCTCATTGAGTGATAGAACATGATAAAGTTGATCTGTGATCAGTAAGTACGAATTGAAAGGTGTGGAAGTACTGCAGTTCACTGCACGTTTCATAGCTAAGTGTAACTGGCCCATACAAATCTGTTTGAGTGCACTGCCGGAAGCTACAGTGGCGGAAACCAGTGATCGCATGTGATGCCAGAAAACGGGAGGGGCGTTGTACCAGTAGTTTCACCTTGCAGCACTTGTTCAATGCGGACGCCATAGATTTACGCTCTCGGCGAAGTGTACTGTTCTTGATGTATGAGTATTTACCGCCAGGAGACGTGTTATGCACAACATCCCGTATTAACAACATAGTCTGCAAGTCCATTACTTCAGTTTTGAGGACAAATCGCCCATTATCATCTGAGATGCCATTGGCCTTGACAAAGAGTTCAAGGAGCCAGAAATATCAGGCTGTTGCGGCATGTTCGGTTGTTTGATGAATTTACTACATGACACTGGAGGTGCACGCATCTTGTTGGCGAACTGTCCGTGAGCTGCATAAAACGCGAAGTGCTTGGTATTGCACAGGAGCTAACACTGGTTGTGAAACAGCCTGAAAGTATTTGAAACATCCGATAAATATCTTGGAGATGTAGTGCCCATCCATGATCCACAACTGAATAAAGGCGGTGCAAGTACTATACACTTTAACACTACAATCGATGCAAAAATCAAGCAACAAAAAGCTCAGGAGAAAATCAGAGAGATAACTCAAACAAAGTTGTTAAAAACAAGCAAAGATGCTGATAGATCATCCATCACATAGGCCCCAAGATAGTCCACACTTTCAACTACATGTCCGACTGATTGCACTGCCGTACCTTAAACTAAATTTTCCGTTATTATATTTCTACATGAATGAATGTTTAAGCAGATTCGGCCATGGAACGGTAGGAACTACTTCCAAACGAAACCCCGTGATTTATGTAACATAACATTATTCATGAGAGCAACTATGCATACGTCCGACTTGAACATTAGTCTAGAACACACTGTCATCCCTTTCAGTACGTCCAAAGATAGTTCACTCTACTCTGGCCAGAGACGTTGGAGTCTCGTATGTAGACTGTCATCCTCACAGAGCCTCTTGCTGGGAGTACGGGGTGCAAGTGGTACATCAACAGAGATTGCGGAGAGTGTCTGGTAAGGCAGTATCACGACTGAGATGGTGAAATGGAAGGAGAGGGTGGCAGAAGAAGCTAATCGAAGTCCTCTACAACTCATCCCAAGGGTGGGATGACGTGGGCGATGAGTGTTGGTCGTTGTTCCCGTATGCTTGAGTGTTGGTGTCCATTTGTGCTGAGGTGGGTTTAAGACGGGCGAGTGAGACAATCGCAGTTTTGCGATGCGTTAGGATGTCAAATGTCTGTGGACCGTGTTTGAGCACTCTGTATAGGCCTGAATAAGGGGGCTGCAGAACCGATCATACGAAATCATTCCGAAACATCACAAAGTCGCAGGAGGCAAGGTCCTTGTGTATAAACACTTTTAAGGCCGAACGAGATTAGGGAGGTGGAACATGCATATTCCGGATATGTTGCTGAACACGATGCGTTAGTGTAGGTAAGTTCATCTGATTTGTGTTGTCCATAGGCAGCGCGAAGTCTGCAGGCAAGACCAGTGGCTCTCCATACACCAACGTCGCCAGCGAATCCTGTAAGTCATCCTTATACTCTGAGCGAATGCCGAGCAGGATCCATGGACGCGACTCTTTCCAGGAACTGCCATGGTACAACATCAGAGCCACCTTCGTGGTCCTGTGCCACCTCTCAACAAGTCCATTACTTTGCAGATGATATGCGATAGTCCCTCCCCCCCATGAACCATGGACCTTGCCGTTGGTGGGGAGGCTTGCGTGCCTCAGCGATACAGATAGCCATACCGTAAGTGCAACCACAACGGAGGGGTATTTGTTGAGAGGCCAGACAAACGTGTGGTTCCTGAAGAGGGGCAGCAGCCTTTTCAGCAGTTGCAAGGGCAACAGTCTGGATGATTGACTGATCTGGCCTTGTAACAATAACCAAAACGGCCTTGCTGTGCTGGTACTGCGAACGGCTGAAAGCAAGGGGAAACTACAGCCGTAATTTTTCCCGAGGGCATGCAGCTTTACTGTATGATTACATGATGATGGCGTCCTCTTGGGTAAAATATTCCGGAGGTAAAATAGTCCCCCATTCGGATCTCCGGGCGGGGACTACTCAAGAGGATGTCGTTATCAGGAGAAATAAAACTGGCGTTCTACAGATCGGAGCGTGGAATGTCCGATCCCTTAATCGGGCAGGTAGGTTAGAAAATTTTAAAAGGGAAATGGATAGGTTGAAGTTAGATATAGTGGGAATTAGTGAAGTTCGGTGGCAGGAGGAACAAGACTTCTGGTCAGGTGACTACAGGGTTATAAACACAAAATCAAATAGGGGTAATGCAGGAGTAGGTTTAATAATGAATAGGAAAATAGGAATGCGGGTAAGCTACTACAAACAGCATAGTGAACGCATTATTGTGGCCAAGATAGACACGAAGCCCACACCTACTACAGTAGTACAAGTTTATATCCCAACTAGCTCTGCAGATGACGAAGAAATTGAAGAAATGTATGATGAAATAAAAGAAATTATTCAGATTGTGAAGGGAGACGAAAATTTAATAGTCATGGGTGACTGGAATTCGAGTGTAGGAAAAGGGAGAGACGGAAACATGGTAGGTGAATATGGATTGGGGGACATAAATGAAAGAGGAAGCCGCCTGGTAGAATTTTGCACAGAGCACAACATAATCATAACTAACACTTGGTTTAAGAATCATGAAAGAAGGTTGTATACATGGAAGAACCCTGGAGATACTAAAAGGTATCAGATAGATTATATAATGGTAAGACAGAGATTTAGGAACCAGGTTTTAAATTGTAAGACATTTCCAGGGGCAGATGTGGACTCTGACCACAATCTATTGGTTATGACCTGTAGATTAAAACTGAAGAAACTGCAAAAAGGTGGGAATTTAAGGAGATGGGACCTGGATAAACTAAAAGAACCAGAGGTTCTACAGAGATTCAGGGAGAGCATAAGGGAGCAATTGACAGGAATTGAGGGATGAAGTAGTGAAGGCAGCAGACGATCAAGTAGGTAAAAAGACGAGGGCTAGTAGAAATCCTTGGGTAACAGAAGAAATATTGAATTTAATTGATGAAAGGAGAAAATATAAAAATGCAGTAAGTGAAACAGGCAAAAAGGAATACAAACGTCTCAAAAATGAGATCGACAGGAAGTGCAAAATGGCTAAGCACGGATGGCTAGAGGACAAATGTAAGGATGTAGAGGCTTGTCTCACTAGGGGTAAGATAGATACCGCCTACAGGAAAATTAAAGAGACCTTTGGAGAGAAGAGAACCACTTGTATGAATATCAAGAGCTCAGATGGAAACCCAGTTCTAAGCAAAGAAGGGAAAGCAGAAAGGTGGAAGGAGTATATAGAGGGTTTATACAAGGGCGATGTACTTGAGGACAATGTTATGGAAATGGAAGAGGATGTAGATGAAGATGAAATGGGAGATACGATACTGCGTGAAGAGTTTGACAGGGCACTGAAAGACCTGAGTCGAAACAAGGCCCCCGGAGTAGACAATATTCCATTGGAACTACTGACGGCCGTGGGAGAGCCAGTCATGACAAAACTCTACCATCTGGTGAGCAAGATGTATGAAACAGGCGAAATACCCTCAGACTTCAAGAAGAATATAATAATTCCAATCCCAAAGAAAGCAGGTGTTGACAGATGTGAAAATTACCGAACTATCAGCTTAATAAGTCACAGCTGCAAAATACTAACACGAATTCTTTACAGACGAATGGAAAACCTAGTAGAAGCCAACCTCGGGGAAGATCAGTTTGGATTCCGTAGAAACACTGGAACACGTGAGGCGATACTGACCTTACGACTTATCTTAGAAGAAAGATTAAGGAAAGGAAAACCTTCGTTTCTAGCATTTGTAGACTTAGAGAAAGCTTTTGACAATGTTGACTGGAGTACTCTCTTTCAAATTCTAAAGGTGGCAGGGGTAAAATACAGGGAGCGAAAGGCTATTTACAATTTGTACAGAAACCAGATGGCAGTTATAAGAGTCGAGGGACATGAAAGGGAAGCAGTGGTTGGGAAGGGAGTAAGACAGGGTTGTAGCCTCTCCCCGATGTTGTTCAATCTGTATATTGAGCAAGCAGTAAAGGAAACAAAAGAAAAATTCGGGGTAGGTATTAAAATTCATGGAGAAGAAATAAAAACTTTGAGGTTCGCCGATGACATTGTAATTCTGTCAGAGACAGCAAAGGACTTGGAAGAGCAGTTGAATGGAATGGACAGTGTCTTGAAATGAGGATATAAGATGAACATCAACAAAAGCAAAACAAGGATAATGGAATGTAGTCTAATTAAGTCGGGTGATGCTGAGGGAATTAGATTAGGAAATGAGGCACTTAAAGTAGTAAAGGAGTTTTGCTATTTGGGGAGCAAAATGACTGATGATGGTCGAAGTAGAGAGGATATAAAATGTAGGCTGGCAATGGCAAGGAAAGCGTTTCTGAAGAAGAGAAATTTGTTAACATCCAGTATTGATTTAAGTGTCAGGAAGTCATTTCTGAAAGTATTCGTATGGAGTGTAGCCATGTATGGAAGTGAAACATGGACGATAAATAGTTTGGACAAGAAGAGAATAGAAGCTTTCGAAATGTGGTGCTACAGAAGAATGCTGAAGATTAGATGGGTAGATCACATAACTAATGAGGAAGTATTGAATAGGATTGGGGAGAAGAGGAGTTTGTGGCACAACTTGACCAGAAGGAGGGATCGGTTGGTAGGACATGTTCTGAGGCATCAAGGGATCAACAATTTAGTATTGGAGGGCAGCGTGGAGGGTAAAAATCGTAGAGGGAGACCAAGAGATGAATACACTAAGCAGATTCAGAAGGAAGTAGGTTGCAGTAGGTACTGGGAGATGAAGAAGCTTGCACAGGATAGAGTAGCATGGAGAGCTGCATCAAACCAGTCTCAGGACTGAAGACCACAACAACAACAACAACATGCGATAGTCCACATGTGAGAGACCCTTCAGAGGCCACACAGGGCGTTGAAGATGACTGACTCAAATGATGGCCCTGTCCAGCAGTAATCAATTCAGGTATGCCGAAGCTGGCGATCGATATCTTGACAAATGCACTGTAGTTGTATTGACAGTGATATCATGGATATGTACAGCTTCTATCAGTTGTGGCATCCTATCGATCATCAGTAGAAGGTAATGAAATCCTCCAGACTCTGGCAGGGATCTGATGACGTCAAGGAGGTTATGCCAGTACCGGGTCTTCGGGATAGGGAAGCGTTGGAGACGACGGTGTGCGTGATAACCTGTCTTGCTATATTGGCATGCAAGATAGCTTTGCGCCTAGCGATGCTAGTCCCATTTGACTTTGGCCCAGACGAATCTGTCCATCACTAAGTGAACTGTTGCCCTGACGCCGGGGTGACTCAGGTTATGTAACCACTTGAATATTTCTTGGCGCATCGTAAGAGTCACGAACAGTCATGACCTGTTCCAATAAACGTCGCAGACCATTGTTGCTTAAGATACAGGAAGAGAACAACGTTTAATGCAAAGGTTTTATTGTCTCAGTTGTTAAGGAGGTCTGCAACACTCAGCTCATTCCTTTGCTAATTCGCCACATGCCTGTATTTGTACTGGAGAGAAATAATGTTGATTCTTGAAAGGAAATTTGCAATGATTTTGTCTGTGCCATGGATGTGACGTACACTGGTGATGTATTGTGCGGTAAGATCTAGATATCTGAATAGGCGTGGACTGACGTCCTGAAAAGAGTTTTTGATGATATCCACTAGTGGTTTGTGACCTGTGTACACGGTCACTTGGGGGCTCTCAGTGTCCTCGCGGACACATTTGACTGCCACGTATACCGCGAGGAGCTGATCCTTAAATTGCGAGGAAGATAGTTTCTTCAAGAAGAACCAAAGTGGTTAGGGCAACTTGTCTACCATCTGTTGAATCACTGCCCCCTACTGCAGTGTTCCTCACATCAGTCATGAAGGTGAGTTGTGCTTCGGGGCTAGGGTGTGTGAAAGTAACAACTTGTGCTAAACAGCTGTTCACCTGATGCATTGTTTCAGTCATTTTCGCAGTCTGCTCTACTTTCTTTTTCCTGTGCTTATCTTTGCCAGGCAAGGCATTCGTGAGAGAGACTGCAGTGTGGCTGCATGGGGAAAGTGTCAACAATAGAAGTTAAGGTTTGCAAGGAATCAACACAGGTCATGAAAAGTTTCTAGAAGTTGGACGTCTCTCACCCTGTAAATGCATTCCAAATTTGGTTTGATACCTGACGCATTGAGCGTTTGGCCTTAAAACGTCTACACCTTTCGTCAAGTTGCAACTTTGTTTTGTTAATGACAACACCAGGTTGTCATAGTACAGCTAGAACTCTTTATAGATGACACGAATGTTCATTGTGGATGCTGGAAAAGATGAGTATGAGTGGGTACTGAGAATATCATCTAACGACTGGGTGCACTCGCAGAATGTTTTGGAAGAGGAGTTGTTAGTGTTGAGGTATTTAGGCACATGGGGCCCAGTAGGCATGGTGGAGGAAAAAGTCCCTCAATGCGATTCCCAGTAGCACAGTGAATCACACTATACCGGCGACAGCTGGAAGAAGTGTAGAAAGCCCATGCCAATGCTTGATTTGCAGACATCTGTTAAGTAGAAAGTCCAGGTGCACTGAATATCCTACGACAGGTGAACGGTGCACGTAATAAAGCTTAGACTGGTGTCTGTGAGTTGTTCGGTGACTGAAGCAAGAGTGATGATGTTGGTTCGAAGGTTGATGTGTTGTTGTGCGGTAAGGAACTAATCTCAGAGCCCACATCAACTAAAAAGTACGTTCGAGTAGCGACATCAGGCATGAAGAGGCGACCTGTCAGGTCGTCGTGGAGGCTATATGAATTTGCGCCATGTGATTATGAGGTAGCTGACTTAGCTTATTGACGTGGACTTAAGTTACTATTTCGGTCCACTGATGCCGTTTGGCAATTCGCAAGGAGCATGAGATTTGCGAGCGACTTGTCTGGATTGACTATGGAATTAGCAGATCAACGGCCATGGGCCAGCTGTAGCAGCAGGTGCGTCGTTGCTCTGTGATGCAGAGGGGATGAGCGTGTGATTGTGCGCTGTCGGCTGCTAGGGAGGTGTGACGCCACTCTTGTGCTGTGTCAAAAGCCGGGTGAGTGGGGAGGTAAGAGCTGAACATCAGGGGTGAGGTTGAAAAGGTAAGCACAGTATTGCGCGGTACAGGAGACAACATGGCTGCTGATTGTTCATGGTTCACAACTGGTTGCGACAACGAGGTAAGCAATAGCTTATATCCAATTCATGGCACGAGAGGTGTTGTAGACGCGAAGGTGGCATTACAGTCATGTTTTAAGCTTTGCTGGGTAAAAATGCTGCCTGTAGAAATTTGTCCTCAAAGTCCAAGAGCAGACTAGTTGGTGGTCGCCACTGTTGGGACGTAATTAGGCCGATTTTTTCTGTGGGTACGAGGTGCGAAATGTCGATTCACTCGTTTCACTGTCGTATTTGCACAATTATGGCACTGTACTCTCTGCACTACAATCCTGTTGGCGCTATAATTCAGATGCAGCGTGACTGGAGATACATTGTGTAACCAGTGGCCGGCCTTTGTGGCCGAGCGGTTCTCGGCGCTTCAGCCTGGAACTACGCGACCGCTACGGTCGCAGGTTCGCATCCTGCCTCGGACATGGACGTGTATAGTGTCCTTAGGTTAGTTAGGTTTAAGTAGTTCGAACTTCTAGGGGACTGGTGACCTCAGATGTTGAGTCCCATAGTGCTCAGAGTCATTTGAACCATTTTTGTAACTAGTGCTTAATTTCTAAACTTTTAGGTGCCGGAACGGGTCCTTCTACCACTCCCCCCCCCCGCTCCCCCCCCCGCCCCCCCCCCCCTCCGTGCCGGCGAGAGGGAGACTTGTGGTAAGACTGTACGTGCGTACACACACACACACACACACACACACACACACACACACACACACACACACATATAGAGTACCTCCTGCCCGTCACATCACGTTGGTGACCCATTGTGTCACGTTCACTTGTGCTGGCGCAGCGGCAAATTGTAGTTACGTTGTGATTTAATACACGTGTACTATTTCAAATCTCCGGTGCTGAACTCTTAAAGAAGAAAAAAAAGGGGGTCTCTGGGAGGTGCCGGAACGCGTTCCGGCCGAAATTAAGCCCTGTGTGTAACGGCCATGTTTTTGCGGCATAATACACCACTCTAGATCATGCGAAGTAACGAATTTATTACGCGTTTCATGGCAGAGTCAGGGTCATCAGTGCAGGAAGAGTAGGCCACGGTGCAGTAGAAAATACTTGCATACAGACACGGTGCCATTTACGTAATGTAACTTTAATCACAAGAGCAACTTGACATACATCCGACTCGAACATTAGTCTAGAACGTAGTCTTCCCTTTCACTCTGTAAAAAGATTCTCCACTCCGCACTGGCTAGAGACGTTTGTGTCTCATAGAGAAAAAACTGAGAGTTTATATGACTAATTATTGCTTAGTTTTAGTACTAGATCTATGTGTTAAAATGAAATGGAGATTTGTCTTGGGTAAAAGAATACGGAATTCAAGTTTGTGATTCGTTCTGTAGTTCTTATACTAGAAAGGAAAGGAAAATACATTTTATCCCAGAGTAGTATGATGACGATTATCAGCTACTGAAATGAATTTTCTGAAAAATGAAGAGTGTTACTTTACTATTTGACAAGCCAAAGAAACGATTAAGTTCTTTTCAGTAGAACCACGGATCCACGACAGTTTTTAATTGCATTCAGTAGAGAAAGCTTTTGACAATGTTGACTGGAATACTCTCTTTCAAATTCTAAAGGTGGCAGGGGTAAAATACAGGGAGCGAAAGGCTATTTACAATTTGTACAGAAACCAGAGGGCAGTTATAAGAGTCGAGGGACATGAAAGGGAAGCAGCGGTTGGGAAGGGAGTAAGACAGGGTTGTAGCCTCTCCCCGATTTTGTTCAATCTGTATATTGAGCAAGCAGTAAAGGAAACAAAAGAAAAATTCGGAGTAGGTATTAAAATTCATGGAGAAGAAATAAAAACTTTGAGGTTCGCCGATGACATTGTAATTCTGTCAGAGACAGCAAAGGACTTGGAAGAGCAGTTGAATGGAATGGACAGTGTCTTGAAAGGAGGATATAAGATGAACATCAACAAAAGCAAAACAAGGATAATGGAATGTAGTCTAATTAAGTCGGGTGATGCTGAGGGAATTAAATTAGGAAATGAGGCACTTAAAGTAGTAAAGGAGTTTTGCTATTTGGGGAGCAAAATAACTGATGATGGTCGAAGTAGAGAGGATATAAAATGTAGGCTGGCAATGGCAAGGAAAGCGTTTCTGAAGAAGAGAAATTTGTTAACATCCAGTATTGATTTAAGTGTCAGGAAGTCATTTCTGAAAGTATTCGTATGGAGTGTAGCCATGTATGGAAGTGAAACATGGACAATAAATAGTTTGGACAAGAAGAGAATAGAAGCTTTCGAAATGTGGTGCTACAGAAGAATGCTGAAGATTAGATGGGTAGATCACGTAACTAATGAGGAAGTATTGAATAGGATTGGTGAGAAGAGAAGTTTGTGGCACAACTTGACCAGAAGAAGGGATCGGTTGGTAGGACATGTTCTGAGGCATCAAGGGATCACCAATTTAGTATTGGAGGGCAGTGTGGAGGGTAAAAATCGTAGAGGGAGACCAAGAGATGAATACACTAAGCAGATTCAGAAGGATGTAGGTTGCAGTAGGTACTGGGAGATGAAAAAGCTTGCACAGGATAGAGTAGCATGGAGAGCTGCATCAAACCAGTCTCAGGACTGAAGACCACAACAACAACAACCCCACGAGAACATGAGTAAAGTCATGAAGCAATATATCCAGAAAAAGTTATCCGAGCAAAAGTAAGAAATACCTTAAATATTAGGCTGAATCTGGAATGTGCTAGCAGTAAGTAGTAGCTAGCAGTCGTGTGCATGGAGTTGGCTGGGCCGGTCGTGGGGAGCGATGGCGGAGCCTGAGCGTTCTAGTACAAGGTAAAAGCAGCCTCGCGCATATGTACTATTATTATGTCAAGCCCCATGTAGATGTTTTTAAAAAAATCTCTTAATAATAATCTTTCTCATAAAAAGTAACTTTTCACAATCATTCATTTCAATTTAAAGAATTTACTAATTTCTCCAATCCTTGGTCATCCCGATTATTGAAAGGAAAAATCAGCTGTTTCTTTTTATTCATGACAAATCTATCGGGCAGCATTGCACAGAGCTGCGCCAGAGAAATTTCTTATAGGAGCAGATATATACGCGTTATCCGGCGACCTAACTGAGGTAAGACTTTTCAATTTATTCAGAATGAATTTGCAGGGCCATGACGCAGCACTGCTGACGTCCTAAATTTACCAGTTTACATTCACAGTCAATTATTGAAAGGTTATAAGTGAGCCATAATTTTATTGAGAGATTAGTCACATTGTATTATTGATAGGTTTCGGAACTTATCTGTTGGGCAGTTACACTGAATGTGAATTATAGAATTATATTTTTTACTGTTGGGAGGTTACGGAATTTTTCTGTTGGGGGGTTACACTTGGCGACAACCGGCCAGGATCGTATTTCTTTGTGAATTTCTGAGTAGTGCTCAGTTATATATCTGCTCTTATTTACATAATATTAACTGTAGTTTGTATCTGGCACAACACATTTACTAATTTGTCACTCCTTCATTCACAGATCATCGGCAATTAATTGCTCTTTGTTGTAATTGTATTTGTTCCATTTTTCCTTTGTCTTTGTTTGATTTTGTGCTTAACTTTGATTTGTGAAAATGCCGCGAAAAACTGCTAACAGTACATCGCGATGTGCAATGAGTGAAAAAGCTGACTCGAATAATTTGACCGATCATACTAGCGACAGTCAGTGTAATAGTGATAATCCTCTAATTACAGGTAATCTGTGCGTGCCGATCACTAGTAATGATTTTAATTCTAATGATGAGCAAACGAATTCAATTGTGTCCTCTGTTAATTTAACGACAATTGATGACGCGGCACGTTCCTTTACAATGAACGCTGCCCAGTTTGACACATCTGATTTGCAAAATTTACACAGTGAACAGATAAATGTTTCTAACGAAGGTGAACAATATACATAAAACACGTCAACTTTATTTTATTCCGATGTAGTGACCAACAGTGCACATCCGATTACCAAACCTTTTCATGAATCAGACAATGATGAACTGGTTACACAAAATGTGACGCATGCAGATACACCATCACACAGCACAGAAAATAGAGTCGCTAATTTTGGGTTGGATCAAGTTATAGCATTATTACTACAACTCAATGAAAAACACGACAACCTTAATGAATCGAACAAACAACTTAATCAAAATCTCAAACAATCGAATGAAAAACAAGACAACAATTTCAAACAACTTAGTGAACAGATTACAGCCGTTGCCGTGCAATGTCATGATACTAAAGAACAATTACGTGAGGAAATTAAGGCTTGTGCTAGGAACAGTAGTGAAGAAATTAGATCTGTGGCGCAAGAATTAAGTAATACACATGCAGTCACAACCAAATTACTTAGAGATGAAATTAGTGCAGTTGCTAAACAATGTTCTGAAATCGCAACACAGTTACGCGACGAGTTTAAATTAATGTCAGCAGAACTTTCACGCACACTGGATGCGAAAGTAGACACGAAATTTGAACAACAAAACAGCCAAATTGACGAACGTTTTAATCGCCACCTACAAAACAGTGAAACGCCTTACCGTAAATTTATACAGGAACAGGGCAAAGTAAAGAAACAAGTCATGGAAACAATTACTGCACAGAGACAGGAAGATAAGCGTAAGTTATTTACGAAAGCAAAAACATACGTAGACAACAACATTGCTACAGTATCAGACGAAATCAATACTATTAAACAGTTGAACACTGAATTGTATGGTGAAATATCCGATCTAAAAACAAAAACAGATACTAATATTCAGACTTTGGAAAATAAATATACAGTAGACTTTCAGACAATGACAAGCAGACTAGAACAATTAGAATTAATACAGGATCCCGATGCCATTAAAGCAGACGTTAAGAAATTGAACAAAACCACCCGTAAAATCCAAAAACAAATTAATGTTTGTGACACTAAAAATGACGATCAGGTAAAAGCACTGACTGAAAAATTTGATTAATTGGCCAGTCGTATTGACGTTATCGAAAATAACAATGATACCAAATCAGATGATACATCACCAGTTTCCTTCAATCAAACACCCGAATTCCAAAATTTACATCAGACAATCAGTGAGATAAGTTCGTCCAATAATACATTGCATAGAAAAGTGTCGTCTTTACAGCAAGAGATGACAGAGATGAGAAATGTCTCTGCCTGTAACACGACACAGCATACGCCACTCTCCGAAAATTTCTCACACTCACACAGCCAGTATAATTTAGGTAATTTACAGAGAGTACGTGACTTAGATTCCGAACAGTCACAGACAAACAGATTATCATTCAATCCTGAACCTGTTCAGACATACAGAGACGATAATTTTGATTACAAGCACTTTCTATCCGTGAGAAAATTTAAGGTATTTAAAAATGACAGAACACAGATTCACCCCTTGGATTGGATACAACAATTTAGCTTTGTTTTTCCACCAACTTGGCCGGTAACACACAAACTTGAATTTATTTGCAGTTTTTTGGAAGGCGAACCGGCAACTCGTATGAGACCGATCGCGAGACAATGTTACTCGATAGAAGAATTTCAGAATGCTTTTCTGTCAGCGTATTGGTCGAAGACGACACAGCGCGGAATCAAGGATCAAGTAATTAGCTTACCGAATTATGAGAACTCAAATTTTCCCACTGTCAAGCAATTTTTTGAACACATGGTCCAACAAAACCAGTACTTAAGTGAGCCATACAGTGAATCTGCACTTATCCAATTATGTATTTCTAAATTGCCACGATCGTTAAGAGTATCACCTTTAACAGGTCAGCAGAAAGAAAATATTTCGGCATTTAGAGATCTGTTACAGCTTTTGGAAGTTTAGCAATCAGATTATTCCTTCATAAATAAAAGTTTGTTACATCATAACCAAGGCCAACCAACATACAGTAATTACGATGAACCACGCTATTTCAATAGCAAAGGTAATAGACGCTCCAGGAACGACAACCACCAGAACTTTAATAACAGACAAAATTTTAATTATCAGTATCGTCAAAATTATCAGCAACAGGAACCACATTTTGGTAACAATAGAGGTTTTTCCCCACAACAGCAACAAAACCAGCCGGTTAGCATACCTAACCAACAATGTAATGTGCAAGGTCAACCAGGCTTTAATGTTTCGCCGCCTACACGTATAGCGTCGGCTCCACCAAATAGTAACGCACCGCAAAAAGGAAATCAGTACGTACAGAAAACACATGATTTCAACTCCTATCGCAACGCGCCGTATAACAATGACTATCATGACAGACGTAAAAGTAATGAGCACAGATTTCAGCGTACAATTAATAACAGTCGGTCTTACCAGCAGCAGAATCATCCGCAATAACAGATCATCATGAATGAACCAGACAGTCGGTATCATCCCGACCCTAATACGTTAGGAATAAATAACAGAACAGTACAAGTAGTCGAAATGCCACAGCATGCACCCGCAAATAACAGCACGTCACAATGAATTTGACTAGATACAGTACAGGTTGCATCCTCCAGCAACGTAAGCAATACTTTTGATACACAGAATATTGTTCACGAAAATGTTATTACTTTTGACGACATCCAAGACATACTTTTGCATGAAAAACCAGTTATACAAAAAACCATTTCCCACTCTGTCATTGAAGTAAAGATTGGATCATCCACATTTTCAGCAGTAATCGATTCTGGATCACCTATGTCAGTTATAAATGAAGAAACCTTAAACGAATGTAACAAAGAGAATATTTATCTTACGTTTCCATTAGGCAAAACTAAAGTAAAAGGAGCAGTATCTAGTAAAGGAGTAGATGTAAAATTACAAACACATTTATCATTTTGTATTGCAGGTCATACGTTCCACTCAAATTTTTAGATTGTTCCGTTATTGACAACAGACGTTATTTTAGGTACGAATTTTCTGGTACAACATGCCGCAATTATTGACTTTCAAAATTCCTATGTAATGTTAAAGGATGGGAATGTACAACTGGCATTAGAATTTCAGCACGCTTTGTCTGCAGATGAACTGGCAATTAATCGAACAGAGGTCATTTCTACATCGCGTACCATGGCCTGTCATTCCACATTGTTCACAGATACGTACGTACACAACTATAATACACCAGACGAAGCGGACTATGACGTTATGCAAATGATTTCTGATAAAGTAAAACAAAGCAGCGCAAATACAGACGACGAACGTACGCAACTACGCAAAATTCTTTTACAGCAAGCTCCAGTTTTTGACAATATCCCTGGTACTATGTCTGGTTTTATGTATGAATTTCAAGTTAAACAGCATGACACATTTAAAGCCAAACATTATCCTATTCCGTATATCTACAGAGAACAAATTAAGAAAGAATTACAAGCTATGCTAGACCAAGGAATTATTGAACCGGCAGTTAGTCCATACATAAACCTGCTCCATATTGTTAAGAAAAAGGATGGCTCACTTCGCCTCGTACTTGATTCGCGTCACATCAACGACATTATTATTAATGAAACAGATCGCCCACAGGCACTAGAAGAACTTCTACAGAAATTTCATGGTACTTCTGTTTATTCCACATTAGATTTGAAATCGGGATTTTGGCAAATTCAGCTCCATTCGAACTGCGGGAAGTAAACAGCTTTTCACTGTTTTGGTGATTGTTATCAATTTTGCAAATTACCGTTCGGATTAACAATTTCTTCAGCAGCATTTATTCGCGGTTTAAATACTATACTTCCTACAGAACTCAAAGACAGAATCACTACATATGTAGACGACATCCTTATCGCAGAAGCTAACTAGTCTGAGCA
Organism: Schistocerca serialis cubense; assembly: GCF_023864345.2. Lineage (NCBI taxonomy): Eukaryota > Metazoa > Arthropoda > Insecta > Orthoptera > Acrididae > Schistocerca > Schistocerca serialis. The sequence goes on from NC_064638.1 coordinate 778,681,348, forward strand.
TAATCTGATTCTGGAACAACTGTTGCAAACTTTTCGTGCACAAGGACTCACAGTTAATCTTAGCAAATCACACTTTGGCAAAACTTCTATAAAATTTCTTGGACATTTAATTTCAGCAGAAGTCATTGCGCCTGACCCAGAAAAACTTCAAGCTTTACGTGACATTACTATTGCAACGACAAAGAAACAACTACGCAGCTTCTTGGGTTTAATTAACTTTTTACGTAAATTTATTCATTACTCTGCTTTAGACACCCCTAGATTATGCCAATTGACGGGTAAAAACGCTATTTGGTCCTGGAATAGCCAAGCACAGTCTGAGTTAGTTAATTTGAAACATGCCTTGTTGAATGCACCACTTTTATCACACCCAGATCCTACCAGAAATTTTTCCATTGCCACCGACAGTTCTAACATCGCTTTAGGCGTACACATTTTTCAGGAAATTAAAGAAGATGGCACTACAGTAATTAAAAACATCGCTTTTGCAAGTCGCACTCTGTCACCTGCTGAACGCAATTATTCTGTTACAGATCTTGAAACATTATATGTTGTATGGGCATTTACGAGATTTAGGCATTTTCTTTATGGAAGACACACTACCGTTTACACAGATCATAGAGCTATTCAGTTTTTACTTTCCGCTAAATTTACACACGACAGATTAAGCAGATGGAAACTTTATTTACAGGAATTTAATTCTACAATTGTTCACATTCCCGGTACACAAAATGTTGTAGCAGACGCACTATCCCGTTCTCTCAGCAACAATCAGCAAGACATCGCAACCAACTTCTGCCAAGCAAATTTTAGCGTCATGTGCATTCAACAAGTTGCATTTGAAAATTTCATTTCATCGTCATTTCGAGACATAGCACAAGAGCAGAACAAAGACTACGTATGGAAAGAAATTAAACACCTTTGGCAAGACAGAAATAACGTTACCATTAGAAACCATTATGCTGTACGCAAGAACATTCTGTTTCGCCACTCTCACCCTGACAGCAACAATTGGTTATTATGTATTCCTGACGAACTTGTTAACAAATTAATTTGGTATACTCATTTAAGTTACGCACATTACGGAGCCAGAAAATGTTTTCTTATACTAAGACAGAACTGTTATTTTGTCAACATCGAGAAACGTATTCGACGAGTTTTAGCGTCATGTAAAATCTGCCAGAAGGCTAAATCAGACACGACTTCACATATTCCTCCATTGCATCCCATTGTACCAGTTAAATTGAGACACATGGCCGCTGTAGACATTTTTGGTCCAATTCCCAGAACTAATAGAGGTTTTTGCTACTCACTTCGAAATTTGTTACCTTCACTCCGTTACGCAAAGCTACTGCTAAATCTATTTCGAATGCAATTGTAAAACATTTTTTATTCCATGTAGGGCATGTATTGAAAGTAATTTCCGACAACGGACCACAATTTCGATCTGCGATATGGACACGTATGTTACGAGCTAGAAACATTTCTCCGATGTAAATATCCATGTATCACGCTTCTTTGAACCCTTCTGAACGATTGATGAAAGAAATTGGTAAGCTGTGTAGAATATACTGCCATAAGAGACATATCTCGCCGACTACGCCACCATGAAATAATCGACATTGCGCTCAACAACATCAAACGTGCCGCAGAGCGCCGGAGAAGACAGCAAAAACAGGTTTGTACACGCCGTGACTTTCACATTGGACAGAAGATATCAGTAGGCACACACTTTTTATCCAACAGAGGAAAGAGTAGATGCAGTAAATTTGAGCTTCTATACGCAGGTCCATATAGAATTCGCAGCATTCCTCACCCCAATGTACATGTCGAAACTTTGAGAACCAGAAAAAGCAAAGACAATCACCATGTCTCCAATATTAAACCTTTTATTGAATGAGTATACTTTATGATTTGTCACTCTGTAATGTCATTTCCTGATATTTATATGAGTACTTATGCAATTATATTTATGTGACCACTTACTGATAATGATCGTATTTTTTTTTCTTGGCAAGTGCCCGTCAAGGTAAGGTTAGCAGGTCGCTTTTCTTGTCGTTAGACATCAGACCGTGCACATTTTTCATTTTTTGTGTATGTATGATTGTTTTCCTATCGAAAGTAGAATTTTTGTCTGCATGCACTAGGAAATGTTTAAGATGTAACAAACACCAGTTGACTTTGACATTTAGCCTTATGATATCTCAACATCTTGACTATTCTACATTTTTTGCTACTACACTATGATACTGTGTATACATTTTTTGCATTTGAAAACTGTCTATGTTTTTGACGTAATACGTTTTCTGTCATGCTATGCTGTACGCTTAGTTGTATCACTAGAAACAAGTTTTTATTTAATGGTTATATGATTTAAATGCAACATATTAATCTTTATTCATCTTTTTCAGAAAGCAATAACATGTAAAAGAAATAAGTTAAACAAACCACAGTGGTTTACTATGAAATGGAAATTTTACCATCGGAATGAATGAAAGAAAATGCAGTATCTTGTCATGATGAGTAAATGGATCAGAATTAACAAGCATTATCCAGAATATACTATACACATCGTATGATGGCAGTCTTGACTAATTATTTTTCTTTCAGAATACGAGGTGATTGATCCAGGCTGTCAGACAGAACTACACATGTTAATTTTAGTGATGAAATATGCTAGAAGTAAGAAAGTCTATACTATATGAAGTAATGAATGATACTGAATAGTTGTATGAAGTAAATGGTATTATGAATATGAATAATGAAGTGTCTGTTTTTTGCAGATGATGATAAATGATGATGTATAGTTGTATAAGGAATATGGTAATATGAATAATGAAGTTTTTCTTTGCAGATGATGATAATGATGAGGTTTATATATTTTGTATTAGTTAGGAGATGCTATGTAGTTATTTAAGTATTTGCTGCAGTTCCTTTTGACAGTATGTCTTATGTCGCATAGTATAATGACTGAATGTTTTGGGAAAGACAGCTAGAGTACATACATCTTAAGTACACATTTCATTACCTGTTAATTCGAAGTTTACTTCTTTTCAGCATAATATGAATACATTTCTTCTTTCAGCTCAATAATCCACTTTGTATTTTTTCCAGGAGAAGCTTTTCATGATACTAATATGCTATAAGCACTTAATTATTAAATCTGTTCTAGTACTTGCATTTTTACCCAATTGTGTCTATCGTTTATGGATGTGATCACATATACGGTACTTGTTTCATAATCTTGCTACAGCTGACTCATGGCGAATGACGTTATTAATCCTTATTTCCAGCAATAAGTCAAAAGCAAATCAAAAGCAAATATTTTCATGCCCCAGCAATTATCGATCCCAACACAATGCATTGCTGGTACAAAATTTTTTTATTATCAGTCCCAACTATTACCAGTACACAACTAAATAATGCTACCAGTTTAAAATATATTTCTAGTCCTAAATATAATGCAAATTTCTCTGATATATTGAATCCATTATATCTATGTATTATTGGACTATAGATATTGAGTAACAGTTACAATGTCTTACATTTTAAATATGTCTTATGTCACTTGCATGATATCATATAGACACTAGCACCTTGATGCTACACGCAATAACTCTAGTTTTGTATGATGACTTCTGAATAATACTGATGATTACTGTAATGAGATGACTTATGATGCCAATGATTACTGTAGTGTGATGTCTTATGCATACATGCTATGCCAATAATTAACTCTTGTTTTGAATGATGACTTCTGAATAATGCATAAAAATGCTTTTGTAACTGGCCAATAAGCGCCAATAATTACTGCAATCAGATGAGTCATGAATAGTGTTTTGTAATACTCAATACTTGCTACATGTTTAGTAACTGGCCAATGAATGCCACTGATTACTGTAATGAGATGTCTTATGATGCCAATGATTACTATAAACTGTAATGAGATGACATGATGCCAATAATTACTGTAATGAGATGAGTCATGAATATGCTATGCCATTAAGTACTGTAATTAGATGACTTATGAATAATGTTCTGCAATAATTACTGTAATGAGATATCTTATGATGCCAATAATTACTGTAACGAGATGACTTATGCATAAATGCAATACCAATGATTACTGTTGTAAGATGACTTATGCGTAAATGCAATGTCAAAGATTACTGTAATGAGATGACTTATGAATGATGTTTTGTAACACTGCATAAATGTATGTCAATGATTACTGTATTGAGATGACTTATGCATAACTGAATGCCAATGATTACTGTAATGAGATGACTTATGCATAAATGCAATGTCAATGATTACTATAATGAGATGACTTATGCATAAATGCGATGCCAATAATTACTGTAATTAGATGACTTATGAGTAATGTTTTATAATACTCCATACATAGCACATAAATGCTAGCCAATGAGTGCCAATAATTATTCAGGTCGGTTGTTACACTAGTGTAATTCTATGATGACTAGCATAAGACGTAATGCATCCTTCACCTTCTGACCTAATTACCAGCAATTACTGCAATATCCTTATGTCCTGTCCATCCTCATGATCATGGAGCACTATATTTGGTTTTTGCACTAATTCTCTGTTGACGTGAGAGTATGGATTCTACAAGAATGTGGTGTTGACATATCAAGCTGTCCACCACCTTGAACGACGGAGATGTCATTATGGTCCTACTGTTTGGTGTACCTAATGTACTACCAAAATGATAACATACAATATTAATACAACATTTCAGTGTCTTGGCTACACTGATAAATACTTCAGGGAAGAGAAATTCAGATTGTCTCACTTGGTGTTGTGCTTCTGTAGAAAGATATGGACTTTCAGTGCAGCTACATGCAACCTACTGTGCTACAACCAAGATGCAATCCTTCCCATACTTTTCCTAGTTCTTGTAAAATGGTAAAGACTTATACAGTGCGATTAAATTTTTGCAAAAATGTTAAAGACTTTTACAGTGCGTGTGCACTTCATTTCATTTGTTAATATGATCAGTTGTCCTAAATATGCTAAAGACTTTTACATTGTGTGTGCACTTTATTTCATTTCTTAATGTATTCAGTTTTTGCAAAATGCTAAAGAGTTATACAGTGCAGGTGCACGTTATGTCATTTGTTAATTTATTTTGTACTCAGTGTGTGTGCACTCTATTTCATTTCTTAATGTGTTCTGTACTTACATTATTTGTCAATAATGTTATATGTGTACACTCTATGACTGTAGACTTAGTGAACTGAATAGATTATAGAAAATTTTGTTGCTCATGGCAAGTCCAGTTGACTCACCATCGCTGCCAAATTTTTGTGCCCCCAGTGGAGGGTTATGTTAGAGGTCCATGATTAAGGAATTTGTTGCTAGCGCACTCGAGCAGATGTAATTTCGAGGGATTGCTCACGCGCTGCCTGCGATATGTAAGCTATAAGAAAATCTCAGACCAGAGAGCAGTGTTGTCAGCAGTAGGAACTGTGTGTTAGTAGCAGTAAGTAGTAGCCAGCAGTCGTGTGTATGGAGTTGGCTGGGCCGGTCGTGGGGAGCGATGGCAGAGCCTGAGCGTTCTAGTATAAGGTAAAAGCAGTCTCGTGCATACGTAGTATTGTTATATCAAGTCCCAAGCAAATGTTTTAAAAAAATCTCTTAATAATAATCATTCTCATAAAAAGTAACTTTTGACAATCATTCATTTCAGTTTAAAGAATTTACTAATTTCTCCAATCCTTGGTCATCCAGATTATTGAAATGAAAAATCAGTTGTTACTTTTTATACATGACAAATCTATCGGGCAGTATTTCACAGAGCTGCGCCAGAGAAATTTCTTATAGGAGCAGATATATACGCGTTATCCGGCGACCTAATTGAGATAAGACTTCTCAATTTATTCAGAATGAATTTTCAGGGCCATGACGCAGCACTGCTGACGTCCTAAATTTACCAGTATAAATTCACAGTCAATTATTGAAAGGTTATAAGTGAGCCATAATTTTATTGAGAGATTAGTCACATTGTATTATTGACAGGTTTCGGGCAGTTACACTGAATGTGAATTATAGAATTATATTTTTTACTGTTGGGAGGTTATTAAATAAATAGCTTTGGGAGGTTACAGCGCATTGCAGTTACATCTTCACTTTCTTGTAATAATACCCAAGGTGTCGTTAAACAATATTGTGCTGACAGATCCCATCTCATATTTAGCACATTTTCTAGTTTTCAGCGAAATAATTTGTCACTTTTCGACATATGTGTGACGAAACATTCATATTACTGCTGTTCTTCACCTTAAAGCATATGATTGCAGTATTTTACGTATCACCATAGCTGCGACCATCACCACTGCCCTCCTCACTACTGAGGACAACAGTTGGTAAATATTTTTCTTTTGGTGGCTGTGCAACTATCGATAACATGAGCGTGTGGCGTGTTGCGTACAAGCCGGAAACTCCACTCTCCATCACTGACATTGGTCAATTACAAAGTTATTTTAATTGAAGGCTCTCCATATATTTTGCAGTGAATTGCTTGTGTTGTTGAAGCAGAGTCTGACGTACAGTTGATAATAACAACCACGGTGTACATGGTGCCATGTGGTAATTTTGAATTATTCATGAAACAACTTGAGGTATAGCTGAACTTCTTGACTTCCAAGCAGAGTAAAGTTGAAATAAAAGGAGATTTTAATGTAATCTTTTTACGGCATACACTTTCTACAGCTATGCTCCAGTCCCTTGCCATTCCATATAAACTAGGAGCCAGCAAAATCACTATTGACAACACTTCTACAAATGTATTGAGACTTCAAAGTCATAGTGAAACTCCTATGGTTAATGACATTAGTTAATGGCCACTCAGACGAGAGGAAGGTTGTTGTTGCAGTAGTTGTTGTAGTCATTGTTGCTATTATTGTGGTATTTAGTTTGAAGACTGGTTTGATGCAGCTCTCCAATAGTCTATCCTGAGCAAGCCTCTTTATCTCTGCGTAACCACCACAACCTAGATTCATTTTAACCTCCTTACCGCATTCAAACATTGTTCTCCCTTTACAGTGTTTGCCAGACTGACAACGTCTTGGTCTCCGAAGGTGTGTACTGTCAATTGATCCCTTATTTTAGTCGAATTGTGCCGTAAATTTGTTTTCTCCCCAGTTCGATTCAGTAACTTCTTATATGTTACTCGATCTACACATCTAATATTCAGCATCCTTCCGTATCACCAAATTTCAAAAGCTTCTACTCTCTTCTTGTCTGAATTGCTTATCATCCACGTTTTATCTCTGTACAAGGCTACACTCCAGACAAATACCTTCACAAAAGACTTCGTTACACTTAAACTGATATTAGATTTTAACAGATACATTTATTTCCGGAATGGTTTTGTTGCTATTGCCAGTGTGAATTTTTTTTCTCTGCTTAGGCCATAATAAGTTATTTTACTACCCAACTAGTAAAACGCGTCCACTACTTTTAGTTTCCTAAAATTCCCTCAGCATCACCTGATTTCTTTCGATTAGATTCCTTTGCCCTTGTTTTACATTTGTTGATGTTTGTCCTATAATCTCTTTTAAAGACGCTGTGCACTCCGTTCAACTGTTGTTCAAAATCCTTTGGTGTCTTTGACAAAATCACAATGTCATAGCAGACCTTTAAGTTTTTAACGTAAAACGTCTATTCACTCATCGATCGAACTTCCTTTGTGACAGAATACCGTCAGAACTGAATCGTTAATAACTACGAGACTAATAATGCCTAAACAATGGTTGTGCCTGCGACGGATAGGTCGTGTCTGTGTGTGCCTGTTGCATACCATACCAAACCAGGTGCATGCGCGCGATTGTTACAAATTAGCTTTGTGCGAAGTCATAAATTGGTATACCGTGCAAACTAATTTAGCTCAGAGATTGATTCACGTGTCTTTCAGAAGAGCTTGCAGAGCACTACTTGGACACGAAGTGAGAAAATGCATATTCACCGGGATATGAGTAAAAATTGATATCAAACAGAAAATTATAAAATAATGAAAGAATACATCTCATATAACTCGTAAATTTGCTCGGACTGATGGAAAACGCAAGTCAGGAGAAAGTCTGCATCGAACGAATCAAAAATGACTAAAAACCGAGTGCCAGGCGAATGTGAGATCTCCGTCAGTGTCGAAAAGGAAAGGGAAAAAAAGAAGACAAAGCCATAACGTAGCTGGCCCGTCGAGTGTGCAGCAGTTTGTGATAGACCAAACTTGGGATTTATCTATTCTGTATCCGTTATACTGCTCTGTGTAACCGCTGTATTAAAGAGATTGATAATTATGTAACATATTTATACGAAATACTTGTCATGATTTTATCCTGACCTTTTTACGAAAAATCTATGATACAGTACAGAACTGCACAAACAGAATTTATTTCTTCTCCTTGAACTTTAATTCGGTTTTAAAATTTCTCTCTGGTTTCCTTTGCTACTTGTTCAACGTACAGATTGAACAGCATCGGTTTTTTTCATGTCCTTCAATTCTTTAAACCTGAAGTCTGGTTTCGGCACACGTTTAAATAATCTTCCGCTCTCTGGATCCGTACTAGCTTCCCAATTTCCGAGAGTGTAGTCCAGTCAACATTTAAAAAGCTTTCTCTCCATTTACAAATGTTGTAAACATTGGTATAACTTTCATCAGCCCATCTTTCAGGGTAAGTTTTCACGTCAGTATTGCCTCGTGTCTTCCTACATGCCTCCAGATCCCAAACTGATCTTATGTAAGTAATTCATGCCAAGATTTTACCACCATGTCTTATTATTCATTTATTTATTGTTTATTTAGCCTAAAAAGATTAGGGCCTTTTGGCTCTCTCTTACATCTGACCAGGAACAACACATACAAGGAATTTTTACATAGCAATCAAAATAATAATAATAATAGTAACACTAATAATAATGGTAAAATAAGGGATGAATTAAGATTGATATCATTAGTTATTAGATAAAAAACTCAATAATAATACATATTATTAACAAGAAGTAATAATTTGCAATAATAATAATAAAAATAATAACATTAAAAATAATAATAAAATAATCGAGACATTAGGAATGATAGTGATCAGTCTAGCACTTTTGAAGCCTTGTTTGGTATTAGAAGACGTGGGAGGGATAATGAAAGAGGTAAGGACTGAAATGAAAGTGACAATGGCTGTTAGGAAAGAACAGAATTTCAATAGAGATCGCTACAGGCAAGAGGAGGGAAAGTGGTCGGGGAGGGAAGGTTGATGAGAGTGAGCTGCAAGAAGAGATAACTATTGTGATAGAAATTGGGTCGTTTCCCGTCTTTTGAGATTTGAAAGGATTTTAATTTTTCTAATATTTTGTGGAGGATTGCTTAAAACTCGGATTCCTGACACAGAAAATGATTTAGAGAACGTGGCAGTGTTGTGTATTGGTACAGAGAGAACTTTACTTTGTTGAGAACGAGTATTTCTCCTGTGCTGTTCAGATAGTAGCGTAAGGATTGAAGATAAAGGGGAAGAAGTTCAATAATTGAGAGGACGATGCAGGAAACACAGGGTATGTTAATCTCTAAGCTCATGAGCACACAGCTATGATAATGTTTTATAAGCTGGAGTGATATGGTCGAAACAGCCTAATCACAAATGCATTGCACATTAGCATGAATTGCCGGTTCCTGCCAATGTAAGCTCATCATACGAAAATCCTTGAAGAATAGGATCACCCTAATCAAGGTTTGGGAATATTAGTGACTACGAGTTTATTTTTAAGCTAGAGAGCAATTACTTTTTTTATATTTCTGTAAAGAATGAATTGATGCTGACACCTTCTTACAGACTGCAATTGTATTTTCAGTCCAGTCTAGGTGATAGTCCAGAATTATCCCCAAATTCTTTACACAAGAATAAAGTGCGATTTCTGTGCTGTTTAGGATTGAGGGTGGAAGAGATTTCCTGAACTGAGTCTTTTATGTGCGAGTAAGATTGCTCGTGATTTAGATGGGTTAAGTTTCAAAACAAAGTTATGTGGCCATTCTGATAAAGCAAGTAAGTCAGCATTTACGTTCTGGATGGCTGACGGCTTGGTACTATTCACACCTGCCCTCTTTTAAGCTGAAATTATTACATTCTAGCTGAAGTCTGGTGATATTTCGGCTACCTCATATATCTTGCAGAGCAAGTGGAATAATTTGTCACGGTTGGCTTTTCCAAGCATCTCAATAATTCAGACAGAACGTCATCTATGCTGGTGGCCTTGTTTCCACTTACGTCTCTCCATGTTTTGTCAAATTCTTTTTGCAATATCATACCACCCGTCTCATCTACACCTACTTCAGCTTCTCTTTCTATAATATTGTCCTCAAGTTTATTTTCCTTATATAGATCTTCTATATATTCCTTCCACCTTTCAGCTTTTCCTTCTTAGTTTCGTACGATGTCCCACCTGTGCTTTAGATATTTACACAGCTGCTTTTCTTTACTCCAAATATCCCTATAATTTCCTAATGGCTCCGTCTACCTTATCCCTAGCTGTGCATTTGTCCTCTAGCCATTCCTGCTTAGACATTTTACATTTTCATTCATTCTCAATCTTAGATTTCTATATTCCCTTTCGACTGCATCATTTGCTGAATTCTTTTTTTTTTTTTCGTTTTCCGCTCGTTTCGTCGATTAAATTAAACATCTCCTGAACTGTCCAGAGATATCTGCTAGGCCTTGTCTTATACTTATATCTAGCTCCTGACGTGCATCTATGCCACCACAGACCGAATCTCTGATGGGAAGAGCAAAATACAAAAAAAAAAGTGTTGTTCAGTGGCTTGATGCTTCATGTTCAGAGCACGGAAAAAGCTCTCACTGTAACAATAGTTTAAGGAAAAACCGTTTTATATGCATATCCAGAAAATTGGAGAGTATCACTCAGTATCACTGGATGGCGTGGAGCAGGGTTTGGATGCAAGGAGTGCGGAGAGACACTTTGAACAATTTACTTTTTAAAAACATCTCTGAAATTAAGTTTCGAAAACGTAATTTGAGCTAACATTCTTGGAGAATAAGTTATAAATTTTAAAAACGCAATTAATCATATGTGTACATTAAAGTCAGGTTGGCCAAACAATTTTTTTAATATCCTTTCGTGCAAGCAGTAACTTGCTCATTTACATAACAGCATAATCTGTTCTGCTTGTTGTAGTGGTCTTCAGTCCTGAGACTGGTTTGATGCAGCTCTCCATGCTACTCTATCCTGTGCAAGCTTCTTCATCTCCCAGTACCTACCGCAGCCTACATCCTTCTGAATCTGCTTAGTGTATTCATCTCTTGGTCTCCCTCTACGATTTTTACCCTCGACGCTGCCCTCCAGTACTAAATTGGTGATCCCTTGATGCCTCGGAACATGTCCTACCAACCGGTCCCTTCTTCTGGTCAAGCTGTGCCACAAACTCCTCTTCTCCCCAATTCTATTCAGTACCTCCTCATTAGTTATATGATCTACCCACCTAATCCTCAGCATTCTTCAGTAGCACCACATTTCGAAAGCTTCTATTCTCTTCCTGTCTAAACTATTTATCGTCCATGTTTCACTTCCGTACATGGCTACACTCCATACAAATACTTTCAGAAACGACTTCCTGACACTTAAATCTATACTCGATGTTAACAAATTTCTCTTCATCGGAAACGCTTTCCTTGACATTGCCAGTCTACATTTTATATCCTCTCTACTTCGACCATCATCAGTCATTTTGCTCCCCAAATAGCAAAACTCCTTTACTACTTTAAGTGTCTCATTTCCTAATCTAATTCCCTCAGCATGACCCGACTTAATTCAACTACATTCCATTATCCTTGTTTTGCTTTTGTTGATGTTCATCTTATACCCTCGTTTCAAGAAACTGTCCATTCCGTTCAACTGCTCTCCCAAGTCCTTTGCTGTATCTGACAGAATTACAATATCATCGGCGAACCTCAAAGTTTTTATTTCTTCTCCATGGATTTTAATACCTACTCCGAACTTTTCTTTTGTTTCCTTTACTGCTTGCTCAATATACAGTCAGTATAAAATATGCTTCAGGGTACTGCATTCTCGCAACCAAATGGCACACTAATTAATTCTAATTTAGATGCCCAAAATACGCTCATCCGCAAAGAATTTCGCATTAATGTCTTGCGATGCAATCAGGATTGCTGCACTGCTTTGTGTTAGTGATACTGCATCAAACTGTGACTCCTGTACAGTTTTAAAACCATAATACACTAAACAAAACATTTATTTACACATTCTACTTAAATCGGTAGACTAGAGTTCTCGTTAACGAATTACTTTATTTTCACACTCAGTCACACAACATACGATGTCTGTTGTGATGCTATCATAAGAGAGTCCATCTGGAGACTTTAGACAAGAGACTGCTTAAAATATACATCCAAGCTCGACGTCCACTTGTACAGCCTTGTTCGTTAGGGTTCAAGCAATCGTTTGTCTGGCGTATTCCATGGAGCTGAGGTTGGCGAGGAGGTCTCTTTGCACTTGCTCTCATGTCAGAAACATCAGCTTCTGCGCCCCAACCTCACCTACAGCCCAACAAATACCTCAAATAAAATGTGCACAAAACCAAACAGAGACAAATATCAACATCACATAAGTGAAACATGAGATCGCAGAGTAACATCATACAGCAAGAAAGAATAGCAAACTAACACTATAAATATAAGCATTCTCTCATTCATAGACGTCATCGAGGGAGCAGAAATTTTAGCATGACACATTCGCATGTATTTCAAGTTTAAGTCTCTAAATTTCTGCATCTTTTCATCTGCTGTTCCTGTGAATGAGTGAATGTAACTAATTTCTATATTTCTAAAACTATATAAATTATTGCATTCATTATACATTTCTTTTATACATGTAACATTTAATTTGCTAGATCCACAATCTGTTTAAAGAAGGTCAAAGAATCCCCTGTCAGTGTGACCTTAGCGTAAAATTGTACTCTTTTATTTTTGATAATTTAAAGTGCAACTTTATGTTCGTCATAAGAAAATCCCTGTAATGTCTCACTGATAAGCTAAATTTATTGTATGATAACGGTAATTACATCTTCGTCAAAAGGTACAGAGTAGTTATTACAAATAACCGCTACGGAGGGCAGTGTAAGGAGGAATTATTGACTCGAACATCCAGTGTCTTACAGTAACGTGACAACTACTTAGTACATCTACATCTACATCTACATACATACTCTGCAATCCACCATACGGTGCGTGGCGGAGGGTACCTCGTACCATAACTGGCATCTTCTCTCCCTGTTCCACTCCCAAACAGAACGAGGGAAAAATGACTGCCTATTTGCCTCTGTACGAGCCCTAATCTCTCTTATCTTATCTTTGTGGTCTTTCCGCAAAATGTAAGTTGGCGGCAGTAAAATTGTACTGCAGTCAGCCTCAAATGCTGGTTCTCTAAATTTCCTCAGTAGCGATTCACGAAAAGAGCGCCTCCTTTCCTCTAGAGACTCCCACCCGAGTTCGTGAAGCATTTCCGTAACATTCGTGTGATGTTCAAACCTACTAGTAACAAATCCAGCAGCCCGCCTCTGAATTGCTTTTATGTCCTCCCAAACGCTCGAGCAGTACTCAAGAATAGGTCGTATTAGTGTTTTATAAGCGGTCTCCTTTACAGATGAACCACATCTTCCCAAAATTCTACCAATGAGCCGAAGACGACTATCCGCCTTCCCCACAACTGCCATTACATGCTTCAATCACTTCATATCGCTCTGCAATGTTACGCCCAAATATTTAATTGATGTGACTGTGTCAAGTGCTACACTACTAATGGAGTATTCAAACATTACAGGATTCTTTTTCCTATTCATCTGCATTAATTTACATTTATCTATATTTAGAGTTAGCTGCCATTCTTTACACCAATCACAAATCCTGTCGAAGTCATCTTGTATCCTCCTACAGTCACTCAACGACGACACCTTCCCGTACACCACAGCATCATCAGCAAACAGCCGCACATTGCTATCCACCCTATCCAAAAGATCATTTATGTAGATAGAAAACAACAGCGGATCTACCACATTTCCCTGGGGCACTCCAGATGATGCCCCCACCTCCGATGAACACTCACCATTGAGGACAACGCACTGGGTTCTATTACTTAAGAAGTCTTGGAGCCACTCACATACTTGGGTACCAATCCCATATGCTCGTACCTTAGTTAGGAGTCTGCAGTGGGGCACCGAGTCAAACGCCTTCCGGAAGTCAAGGAATACGGCATCCGTCTGATACCCTTCATCCATTGTTCGCAAGATATCATGCGAAAAAAGGGCGAGTTGCGTTTCGCAGGAGCGAAGCTTTCTAAAGCCGTGCTGATGCATGGACAGCAGCTTCTCTGCCTCAAGGAAATTCATTATATTCGAACTGAGAATATGTTTGAGAATCCTGCAACAAACCGATGTTAAGGATATTGGTCTGTAATTTTGAGGATCCGTCCTTCTACCCTTCTTATATACAGGCGTCACCTGCGCTTTTTTCCAGTCGCTCGAGACTTTACGTTGGACAAGAGATTCGCGATAAATGCAAGCTAAGTAAGGAGCCGAATTGGAGTCCCATCAGGACGTGGCGATTTAATTATTTTCAACCCATTCAGCTGCTTCACAACCCCAGAAATGTCTATCACCATGTCCTCCATACGGGAATCTGTACGAGACTCAAACGGCGGTATATTTGTACGATCCTCCTGCGTGAAAGATTTCTCAAATGCTAAATTTAAAATTTCAGCTTTCGTTTTGCTGTCTTCCGTTGCCAGGCCAGACTGATCAGTGAGTGACTGGATGGAAGCCCTCGACGCGCTTACCGATTTTACATAAGACCAGAATTTTCTTGGGTTTTCAGCAAGATCTTTTGCTAAGGTATGACGGTGGTATTGGTTGAATGCTTCGCACATCGCTCTTCTTACAGCAGCACGAATCTCTACTAACTTTTGCCTGTCCTCATTCTCCCGATCTTTCTTGTACCGCGAGTGCAACTGCCTTTGCTTCCTGAGCATTCTCCGAATAGCGCTGTTAAACCACGGTGGGTCTTTTCCGTCCGCAACCCACTTTTTCGACACATACTTGTCCAATGCGTGATTTACAATGTGTTTAAAATTTGCCCATAATTCTTCCACGTCCATCGTACTGGAAGTAAATGAAGTCGATTCATTTACTAAGTAACATGCTAACAACTGCTTATCTGCTCTTTCTAGTAAGAATACTCCTAGCCTTCTTGACCGACTTTTTATCTTTCGTAACCATAGTCGTAATGACAAGATCATGATCACTAATCCCTGTCTCAACACTGACACCGTCGATGAGGTCTGGTCTGTTCGTGGCTGCCAGATCTAAAATATTTCCATTACGCGTTGGCTGTCTATTTAGCTGCTCAAGACAGTTTTCGGATAATGTGTTCAAAAGTAATTCACACTACGGCTTGTCTGTACCACCTGTAATGAATCCATAGACATCCCAGTCTATACTAGGTAGGCTGAAGTCGCCTCCGACTAATGATCCGGGCACTTCCGCGATACAGAATGTAGACTCCCTTTGAATGATTCTAGAACTGTCACGGTGGAACCTGGTGGCTGGTAATAACACCCCACAATTAACTTCATTTCCCCTAGCCCTGTTAAACGCGTCCAGATAACTTCACAATCACACTCCGACCTCAGTAGACACAATATTTTTGTCAACTGCAATGAAGACACCACCTCCTACGGTGTCTAATCTGTCTTTCCGATACACGTTCCAACCCTCACTAAATATTTCAGAACTTCCTATCTCAGGGTTCAGCCAGGTCTCAGTCCCGAGAATAATTTGCGCACCACACGCTTCCTGAAGGGCAGTAAATTCAGGAACTTTCTTCCAATCACTCTGAAATTTGCTGCTAATATCTTGATAGCTGAAGTGTCTTTACACTGAGCGCGTCCTGATTTCCCCGCCTGCACGTCGACTGGTGAGTGTTCATCAGGACACCTCGCACTACTGCCTAACCTAAATAACCCCAATCGTAGATTGAAAATTTGTCTGCAAAAAGCTTCAAGAGATTGTGACTGCATTATGCACTAAAATTCCGCAGACATCATCTTCATTAATGAGCGTGAGTAATTTCACTGCTACTTTTGTCCTTTTCCTTTTACACACAGAGAATAGTAACATTAATACGTTTGATATTCACTAAATAGACTGGAAGTCTTCTATGGACATATGACACTAGAAAACTTACATATGACTATACTTACTATAGCCACCCTTCCAGATGTAGATATTCAAGCAAATGTTCTCCTAGAAAACTTGTCGTAGTAGAGTGCAAAACTTAAAGTTGTACACCAATTTTAGTTCGCTATCGGTACCTGAATTCATAACATCATGCGGGATTAGCTTGCAGATGGTACTGGGATATTAAAATACGAATAACATTTTCTCATGCTAGGAATTCCTTGAATTTTCTGGAAGTAATTTTTTCTCCATCACCAGAAAGAAATTTTCTGGACTTCCCTATATTGTCAAAATAGTGGTGTCTTAGTTTAGATATCATCACACAGCTTGTAGCTTTCGCCATTGGATATAATGTTATTAGCTTCAACCAGCATTTGAACACAACAGGAATATATGTCATTCCCCCGCCCACCCCCCCCCCCCCCCCACCCACACACACACACACCTAGGCAGGGAATCAATGTCCAATGTGGTTCACAGCCAGAAAATCTCAAAAAGCTTCAGGTGTATATATTTTACATACAGTAATATCAGAAATAACTGTTTTCAACTTATGACATATGCTGTAGGTTATCACTATTTTCCTTACATTACTGAAGATAATCTTAAAGTAATAACATTTCTTCATGTGCATGACACACGACTTCGGACTAAAATATAAATCCTTAACTGTATGCTTATCTCATGCCTGACATATTCAAAGTGTAAGTATGTATTACTATGTGAATGCAATAAAAAGACTCTTACCTTCATCATTATGCAGTGAGGTTTCTACCACAACTTGTGTAGCAGTAATGTACGCATGGTAAGCGCTGATAGATTGTTTTAAAACTGATTTGAAGTTTAAAGTTTTATGATATAGACTGGAAATATTAGTCAGAAGTCGGACTAACGTAAGATCATCTTTACCGTTAGACAAATAACGAGATTTTGATGTATGTGAGAGAAAAGTGAATCGTGTGTTCCGATTTGTGATGGGACTTAGCCTTCGTGATACTTAATAGTCATGAACATCAAAGGACACAGAAAGAGACTGATCGCCGACTCAAACTCGATTATTAGACTTGAGTAGGCCACGCCGGCCGCGGTTCTAGGCGCTTCAGTACGGAACCGCGCTGCTGTTAACGGCCGCAGGTTCGAATCCTGCCTCAGGCATGGATGTGTGTGATGTCCTTAGGTTAGTTAGGTTTAAGTAGTTCTAAGCTCTAGGGGACTGATGACCTCAGATGTTAAGTCCCATAGTGCTCAGAGCCATTTGAACCATTTGAGTAGGCCACAACTAAACGCAATCACGAAGAAATTACAATTTCGCCATGTTGTCAGAAGTTAACGTCAAGGTCAGAATTACTGATGTTAACATATGCAATTCCTTGAATGACACATCGGTGTGTGTGCTCAGCATAGGGACAGACAATAATTACGAAGAACAACAAACCTTAATTCAGCTTTAATTCTCCGTGTCGCCTACATCATTTAAGGGACATTTAAAGTGTTTTCGTGAAATTAATTGATTATTCTGATAACATAAAAGTGCTAAGTGATTTAGTGACAATTCAACTGTGAACAGTAATAACTTTACAGTAAAAATGCGACGCATTCTGAACATTGCTCATGGGTATGTTATCTCTGGAATTACGTCGTGTAGTTGTTGAATATGCGACGTAGCGACGCCTTGACGACGGAATAATAATTAACAAATTAATATCCTCACAAAATTCATAATGTGGCCTCAGCTTGGGTGCTGGAATGATGATTCAAGAGACTATTTTTTAACGTTTGAATAACCATTCTCAAAACGGGCATAAGACTGTAGTCAGCAAGTTCGCGTAACTGAAGGGTCTGTCGCGAACGCGCAAGGGGCTTTTGGTTATTTCAGGTCAAAGGAGGCATCGCGTTATCGAGTGATGCAGTCGCTACATTTATAAGTGAAGAAGATCGAGAGACAACGAACACGAATTCTTTCATTGTAGGCACACTCCGGCGTGCTGCTCCATCGAGACAGTGATATCATTTTCGAGATACAGTATCTGAAAATGACCAAACTACGCGAGGAGTTTGTTTTTTCTTTTATTTCTAATAGTTACAGATTGGCGTTACAGTGATCGACGGACGTCGTTCGACGTCATCTCGAATCACTATCGAGCCGAGTGAGAACAGCACCACACTATCCACTCAAAAGTTAAAGGTATGCGAATTACTGTCATTGAAACTACTGTCCTCACAAACCCAGCAGCTGGAGAGGTGTCTCTCACACCCTGTATACCAGTGATCCCAACTGATTTACCCATTCTTTTTAAGTGAATTCAATTCCTTATCAAGGCAAGGTTTCGTATCCAATTATCACATTTGTTGTTTCGCAGCCATGTTTAAAATTTTGATAAAACAAGAATTATTGCAAACCATGACTTTAGATAGAGCTAAATTACACATATTGTACATCAGACTGAATACTCAGTAGTAAAACGCCCACAGATAGATGCCCTTGTCAACATAAAATTGTAATAGGCATCACAGGATAAAATATGTGCGTAAGCTACTTGTACTTTACGCCACAGACTAAGGCAAACTGCAGTAGGTGTAGTAATATTTAGCAGAACTCGCACGACTTCCACTCAGCTGGCATGCTCAGGTCCATCCTACAACCAACGGACAACTCCTTTTCTACAAGTCCCTTCCATCCATCTCACACTGCTTGATGAAGCTCACTGCCCAGCCACTATCGACTGTGCTTCTCGTCACTGCCTCAGGGTGACGCTAGTGTCCAGTTAAGATTACTTCACGCCAAAGACTTGCTGTCTCACAGCAAAGTTCTACAGTTAGGGGGGTACATATTTCACAAATTCTTGTGTAACTTATGTGGCCAACAACTTTAACAGGGTTGTAATTTAATGTACAATGAAAAAAAGCGCATGTGCATTTGAGAATGACACTAGTCTTTTGCTTTTGCCTTTATCCTGTATGTACAAGGGGTTGGCATGGTTATTATTTTATTTTCCATTGTTAATGTTAGAGAGTGGCCAGACGCCGTTTCTATCGCCAACTTTTTGCTGAAGAAGTATTGCAGCAACTATATTTACTTCGATGAAACACATGATTATGGTTTTGAATTAATTTCAATCCTTGTGCTTGACAGCAAGAGAGGAGATTTTTCTTGTGCTTCCTTTATATCGAACAGATCATATCAACAGGTCCCATCATCGTATATTGATGAACTAAGGACTGTAGCAGGTACAATATTGCCTCAAATGTGTACACTAGGTTTAACTGAATCTTTTACAACATTTGACTTTCAGAGATGGAAGAACCAGTGAGAAGAGTATATTGTTCATCAAACAGTTATAAGGAGTTTGTACGGAGGACAAATACATGTCAAAAATTGACTTAAAGGAAAGTAAAGCCAAACTGCATAATATAGAGAGAAGTCTGATGCAAAAGAGATAAGTTACTTCTTTTGAACAACTTGAATTGATGCACTGTCTCTGTGGCATAGTACTGTTTCTTTCTGTACCTGAAAAGTTGTCTTTTCTGTTACTCTCACAATTAAAACAGTAAAAATGATCCTAACCACGTAAAGTGTGAGTGATAAGCAAAAATAAGCAACTTTGAACAGCACAATTTTGGAATCAGCTCTTCGTCACCAGTCGAGAACAAGAGTGTAACAAAATTTGTACAATAAAACACACACCTTTTGCAAATATGTTCATTTTCAGTGTGTTTACAAATACTTTCAAAGTCAATATAGTGTATTTGCCAGCTATAAGATCTAACTGACTTCATGTTGCATGCCACATAAAAATTGCTGAACTTCCTATTTCATGCCTAAGTTTAGCTTGTTTCATAAGCCTGGAGCAGTAGTAGTAGCAGGGCAAAGAGGGCGCTACCCCACATTGCATTATTGCCAAATTTATTCAAGATGGTGGATCAAAGATGGCAATGCCACAGTGACATCATGGTGTGAAGTTCAAATTTTGGAGAGAAAATAGGTCAATTGGGCTACATCCACTAACCTAACCCCCTCCCTTCCCCCACTCCACAAGAGGCAAGATGTTCACCCACTCCGGCGGTAGTAACCATCTGTACAATTGAGGAAATGCTGGTGATGAGAAGGGGTGAATTTAATAAGCATACTACATGCAGTCACACAGCTGAGGTCTGTATCCATAGAGTCCTACAGAATGAATGGAAAGAAAATATGATGGATGAGTGTGTGGCAAATACTTTTCGACAAATAATGGCATTCGGTGGGATGGCATTACCATCCATTTCAGTACTTAGGCAGATAGATGCTTCTGCTGGAACTGCCTGCATTTTTTGAAGTTCCCTAACACCTGACATCAACTTCACCCGGTTCCACAATGATCCATAGGTCTTCACCTTGAGTTTTGGAAACCAACTGGCCTAGTCCACAACATCACCACCAGAATGCAATGTCGGCCCTTCACCACTTCCCTCCCATGATGTAGTCCAAGATGGCAGTCCAGAAAAAAACAGCGGGAACCAATAGGAACACAGAATTCGGTCAAGTGATATGCTTCAGTGAACAGGATGGCAGTATCTGGTGATGTCATGAGAGGGATATATGGCAGGCTCAGCAACTCTGCTGCCTCAATCTCACTCAGTCAGCCAGCAACATCAGGAGCAGAAGGAGAAGAAGAAGAAGGACCATGAAGTGTCAACAGCAGTCATGATCCAGCACAGCCCTGCAGAACAGGAAGAAACAGAAAAATAAATATCCCATATCACATCTCTGTCTGCAGTTAGCATTGTTATTATTGTTGTTGATTTTTTTTGTATCCTGGTCCGTATGTAAAGCTTCCTCCTCCTTGTTCAGGAGTAGCCTTTGACATGTACAAGCCTACAGACGCGAACGCCAACATGTCGACCTCTGCTGCATCAAGACCTGCAGCCATCTTGTCGAGACCTTGTAGGAGGACCATGACCAAGGAATTTATTGCTAGCGCACTCAAGCCGATGTAATTTCGATGGATTTCTCACGCACTACCTGTGATATGTAAGCTATAATAGAATCGCAGACCAGAGAGCAGTGTCGTCTGCAGTAGGAGCAGTGTCGGCAGTAGTGGTGGTAGCTCGCAGTCGGGCAGCTAGGCCGATCGTGCCTGAGTGAAGTAGTACAAGGTTAAAACAGAATCTAATTTGTTACAACTAAATTTGTACTATTGTTATATCAAGTCCCATGTAAATGTTTTTTTAAAAATCTTTTAATAATAACCTTTTTTATAACATTAACTTTTTGACAATCATTCATCTGAATTTAAAGAATTTACTAATTTCTGCAATCCATGGTCATCGCGATTATCGTAAAGAAAAATCAGTTGGTTCTTTTTATATATGACAAATCTACCAGCCAGCATTGCACTGGGCTCTGCCAGAAAAATCTCTTATAGGAGCAGATATACAGGTATACGCGTTATCTGGCGTCTTCATTCAGGTTTTAGATTCACAGTCACTTAATTATTGAAAGGTTATGTATGAGTCACATTTTTTTATTGAGAGGTTAGTCACGTTATTACTGCGAGGTTACGGAAATAAATTGTTGGGAGGTTACACTTGGCGACAACCGGCCACGATCGTATTTTTCTGTGAATTTCTCAGAAGTAGTCAGTTATATATCTGCTCTTATTTACCAATATTAAATGTAGTTTGTATCTGGCGCAACAAATTTACTAATTTGTCACTCATTCTTTCACAGATCATCGGCAATTTATTGCTCTTTGTTGTTATTGTATTTGTTCCATTTTTGCTTTGTCTTTCATTTTGTGCCTACCTTTGACTTGCGAAAATGCCACGAAAAACTGCTAACAGTATATCGCGATGAGTGATGAGTGAGAAAGCCGACTTGAATAATTTGACTGATAATACTAGCTACGCTCAGTATCATAATTATAATCATCCAATTACAGATAATCAGTGCGTACCGACCACCAGTAATGGTTTTAATCTAAATGATGAGCAAAGAAATTGAATTATGTACACAGTAAATTTAACGAAAATTGATGACGCGGCACGTTCCGATACAATGAACGCTGCCCAGTTTGACACACCTGATTTGCAAAATTTACATAGTGAACAGATAAATGTTTCTAACGAAGATGAACAATGTACTCAAAATATTTCAGATTTATTTGATTCCGATGTAGTGACCAACAGTGCTCATCTAATTGGAAAACCTTTTCATGAATCAGACAATGGCCAAATGGTTACAGGAAATGTGACAAGCACAGAGAATAGAGTCGCTAATTTTGCCACTATTGCTACAACTTAGTGAAAAACAAGACAACAATCATAGACAACTTAATGAATCGAACAAACAACTTAGTGAACAGAACAAACAACTTAGTGAACAGATTACAGCCGTTGCCGTGCAATGTCATGATACTAAAGAACAATTACGTGAGGAAATTAAGGCTTGTGCTAGGAACAGTAGAGAAATTAGATATGTTGCAGAAGAATTACGTAATACACATGCAGCCACAACGAAATTACTTAGAGATCAAATTAGTGCAGTCGCTAAACAATGTTCTGAAAACGCAACACAGTTATGCGACGAGTTTAAATTAATGTCAGCAGAACTTTCACGCACACTGGACGCGAAAGTCGACAAGAAATTTGAATAACAAAACAGCGAGATTGACGAAAGTTTTAATCACCACCTACAAAACAGTGAAACGCGTTACCGTAAATTCATACAGGAACAGAACAAAGTAAAGAAACAAGTCATGGAAACAATTACTGCACAGAGACAGAAAGACTAGCGTAAGTTGTTTACGAAAGCAAAAACATGCGTAGACACCAACATTGCGACAGTATCAGACTAAATCAGTTGAACACTGAACTGCATGGAGAAATATCCAATCTAAAACAAAAACAGACACTAATATTCAGACGTGGGAAAATAAATACACAATAGACTATCAGACAGTGACCAGCAGACTTGAACCATTGGAATTAATACAGGATCCTGATGCCATTAAAGCAGACATTAAGAAATTGAACAAAACCACACGTACGGTAAAATGCGAAAGCAAATTAATGCTTGTGACACTAAAAATGACAACGTTAAGAAACTGAACAAAACCACACGTACGGTAAAATGCGAAAGCAAATTAATGCTTGTGACACTAAAAATGAAAATCAGGCAAAAGCACTGACTGAAAATTATGATGAATTGGCCAGTCGTATTGACGTTATCGAAAATAACAATGGCGCCAGATCAGACGATACGTCACCAATTTCGTTCAATCAAACACCCGAATTCCAAAATTTACAGCAGATAATCAGTGAGATACATTCGTCCAACAATACATTGCGTAGAAAATTATCATCTTTACAGCAAGAAGTGACAGAAATGAAAAATGTTTCAACTTCTAACACGTCACAGCATATGCCACATTCTGAACATTTGTCACACTCACACAGCCAGTATAACTTAAGTAATTTACAGAGAGTACGTGACTTAGATTCCGAAAAGACACAGACAGATTGTCATACAATCCTGAACCTGCTCAGACATTCAGAGACGATTTTGATTACAAACACTTTCTATCCATTAGGAAATTTAACGTATTTAAAAATGATAGAACACAGATTCATCCCTTGGATTGGATACAAAAATTTACTTTTGCATTTCCACCGGCATGGCCTGTAACACAGGAACTAAATTTTTTTTGCAGTGCGTAAGAGATCTCAGGGTATTCATTACACTTCGATGAATATGTGCCGCAGTGTGCACAGGGCCCCAAGCGGCAGTACTTCGATTTCTTCTTTAGTTTTACTATCCTTCATATCTATCAAAACAACTCTTCAACTATCGATCTATCTAGGGTTATGAATGAGTAAAGAAAACCTGACATGACAAGTTTTACCAGAAAGTGACAGTTTTCATTAGACACTCCAGAAATGACAACTACCACAACTTTAATACCAGACAAAATTTTAATTATCAGCATCATCAAAATTATCAGCAACAGCAAACACATTTTGGCAGCAATAGAGGCTTTTCCCCACAACAGCAACAAAACCAGCCGGTTAGCATACCTAACCAACAATATATTGTGCAAGGTGAACCAAGCTATATGTTTCGCCGCTTACACGTATAGTGTCGGCTCTGCCAAATAGTAACGCACAGCAACAAGGAAATCACTACGTACAGAAGACACATCATTTCAATTCCTATCGCAACGCGCCGTATAGTAATGGCTATCATGACAGACATGAAAGTAATGAGCACAGTTCAGCGTGCGTTTAATAGCAGTCGGTCTTATCAGCAGCAGAGTCACCCACAACAGATTATCATGAATGAACCAGACAATCGATATTTTCCCGGACCTAATACGTCAGGACGAAGTAACATAACAGTACAAACAGTCGAAATGCCACAGCATCCTCCTGCAAATAACAGAACGTCAGAAATAATTTGACTAGATACAGTACAGGTTGCATCTTCCAGCAACGTAAGCAATACCTTTGACACACAAAATCTAGTTCACGAAAATGTTATTACTTTTGACGATATCCGAAATACACTTTTGCATGAAAAACCAGTTATACAAAAACGATTTCCCACCCTGTTACTGAAATAAAGATTGGATGATCCACGTTTTCAGCAGTAATCGATTCTAGATGACCTATGTCAGTTATACATGAAGAAACTTCCAACAAATGTAACAAAGAGTACGCCTATCCTACGTTACCACTAGGCAAAACTAAAGTAAAAGTAGCAGTATCTGGTAAAGGAGTAGTTTTAAAATTACAGACACACTTATCATTTTGTACTGCGGGTCATATGTTCCACTCAAATTTTTAGATTGTTCCCTTATTGACAACAGACGTTATTCTAGGTACGATTTTTTTGGTACAACATGACGCAATTATTGACTTTCAGGATTCCTGTTTAATGCCAAAGGATGAAACAGTACATTTTTAGAATTTCTGCACGCTTTATCTGCAGAACAAGCAGTTAATCGGACAGAGGTCATTTCTACATCACGTAACATAGACTGTCATTCCACATTGTTCACAGATACGTATGTACACAACTACAATACATCAGACGAAGCCGACTATAACGTTTTGCAAATGATTTCTGATAAAGTAAAACAGAGCAACGCAAATACAAATGACGAACGTACTCAACTACGCAAAATTATTTCACAGCAAGCTCCAGTTTTTGACAACATCCCTGGTACTATGTCCAGTTTTATGTATGAATTTCAAGTTAAACAGCATGACACATTTAAAGCCAAACATTATCCGATTCCTTATATCCACAGAGAACAAGTCAAGAAAGAATTGCAAGCTATGCTTGACCAAGGAATTATTGAACCGTAAGTTATTCCGTGCATAAGCCCGCTCCATATTGTTAAGAAAAAGGATGGATCACTTCGCCTCGTACTTGATTCGCGTCATGTTAACGACATTATTATCAATGAAACAGATCGCCCACAGACACTAGAAGAACTTCTTCAGAAATTTCATGGTACTGCTGTTTATTCCACATTAGATTTAAAATCGGGATTTTGGCAAATTCAGCTCAATGCGAACTGCCGAAAGTACACAGCATACCTCTGTTTTGGTGATTGTTATCAATTTTGCAAATTACCGTTCGGTTTAACAATTTCTTCAGCAGCATTTATTCGCGGTTTGAATATTATACTTCCGACAGATCTTAAAGACAAAATCACAACGTATGTAGACGACATCCTTATCGCAGAAGCTAACTGGTCTGAACACAATTTGATTCTTGAACAACTGTTGCAAACTTTTCATGCACAAGGACTCACAGTTCATCTTAGCAAGTCGCACTTCGGCAAAACTTCCATAAAATTCCTTGGATATGTAATTTCAGCAGAAGGCATTGCGCCTGACCCAGAAAAACTTCAAGCTTTACGTGACACTACTGTTCCAACGACGAAGAAACAACTACGCAGCTTTCTGGGATTAATTAACTTTTTCCGTAAATTTATTCATTACTCTGCTTTAGACACCCCTAGATTATGCCAATTGACGGGTAAAAACGCTATTTGGTCCTGAGATAGCCAAGCACAGTCTGAGTTAGTTAATTTGAAACGCACGACTTTTGTCACACCCAGATCCTACCAGAAATTCTTCCATTGCCACCGACAGTTCTAAGAATGCAATTATTCTGTTACAGAGCTTGAAACATTATGTGTTGTATTGGCATTTACCAGATTTTGGCATTTTCTTTATGGAAGACATACTACCGCTTATACAGATCATAGAGCTATACAGTTTTTACTTCCCGCTAAATTTACACATGACAGGTTAAGCAGATGGAAGCTTTATTTACAGGAACTTAATTTTACAATTGTTCACATTCCCGGTACACAAAATATTGTAGCAGACGCACTACCCTTTCTCTCAACAATAATCAGCAAGACATCGCAACCGACTTCTGCCAAGCAAATTTTGGCCTCAGGTATATTCAACAAGTTGCATTTGAAAATTTCATTACGAGACACAGCACAAGAGCAGAGCAAAGAGAATGTATGGAAAGAAATTAAACACCTTTGGCAAGATAGGAATAACGTTACCGTTAGAAACCATTATAATGTACGTAACAACATTCATATTTCGCAGCTCTCACCCTGACAGCAGCAACTGGTTGTTTTTGTATTCCTGACGAGCTTGTTAACAAGTTAACTTGGTATACTCATTTAAGTTATGCACATTATGGAGCCAGAAAATATTTTCTTATACTGAGACAGAACTGTTATTTTGCCAACATAGAGAAACGTATTCGACGAGTTTTAGCATCATGTAAAATCTGCCAGAAAGCTAAATCAGATACGACTTCACATATTCCTCCGTTACATCCCATTGTACCCATTAAATTGATACATATGGCCGCTGTAGACATTTTTTGACCGATTCCCAGAACTAATAGAGGTTTTTGCTACATCTTAGTCGCTGTTGAGCTCACTTCGAAATTTGTTACCTTCACACCGTTACGCAGAGCTACTGCTAAATCTATTTCGAAAGCATTTGTAAAACATTTTCTATTTCATGTAGGGCATGTATTGAAAGTAATTTCCGACCATGGACCACAATTTCGATCTGCGATATGGACACACTGTTACGAGGTAGAAACATTTCTCCTATCTATATATTCAGGTATTGGTAAACTATGCAGAATATACTGCCATAAAAGACATATTGATTCGGACACACACATACTCTTATTCCAGGATGTAGATAACTCCATACCAAATGACTCTACAATGCTACCTCCGACTGTTATATTGAAAAATGTTGAACCACCCAACAAAATTAAAGAATTAGTATCTTTTCCTACATCTCGTGGACTATGCCACGATGAAATAATTGACATTGCACTCAACAGCATCAAACGTGCTGCAGAGCGCCGGAGAAGACAGCAAAAACAGGTTTGTACACGCCATGACTTCCACATAGGACATAAGATATTAGTATGCACACACTATTTATCCAACAGAGGAAAGAGTAGATGCAGTAAATTTGAGCTTCTATACGCAGGTCCATATAGAATTCGCAGCATTCCTCACCCGAATGTAGTACACATCGAAACTTTGAGAACCAGAAAAACCAAGGGCAATCACCATATTTCCAATATTAAACCCTTTATTGAATAAACTACTTTATGACTTGTCACACTGTAATGACATTTGCAGATATTTATATGAACACTTACTGATGATGATCATACTTTTCTTGGCAAGTGCCTGGCAAGGTAAGGTTAGCAGGTCTCTTTTCTTCTCGTAATACCTCAGACCATGCACGTTTTTCCAGGTAAACTTACATATTATGTGACCACTTATGCATTTATATCTATGTGACTACCTACTGATGATGATCATATTTTTTCTTGGGAAGTTCCTGGCAAGGTAAGGTTAGCAGGTCGCTTTTCTTGTCGTTATATATCAGACCGTGCACATTTTCACTTTTGTGTATATATGATTGTTTTCCTATTGTAAGTAAGATTTTTTCTGTGTGTCCTATGAAATCTTTAAGATGTAACAAACACCAGTTGATTTTGACATTTTTGCCTTATGAAATCTCATTATCTTGACTATTCTACATTTTTTGCTACTACATTGTGATATTGTGTGTACATTTTTGAACTTGAAAATTATCAATGGTTTTGACCTAATATGTTTCCTGTCATGCTATGCTGTATGCTTAGTTATATCACTACAAACAAGTTTTCATTTAATGAGTATATGATTTAAATGCAAGATATTAATCCATATTCATCATTTTCAGAAAGCAATAGCATGTAAAAGAAATAAATTAAACAACCACAGTGGTTTACTATGAAATGGAAATTTCACAATTGGAATGAACGAAAGAAAATGCAATACCTTGTCATGAAAAGTAAATGGATCAGAATTAACAAGCATTAACAATAATATACTATAAACAATGTATGATAGCAGTCTTGACAAATTATTTGTCTTTCAGAATATGAGACGATTGTGGCATGCTGCCAGACAAAAACTACACATGTTAATTTTAGTGATGAAATATGCTAGAAGTAAGAAACTCCATAATATATGAAATAATGAATGACTATGAATATTTGTATGAAGAAAATGGTAATATGAATAATGAAATTTTTCTTTACAGATGACGATAATGATGAAGTTTATATATTTTCCAGTAGTTAAGAGATGCTATGTAGTTATTTAAGTATTTGGTGCAGTTCTTTTTGACAGTAGGTCATATGTTGCATAGTATAATGATTGAATGTTTTGGGAAAGACAGCTAGAGTACATATATATTAAGAACACGTTTCATTACCTGTTAATTCGAAGTTTACTACTTTTCAGCATAATATACATTTGTTCTTCCAGCTCAATAATCCACTTTGTATTTTTTCCAGGTGAAACTTTTCATGATATTAATATGCTACAAGCACTTAGTTATTAAACGTGTTCTAGTACTTGCATTCATGAATGTGATCACATATACTCTACTTGTTTCATAACCTTGCTACAGCTGACTCATGACAAAAGACGTTATTAAACGTTATTTGCAGCAATAAGTCAAAAGCAAATGTTTTCATGCCCCAGCAATTGACTATCGATCCCAACGCAATGGACTGCCAGCACAAAAAAAATTATTACCATCCCAACTATTACCAGTATACAACTAAACAGTGTTACCAATTTAAGGTATATTTCTAGTCCTAAATATAATGCGAATTTTTCTGATGTATTGATTCCATTATGTCTATGTATTATTGGACTAAACACCTTGAATACTAGTTCCAATGTCTTACACTTTAAATATGTCTTACGTCACTTGCATGATATCATATATAATCACTATCAGCTGGATGCTACATGCAATATCTCCTGTTTTGAATGATGACTTCTGAATAATGCATAATAAATGCTTTGTAACTGGCCAACAAGTGCCAATAAATACTATAAGGAGATGACTTATGATGCCAATAATTACTGTAATGAGATGACTTATGATTAATGATTTATAATACTACACAAATGCTTTGTAACTAGCCAATGAGTGCCAATAATTAATGTAATGAGATGACTTAAGAGTAATGTTTTATAATACTACACAAATGCTTTGTAACTAGCCAACGAGTGGTAATAACTGGAATGAGATTACTTATGATGACAATAATTACTGCAATGAGATGACTT
Source organism: Schistocerca serialis cubense (assembly GCF_023864345.2). Lineage (NCBI taxonomy): Eukaryota > Metazoa > Arthropoda > Insecta > Orthoptera > Acrididae > Schistocerca > Schistocerca serialis. Next base: position 778,711,306 of record NC_064638.1, read on the forward strand.
ATGATGCCAATAGTTACTGTAATGAGATGACTTATGAGTAATGTTTTATAATACTACACAAATGGTTTGTAACTAGCCAGTGAGTGCTAATAACTGTAATGAGATGACTTATGATGCCAATAATTACTGTAATGAGATGACTTCTGAATAATATTCTATATTACTACATAAATGCTTTGTAACTGGCCAATGAGTGACAATAATTATTCAAATTGGATGATACACTAGTGTAGTTCTATGATGACTAGCATAAGACTTAATATATCCTTCTGACCTAATTACCAGCAATTACTGTGATATCTGTATGTCCTGTCCATGGAGCACTATATTTGGTTTTTGCACTAATTCTATATTGATGTAAGAGCATGGATTCTACAAGAATGTGGTTCTGATATCAAGCTGTCCACCACTCTGACCGAAGGAGATGTCTTTATGGTCCTACTGATTGGTGTACCTAATGTACTACCAAAATGATAAAAAACAATGTTAATACATTTCAGTGTCTTGGCTACAGTCATAAATACTTCAGGGAAGAGAACTTTAGATTGTCTCACTTGGTGTTGTGCTTCTGTAGAAAGATATGGAATTTTAGTGCAGCTATGTGCAACCCACTGTGCTACAACCATGATGCTATCCTTCCCATTTCTTTCCTAGTTCTTATAAAATGCTAAAGAATTATACAGTGCATGTGCACTTTATTTCATTTCTCAATACGTTTAAATTCTTGTAAAATGGTAAAGATTTATACATTTCTTAGTATGTTCTGTACTCATTGCGTATGCACTTTGTCACTTCTTAATATGTTTTGTGCTCAGTGTGTGTGCACTCTATTTCATTTCTTAATATGTTCTGTACTTATATTATTTATCAATAATGTTATATATATATGTATATTCTCTGTGACCATAGACTTAATAAACTAAATAGATTATAGAAAAATTTGTTGCTCATGGCAAGTCCAATTGACTCACCATCGCTGCCAAATTTGATCCCCCCCTCCCCCAGTGGATGGTTATGTAAGAGGTCCATGACTAAGGAATTTATTGCTATCACACTTGAGCAGATGTAATTTCGATGGATTGCTCACACACTACCTGTGATATGTAAGCTATAATAGAATCGCAGGCCAGAGAGCAGTGTCGTCTGCAGTAGGAGCAGTGTCAGCAGTAGTGGTGGTAGCTTGCAGTCAGGTGTTTGGGCCGGTCGTGCCTGAGCGATGTAGTATAAGATAAAAACAGCCATGCACATATCTAATTTGTTACAACTAAATTTATACTATTGTTATATCAAGTCTCGTGTAAATGTTTTTAAAAAATCTTTTAATAATAATCTTTTTTATAAAATTAACTATTTGAAAATCATTCATCTGAATTTAAAGAATTTACTAATTTCTGCAATCCATGGTCATCCTGATTATTGTAAAGAAAAATCGGTTGTTTCTTTTTATATATGACAAATCTAGAAGCCAACATTTCACTGGGCTGTGCCAGAAAAATCTCTTATGGGAGGAGATATATACGTGTTATCCGGCGACTTCATTGAGGTAAGAATTTTCAGTTTATTCAGAATGATCTTTCAGGGCCATGACGCAGCACTGCTGACGTCCAAATTTACCAGTTTAGATTCACAGTCAGTTAATTATTGAAAGGTTATATATGAGTCACATTTTTTATTGGCGGGTTAGTCACGTTATTATTGCGAGGTTACGGAAATAAACTGTTGGGAGGTTACAACCTGCTCCTCTGGACCGTCAGCAGCAATGACCTCCAGCACGTGTGAATCTGTGGCGACCATGTGGGATCCTGTAGTGTACATTGCCCACTTACTGGAGCAGGACATGGAGCTGTTAATGTATGTCCCACTCATCAATTTGTGTGACGGGGACATGTGGTCTGCTTCCAATGCATCTAACACTGTTGGTGGTGCTAAATAACAGCAGAATGGGGACAGTACTGATCACTGACATACAACGCATCCGAATAGAACATCCCTGGGCTAGTGCAGGCGCAGATTGCAGATGCTGTGGATAAGAAGGTATCAAGTGTACCCATACTTTGCAGTTCTACATACAATTTAACTCCTAGTGGGTATAGAAGCACATCATAACTGGCACTTGAATGTGAGAATAGAAATTTAAAATACATCGGAATGTGTTAATGTGCCTATTTCTGAGTTCGACTGGGATTAAAATATGCTGTGCAGAACGCTACATCACTCAGCAGATTACTGCAGAGTATTATCCAACTTGTACCCTCCAGACATTCGCTTTACTGGTGTGACACTATCTATTACAAGTTTATGATGACTCTGCACTATGTGTGAAGTCGGGTGACAAGCGTTTTTACTATGGCATGCCAAGGTTATGAACTTATGTGATGTGGATACTGCACTATGCCTTGCACTGGAGAGACTGAGTTGTCGGTTGCCGAGCATAGACTCTGCATACAATGATGATGTAAACTTTCTACATGTACATAGTGTACATGTAGATGATTTGGAGCAGTACCATTGTTTGCACATGAACATAGAACCAAAAGAGAAACAGGTTAAATGTGTATGTGAAAAACCCAAGTACTGAGGGGTACTAATTAGTTTGAACGATATATGCATGGACTTTATGGTATATCAAAAAGCTTTGTTTGGGAAATACTGTACAGGTGTGAAGAAGAAGATAAAGAAAGAATCTGGTGATTTTTTAAATACTGCACCCAATGTATGATATTTAAATAGATAATATGTATATATACAATCTCAAACTGTGTTCATGTTTTATTTCATACCTCTCTCTTTCATTATTTTCAGTGCTGCACCTATAATCATGCAGCAGCAGACAATTGCCTCAAACATCTCCTCACCAGTCATTGACAAAATAAATGATGAAGTTACTCTTCATGGGTAAAATATATAGCTGATTTCTCTGTGTAGCCAATATAATTCAGTCAGTTAAGTAATGGAGCTATAGTGGCTACACATACTATTATTGTCCCTTCAAGTGTATCTTTCTATATATACCAACTACTTGTCAGTACCTGGCGTAGATAGTATCATTGCAGGGTGGGTGAAACAACCTCATCACAAGGACTTTGTTTTTGGTAACTGGTCCTGTGAAGATGCAAAAGAAGACCTGAAGAAGAAGAAGAAGAATGAAATTCTCCTTCCTGATAATATACGAGCAATTATTGTAGGTCTATCTAATTGTGGGGAGACTAATGTCTTCATGAAGCTGCTAACACATGTAGATGGAATCCGATTTGAACATTTTTGTGTATTCTCGGAAACACTGTTTCAACCCAAGTATTAGTTATTGCAGGAGATATTGCGCGGTGTAGATGGTGTCACATACACAACATTCAGTGAAAGTGCTGATATCCCTCCACCTGAAAAAGCGAAGCCAAACACTGTCTTCATATTTGACGACGTTGCTGTGGAAAACCAAGACCAAATTCGAAAATATTTCTGTTTCGGTCGTCATAAGGGTGCTGATGAATTTTATCTAAGCCAAACATATTCCAGAATCCCGAAACAGTTAGTTAGGTATATTTCAAACCTCATTATAGCCTTCAAACAAGATAATCTGAATTTAAAACACAATTACCAGGCACATGTCGGAACTGACATGTCGCTCAATAATTTTTTAAATGTATGTGCCGATTGTTGGAATCATTCACCGTATGGGTTTCTCGTTATTGACAAAACAAGAAAATTGAATGATGGTAGGTACAGGTGAAACTTCCAAGGGTTTTTACATATATATCCCAGTAAGAGAAGTGAGAATACGCTACACCATAGAAAAAGCTGCGAGTATATCTAGCTCCCAAGCCGAGAGAATGGGTGTACATAGACAGAACATTCGCTTGTACATGGATGCGAAAATTCAGGCTGTCATGCATCAAGTTGAAGGCATGCGCAGGGACCTAGAGACATATTACCAGACTCTTCCGAGAATGAGCAATGCATTAAATGAGTTAGTTAATGTAATCGGTAAGACTTAATTGAAATGGTCGAGGCTATTGAGGGGAAAATAGAAGTAGAGGCCCTTGCTGTCGAGAATGGGCTGCAGGCACATAAGAAGAGGAAGAAGAGTGGATATATAAAGCCTCACGTTGTATAGGCGTCTGATTAGTATATACCGAGTTGTCAACGAAGCAGAAAGTCATTCAGACATGGAACGCCGTTCGAGAGAAATTAGAGCTGCTAAGATTAGGGCATATGAATCAACAGCAAACACTAAGAGAGACATATAAGCCGGTTAGTAAATCTCTCAGGAAGCTCTCAGCAAGAACAAAACTGCACGACAACGACGGAGCCGCCATTGACGAATTTATTATCCGTCACTCCCCTGGCCAGATAGACAGGACATTCGGCGTAACCAGGGGAGCACCATACATGTTGGGTACGCAGCCTATAAATGTAACTGATGGACGCAATACAGATTGGTGATAGGCGGTTTGAGAGAACACCTGGCTTAATGAACCTTATTTTCCTAAGACCCACGAAAAAAATCGTAAGTTATTCAGTTATGATAGGGTAATGTACCATGAAATATTGGATTTGATTGATGTACATAATATCCCAAAAAGCCTGAGCAACAAGAAATATAAATCCATTATAAAACCAACACTTGATGGTGAAAACAAGAAGAACAACAGCAGCAGTGGCGATGGTGTTGACGTTGAGCATAATGCAGTGAACGATCGAATTCCGCAGCATCTATATTAAGAAGACCCCAACGAGCTAATAGATCGACTACAGGTGCTCATGGCATCAGATGTTGCATGTAATGCAGCTCATTCGAATGAGGCCATTTCAATAATCTCTGAGCTTAGAGAGAGAGAGGTATCATCGAATAACTATGATCATCGAATAAGTATGGAGACAGTATTTTGAGAACTGCACAAACCCACACACAAAACATACTGTCATAGGCATGTTACGATTTAAGATGTTTGGATGACTTATGGCAGACTGATCTTGTAGATATGAGAAAATATTCACAAGAGAATAATGGATTCAAGTATATTTTAATGGTTATTAGTACATACTCCAAATTTGTCTGGGCATTACCTGTTAAAACAAAAACGAGTAGAAATGTCAAAGATGTGTTTGAGGGTTTGCTACAGACAGGGACGAATCGATGCCCAGACAACCTCCAAACTGATCACGGTGGAGAGTTTTACAATAGGAATCTCAAGACCGTGCTGCAGCGGTATGGAGTACATCACTACTCAACATCCACCCACCTGAAGGCAAGTATCGTGGAGCGTTTGAACAGAACAATAAAAGGTCAAATGTGGATGCATTTTAATCTTCGTGGCTCCACGAGAAACACATCTGGTTCAGAGCTCTTCTGCATTTCCTCGGTGTAGAAGCGAAGAAGGTGTACATTTCAAGTGAGTTATGAATGCTGCACGTTGTGCACTAACCAAGAAGAAGAAGGGTGGGAAGCAGAGCTGTTTGAAGAGCTGTATCCTGACAGTGATGTATGCTGCTAAAAAGACTCTGAAGCAGAAGGGTGCGAGAAGAAGAAGATGAGTGGTTAAAGCATCTCAAGTTCTATCAGTACCCAAGACGTCTGGTGGTTTTCTTCCGTTCGTCATCCCAGCCCTCTCCGCTCTCTCGGCGGTACGGTCCCTCGCTGGTGGTGTTGCAACGATTGCTCGAACAGTCAAGAACGCGCTAAACTCCTAAGCGCAATTGGAAGAAGCAAGAAGACATAACTGCATTATGGAGGCCACAGCCAAGCCACCAGAAAAGGACTATACTTGAAACCTTTCAGGAAAGGGGTTCGTCTATTAATAAATAAACAAAAAAACCATTAGCAGTACCAGATAGGCCACTCACAAATATTGATCTTCTTAAGTCTGTTAGAAAAAAATTCAGTATTCCAAGATTCCGCTGTGTGTTTATGCAGGATACATTACCGAAGGCTACATGGAAAATTGTTGTGCGTGGTATTGTGAATTTAAATGTTGCTGGAGGTCCCAGCACCCACTGGGTGTCATATGTTATGAAAAATGCAAATTCCTTCTACTGTTTCGACTCATTTGGTCACCTGTGACCGTCAGAAGAATTGCAACGATACGTCACTCGCAGAAGATGTGTGTTCTACAATTTTCGGCTCTTTCAGGACTTTAATACACACCTCTGTGGACATTTATGCTTCATGTTTCTCTCAATGTTTACAAACAAGAAGGGGAGCAATATGTAAGGAAGAGCTCTAGGATCCTTTCATCAGTTGAGGTTCAGATGGAATGTCATACACTGTGACTTTAAAAGAACAACCATCTGTATTACGTGCAAATGACTTTCCACCAATTGATTTGAGCACTGGTGAATGGAGTACTGCATTAACTGGACTGGAGACGTATAACAGCATCCTAAATATCACCGAGGCTAACACCACACTGCATCTGAAGATTAATGGTGGAAACCCTGTGCATACGATATTGACGATCTAAACGAGTTCTTAAAACAATCTGGAAAATGTATTGAGCTACATGCAAACATCAGTACACTTAAATCTAAAATAAGCACTTTGAATGCAACGATTGACGTTAACTAGAAGGGTTCAATAGGAAACCTACTGGATTTCACAAAAAAAAGGTTTTGAAGAAGGATCCTAGTAAATATTACAAGTCGGACCAGACTGTGGCGTATTGCCTGTCAGCACAATCCGAGTTGAGTGTAACATTGCAACGAACGCTATCTCCATTACAGTCTGATTCATACTATTTACTGACGTATTTTTCCCTTCAGTTGCAGAGTATAAGGTTGTTGAGACTCCCACCAGTGCAATATACCTTCCAGTGATAGTTTAGACATTTGACTACTTGTAGTTGCGTATTGTGGACATGATAAACATGTGCGAACTACGAGTTTCTTAAATCAGTTAGCTTGAAACCTCGCACTGACGGCCTCACTCAATATAACCAGTCCAGTAGAGTATGATGAGAAAATTATATGTCAGGAATGCTTCTCACATAAACTTATGCTTCAACAACATTTAACAAGAACGATGAAATTAGGACTGTCATCCAACACCAAGACATGCTGACGCTCCAATGCAAGAGTTTCGTATACTTGGAGGGATCATTCAAAAAAACCGATGGCAGCGCTATAGCGGGATCCAAGTTTTCACGTAACGCTTTAGCATCCCTATTTCAAGAGATATGCTATGAACTCAGTGGGTCTGGGATCGACTGTACACGCAATGTCGGCATAACACCAATCTTAAAACATACGTCTCTGCATCAACCACAGATCTGAATAATTTAGAAAATGCGGAATGGTTCGTAGACGATCCGGCGGATAGAGCATTTGCAGAGTACAAACGATTTACTGCATGCATATCTGTAAAAACTCTTATGAGTTACTTTGAGTACATGAGGTAGATTATTATAAATGCTAAACAGGAACCCATTATGGTACATTCAAGGAACTCAAGAGGAGAATATCTATCACAAAGCGGAAAAAGTGGTCCAACTAAAACATTCGTATTTCTGTACCTGCTACACGAACATGTAATAAAATGGGGGGTTCCTATTTAAAAAAACGCAGTTGATATCCGTTTGACCTATGGCAGCGTCATCTAGCGGGCCAACCATAGCGCCATCTTGTTTTCCCCGTCAAGCTAGACAAGTTTCGTTCATTGTAGTATTTTCGTTTGACGCTTATTTCGTGAGATATTTGGCCCGGTCATGATAAATGGACCACCCTGTATAGTAACTAACAACAAAGACGTATGGTAACGAATTTTTTCGTTTATTCAGTCCAAACAGATAAAATTCAGTTCTTGAGATTACAGTTCAGTACTTGAGATTACAGTAGCCTATAATTCTTGAGGTACAACTTAACTCCAATATTCCAATGCAGAGATACTTTTAACTTACATAGTGCAGCAGTAGTACTGGTTCAGAAAAATTCTTAATTTTTTTTTATTTCCAGTAGTACTGGATGAGAATGTTTACAATTTTTCCAGATGTATAAATCTACGCTAAAGACTAATACAGAGATACTTTCACTGCAACTAAATTCCACAGGCCCAGTAACATAGCTTTTTCTATTTTGATGGGCTATGCACACTCAGAGTGTAATTTCCACAGCCCCAATAGCAAAGGTTACCTCAATAATGATGAGCTATATATATATATACACACTTAATAATAATGTAATTTGGATGGCTACTGGCAGGTGAAAACTTAAAAACTATTCTATTTACAAGACGCACAGGGCACATGCAAGTTATGTACAGATAAGTAAATATGCAAATATTTTTTATTTCTGGTTTTCTTAATAAATATATTTTTTGTTTATGTTTTTTTAACTTTTTTCTTTCACATACACACCGTGTACATACACACACACACACACACACACACACACACACATATATATATATATATATATATATATATATATATATATATATATATATAAGTACGTACATGTATTACCCATGGTCTATGTGTGTTAATACACACATGTACGTAGTACACATGTATACTTACAGCACATGTACACACACACACACAAATTACTTACACTATGATAAAAGGGTCATACTACTACTCTGTACTCTCTCTCTCTCTCTCTCTCTCTCTCACACACACACATACACTCTCTCTCTCTCTCCCCCCCCCCCCCCACTCATTCTCTCCCTCCCACTCAGAGTCCCCCACCCCTTCTCTCACTACAAGTGAACAGTGTGAATACAGGCAAGTTTCAATCCCGTCGTCACAAATGATCCGTTTATTGTCATGAGCTGACAGACCGATTTCAGACTGCAGCACAGTGTACACCTCATATCCTCTCAATTGAATATTAGTCTGCCATACCATATGTGGGGCAGTTGCGGTGTAGCACCGCGTACACAACTGTATAGGCACTGCAAATAGTCTTCGATAGACAGAACTCTCGATGCCATACAACGCACATCCTTAGCCCGCCCCTGGGTGGCACCTTACAATGTTCGATACGCGTTCATTTTTTATTGCGGGTCTACAAACTCCACAATTGGCATCCATTTCCTTCTTGTTCTGTGGGACAATACTGTAACGATTATCGGCATTGTATGAGGACGTGTCGAATTGATTACTGTGGTACCTCATTACCTCATATGGATCACACTTCTTAATCCAATATAAAGTAATTTATGATCTGCAAAATGAGTCTTCGCAAACTCATAAAGAAAGCAGTACATGTGGAATTTGGATTGATCTAGTATGCACATCACCACATAAATAGGTTTCGTAAACTCTACTGCAGTCTTTGCCATCCCCACAGCAACAAAGTTCTTATTGAATATGGTGGCCTGCTTAAACTTTGGTCTAGCATTGCGTTTTCTTATGCCATAACGCCCATCCCATTCGGTTCTAATCAAAATTTTACGTGGTTCCCTCAAATTCTCTATTGTTTTACTGAACATTGAATTATTCGTTAATTTGTAAAAATCTTTCTCAAAGTTGCGGAACCTCTCTGTCTCATACTCAAATCAATATACTTCCTTCAACAAGGGGGACTACTTGAAGGAGATAGCTCAGGTGGCTTTAAACAGCTCCATACACAAGCTGAGACACTGCTGGAGATTACGATAGTGAATAATGTATCTCCGCTTATTCCGCAGAGTTATCATTAGTTTTGGAGTGGAGCCTCCTCGCAGAACTTGTTGCTTCAGACACAGCAGCAAATCGGCGTGTGCATCATGCAAACTAATAGGGCACATGAGCTCTGCCTCCACCACATACCCTACATCAGAATCAGCTGCCATATCCCACATGATTTTTGCACCTAATTCCTTGCATTCGTCTTCGGCACCCATCTAAACTCACCAATCGGCAGTTATTGCTGCATGATGTGCTCGTGTAAGTTATTGACATCCAGGTCCATTGTGTAACTCGAATCAAGGGATCCGCTGAACCTGTCACCCACCCGTTTTGGGTGCTTTTTACACCTGTCATTGTTCAGATGAAAGAATAGGAGATGGGACATGTCATTGATGCAGATTTAATGATAATTACCACCTTCAGAGAAAGGTAGCATGGTTACATGCATCTTTCGCTCGCCGGCAAATTTTGGTCAAGTTCCCCACGGATGCCTCGCTCAAAGAAAAGAAGCATGTCAGCATTGGTCAATAATTCGATGCTGCACTTCGTTAACTTGAGCATTGCGTTCCAAAGACATCTCATGTGCCGTGTAATAAAATACGGGATCCAGAGAATATGTGGTCATGCACAGATTCGGGAATTTCTCGAAAATGTCCGCAAGGAAATGCACGTCTGTGTCCATGAAAAACCATGCATACTCTCCTAAAGTGGAGATGTTGAATTCCCATGAGACATTCACGGTATGCTCCTACTCTGCATTGCCTCTGTTATGGCATCGCCTATAAGGTTGCTGGAGAATGCAGTTATGTCAGGTAGCCTGCTTCGTTGAGTTTTGCCATACTATCTACATACGCTTATGTGAAAACCCTCTTCCTAGTCACAATTTGAAACTTTTCATAGTCAGGAAATGCAGCTTGAGTGATATGCATATACCCTCATCCCCCCTCCCCGCCCCCCCCCCCCCCCAACGTAGAGTTTCAAAAAGTTTCTGGAGTGGCGCCTGCATAAAACATAGTGTTGAAATTACCTCTTTAATTATTTTTTTTATTAAACACTGACCTACAGAAAACTCAAACTATTCTTTTATTACCCACAATATACAAGCCCAACGCAATCTGACTGCTATGCATTGACAACATGACTTCCAATAATTAACACAAAAGAGTGGCACTGAATTGCAAGAAATCCTAACAATAATATAAATCCAAAAAATATGAAATTAAATAAATATGAAACTACCTCCAATTCTATTAATTGCCTAAACTCATTTCAATCACGAATCTCAACAGTGCAAACCCCATTCTTTTTCTTAAGTCACTTACCTCACAGAAAATCTCCATAACACGAACTACAGCAATTACAGCAAGTAGCAACTACAACCAGCTAAATACAAAGATTCTAACTACTAGGAGGCATATGGTTTGCGAAAGATTTTGTTGAAGAGTAAACAATGTATTTAGAAATTTTGCCTTATTCATGTGACATCCAGTTCCAAATATTATATAGTTGTCAATAATTCCACTGCCCAGATATTATCAACCAATTTTCTTATAATCACATGCTTTCATCTCACTTTACAATGCATATCCTACCAACACAGAGCCTCCACTAAAAATATCATGTCCATGCACTTTCCGATCCTCTCACTAACTGCTAGTCCGTCTAAACACGGAATCTCTTGCCGAAAGCGCAGAGCGCTGTCATGCATTTTCCTATCCTCTCACTAACTGCTAGTCTGTCTAAACACGGAATCTCTTGCCGAAAGAGCAGAGCGCTGACAGCGATATTAAAACAGTCTATAGCGCTGCCAACATACAAACAGGCTACTTACGGCGTGTCAAGAAAGCGGAGCGTAACTCTTGGCGTTATTCGCTTGGAGTTAAAATGTATTTCTCGACGCTCTCAGGTAGGACACTGACCTGATTCTTCTCCCAACTGAAATCAGCCAAGTGCTCAACTAGAAGTAAGCGTCTTACCCGCTTAAATTATGGAAGAAAACAGGTATGTGCCTTGGGAGCTGGTACTTCAAATTGCACGTACTGTGAGCTGCGCCTCGGAACTTCCCCATAAGATGACAGTGGTCCCTACGAGGTGTTTCCGCTTTTCTATCTAACGGCAGCCCACAAGTATGACAGTCAACGGCGTTATTGTACAAGTCTTCATTCTCCTTCGATTTGGCCATGTGAACGTTGGCACTGTAAAGCTTATCAACCTCTCATGAAAGTTTTTTGAGCTCAGTGAGCAGCCAAACCGCACAATTATCCCCGACATAAGATTTGCAGCGGTTAAGACTCGAATCACAGGACGATACAATTTGGTACGCTGCCGTATGTGGTACGTGTTTTTCTGTAACGGTGATATGTAAAGTCGTGGGATCACCTTCACAGAGGGTCACAGGAGCGAGGGGGCATTCAAAGTCAGCATATACTGCAAATGGGCATCGCTCCTGGTGGTGAGCATCTTGAAACTTTACGAATTTGTTTTCATCGGTAGGTATAATAACACGTACCGGGTGCTTGGAAGCACAGTCTACTGGATGCGCCGCTAATAGCTTATGTGGGGAAAAGAATTGAGGCGCATTAAGAAAACATGCTTTTTACACCTGTCGTTGTTCAGATGAGAGAATAGGAGATGGGACATGTCATTGATCCAAATGTAATGATAATTATCACCTTCAGACAGGGCTCGCATGGTTACATGCATCTTTCGTTCACCGGCAAATTTTGAGAAATGGAGGGGCGGACGACAATATGCTTGTCCTGCTCATCTGAACTGCTTTTCTTCTCCAGGCCATAAACATGAACCGCTATGCCGGTATTCTACGCCTCAAATTTAGGTATGTCCTGGATCTTCACGGAGAACTGGATACCATCAAAGCTATAACACCCACGAATATTATCACCTATGTGGTAAGGTAAGTATCGGGAGGTTCAGGATGATCTCTGTAATTGTAATTTCTCTCTCAAGCCAGGATTGACCGTGCAAAACAAGCCTGCTCCTTTCTATTTTCAACATTAATGCGTGCCTGCTTATTAGTTATATCCTTAGGGAGCTTGATATGGCTCTGAGCACTATGGGACTCAACTGCTGAGGTCATTAGTCCCCTAGAACTTAGACCTAGTTAAACCTAACTAACCGAAGGACATCACAAACATCCATGCCCGAGGCAGGATTCGAACCTGCGACCGTAGCGGTCTTGCGGATCCAGACTGCAGCGCCTTTAACCTCACGGCCATTTCGGCCGGCGAGCTTGATATAGCTAGACACACCATTTACCGGATCATAGACATGTGTATGAATGTCCAGCTGTAGTATTCGGCTGAGTGCTTCAGCTGACCCTGTCTCTTCCATCTCGGAAAACCGGGCCAGTATAGTACTCAAGGTGGACTTACGAAACCACTCGGCGATTGACGTGCTCCGCGTTTTCACTTATCACTCCATTTCCCCCCCAGATGTGTCGTTTCAGTGCCAGAATTAACTTTGGGCTTTGGGGGAGGGGGATCGCGATAGTTCGACTACCTAGAGGAGCTCCACGACAGGATGGTAAGCCCTTAGAAAACCAACAGGATCGTGGTATCCTCCTGCCGGGTTCTCGATCGTCGTGAACGAGATTCGTTCCTTAAAGGCGCCTGCAACCACCGAGTATTCTAACAGCAGTATGGTGTCGCTGACATGATGTCCTTCACTAAAAGAACGGGAGAGGGCACTGCGGGGATCATCTTTACTACTACTACTACTACTACTACAGGGTGATGTCCATCCTGTCAGTGACGGTGTCGGTGAGGTGGTGAGTAGTACCCGCCGTGGCAGGCATACCTTTCTCGGGCGGCGATTCTGACGAGGATGAGAATGAGCTGTTGCTGCCGTTGTTGCTGCTGCAAGCCCGATCCAGTATTCTGAAGGGCGGTAGCACGTTGCTCGGTCCACGGACGCCAGAGCAGCAGTGCTGGGACAGCGGCAGCGGCGATGGCGCCCTCTCCCGCCACGTGTAGTGGCGCCCTTGTAGGCGATGCGTGCCTACACCGCTTTGGTGAGGAAGAAGGTTTAGACACCACCGATATGCGTCCCACGCTGTACTGCGGCTGCGGCGACGCGTCCGCTGTAGAAGAAGAAGAAAGGAAAAAGATTAAGTACAACGTTTGCTGTAAGGAAAGAAACAAGGAAAGAAAGAATACAGACGATCACCTGGTTATAAGCTGGGTCCACGGCCTGAGCAACTCATCAACGTTGTTCGGTATTTTTACCACCCATTTAGAGAAGTCATGCTCCTCAAAAAGGGCCAGGGCACACTGCCTTCGTCTACGGCCATTTCCCTGACCCAACTAGGCATTTCATCCTCGTCACAATCGATATGCTGCAGGCTACAGTCTGGAACCGCACGACCGCTACGGTCGCAGGTTCGAATCCTGCCTCGGGCATGGATGTGTGTGATGACCTTAGGTTAGTTAGGTTTAAGTAGTTCTAAGTTCTAGGGGACTTATGACCAGAGCAGTTGAGTCCCATAGTGCTCAGAGCCATTTGAACCATTTTGATATGCTGCAGATCCATCTCACCTGCAACAACAATAAGATATATATATATATATATATATATATATATATATATATATATATATATACTTTTTAGAGAAAAAATCCTGTACTACTACAGACACATACAAAAAAATAGAATTCTTTTTACACTTACTGGGCTGCTCTACCGTCTCGTTAGGCGCTGGAGACAGTTGCAAATGCCGAATTGCCTCCAGCTGCCTACCTACGCCCTCTAGCACTTCTAGATCTGTCGCCGTAACAAGACGATATATATATATATATATATATATATATATATATATATATATATATATACTACTGTTACTACTACTACTACATAGATATCTCCCTATTTTTCTAAAAACTCACGCGATTAGTGGCGCCGTGTATCCGCTGCTGCTGGACGCATGTGGCTGATGTATTTGTCCAGCCTCCAGCAGTGTCTCCAAATCCTTCTGGGTTTCCAGCATGTGAGCTATATACACTGAAGCGACAAAGAAACGGATATAGGCACGCGTATTCAAATACAGAGATATGTAAAGTGGCAGAATACGGCGCTGCTGTCGGCAACGCCTATATAAGAGAACAAGTGTCTGGCGCAGTTGTTAGATCGGTTACTGCTGTTACAATGGACGGTTGTCAAGATTTAACTTAGTCTGAACGTGGTGTTATAGTCGGCGCACGAGTGATGGGACACAGCATCTCCGAGATAGTGATGAATTGGGGTGTTACCCGTACGACCTTTTCACGAGTTTAGCGTGAATGTTAGGAATCCGGAAAAACATCAAATTCCGACATCCCTGCCGCCGGAAAAATATCTTGCAAGAACGGGACAATGACGACTGAAGAGAATCGTTCAACGTGACAGAAGTGCAACCCTTCCACAAATTGCTGCAGATTTCAATACTGGGCCGTCAAAAAGTGTCAGCGTGCGAACCATTCAACGAAACATCATCGATACAGGCTTTCTGAACCGAAAGCCCACTCACGGACCCTTGATGGCTGCACGACACAAAGCTTTATCTCTCGCTTGGGTCGCCGGCCAGTGTAGCCGAGCGGTCCTAGGCGCTTCAGTCTGGAACCGCGCGATCGCTACGGTCGCAGGTTCGAATCCTGCCTCGGGCATGGATGTGTGTGACGTCCTTAGGTTAGTTAGGTTTAAATATTTCTAAGTTATAGGGGACTGATGACCTCAGATGTTAAGTCCCATAGTGCTCAGAGCCATTTGAACCATTTTTTTCGTTTGGGTCCGTCAGCACCGGCATTGGGCTGTTGATGACTGGAAACATGTTGCCTGGTCGGACGAGTATCATTTCAAATTGTATCGAGCAGACGGACGTGAACGGGTATGGAGACAACCTCATGAATCCATGGACCTTTCATGTTAGCAAGGGACTGTTCAGGCTGGTGGAGGCTCTGTAATGGAGTGGGGCATGTGCAGTTGGAGTGATACGGGACCTCTGATACGTCTAGATACGACTCTGACAGGTGACACGTTCGTAAGCATCCTGTCTGATCACCTGCATCCATTCACGTCCATTGTGCACCCCGACGGACTTGTGCAATTCCAGCAGGACAGTGCGACACCCCACACGTCCAGAAGTGCTACAGAGTGACTCCAGGAACACTCTTCCGAGTTTATACACTTCCGCTGGCCACCAAACTCCCCGGACATGAACATTATTGAGCATATCTGGAATGCCGTGCAAAGTTCTGTTCGGAAGAGAGTACTCTTACGGATTTATGGACATCCCTGCAGGATTCATGGTGTCAGTTCCCTCCAGCACTATTTCAGACACTAGTCGAGTCCATGCCCTGTCGTGTTGCAGCACTTCTGGGTGCTCGCGGGGGTTGTGCACGATATTAGATACGTGTACCAATTTCTTTAACTCTTCAGTGTACAACAAGAACAAGAAATGAAGGATCGATGCACGAAAAAGCTAATCACGCTACTAACACTACTAATACATTTCTTTTTATCCTCACATGGCAGTCGTACACGCTGGCTTTCCACATGAGAAGGAACTTGCTGCAGCCCACCCTCGTCCTCCTCCGCCTCCCATTTACCCTCGTAATCCAGGATAAAGTCCTGGAGCTGCGCTGTCAAACAAGGAAAAGAAACTGAATTACCGACAGGAACTTTTTAGCACACTACATTTTTTCCCGGTTTAAATACCATAACCATATATGTAAGTTATTCACTTACGTGTGGTAGTTCATCTTCTCCCTCTTCTTCTTCTTGCTACTGCCGCTGACGCTGGTGCTGGTGATGGTGGTGGTGGTGGTGGTGGCTCTGCTGCTGCGCTTCATGATTGATTGATTAGAGACAGAGAGAGACACACACAGACACACAACTATACAGATGAACTGATGACGGCTGAGTGAAACCGGGAGTGGAAGGGGAGGGTTTACATAGACTCACCGGTTTGGCGGGAACCAATCAGGAAGAGTGGTTGATAGGAAGTCCTGGACAGTGTTTTCAGTAACCAATAGGAGTGTGGCATTCTACCCCACCTGCTGATGAATGCTGGTCTGAGCTCGCAGGTTGTGCTGGTCTGGACGGCTACAGTTTCCGCGCTCTCGTGGATACAGCCGGAAAACCCCCGCTTCCGATCTGCATTACAGTCTGTGGGGAGCAGCGGCCGCTGACGGAGCGCCGCCACTTTGCGAGTCCCCCAGTTACAACCGTGCATCGTGTAGCTAACTACTGTAATAGTGTATTTAACAGTTTTTTACGTCATGTAGGGTCGTCTTCAGAGTTTCGACACGGTGTATTTGCGCTCATTAATTTAACAACGTATTTGTTTCAAGTCTATTTTACTGTAATGTATTTCTGTTCGACGTACACCAGTGTTTTGTGTGCGAGAGTATTTGAAACAAGTTGTTTAAAGCAACATCTGCAAATGTATTGGGACGTTAAACACGTTACCTAATTTGTTTATGCACGCAGATGTTCCAGAATAGTGGCGGAAGGCTGAGAGGTTTTGCAAGTGTGCTGCGATCATTTTTTAGAGTCCATGTTCATGTGTGGCGGTATACATCCAAAACTGAAGCGAACTAACGTGCAGCGATCTTTTTGAATGTGCATTTAGTGACATATTCAATTGAATTTAGTATCTCCTGAAGCAGCTTGTGCTCAAAGACAAGTGTATTTCGCACAAACGCGCACGAAGTATCTGTGGGATGGTTTCTATTAGAGTCTATTGTGGTATTCCTGGGAATAAAACGTGTAATTGTCTAAACATTTCCGCGTCGTCCTCGAAGCTGTCTCTCTTTCTCTCTTTGTGCAGTGCTACATTTAGTTCCTGTGACATCTTCAAGTTATGTATGTGACAATATTTTCTAACACCAGATGTAATAACTCCCGAAGCAGTTCGTGTTCAATGACAAAGGGTATTTGTGCGCCAGGGATGAGGAGGAGGAGGAAGACCATGGGTATTCCCAGCGCGGCAGGAAGTACGTGGCATCTCCTGCGGCTACTGCGTGGCCGTACCATAAGCCAGGACGTGGCCTCTGGGGGCAGGCAGTGTGATCACTGGAGTGAACGTCTTGCATCTTGCGCTTTGTAAGATTGACTGGACTTCTATCGAATGATTTAAAGTTACACAACACACATTTATCAGTACGAGTTGCGAAGCATAACTTAGCTGTATCCTGCTGAATCTTCATTATTTCATGAAGCGTATTCCTCTCCGTCTTCACACAGTCCTCAGATGCATAGTTACACCTAATACATACCTTCTCCTGCACAGACATCTCATCTGTTGAATACAGTAAAGAATTACATCCAGCCTTCCAGTGCAACAGCTAGACACCGAGACCTTTCCCGACATTTTTCCCCCAGACCGCCATCTTGCATTAGGTCACAGGAGGGAGAGAGGGAGGGCCGATAGCGCCCTCTGCTGGTGGTGTCGTGAACTAGGTCAGTTGGGCTCCAGAACTCATGGTGGACACTCTGGATGGATCTACATACAAAATAAAGACTTATGTCTGCCCTATCCAGCAGCCCAGCAGCGACAGAGTGCTTTTCCCATCAATTTCCAGATTGGGGGAGACAAGGGGAGGGAAGCAATGCATGCAAAATAAAGACTTACATTCGTCCTTTCCAGCAGCTCATCATCTTTTCCCACCAATTTTCAGATGAGAGGAGGGGAGAGTGAAGAGGAGGGGCATTAGGATATTTGAGGTAGCTCAATTGTCCTATTTTCCCGCCAAAATTTGTACCTTCTGCCATGAAGTCGCTGTGACATTGCCATACCTATGGCCGCCACCTTGGATTCCCTGTCTTAAATAAATTTGGCAGCAATCCAATGGCGGGTGGTGTCCTTGTTGCCCCACTACTCGTAGTTGCACGTCCCAGGCCAGACCTAAGTTGCTACCCATTAATCTTCTATTGCATTCCTTTCCCTTGTTTCAGACCATTGCTGCCTGATGCCCTCTCTGAAATCTCCGTACCTGATTGCTTCAATTTATCTTAGTCTTATTTTCCTACATTTTTCCAGTTTCTACAATTTGTCTGCAGTTCATAACAAGTCCAATAACAATCAGAGTCTACGTACACCCCTAGAAACGTCTTACAGTCACAAACCTCCTTTCGAAATTTGTGTTTTACTGTTGTCAGTGTTAACATTAATAAAACCGACAATCTGCAGGGACGGATTCCCGACTGGAAATGGAGGAAAAGTCGTCCTATGAATGTGTGTCCGGAAATGCATCGTTGCCACAGTAGCTGCAGCTCACGAGTGACAGTTCCTCGCATCACGTGCGTTTGTTCCTTGTGTGTTGCTGCCTGTGTGACTGACACAGCGCGCTGTAAGCAGCAGCCGGCCGGAGTGGCCGAGCGGTTCTAGGCTCTTCAGTCTGGAACCGCGTGACCGCTACGGTCGCAGGTTCGAATCCTGCCTCGGGCATGGATGTGTGTGATGTCCTTATGTTAGTTAGATTTAAGTTGTTCTAGGGGACTGATGACCTCAGATGTTAAATCCCATAGCGTTCAGAGCCATTTGATTTTTTTTGTAAGCAGCAGAATGGTCCGGCATTCATGTGGGGAAAATGCCGAGATGGTGTTTGTGTACGACCAAGCAGATGGAGACGGTCGAAAGGCAGCACAGCTACACCAAAACGAGTACTGTCACACAACATTTCAAGTTCTTTTTGGACATTTGGGCGTTCATGTGTCCTTTCAGACGGACGAACGTGCAGGTAGGCGGCGGATTATGCGCACACCAGATTTGGGGGACGAATTTCCACAGGAACCCTAGTACAAACACCATGCAAGTGGCCCTCCAACATGGTGCAAGCCAGAGTGCGATTTGTGTATCCTGCATGACAACCGCTACTGTCCCTATTCCCTGCAATCCCATGGAGGCAACTTTTAGTATCTGTTGTGATATGGATGGGATGCAGCTCTGTTCTGTGTTCTGGGACGATGTGTTGTCGTTGCACACATTCCGTCCATTTCTGGAGACATGTTCGTAGGACATTTTGTCCTCCCATTTCAAGTCAGGGCTCCGTCCTTGCAGTTTGACGGTTTTATTAATGTTCACCCTCTACAATCAATGTGATACCTCCCGGTATCTCCAGGTCTCTACAATATACACAACCTTCTTTCAGTGTATTGAATCATATTAGTTTTCATTCTTTTCTTTTTTTCATTATACGGGGTGTTCGAAAAGTCTCTCCGCAGTGCCGTATGATGGTTAACCACGCGTGTCGTATGCCGCAGTGAATACCGAAATGAAACTCAGTGAAATACAAGTTATTAATTTATTGAATATTCATTTTTACTTACAAATTTTCACATTAAATGTTGAAAGTGTCCCCCCCCCCCCCCCCCGTTGTTGAATACACGATTCAATTCGTCTAAGCTGTAACAATTCTTCTGTACCAGAAGCAGTGAAAGTGGATATTGCAGTTTTCAATTCATCGATGGATCTTGGACGGTTTTTATAGACGGTTGCTTTCACTGCACCCCAGAAGAAAAAGTCAGGTGGTGTTAGGTCAGGCGATCGTGGAGGCCAAAGTCCCTGTGAAATTATACGATCACCAAAAACGTCAGTTCTATGCGCGGTTGCGCCATATCGTTGAAGGCGACCGCTACCGTCGCAGGTTCGAATCCTGCCTCGGGCATGGATGTTTGTGATGTCCTTAGGTTTAAGTAGTTCTAATTTCTAAGGGACTGATGACCTCAGAAGTTAAGTCCCATAGTGCTCAGAGCCATTTGAACTAAGCCATCTCGTCGAAAGTAACCGCTCAGTATTTCACTTAACACAAGTTCTCCTATGAATGGGTACAGAATATCACTGCAGTATCGTTGTGCGTTTATTGTTTCGTTGAAAAACCCAGGCTGGCGAATAATCATACGACACGCGCGGCTAACAGTCATACGGCACTGCGGAGAGACTTTTTGAACACCCGGTATACAAGCTGTATGTAAATCAAATGAGCTATAAACCAAAGATGCAGATAAAAAGTACATTAACGAGTTATTTTGTGGCAAGCATAATGTTTTCATACACCGTTAAACATCTGTATGTATGAAACAAAATAATAAATATGCTCTGTAATTTGTTAATTCATCTATCTTCACCCTTTTGTTTCGTGAAGTGGTAGCGTACGGACGTATGCTTGGATCTGTCGCACCAGCATTGTGTATTTCAAAGGTTCATTACAAGTATTATAAAAAGTTATTAGAAAAGGAATATTTGTTCTCACGGTCATAAGTTCAGCTCCTATGTGTTCATCATTTCACTCGCCGCCGAGATCCTGCATCAAGAGGTTCGGTGTAGACTAGAATAATTAACGCCGTAGATGGAGGACTGTTCCTGCATTGACATTGTCACATTCAAGACTAAACACAATGGAATTAATGTGAAGGTAGTGAATCAGACTTGATAGGCACCTATTGAACTTGGTTTACTCATACTAAAAATATTGTGTTTCGTGTGTTTAAGAACTCGTAGACAGATCAACAATTTCAGTGGTTGCAGTGATTATTTGGTACCGCACACTTTTGGAAGCAGCAGTACGTAATCAAATTATGTTTATTGGCCTTGAATGTAATGATATTCGAGGTATGTTGACATTGATATCAGTTAAAGTTCACCCAAGATTGTGCACAGATCCATTAATTACCTTCAAAATTTTCTCAATTGTTCTTTCCAATCAATTTTTACAATTATCCAAACAATTATTAATCCGTTTCCACGACCCCACTCATTGGCGACCGTTTAAAGGACGGCGCCGAGCGAAACATGAACAGACCTTTCAATTGTTGAGGTAAAAATTTTTGAGATAAATGATTCATATTATTCTTAAAAGGAACTAATGAAACTTTCATTGTATTTGTTACATGTCCACGAGAATGCATGGGAATTATAAAACCATTGAAGAAGCAAATTAAAATTAAATTTTGCCAACAAACGAGCAGAGCCAGGAATGCTGATTTCAACGGTAATGGTAGGAAGCTGCTACGCTGTTATGCTTATATGGCCGCGCTTGGCGCCGTCTCTCTGGTAGTAGACAATCTGCCTTCCAATTAATATCCTTTACGGAAAGTGCATTTCTACAGAAAAGACGAAAATTTATTCAGAGTCATCATTAAAGTGCAAGATAAGTCATTTAAATTCCATAAGACTGTCAGATAATTACCAGGTTCATTTGTGAATACGCAGTAAACCTACTTTGATTGAAAAGAACCGATACAGACAAAAATTAATTTTTGAAAAATTTTATCCATAATTGTGTTAAAAAATATTCACAATGGAGTAAAAGGGAATGGCCATTCTTGAAAATTTATTACAAAGTGCAACATGCCAAGATGTCGAAAATCCGAGCTTGACAACAGTTGGAAGGTAACGCGCCAACTCGTGAGCTGGTCAATGGCAACCAAAACAACGAGGTTGGCATACCACTATCAATAAATGATACTAATATAACTAATCATGATGTCACTTTTATGACGATCGATGAGGCAATTTCTCAGCTCTCACCAGCAAACATTTTTTCAAATAGTGAAACTGATGGGCGGGACAGGGAATATTCCTTTGATTACTTGCTCACGGCATCGCGAACGCAAGCACAGGAAACAGTTCTTAAAAACAATGTAAATACTAGTGAGACACACACTTTGACACAACTCATGCAACGAATAACACAACAGTTGACAAAACAACAGAAATTTCAGGAAAATGTAACACAACTTAAGGGTATGACACAGCTGTTCACAAAACATCAGGAAAATATAGGACTACAGTTTACACAACAAAATCAGGCATTTATCGAATTCAAGAATAGTAATAGTCAACAGTTCAGTGAGATGAGCAAAACTATACGCGCTGAGTTATCTGATGAACTATGCGGGAAGTTGACAAGAGCTACGTACACAACTAAAACAAGAAATAATTACGACATATCCCGCAATATAAACACTTAACGGAAATAGCATCATCCGTAGACGATAAACAGGAACAACTTGCAAGTGAGCTACGAAACGTTAGTGTAGCACATTCTCAAATTCAGGGCACGCAATCCCAAGTGGATGTGTCGGTAAAAAATGTGACGGACACAGTCAGTGAGCTGCAAGACGTGTGCAAAAACTTTCCTACAGAAGTAAAAAAGTTAAGTCTAAGATTGGGCCATTTAAGTTTAGAGTCAAAATTTGCCAAAAGGCAGAGAGATAAGATATGTGCAGATGTAAAGGAAATAACTGTAAAAGCTGAAGCCAGGATGATGTATAAGGACAGCAACCTTACTGAAATGATAGTATCATAGGGCAATGTATATGTTGATAAAGTAGAAGAAGCTCTAAAAGAGAAAGAAACTCAATTCCTAGTTAAATAAGATCAAGGTTTAAAGGAAGCAGAGGAAAGGTTACGAGGCAGTATCGCTAAAATTACTGCCATTCCAGAACAACATTTGACAGAAAACGAACCCATGCTTTTAGAGAAGTTAAACAGGGTGTTACAAAAAGGTACAGCCAAACTTTCAGGAAACATTCCTCACACACAAATAAAGAAAAGATGTTATGTGGACATGTGTCTGGAAACGCTTAATTTCCATGTTAGAGCTCATTTTAGCTTC
Organism: Schistocerca serialis cubense; assembly: GCF_023864345.2. Lineage (NCBI taxonomy): Eukaryota > Metazoa > Arthropoda > Insecta > Orthoptera > Acrididae > Schistocerca > Schistocerca serialis. The sequence continues at coordinate 778,734,521 of NC_064638.1, forward strand.
GTCAGTATGTACTGTACTTCCTCGATTCACCGCCAGTTGGCCCAATTGAAGGAAGGTAATGTTGACTTCGGTGCTTGTGTTGACATGCGACTCATTGCTCTACAGTACTAGCATCAAGCACATCAGTACGTAGCATCAACAGGTTAGTGTTCATCACGAACTTGGTTTTGCAGTCGGTGCAATGTTTACAAATGCGGAGTTGGCAGATGCCCATTTGATGTATGGATTAGCACGGGGCAATAGCCGTGTATACCCACACTGCCCATGCAAAACTGCAAGGTAAAAACTGAGACTGATCAGAAATCGAAAGGAGTCAAAACACAACCTTTAATTCCCATCCAATTAGGACAGTTTTCTGTAAAATGCAATTATTTGATAGTAGAGAAATTAACAGTAGACTGTTTATCGGTATGGATGCATTTAGGACATACCAGTACAAATGGATGTAGGCAAGGGCCAATGCCATTTCAATCAGGGAAAGTAATGATGGACGTAAAACTGAAGTTACTCACGACTTTGAGGTTCAATTGGTAAATCCCATAGTTATGCTTATCAACACATACAACAACGAACAGTCGACACAATAAACACAAAAGTAAGTGAATCAAAGTGCTTGCAACAAGAACAGCAAGCGGAATTTATGGAACTGATACTTGCTTATACTCATTTATTTGAAAAAAGACCAGGTATCATTAAGGATTTTGTGTACAAAATGGGAATATATCCTCCCAAAACTTTTTGTTCTACTTCATACCCTGTATCCTGGACAAAGAGGGAAGCAGTAAGAAAAGAGATTAACAGGATGCAATACAACCTTCATTTTCCCCTTATTGTAGTCCAATTTTGGGCATGAGTAGGCCAGATGGCAAGGTGTGCTTGTTCCTCGAGGCAAGTAACATTAACAAGATCATTGCACCAGTATGACCAGGTCCAGACAATTTAGAGGAAGAGCTTATGAAATTCCACAATGCTAAATTTCTTACTATAATCGATATCCAGTCCTCTTATTGGCAAATAAAGCTACATGCAGAAAGTCAGATGTATACCGGCTTTGTATGTGGGGGCAGGAGCTACGAATTTCAAGTATTACCATTTGATTGAATGTAAGTGCAGGTGTATTTATCTCTGCTCTGGACAAAGTGCTAGGACCCAAATTTTTGAGTAAGGTAACATTATACGTGGACAACTTTTTAGTCGCCACACCCACCTGGGTAGAACACTTAAGATTAATAGTGCAAGTATTGAACCGCTTTTCTGATTATGGAGTAACAGCAGATCTCAAGAAATCTAATTTCGGACAATTTAGGACACATAATCTCTTCAGAAAACTAAAAAACTAGATGTCATTAGAAACTGTCCTGTTTCTCAAAACGAGGGCCAATTAAAGCCAATCTTAGACCTAGCCTCATTTTTCAGGAAATTCATTCCTAACATAATTATGAACAGTGATGCTTTACTCAATCTTCTCCAGAAAAACGGTCCTTCGTTATGGGACAAGCAATGTCAAACCGATTTCGAGAACATCAAGCATGCCTTATTAAATGCTAATATTTTATCTCAACCAGACATGAAGAAGGACTTTTGTTTATGCACCGACACGTCTTCTCAAGGTTTGGGTGCACGCCTTTTTCAAATGGTAGAAGAAGAGGGAAAACTCATCCCTAAAGTAATTAGCTTCGCCAGCTGCACCTTATCTGAAGCTGAAAGTTCATATTCAGTTACGGAGTTGGAGTACATATTTTAAAAAGTTTGAATATTTCCTTTGGGTTAAACACACAAAAGTATACTGTGATCATCAGTCCCTACCGTTTATGTTAACTTGTAAATTGCTGCACCAACGGATAGCCAGGTGGTGTATACACCTTCAAGAATTCTATTTTGAAATAGTGTACATAAAAGAAATCGGAACATAACAGCTGATGTTCTTTCTCGATTACCACAAAGCTTAGAGAAATTTATCGATATTTTAGAGCAGGAAGGTGATATAAGTGCTATGTCGGTGGAAGACAAAACACTCTGACCATACTGTGTCCACATGTGGAAACACATGGAGCAATTACAGCAGGAAGACGCATGCTGGAGTAAGTTGAGAGCGAAACTTATGCAAAACGCTGCTGAAAAGTGAAAAATGTGTTTCATCATTCACAAAGGTGTTTTGTTCCATAGGAACCATCCCAAACAAGAACAAGGGCACGTGTGTTTGCCAGAGGAATGTGTGGATGATTTCATCTTGTATACACACAATACTTGGCGCCATTATGGCTCTGAAAAGTGCACTGAAAAAATAGGTAAACATTCTTATTTCCCCAACCTTAGATGAAGAGTACTACAGGTGGTAAGAAAGTGCACTGTCTGCCAGAAAACAAAACATTCTAACATCTCCAAACAAATTGAACTACATCCCACTGTGGCTAAAAAACCTCTAGAGAAGGTATGTTTGGATGTTGCTGGACCCTATTCCGGAGGTAAGGGTGACGTCAAGTATATGGTAGGTCTGTATGATATTTTCACCAAATACATAAAATTGTACAGTGTGAACACTACAGCCAGTTCAATTATAAGACAAATCAAAGAGGATTATTTTGCAAGAGTAGGAAAACCAGAAGTCATATTAACAGATAATGCCTCATATTTTGTTGGATGTAAATAGAAAGAGATTGTAGATTTTAACCAAATGAAACACATTTTAGTATCCAAATTTCATCCCAAAGCGTCCCCCATGGAAAGGGTGTATAAGGGATTCATCAGGTTTGTAAGGACCTATATACCTCGTAAACATACTATGTGGATTGAATATGTCACTTACTTCTTACAAGTTGTTAACAGACTTTCCCATACATCAACTGGATTTACACCAGATGAGCTGATATTCAATTGTAAACAAGTAGACGAGTGGGAGAAACCTTTGCCCAAGATACTGATACAGGAATTATCACTGAAGAGAAAGCTGAAACGTACAGTACAATTTTATATAGGATGAAAGGTATTATTTAGAATACATCCTAAATCCAGAAAAATTGGAAAACTGAACCATAAGTGGCAACTACTATACACCGGACCATAAATAATTGCTAAAATCCCCTACCTGGGAGCATACAGATTACTACACATGAACATGGGTAAAGACAAGTACCTTTACCTACACAAAGACTTGAAAACATTTACGTAGTGAAAGAAGGGCTGTATACCCCCTAAGTTGTATATATGTATAATAATATTAGATTTAGGCTGTTGGAAAGACGCATTCCAGAATTTATGTTGTTAATTGCTAAGGAAAATTTTGTTTGTATTTTTCCTTATACAGCAAATGTGTAAACGATAAGATGAACGGTTGTAACAAGTGGAATTTTATCTTAATGTGTCTAGAGACGACGATACTCGAAATACAGTGCTCTGCCTTGTGCATAGCCTAGTTGTAAACAAATAAATGAAGTTGTGAAACGAACGGTAGTGTGCAATGCAATACACAACTCGCCATGACACAAGTGGTATCAGAGCGACACAGCGCATGTGCATTGGGGGGGGGGGGGGGGGCAGCTAGTCAATAAACCACAAGCGCTTGCGCGCCAGACAGGCACAGATGGAAGTGTTGGAGCGCCCAAAACAAACAAACCTGATGAGCTACAGCCTGCACTAGCATTAGTAAAACCTATCGAATAAACAGAGACAGAGAAAATTAAGAGAGAGTCTGTACTACAACTATGACTATCTACACAATTCACACACACACAAAGATAAACTATAGAATTATATACACAGTAAAGGGACGCTAAACTACGAGATATTTACTTAAGCTATGCTACCAGATACATTATATCTATATATTCTCAATATTTACAAATTTAAGTATTGAAAGTGCAAGCACTAATCATATTTCATAGATGAAAAAAGTCTTGCTGAAGGTAAACAAGGGAGTTCAGTATAAGTGGCAAACTGAATAAGAGGTCGCATCACATCTTTAATGCACTTTATCTTTAAGATTTATAAGGTAAGTAGAGATGCACATGTGACATGAAATAAGTTTTATGATAACACGATTGCACACTCAACTGAATGAATGCATGGTTGAATATATGAAGGAAGTATTGGTGGGCATCGATCCACTATAGCTTATCTACGAAGTTTTAATTTTAAGTCAGTATTAAGTTTTTTCGTCCAGGGAATGATGCGCACCGCAAGTAAATATAGTTGAAAGTTTATAATATGTATGAATGAAGTAGTGTGAAAGTATGCAAAGAAGAAAACAGTTGCAGTACGTCACATATCACGAGGCTGAACTAAGGTTGAGTACTGCCAAATAATCAAGGGGTTGAAACCTAACTACTGTGAGCATCGACTACCCATGAAAGCTGAAACAACTGAATTACATTGAAATTTTTGTGCATATTTGTTACATTGTTTTACGCTCATTATACGTAATATATCATATTGACAATACAACTCTGTAAAAAACAGCACATGAAATGGCTATCTATCTTTGGCGACAATGAGCACCCTTACATGCAGTTTGTTTTTGCTCGGCGTGATAGCTTCTATCAACAGCACGTGCAGCGTGTTCCACAGCTTGCAATCTATGTGTGTCGATCCAGGGTGCCTTCCAGAGTGGCTAGATCACCGAGGGAATACACTAAAATATTCCCAGACCATAACCTCCCTCCTCTAGTCAACGATTGTTGTAGGGTGCTTGCATTGAGGTGTTTCACATCGTACTCGCCAACAGCCGTCTGTCCTATGGCGGATAAAACGTGGGTCATCCGGAAAGCCCACCTGCCGCGACTCAGTGGACGTCCAACTGCGGTATTGGCGTGCAAATTCCAGCCTTCGTCGCCGATGAACAGCAGTCAGCATGAGTTCATGTAACAGGCACCTGCTGTGGTCGCCCGTAGGCAGCAGTGTTCAATTAATGGTCGTCGAGGAGACGCTGTTGGTAGCCCCTTGATTCATCAGGGCTGTAAACTGTTCAACAGTGCACGTCGATTCGCCTAATATGTCTCTGCAGCCTCATTCACCCCTGTCATCTAGGGCCGTCCGCTCCAATAGCTGAGTGGTCAGCGTCATGGATTGCCGTCCTACAGTCCCAGGTTAGATTCCCAGCTGGGTCAGGGACTTTCTTCGCTCAGGGCCTGGGTGTTGTGCTGTCTTCATCGTCATTTCATCCCCATCTGGCCCGCAGGTCGCCCAATGTGGCGTTGAATGTAATAACACCTGCACCTAGGCGGCCGGACCTGCCCCTCATAAGGGGCCTCCCAGCCAATGACGCAAAACGCTCATTTCCATTTTTCCATCTAAGGCCTATATTGCATCACAGATGCCATGGGGCCGGGTTTGGACAGTATCATTTCGCCAACCATGGTATACTTCAACATCGCGGCACAAGAACTGTTTACAGACTTAACTGTTTCAGAAATGCTTCCGCCCTTGGTACAAAACCCAATGATCATGGCCTTTTGGATGTCAGATAAATCACTCAATTTCCTCTTTATGACGACGACTGCACTGTTTTCCGCATTCCCTTACACACTCTACGTACCCTCCACTGCTAATACTACCACCTGCCGTCTGTGAGTAGTTATTGCACGTTGATGAACATAGGCAGTGGTCACATTTATGTGACTGGACTACGTAGTATTCAGTAATAACCACAATCAACTCTCTCATTACGTAAAAACAGTTAACAGAAAATATCTGCAAACGAATTCTTTCATAGGTCTGTCTAGGTTTCTTTTGATGTGAAATGCTACTTATATTTCATAGGTCTGTCTAGATTTCTTTTGCTGTGAAAAGTTAACCAAATGCTACTTATCGCTCTGTGTGACCTACATATCACAGACTTGTAGTGGTTTATCATCGAAAAAGGTTTTTCGATGATAAACCACTACACCTGTTCACAATTTTAAAAACTGAATATCAGAGAACAACCTGCCTCTCAATGATACTGAATGAGTACCAATAGAGAAAATTACTTACATAAGAATTTATCAACAATATTTCCATTAAGCTAAACTTACTTCCTTTTGAGCAGTATAATTAATCACTGCCTCACAGAGATTAAGCTACAAGCCAAGTCAGTGATATCTACATCTACATCTGTACTCTGCGAACCATCGTGAGGTGCATGGCACAGGGAAAAACCCATTGTATCAGTTATTAGGGTTTATTCCTGTTCCACACACTTACGCAGTGCGGGAAGAATGGTTGGTTAAATGCAGTAATTATTCTGATCTTATCCTCATGATCCCTATTTGAGCAACACGTATGGGGTTGTAATATATTATCAGAGTAATCATTAAAGCTGGTTCTTGAAACATTGTTAAGAAACTTTCTGGGGATTTTTACGTCTATCTTCCAGAGGCTTCCAGTTCAGTTCCTTCAATATCTCTGTGACTCTCTCCCACAGATTAAAGAAACCTGTGACCATTCGTGCTGTGCTTCTCTGTATATGTTCAATATCCCATGTTAGTCCTGTCTCGTATTGGGCCCACACACTTGAGCAGTATTCTAGAACCGTTCTCACAAGTGATTTGTAAACAATCTCCATTGTCGGAAGTTTACCACCTCCTTTACCCACAACCGAATCTATGTGATCATTCCATTTCACATCCCTACAAAGCGTTACAGTCAAATATTTGTATGAATCGGCAGATTCCAGCAGTGACTTATCGATATTATAGTCGTAGGATACCACATTTTTTCGTTTTGTGAAGTGCAAAATTTTACATTTCTGAACATTTAAAGCAAGATGCCAGTCTCTGCACCACTTTGAAATCTTATCAAGATCTGACTGAGTACTTATGCAGCTTCTTTCATATAGTACTTCATTATAAACGACTGCATCATCTGTAAAAAGCCTGATTTTTACTATTAATATTGTCTGTACGGTCATTAATATGCAACATGAACAGCAAGACCCCCAACACACTTTCCTGGGGCACACCCAAAGTTATTTCTGCATCCAAAGATGACTCTCCATCTAAAATAACATACTGCATCCTCCCTACAAAAAAGTCATCGATTCATTCTCAAATTTCACTTGATATCCCATATGATTGTACTTTTGGCAATAAGTATAGGTGTAGTACAGAGTCAAATATTTTTTGGAAATCAAGAAATACACCATCTGCCTGACTGCCTCGATCTAAAGCTTTCAGTATTTAATGGGAGAAAAGTGCTAGTTGGATTTTACATGACCGATGTTTTCGAAATCCATTATTATATATATTTTACTACCTACAAAAGCTTTATTTTCTTTTTCTTGTATAAGAATATCTGATTAACATTGTACTTATATCTCTTGCAAAATTTTAAGTAACTTTGAACTAGATAGTTTTAATGTAACTAAGAACTCTTAACATTATATTTAATGTGATTGTGACTACCTACAGCATAAAAAGAATCTTTACTTTCATTTAAAAATCTTTTGAACTATTATTTCTCATTTATCTTTACTCGTGGATTGACAGAAGTCAATGAAGGGAAATTTATTTTAATTATAAGTCGAGAAGCCAATGTTTTTTGTAGGTACCAAAGCTTTAACGTTTTTCTATTGTATCTCACGTTGGCTTCAGCCAATACATCACAAGTGTATCAGTACCAGTAGTTTCTCTAAGCCAAAAATGTTCAAATGTGTGTGGGTTCCTAAGGGACCACACTGCTGAGGTCATCGGTCCCTAGGCTTACACACCATTTAAACCAACTTACGCTAAGAACTACACACACACACACACACACCCATACCTGAGGGAGGACTCGAACCTCCAGTAGGGCGGGGGGGGGGGGGGGGCGCAATCCTTGACATGGCGCCTCAAACTGCCTCGCCACTCTGCTCGGCCTTTCTCTTAGCCCCCACTAACAAAGTGTAATAACAAATAACAAGAAACAAAAATCCTATATGCCACAACTACTTTGACCTCAGAAATTAAACAATTTGAAAAAGTTTCAGTCCTTTTCAGGCTTTGGCAAAACGGATTAACTAAAGAATCCTATCTGAAAAGGTCACTCGACATTGGTAGGTCATAAATATGGCACCTTAAAGGTGTGAACTCCTCTTAACTGTAATGGGACTGATATTCTCAGGCTTGCAGGCGAATTTTCACTGCAAGTGGAAGATAAATTTCCACTATCCAGAGCTACAGACTGTCACCTTAAATATATTGCACTTGAGCCATACCTCAACAATGGCCATAATTCCGTCTATACACAACCACTAAATAGTAACAAGTTACAATGTGCTACCAGAACCTCTAGCAAAATCGCATGGAAGAATACAGATACCAGTCTGCTACCACAAATCAACAACTCACAATTACAATGATCAACAACTGTTCCTTATAGGCCTTAAACATAATATTATAATCTTAAATAATTACTCAGATACATTAAACATTAACCTGTTACACAAAAATCTCCCTTTACTACTCGAATCCTAAGGTGAATCCTAACTTGGTTAACCATAAAAATAGAAACCTATTCCTCCAAATTCTCAAACATTAGTGTTCTGTATCTCGAATTTACGGCACCTACAACACAAGTATAACATGTATATATGAAAACTTTTACTAGTATTTTTTCGCGTTTGTTTTCATGTTTCCAGATCAGATGCTCAATCAGTTAGTGAAGCTGACCAACAAAAAAAAAAAAAGAAACGTTCATTTGTTGTAACTTGACTCCTCAGATCAACTTATTGGAAGCATCGAATGAACATCCTTTTAAGATATAACTATTAATTATTAAATGCTACACCTCTTATATGTACATAACCTTTTTTACTTTAATTTGTTTTTCTATTTTTCAATTACAATTCATAAACTATAGTGTGACAAAATAAGAGCTCCTCTCTGATTTCTGATTTAATATGTGTTCAAATTCATGCTTCATTTAACTTAACCAGATAACATTGAATTATTTCTTACCAACTAAAACTGTATTAAACAAACCACTTATGTAACTACAAGACAACAAAACTCATTCCATCACAGTTTTCTTATAGCATCTATTAACACACCAAAGAACATCAAAACTAGGATGAACACTATTATTTTTCATGTACCATGTGGCTACAATAAGTGTACTCTACAGCCTTTGAAACATCATCCAATCTAACTCTTTTGATAGGCTGTAGGCCTCCTGCCTTCAATTTCAGATTCATCTCATTTCCATCGTTTTGCTCTCTTTACACAAATAAGACTGAAATATCTTTGTTGTTTTCTTAAACCTCTTGTCCTACTCTCCTTGTTCTTATATTTCAGACTATGAAATACTTTCTGCCTATTTGGTTGCCTGGAGCACAAGTAAAAAGCTATCTTCATCATAATTAGGTTTAACTCCTCAATTATTATGGAGGATAGTCCTTCATTTATTTCTTGCCCCTTTTCTAAACACTGTACCATTACGTTTCTTTCATAGGATAAACCAGCCCCTGATATTGAAAAAATTGTTTCAAATCCCACACTATCTATAGCACCACTATCATTCTTAGAATAACCCACTTTCTGGCAACAAGTTTCAATGTAAGGTACCTTAGCCATTTAAATGATACTTCCCTACCTCTACCAGAAACCACTTTTTTAAGCATAACTTACGTAGAATAATTTCTTTGACTAGCAGTAAGCATTGTGCTAGTAAAAGCAAGTAATACATGGTGTTTGACTCCATTATCACAATATTCCAGAAACACCTGATACCTGTTACCATATGCTGAAGCATCAACTGACACAAAAACTCTCTATTCAGATCAGGATGTCCTATTATCTGTTCATTACATGATTTCTTTTGTATAATTTCCTGTTCAGCCTCGCATTACCACTCCACTATCCCTGAGATTTAAGTTCCAACAAGACATTTAAGTTAACTCTGAGACCATGGCAAAATTTAAGCTGTTTCTTGTTTGTTGGTAGAGAACAGTCTCTTACAGCCTTTGATTTCTTTGGATCAGTTCGAACAACCTATTTACTTACTAGATGCCTAAATAATTTTATCTCATTACATTCAGTGTGAGCCTTAGCACACTTAACAGTTACTTATTTCTTACTTAATCTTTGTAAACCTAATTTTATCAATGTAATGTGTTCCTCTTATGTTTTGAAAACCATTAATACATTGTCCATACATTCAAAAATCTTATCTAACAAATAATTCTAAAGCTAGATCAAGAACTTGGACCAATTTAGCTACAGATATGTTGACAAATGGCGGAACTTTAAATTAGTAAGACCTAAATAGAAATATGTCAACGACAGGAAGCACCTAAGGGTGTTCATTTCATTGTAATTGCCTAAATAGAAAAGTGGAATATTTTCTAGATTCTTCAAACTTGCCACTAACAAGTGGTCAAATCGACTGAACTTTAAGCATTTTGCTTTGTGAAAACAAACTAAAATTTCTTCCATGGGAGGTGGTCTGTCTCTCTCAATTTCTGTTATTTTATTCACTGTTCTAGCGTCCAATACAAATTGAATATCTCCATTAGATTTCTTGACAGCAGCAATCGGATTATTGTACATGCTTTTTGATCTTTCCATTATATCCCAGCTGACCATCCCATTTATTTCACTTTAACTCCTTTACATATACTCCAGGCAATGGGATAGGATGATATGAAAAATGGTATATGTTATTTTATTTCCTCTTTGCATTCATATCCCTGAATAACTCTTGGTTTGTCGCTGAATGCTAAATTATTCCTAACCAATAACTTCTCTAATTGGCTCTTTTCTTTCAGTGTCAGTCCAGATGACGCTAAACACTTCTCTGTGACATGCCTTTCCCAATCGTTATCGACAATACTACTGTCCTTCCTCATTAAATCTTCCTCTTTCTTTACTTATATTCCTTTGTCTAATTTAATATTCCAACTATTAAAATTCCTCTCGCGATCATTTGGTAAATTACTTTTGTTCAATTTAACCTACTGCTGGCGATTTTATATATTTGTTCTCATTGTTTCATTTGGAAAATCTAAAAATAATCGATGTTTGCCAGCCAATTCATACCCAATAGCACTGGTGAATTAATATCAGCTATTTCCATAGACTGTTGCAATATTATGACAAAATTGTAAACATTAACAAAACATCTTCTTCCATCTTTTACCTTTTGCACCAGATAAACCGACTACTTTTACATTGATTGCAGGTATGTATGCATGTTTCCATTTCCATTTGTTTCTTTTCCAAATTACTTTGGATAATAGACAAACTTGACTTCCTGTGTCTAACATAAAAACGACTGCCTGATTTCAATTACTCTCTGTTTTATCAAAGTTGACACACTCTTCTTATGTTACTCTGTTTCTAAGAATAACTCTTCATTCTAAGGTTGCTGACCATTTTTTATATTCTTGACTTTTATAGTGTGAGCAACTAGGCAAGTGAACTCCCTGATTATTGCTGGTAACTTTCTGTATTACAACTGTATTACTACCGAATTGTGGTTTTGACTAGTACCATTGATAGTTTGGACATGATTACTATTGTTTTCTCTTTTCGAAATACTTGCTTTATCACTGAAATTAATAATTACTGTTATTCTGCAGATGTGTATCACATGTATTCGAATCATTCCATCCCCAGTAGTTCCTTCTATCTCTGTTACTGCATTTTGGATTACTGTGGTTGTAATTACTCCCACAATCATTATGAATGTTCCTGTTATCCCCTCAGAATGCATCTTCACTACTAATTAACCCAGTATGGTTGTCACTAACACCAACCAACTGTTGCAATTTTTGTTTCTGGTTTGTCTCTTACTTTATTCAAGTATTCTAACTGATCTAACAATTCTAAAAATGGTTGAGCTTTCGGCCAATCTTTCCCCAACTAATATTTCCCTTCTTTTGTCTGGTATCAAGTGACTTGTATTTCTATTAAATGTACTTCATATATGGGTTCATGCAGATACAAAGGCTGATTTAGATGGTTTTCAACAAAGTTCCTGTATACACCCCAATTATCATTGGGCCTTGGAGGCCCAAATAACTCTAATCTGATTTTCCTCTCTGTGCAACCTGACCAATACTGCACTTTAAGTGCACCAGAAAAATCATAAACTGTGGCAAATTGGCTCAGATTTAACGGTGTCCATTGTAACATGTCTCGATGACTAACAATAAATCTGATACTCTTTTGACTCCACCAGGATGGCTGTGAGGCTCCCTGGAATCATTTCAGACAAATTACTGGTACATGTACCCTCAAGACTTAAACTGTGGGATGTGACTGCTACTATTCCTTACACCTAATTTTAAAACATCTACTAAATCTCATCTATTATAACCAAACTTGCACCTATACTCATTATTTAGGGCCTACATTAGAGTTCAATGACCTAGGTACTATTCAATTCTTGAGGCTTCTGTCATTTGACCTACTAACATCTCTGTTAGATGGAGTTGATGTTACCCCTTCTAATAACTTACTTCTGACACAGGTACATTCTCCAATACCCCTTTCTGTGTTTTACCTATTTTATAATATACAGGTTACTTAAACCCTGAATCTCCTTTTTAGTCGATTGTTATTTTCACTTGTCTGGTCTGTTACACCTGCAGTAAAAGATTGATTGACATTTCCTTGATCACCTTAGCTTTTCCTAGTTCATCAGGAAGTGTCAATAGTTAATATAATGATTTTCCTGCATCTATTGCCTTTGTATTAACTTCATCATACTTTGTTACATTTTAGTTTTAATTCTATTATATCATTTTTTAGCTTTTCAATTCTATGGCATTTTCCTTTACTGGTTCCACACACTTTTAAGTTCCTGCCCAGTTGACTTCGTAGCAGCTGAGGAGTGCTCCGCCTACCATCCTCCAAGGAAGCCATGGGTCTGAAGATGGTTATATAACTATAACCAAAACCGGTCACCTATGTTAGTGAGACATAAGTGTTGTGATCAAGACTGAACTTTAGTTAAAATGTAATAATCTATTGATCACTGTATTTCAAAAATGTTTACCAAAATTATATTATTTCATTTTTAGCTTTTCAATTCTATGGCATTTTCCTTTACTGCTTCCATACACTTTTAAGTTTCTGCCCATTTTTTGCATTTTTCTCTGTTCTTCTTTGCATTTTCTTTATCTTTCTCTGTGTTTTCTGTTTCTTTCTTTTCATATTCCTATCCCTTTTTGATAATCTGTTCTGTGTAAGTTTTAAGTTCGTCATATGTATTCTAAATTACAATAGAATCTCATAACTTGGTATTAAGCACTTTAATTAGTCTTAACACCAACTATCACTAATCACAATCAACTTCATCAAACAACATAAGAAATTCAGTTACTTAATAATCACAATTTCGTACTGCCTCAGACAGTTAAACTTCTATAACAGCACCTAAACCAAAATAGTATTATATGTTCTTGAGTCTTTCATCAGCTGCCTCCTTCAGTTTGTTATCTCGACTGTTGCGACCATAGCTTGACTTTATATTGGTTTGTAAATCAGCTTACTCAGGAGCCAGGTCCGCCTGCTTAAGAAGTCAACCACTGCCTAGGACTGACAGTAATATTGGCAGACATACACAGTATGTGCAACCACAGTGTGAGTGACTTATAAATTAACAATTAAATAAATTTCTCAACTACATATCCCTTAATATTCAAAGTTCACTTCTCAGAATGTGACATTTTTCAAACTTCCTAGAACCACTGTGTCAATAAGTTATTGTCTGGTTGTAGTGCTACAACGATGAAAATTAATATTACGGCGATGTCAAACCTTATTTTCATAATTTGAAGAAGTATTCATGATATTAAAAATGTAATTATAATTTTATTATTTTCATTTTTGTGCTCAGTGTATCAAAAACTTTCTAGTGCATGTAATAAATTAGCATTGTTTGTACTACGAAACTATATATGATTGTTAAGGGTTAAGCATGTAATAATTCGATGTAAAACATTTTGTTGAGTCTGAATTTTGTTCTCGTATTGGTTGGTAGAGAAGGAAAAGTTCCTTAATCGATGTGAAGCTATAAAGGCTGTAAAAAGGAGAGAGAGAGAAGGTAAATACAAGTTATTCAAAACAAATATCTCTAAAATGTAACGTCTTGTGATTTCCTATAACTAAAAATTACAAGGTCTAATCTGAGCCTGTCCTGAATAACAGCGAAGAACGTTTATGTTATCATATATTTTCTTTGTTTGATCACAGTTGTGATTTGCATGTTTCTTTTTGTTACGTGACATGTTATGAATATTTTCATTATACGCGCAAAAGTACACATAGCTTTAATTGAACCTGCGTCTTTGGGAAATGATAACTTTTAATCAGTACAATTACGCGAATAACGTCTAAATCGCAACCGTTATTGCAAAAGTGTTTCTTGGACCAAATAATTCTTATAAAATGTGTATTCTCCAAAGCGAGCAGCATTGCACTATCGCTGACTCGCAACAATCGAAAGAGTAAAAACAGTGCTTAAATAAAATTGCCACCTCTTAATAATTATTATTGTGCCATTAAATAAATAAATAGCAATTCAGTAGCTATCCAATCAATAAACAGAGAGGGCAATTCAGTGGCAACCTATTGACAGGACTAGCTTATATGTGTGTGCTAATGTTTGTTTTTTCTATTTGTTTCATGGTGTAATGAGTGGAAATCTACGACGACCCTAAGCACGATATTTTTGCTGTACCATTCCATCCCAGCGGCAGCAGAACGAAGCACTACATAAGGTAGGCACAACATCTTCTTCAACCTGGTGCTGTATCTTACTAAAAGAAAAAAAAAGAAACAAAAAAATTTACATTTTGTGAGTGTGTCCTCTTAGGAAGCTATAAGAGTGAATTATATTTAAGTAACTGCAAGAAGGATCAGTAAAATACAGCATCAAGTGTTTTCAGTAGAGGTTAACTGAACGAGATTGGAACTGAATTGTAATCAAACGAAAGTGAACATTTATAGTACTGATTCCAATCTGGTGCAGTGTAGTAATTATCTTATGTTTTGTGTCACGGAATAATTGATGTGTTGCGTGTGACGTTTTCCCGATTGGACTTGCACCCAAACATTTGCAAACATAGTGAAAACAGTGCGACGTGTAAGAAAAGCTACACAGCAGGAAGTAACTGTAGAACATTCAGAGGAGGAAGGAATAACTAGTGATGTAGAAATTGATAATATTTTTTCAGATCAGACAGAGGATATAGAACAGGACACTAATATTAAAGTCAGTGATCCATCTGCTGTAGAACACTCAGGCAGAATACAGACGGTAGTTCAAGTGCATACTGAAGCAGAACCACAAGAAACACCAATTACAGTCGATTTACCACCGGTAGAGCCAACACAAACAGTAATGGATCCATTTTCTCTCTTAATGATGAAAATGGAACGAATGTTTAAAATACAGGATCAATAACAGATACAGCGTGAACAAGAAACTGCTAAACAGCTTGCAACTGAGATTAATAATAATTTAGATAAACGTATTAGCAGAGTAGATGAACGGATTAGGACCTTGGATGAACGCATCAGTCAATTAGACGAGCGTACGCAGTTAAGTTTTTCACAGTTCTCAAAGAGATAGATCAAAAGCTTGAAAACCGGTTAAAAGAACACGATCGCCAGCTGCGACAGCAAATAGATGCCCAGTTGTCTGCTATACAGAACAACATTTCAAGTATGCAACAAACATACCATGACTTACCACAGAATGTAAAGCAAGTAACCCAGGATGTGGACAAATTACAACAAACACACACTTCTTTGGAAGTAGAAATACGCAACGTAAGTACACGTATAGAAAACCTTACGGTTGATAATCAAAACGTAATAGAACAAAAATGCAAAGAACAAGAAGAACGCGTTGTGACCACATTCAACACATGGCTAAATGACAAAGACAAACAAATTAGTACTGTTATACAGAAGGAACTGCCTGTGATGTTACAACGAGCAGGAACACAACTGGTACATGAAAACAACACAAAGATTTATGAACTCCAGACTGAATTACAAAACGTGCAGAAAGTGCTTAATGAAACACGTATGCGAACATCTCATAACAGTTCACTGGAGTGTGTTAGTATCACAGAAACACACCCTGATCATTATGAAACGCCTTTAACTGAAAGTAGGGGCAGATGGGCAATAATTTCAATCCAACACGTGGAGTAACATCCGTTTATCAAGACCATACACAATCATTGGTGACTCAGGATGCTTTAGTGAAGAATTCACAGTTTCAGAAGTTTACCAATGATAAGAACGGACACCATTCAATTGTGTTTATCAAAGGGATCCGCGGAATAATGCCAAAAAGTTGAAACGAAAGGGAGAAAATTGTCTTTACCATTACCCATATTCAAGGTGAGCCAGTGTTGTTAGCGACACAGAAAGCTGAACAACTGAACAACACAGCTCCTTCGATTAAGAAAAGAAGTTTATAGTCCTGAGCCATTTAATAGAAAAGGCGGTAATTTGCGGAAATATTTCGAAAAGTATCTGGACAAAGTGAAATATTTATCCACACCAACTCCTGAGTGTAATGTTTTAAAGATATTAAAGGAGAAGTTACCACATGATCTAAAGGAGAAATTGTTTCACATTCCTGAAGACAACGTGCAACATTTTCTATCTGTACTGGACTCTTTAGATTTGGCTATCGAAGAGGACAGACACCATTATGGGAATAATTCGTCGAATAGTGGTAACGGTAATGGCAACGGGCGAAACCACAAGAACAATATAATAGAAACACCTACTATGGAAATCAAAATCATTGGAATAGTCCGAATTATTCAGGATGGCAGAACCACAATATGACCACAAATGGACAGTACGGTAATGCACCGAATCACAATTATCATCCACAGAACAATAGTGGACAAAACAATAACGGAAAATTTTCAAAGAAAAGGAAACGAGATTTTAGAGCTAACGCCAATTACAATGACGGTAATTTTTCAAATAATCAGCAAAACATGCAACAACCACATAACTGGTCAACACAGAATTATGCACAACAGAAATGGCAGCAGCCTAGGCCACCGCAATATCACAACAACAATCATGTACAACCCCTGTACAATACAAATATGTCAAATAACATGCAGCAGCATATGAATGCGCAGCCATGGCAACCACCAAATCAAAATATCAAGATCATTGAGGTAAGTGAACCGCAACCATCAACCAGTACCAGTCAGTCAAATTAGATGCGACGACATTCTGCTCCTGTGTGTCAGTCGCAGGGTGTCTAGAGGGCACTTGCATGAATGATGTTAGTAATAACGAGCAACCAAGCGTGCAGACAACCAGCTGTAGTAACAATGAGAATGTGTGTCGCATAGAATCAGCAGCGATCGGTTCGAACGACGCAAAAGATGCTGTGGTTAGGAATAATTCTGTTGATGTTGCTCAGCAACGTAGTTCAACTATGCAGATGTTAAGATATAATGACGGAGTCGATATACGAGAGGAATTATGTCAAGATTTTCGGAAGAAGTGTAATTTGTTTGAACGGGAAGTTGTACAAGCAGCTATAGTTTGTGATATTTATGGTATTCAAACTACGGTGATTTTAGATACTGGAGCATCTGTATCTGTGCTGAATGTCTCGTTCTTTCTTCACTTAAAGAAGATTAGCAAGATTCCGGTTTTTCCAGTCACTAATTGTCGAGTTACAGGAGCCATTAGTCAGAAAGCCCAACTAGTTCGGAAACAGACACGGATTTGTATTAATTTTGGAATGGGAGCCAAAGAGTGCACCTTCCTTATTGTAAAGAATTTAGCCGTGAACTGTCTCCGCGTATTAGATATTTTGCGAGAGACGGAAACTATAATCGATCTCGCAAAGGGTGAATGCAGCATGTGTTTCGGTGACACGAGAGTCGGGTTAGACTTGGTAAAGACCAAAGAATTGCATGGCAAATATTGTCAAATTTTAAAGTAGAACCGATTCGCGCACATTTATGGCGGCTTTAAGATAATTTCAATTGGAGTACATTGCCGGTCATGGAAGATGTGAAGGACGAGGAGAATATCCACCTCTCTGAAATAGTAGAAAAAGTACAACAATCCTCTGGTCTTGACAGTCTGCAACAAAAGCAATTATTAGACACACTTACTAACTATCGTAAAGTATTTTTGAAAAAACCTGGACTAATTAAAGGTTATGTGTACGACATGCAAGGGTTTCCCCAGGAAATTTACTGTCATCAAACATACTCAATACCCAGCGCGAAAAGGGAAGCAGTAACGAAAGAAATTAGACGAATGCTGGAATGGGGAATAATTGAGACCTCGTTATCACCATATAGTAACCCACTTTTACCGGTAATGAAATCCGATGGAAGCATAAGGTTGGTTCTCGACGCTCACCAGATTAATCAAATTGTTATGCCTGTCAGGATGCGGCCTGAGAATCTAGAAGAACTATTACAGAAGTTCCATGGGATAAAGTATCTATCAAGCCTCGACCTCTGCGCGTCATACTGGCAGGTGGTCTTAACGCCAAGATCTAGGAAATATACAGCATTTATTTATAGAGGAAGACGCTATCAATTCAGAGTATTGCCATTCGGATTGAATGTCAGTGCCGGAGTCTTTATTAATGCGCTTGACACTGTCCTAGGCCCGGATTTGTTAGAGCAAGTTACTGTCTATGTGTACGATTTATTGATTGCTTCACCAATGTGGGACGAGCATATCAAACTAATTAACTTGGTGTTACACAGATTTGAACTTGCAGGTGTTACGGTTAACCTTAAGAAGTCCAAGTTTGGAAAGACGAAGATAAAGCTTCTAGGACATATAGTATCATCAGAAGGAATCTTCCCGGATAGTACGAAACTCGAGGCTATCAGAAATTATCCATATCCGGCCAACAAAAGACAATTAAAGGCATATATGGGTCTTGTATCATTATTCCGAAAGTTCGTTCCTAATCAATGGCTTAACAGCGAACATCTATTGGGGCTTCTGAAAAAGAATGCGCCGTGGGTGTGGACTGACCAGTGTGCACATGATTTCGACACGATCAAGCATTGCTTGTTAAATGCTGAAATCTTGCACCATCCAGATCTCAGTAAGGATTTTTGCATAACCTCAGATGCTTCATGTACTGGGTTAGGTGCGTGTTTATTTCAAACAGAAACAGTAGACGGACACGAGCAAATAAAAATAATATCTTTCGCAAGTCGTGTATTATCAGAATGAGAACGCGCATATTCCACTACAGAGCTTGAAGCATTGGCAGTGGTATGGGCGTTTCGCAAATTTCATTATTATGTTTATGGTAGACACGTTCGGGTGTACTGTGATCATCAGGCTTTGAGTTTCCTGCTGACTTGTAAACTTCTCCCTGCACTTTTGGCAAGATGGACATTAGCGTTGCAGGAGTATGATTTCCAGATTATTTACATCAAAGGAAGTAATAATATTGTGGCAGATGCTTTGTCTAGGCTACCCCAAGGTTTACCTCAATTTAGTGAACTCACAGAGCAAGCATCGGAATTTTAAGTGTTACTAATGGCGGACAATGTTAACCGTAAATATTTTCTAGACATGTGTAAAAATATGGCACAAAAACAGGATATAGATAATATTTGGCACGAGATCAAGGATCAACTGAGGACGGATCCTACTTCGAAATTGCATAAATATTACATGTTACATCAGGATGTGTTATTCTTTAGAAGACATCAGGATTCACGAAACTGGCTGTATGTATTCCGCAGCAATGTGAGCAAAAGTTAATAATATATACACATAATGTTTGGGGTAATTTCGGTTCAAGGAAGTGCCTGGCGAAACTAAGAATGTATTGTCATTTTAATAACATGTGTAGAAAGATCCTACGGATGACATTTGCCAGCGCGTAAAGCTGTGTGCTTTATCATCGCAGGCATTAATGCAGTCAATTGTTCCAACTGCTTCGCGCCAACTTTTAAGTATTGACATCGCTGGACCTCTGCCAACTGCCAGAGGAGGGGTCAAATACCTCGTAGCAGTGGTAGATAACTTTACTAAGTTTGTAAAGCTATTTGCTACAAAAACAACAGCCACGAGAACGATAATAAACCGATTGGAAAACGATTACATACCTCATTTCGGAACGCCAGAAACATTACTCTCTGACAATGCCTCAAAGAGGAAGAGACTCTCAGAATACCAATTAGTTGTAAGAAAATTTCAGCTCCAGTTCGATGGAGAAGAGGACGCCGAGCTGCAGCAAGGAGAAGAAGAATTGCTTCAAGATGATTTCACCCTAAGACACTTAATCAAACATAATACAAACTTGTTGAGATTTAGTAAACTTTCAGGAACTTACGCATGTGAAACTACAAACAGTGAACAGAACTGCATATTTCACACAACAGTAGCATATAGTGACTTTAGAAAATAAACATTTCATTCAGTTGATTGTTAACTATTTTGAACTCACTAAGGTGAGCAGGTTATGTTCTTTTTTTTCTTTCAGACTGTGTACAGGATACACTTACAACATGTAAAGTTTACGCGAGTTACATATAGGTTTAACAAATTTTCCACCGCAAGTTAGTGCTCGGACTTGCATGAGCTATAAACCAGGTCAAACAAGATGTTGTCCATGACTGAACAGATCATTACACAAACAAACATATACAGACTTGTGTTTATCACTGCACAATTCTTTGCAAGTCCAGGAGCACCTTTTCGAGAAAATATATGACTTAGGATTTGCTTTTATATTGTAAATGACTACAGTTATGTACTTCATTTGATATGTACAATCATTCAGTTATTTATCATTATGTAACTAGACTGTGCAAAGACGTTCTTATGGGTAGCACAAGGACTTTACCTTGTCAGACTTGATAACTGTGTTCAAGTGACTACGTGGTGGAGTGAACATGTCACAGATGGCCTATGAACAAAGACTTCCTGTGAACATTATCCTCTGCGTGTACGAACTTTATTTCACTGGCGAAAGAGTGGAATTTAACACAAAAGTGGACGCTCAATGAGTGTGTTGTGTTACCATAATTTCGTTTTCAAATTTTGTGGTATGAGTGTTTAGTAATGCCAAGTATTCAGAGTGTTATTGGGACCACATGCGTGGACGTAACATTCCAGGCAAACTAAAACTCAAGAGCAAGTGTTTTTATCGATCAATCAGCAACAGTGGTGAGTCGTAACAGTGTTGGGAACTGCTACTGACTATATCATTAAACCCGTTGCAGAACTGTATCAATGTTGGAACGTAATTACACGAACCTTTAATTGCAGATAGTCAGTTACGTCGGAAGGACGAATGGACTTGCATCATGATAAAGAAACTCACAAACAGTCGAACACCTCACAAAAAAAAACACATTCTTCTTGTTGAGTGAAAGAGTGCGTGAAATATGATGTAATTTAGATGTTAATTTAACGAACTGATACTGCTGTTTGAATTTCATGTGACTGTATGCTGGGATGCTCAGCACACGTGTCGGTGAGGGCAGCATACTGCAGCGACATCATCCGTCATCCCTTGCCGCACCCTGCCACGTCATCGCAGTCCATCGCAGACTTACCTGATGGGGCGAGACATCGGTGTTGCAGTACACCAAGTCGCCAGCCGTCGTCATCAGCAGCACTATCACATAATTGTACCATTATTAAATGTCATACGAAGTGAATATTCAAATGTTGAAAATTAAAAAAGAGGGTATGGAAGATGAGCTCGCTCCACTGTGGTTTTTCTGGGGTTTTTCCCATTGGCCTTTGCCCGAATGGGGGAGTGTAACTCAAAATCCCTGAGACTTAAAAGTAAACAAAGCACATGCTTCTAAGTGAAAGAACACAGTGAACTTTAAACAGAACAGACAAGGAAAATAAGCCTGCTTGAATGTCCAGTCAAACAAGTGTGACTGTACCTCCAAAGGGGGCAATGTAGTGCTACAACGATGAAAATTAATATTTCGACGATGTCAAACCTTATTTTCATGATTTAAAGAAGTATTCATGATATTAAAAATGTAATTATAATTTTATTATTTTCATTTTTGTGCTCAGTGTATCAAAAACTTTCTAGTGCACGGAATATATTAGCATTGTTTGTACTACGAAACTATATATGATTGTTAAGGGTTAAGCATGTAATAATTCGATGTAAGACATTTTGTTGAGTCTGAATTTTGTTCTCGTACTGGTCGGTAGATGATGGTTCAGATGGTTCTGAGCACTATGGGACTTAACTGCTGAGGTCATCAGTCCCCTAGAACTTAGAACTACCTAAACCTAACTAACCTAAGGACATCACAAACATCCATACCCGAGGCAGGATTCGAACCTGCGTCCGTAGCGGTTACGCGGATCCAGACTGTAGCGCCTAGAACCGCTCGGTCACAACGGCCGGCCACTGGTCGGTAGAGAAGAAAATGTTCCTTAATCGATGTGAAGGTATAAAGGCTGTAAAAAGGAGAGAGAGAGAAGGTAAATACAAGTTATTCAAAACAAATATCTCTAAAGTCTTGTGATTTCCTGTAACTAAAAAAATTGCAAGGTCTAGTCTGAGCCTGTCCTGAATAACAGCGAAGAACGTTTATGTTATCATATATTTTCTTCGTTTGATCACGGTTGTGATTCGTATGTTTCTTTTTGTTACGCTGCGTGTTATGAATACTTTCATTTTACGCGCAATAGTGCACACAGCTTTAATCGAACCTGCGTCTTTCAGAAAGGATAACTTTTAATCAGTACAATTACTCGAATAACGTCTAAATCGCAACTGTGATCGCAAAAGTGTTTCCTGGACCAAATGATTCTTATAAAATGTGTATTCTCCAAAGCGTGCAGTATTGCACTATCGCTGACTCGCAACAATCGAAAGAGTAAAAACAGTGCTTAAATGAAATTGCCACCATTTAATAATTATTATTATCCCATTAAATAAATAAATAGCAATTCAGTGGCTATCCAATCAATAAACAGAGAGGGCAATTCATGGTGACATAACACATTCTTGACATACAGGGTCGACAATGTATTTTGAACTGTGTCACTGTATATGCAAGTACGATTAGTCTGATTGTCACTATGTCACTACATGGTCGACCTTTTACGTGTCTGTTAGCCTTATCCTATAGAAGAATTGGCCCCTTTTGTGTTAGCACTTGGATATAGCTTTCCAGCACAATATTATTAGAATAATTACAAGCAATTATAGTTTCAGCACATCTGATTTATTGCACTCTAATGGACATACCTCAGTTCGATAGCTTACACATATTAGTGAACCCTTTGAAAGTGATGATAGTATTCAGTAATAAGCACAATAAACTCTCTTTTTATGTAAATACTGTTGAAAGAAATCATATATCTACAAATTTTATTGCAGACCTATCTAGGTTTCTTTTACTGTGAAAAGTTACTTAAATGCATTTGAACTCAGCACACAATGGGAACTGATATTTCACGCTGTACTTGCCAATAGCTAGCTGTCTGATGGCGCATAAAAAATGATTCATCTGAAAAGGCCACCTGTCGCCACTTAGTGGACGTCCAGTTGCGGTATTGCCATACAAATTCCAGCCTTCATCGCTGATGAACAGCAGACAGCAAAGGAGTATGAACTGGGAGCCTGCTGTAGACACCCATAAGCAGCAACTTTTGCTGAACAGTCATTGAAGGGACACTGTTGGTAGCCCTGCGCAGGAAGTTGCTCAACAGTTGCACATCTATTCGCCCTGGTGCACCTCTGTAGCAATCTTTTATCCCTGCCATCTATAGCCCATGGTGCATCACAGCTGCGTCTGTGCCAATTTGGGATAGCACTATTTTGCAATGCACAGTATACTTTAACCATGGCAGAACATGAACAGTTTACAAACTTAGTCATTTTGGAGATACTTCCACCCTTTTCCCAAAATGATGATGCCCTTATGGACATTAGATAAATTACTCCGTTTCTGCATTACGATAATGACTGCACTGTTTTCTGCATCCCCCAATTCACTTAATGTTCCCTTCACTGCTGGTGCTGCAACCTGCCGTTTGTTAGTGGCATTCGGTAATATGCACATTCAACTATCAGGTAAACACAGTTAAGAGAAATTATCTGCATACAACTTCTTTCACAGGTCTGTCTAGTTTGCTTTTGCTGTGAAAAGTTAACCGAACGCTTTTAAACTTCTCACACAGTGTAAGAGTTTAAAATTGAATAACGTGCTCTGACTACATCTGTTCAAAATTTTAAAACGAGGAATATTAATAGCAATACCTTTCTCTTAGTGATGTTAAATCAATAGTTGTAGTGAAAACTTCTTACATAAGATTTTATAAAGAATATTTCCGTCAAGGGAAAATTACTTTCGTTCGTTCAATAAAATTTATCACCATCACACAAAGATTAAGCTATGAGCTAAGTCAGTGATCTATTTTACTATCTTCAATGGTTTGGCTTTATTTTTATTTTATAAGAGTATCTGATTTCCTTCATTGCTTTTTATCTCTTGCAAAATGCAATTATCTTCGTATTACATGTTATTTATAACTTCATCAGAATATATCTTTGAATATCAAGTAAATCTCATATAGATATATAGGGTGATGGAAAAAGTTGCAACACCAAAAAATGATTAATGTAGAGTAAAGAGATTTCGGGAATACATTTGTCTAGATGTCATATTTAAGTTATTAACATTGCAAGATCATAGGTTAATGTAAGCATGAGATAAGCCATCATAAATGCGAAATACTGCTTCATTAATAATCAGTGTAACTGCCAGAATATTGAATGCAGGCATGCAAATGTGCATGCATTGTGTTGTACAAATGCCAGATATCAGTTTTTGGTATGTAGTTCCATACCTGTTGCATCTTGGGGCTCAATGTAGGAAAGGTTAATGCTGTTTGTGGAAACGCTGGAGTTGATGTCTGATGATGGAGACCGATTTCTTTATCGAACAGGCTAAGGCAATATGTCGACAGTCTCTAAAGCATGTTGAGTTACTACAGCAGTATGTGGGAGAGTTTTATCCTGTTAGGAAAGACCACCTCGAATACTGTTCACGAATGGCAGCACAACAGGTCGAATCGCCGGACGAACATAAAAAAATTGCATTCAGGATGAGTAGAATAACCACGAGAATGCTCCTGCTGTCATACGAAATCACATGCCAGATTGTAACTCCACACGTAGGTCTAATGTGTGTAGCAAGCTGACAGGATGATTGCAGGCCCTCAACTGGCCATTTTCTAAGCAACACTCTGCCATCTCTAACACTAAGCCAGAAACAGCTTTCATCAGAAAACACAAAAGACTTCTACCCTCCCCTCCAGTTACCTCTTGCTTGACACCAATGAAGTTGCAAATGGCGGTGGTTCAGGGTCATTGGAGTGTGCACTCCAGCTGTCAGCTTGCTACACACATTAGACCTACGTGTGGAGTTACAACAGGGGGTCTGGCTCAGAGCTGTCCTTGACGTAACAGGTTTGTAACAGTTAGTTATGTGATTGTGGTACCATTCTTTATGTGATTGTGATGCCAACTGCAACTCGAATTGATACTGCTGACGCAGTACCAGCAGCACTAGCACTCCATCTTCAGGCCACAAGTGGCCCATCGGGACCATCCCACCGCCGTATCATCCTCAGTTGAGGATGTGGATAGGAGGGGCGTGTGGTCAGCACACCGCTCTCCCAGTCGTTATGATGATTTTCTTTGACCAGAGCCGCTACTATTGGGTCGAGTAGCTCCTCAATTGGCATCACGAGGCTGAGTGCACCCCGAAAAATGGCAACAGTGCATGGCGGCTGGATGGTCACCCATCCAAGTGCAAGCCACGCCCGACAGCACTTAACTTCGGTGATCTCACGGGAACCGGTGTACCCACTGCGGCAAGGCCGTTGCCTGCAGACTCAGTACAGTGGACCATATACGATGGTCTTCCCTCTTGGTAGTGTCACGGGGCTGTCCGGAGCCTGGTCTCCTTGAGATTGTATATGCTAGTGACAACTGCTGCCTGCAATAATGTACAGTGGCCAAATTCCTATCAAGTCTTCCAGCGATATCGCAGAAGTAACATTCAGCTTCTTGTGGCCCTTTTACACAGCTTCATTCAAACTCAGTGAAGAGCTGATAATGGCGTCTTTGTCGCTTTAAAGACATTTTTGACTTAACTCACCAAATCCAAGGTATCCAACGAGCATGACTGTTACAGCGTGAGACGGGGTGAGTCGGTCTCTCTCTCTCTCCTTTAAACAATCAGTCCATCTACCTGGATAGGTTTCAACTTGTCTGCCACTTCAGTCTGCGATGGTAGATACTGGTTTAGCCGATAAAAGTAGCGTTGACGGAAATTCAACTAAATACCTAACATGCAAAGGCCACATAACTCCAGTCCATGGGCAGCATCTGAAAGTTAGTTAAACTATTGGGCGTTCGGGATTCTTGCATGAGTCGTTTCAAAAATGTCTAAAATTTCCTGTAAGGTAGTTTACTGTCTTTAAAACACAGACAATGGCTGTCAATTCATTATTAAATATACATATTTGTACAAGTTCGATCGGCACGATTTAACATATGACTTTACCAGAACACAGCTCCTGAGCAACTATATCGGGTCATAGACCTGAGACACAAAGCCCTACTTGATGTGCAGGAAATGCTGAATTCCTATCAGCTAGTATGTTAAGCAGCAAATCAAATTATCTCGAGCATTTCTGTACTCGCATTATTTACAATGTCAGCCAATCGGATTAGCACATGTAATTTTAGACTAGAAATCTCGTAATTCCGAAACCAGACAAAATTTAATGAAACCAAAATAAGATTCCTCTCCCCAAAATAGATTACTAATAAATTTAATACTCAGCGCCCCTTCTGGCTGGCCGCTACCCTTTACAGAATCAAGCTCACTTGGGCATACATCACAAATTCCCCTATTACACAATAACTTTCTCACACTTACATTTACATAGTTTTGATAAAATATCACATTCTCACTTTACGTATGTCCTCCATTCACTCTCTCAGTCTCCCCAAAACACAATGAAATAATAATTTTTCAATTCACTGTTAATTACATAAGAAATATGTGCCAAACTGCAGAAAATTCCAGAAAATTAGATTATATGAACCTATTCTCTTGACTGAAGTTTCAATCGATACTATAAATGAATACATTATACTCCCTACTTGTTTCGTAGTGCCAGCACAGTTATTATGTAGTAGGTAAAAATTTATATCTCCGAAAATATTGGAAGTTATTGATTTGATATTTTGTGTTATCCACAGAATTTGATACACTAAGTACGAAAAAGACCGATTAATATTTAATAGTACTTCTTCAGATTCATAGACAATGTATGTAACATATTGCATGCAGCGTTAGGCAGCTACACTCCTTGCTGTCCTAGTAACTGGCGTCAGATGTGCGAGTGTGTGAAACAGAATCCGTTCTCCTACTGGCTCGATGCCAAGCTATGTTTTCGATGCAGTTAATAATTTGCTATGTTACAAGGGTGTATTTAAAGCGAACCTGATTTTTACCCTCATTGTGGCGCTACTAGCGCCGTTCTTATGCCACTGATACGAAATTTGAATATATATCATCTTTCTATGTAGAAACACGCATTCCTGATGTTGCGATTTTTTTCCACCAGTATAAACATATTTTTTAAGGTAGATAGTCGTAATGTAGCTAATAGCTCTTTGCATTATAATTACCTATAGAAGATTAAGAATCTTTATTTTCATTTAAAATTCTTTTGAACTATCATTTATCGTTTACCTTTAGTCTTGGACTGGTAGAAGACAGTAAGGGTAATTTATTTTAATTATAAGTCGGGAAGCCAATACTTTTCTTCAAGTACTGAAGCTTTAACGTTTTTCTTTTATTTTTAATATTGGATTCAGCCAGTACATTACAAGTGTATTAGACCCCACTAACAGACTGTAACAACAAATAACAACAAACAAAAATCCTATGTGCCACAACCACATTGGCCCATGAAATGGAGCAATTTGAAATAATTTCAGTCCTCTTCACGTGTTGATGAAATGCAACTTACTAAAAAATCCTAACTGAGAAGCTCACTTGACATCGGTAAATCAGAAATAATAGTCTAGCTGTACAAATGCTTTTAATAATGGTGCCTCAAAAGTGTGAGCTCTCTTTAGTTAAAGTGGGGCAGATATTCTCAAAGTATCCACTGCCCAGTGCTTGGGTCTGTCACATTAAATACAGCGCACTTGAGACATTACCTTGATCCAAGACCAAAATTCCATCCAAACACAAGCGCTAAATAGTAACAAGTTAAAATGTGTTCTCAGAATCTCTAGCAATATCACATGGAAGAATATGAATACGAATTTGTTATGAAAAATCAACAACTCACAGTTAAAATCATTAACACTTGTTCCTTATAGCTCTTAAACATACACTCCTGGAAATTGAAATAAGAACACCGTGAATTCATTGTCCCAGGAAGGGGAAACTTTATTGACACATTCCTGGGGTCAGATACATCACATGATCACACTGACAGAACCACAGGCACATAGACACAGGCAACAGAGCATGCACAATGTCGGCACTAGTACAGTGTATATCCACCTTTCGCAGCAATGCAGGCTGCTATTCTCCCATGGAGACGATCGTAGAGATGCTGGATGTAGTCCTGTGGAACGGCTTGCCATGCCATTTCCACCTGGCGCCTCAGTTGGACCAGCGTTCGTGCTGGACGTGCAGACCGCGTGAGACGACGCTTCATCCAGTCCCAAACATGCTCAATGGGGGACAGATCCGGAGATCTTGCTGGCCAGGGTAGTTGACTTACACCTTCTAGAGCACGTTGGGTGGCATGGGATACATGTGGACGTGCATTGTCCTGTTGGAACAGCAAGTTCCCTTGCCGGTCTAGGAATGGTAGAACGATGGGTTCGATGACGGTTTGGATGTACCGTGCACTATTCAGTGTCCCCTCGACGATCACCAGTGGTGTACGGCCAGTGTAGGAGATCGCTCCCCACACCATGATGCCGGGTGTTGGCCCTGTGTGCCTCGGTCGTATGCAGTCCTGATTGTGGCGCTCACCTGCACGGCGCCAAACACGCATACGTTCATCATTGGCACCAAGGCAGAAGCGACTCTCATCGCTGAAGACGACACGTCTCCATTCGTCCCTCCATTCACGCCTGTCGCGACACCACTGGAGGCGGGCTGCACGATGTTGGGGGGTGAGCGGAAGACGGCCTAACGGTGTGCGGGACCGTAGCCCAGCTTCATGGAGACGGTTGCGAATGGTCCTCGCCGATACCCCAGGAGCAACAGTGTCCCTAATTTGCTGGGAAGTGGCGGTGCGGTCCCCTACGGCACTGCGTAGGATCCTACGGTCTTGGCGTGCATCCGTGCGTCGCTGCAGTCCTGTCCCAGGTCGACGGGCACGTGCACCTTCCGCCGACCACTGGCGACAACATCGATGTACTGTGGAGACCTCACGCCCCACGTGTTGAGCAATTCGGCGGTACGTCCACCCGGCCTCCCGCATGCCCACTATACGCCCTCGCTCAAAGTCCGTCAACTGCACATACGGTTCACGTCCACACTGTCGCGGCATGCTACCAGTGTCAAAGACTGCGATGGAGCTCCGTATGCCACGGCAAACTGGCTGACACTGACGGCGGCGGTGCACAAATGCTGCGCAGCTAGCGCCATTCGACGGCCAACACCGCGGTTCCTGGTGTGTCCGCTGTGCCGTGCGTGTGATCATTGCTTGTACAGCCCTCTCGCAGTGTCCGGAGCAAGTATGGTGGGTCTGACACACCGGTGTCAATGTGTTCTTTTTTCCATTTCCAGGAGTGTACTATTATAACCTTAAATAAGTACTCAGATGCATTAAACATAACTTGTTACATAAAATCTCCCTTTACCACAGGAATCATAAGGTGGATTCTAACTTTGTCAACCACGAAAGTAGAAACCTGCTCCTCCAAAAGTTTAATTTCCAAGGACATGTGAAGCTTTAAGTACGATCGGTAGTCTCTTCCTTTTAGGACCTGTCACAGCCAGTAGCTCGCTCCCAACAATGATCGTTACCAAGACTATTTCATTTCTAGCCTTAATCAGAGTACTAGTTTGGCTGAGATAGTACTGTCTACCTAACCATGTTATAACTGAATGGACATATTAATTTGGACAAATGTATAGTGCCACTAATCTTTTTAACTTTTTGGATATTGTTGATGAAAGCTGCCAGCTGCATTCTCAACAGCCAGCCCCAAGGGTAGACAGTAACATCTCTCAACTCCACTGTGACAGGCTGTAGCGCACTGCGGCAGTTATTGAACAATGGTATGCTGCAACTTCAATTTATGGCATCTACAACACAAGTATGACATACATATACATGAAAAATTTTACAAGCAGTTTTTTCACACTTGCTTGGACATGAAAAATATTTCCAGATGCTGAATCAGTAAGTGAAGGTGACAAAAAAACGTGCATTTGCGATATGAGACATTACATTTACTTTTCTATTTACAATAGCTTAGGCATATTTATATTTTCATATTCATTATTGGGCCTACTCCTACATTAGCCCTATTTGATATTTTGTTGGTAATCCTGTACTCAAATGTCTTATTCCTCTTTCTCAACACTTCACTAATTCCACTATATCTAATGTCAATCTGTCCATTGCCCTTTTTAAATTTTACAATCTGTCTAGCCGATTAAGGACTCTAACAGTCCTTGCTATGACCCATTGAATGCCAGTCTTTGTTTTCCTGATAACGACGTTTTTCTGAGTAATCTGTGCCCAGATATCCAAATAGGGGTCTATTTTATCTCTAGAATTTTTCACCCAAGAGGATTCCATCGTCAATAAGCCATACAGTACAACTGCATGCCCTCCAGTAAAAAAATAATGCCTACATTTTGCCCTTGCTTTTAGCCATTCACAGTACCAGCACAGCAAGGCCATGCTAGTCAATGTTACCAGGCCAGATCAGTCAATCATCCAGAATGAAGCCCCAGCAATTAATGAAAATGGTATTGTCCATCTTCTGGATAACACAGGTTTGTCTAGCCTCTCCACAGATACTGTTATATGGTACCTGCACTTATGGTATGGCTGTCTGTATTACTAAAGCATCCAAGTCGCCCCACCTCAGTAAGATCCATGATTTATGGAGGGACGAATGTTTCAAGCTAGCAAAAAGGATGGGTAATGACAAATATATAGATAAATCACCAAAAAGCAGTGTGAAATTTGATAAAGAAGGAAACTGAGCCAAAGTGTAATAATATCATTTTGACATAAAACAGCAGAACTGTTACAGATTCAAAAGAAACAGCAAACATGTAAACCTTTCACTAGAATAACTAGGGATATGGTAAAACAGTATTGCAAAGCCAACACTCTGAGTGTAAAAGACAAATTCAATATTTGTGACAAATAAATCCACATTCATTAGAGTGTTACAACTGAAAAATTACAATAGCTGAACTGAGAAATACGAAAGCAAAAGCGATAGACGAAATACTCTTCCTACTGACAAAAAAGTCTCCAGAATAGTGTTGAACTGGTAAGCACCTTTGTAACTGCTCTCTAGATTATAAAACTTTCCAGGCATACCAAAAATTGTTGAAGTAATACCAGCACACAAAACAGCTTTGAGGCATAAAATTAAGAACTACTGTCCCATTTCAGTAACATCCATCCTATCAAAAGTATTAAAAAAATTATGTATGACAGGTTAATAATTTTTCCGGTAAGAATAATCTATTAAGCGTCTCTCAAGACAATGTTAGAAGCCAAACATTGACATAGACTGCTGTTTATTAATGCTTAAACAATTTCTTAAAACTATTAGACGATACACAACGCTGTAATGGGAATATTAATGGCCTTCAGTAAGACATTTTACATAGTGAATCACAAAGGTTTTTGATTAATCTGGAAAACTGTGATATATGAGAAATACTTAAGGAAAGGGTCAGTTCTCCCTTGAGTAATCAGAGATAGGGCGATTTCTGGGGATTCACTGTTAAGGCATGAAAAATAATGATGGAAAATCCGTCTGAAGGAAGTACAGTAAGGCATTGTGTCCCTCATGGTTCTGTATCAGAACCTGTAACCTTTCTTATACAGGGTGTTACAAAAAGGTACGGCCAAACTTTCAGGAAACATTCCTCACACACAAAGAAAGAAAATATGTTATGTGGACATGTGTCTGGAAATGCTTACTTTCCATGTTAGAGTTCATTTTATTACTTCTCTTCAAATCACATTGATCATGGAATGGAAGCACACAGCAACAGAACGTACCAGCATGACTTCAAACACTTTGTTACAGGAAATGTTCAAAGTGTCCTCCATTAGCGAGGATACATGCATCCACCCTCCATCGCATGGAATCCCTGATGCGCTGATGCAGCCCTGGAGAATGGCGTATTGTATCACAGCCGTCCACAATACGAGCGCGAAGAGTCTTTACATTTGGTACTGGGGTTGCGTAGACAAGAGCTTTCAAATGCCCCCGTAAATGAAAGTCGAGAGGGTTGAGGTCAGGAGAGCGTGGAGGCCATGGAATTAGTCCGCCTCTACCAATCCATCGGTCACCGAATCTGTTGTTGAGAAGTGTACGAACACTTCGACTGAAATGTGCAGGAGCTCCATCGTGCATGAACCACATGTTGTGTCGTACTTGTAAAGGCACATGTTCTAGCAGCACAGGTAGAGTATCCTGTATGAAATCATGATAACGTGCTCCACTGAGCGTAGGTGGAAGAACATGGGGCCCAATAAAGACATCACCAACAATGATACTACTGTAGAGCAATGAGTCGCATGTCAACACAAGCACCAAAGTCAACATTACCTTCCTTCAATTGGGCCAACTGGCGGTGAATCGAGGTAGTACAGCACATACTGACGAAACTAAAATGAGCTCTAACATGGAAATTAAGCGTTTCCGGACACATGTCCACATAACATCTTTTCTTTATTTGTGTGTGACGAATGTTTCCTGAAAGTTTGGCCATACCTTTTTGTAACACCCTGTATACATACATGATCTAGATACGAATATAGCAGCATATAAAATAATAATGACCACAGTCGACACAACAGTAACAATGAAGGGTAAAAACTGGGATAATTGCAATAATCAGTAAATATTAATATTGTTGTAAATCAACTAAGTAGCCTGGTTTATAGCAACCAACTGCTAATTGACAGTAACAAAAGTTCTGCCATTCACTTAATATGAATATGTTTAATCCTAATCTCAGCATCAATCAGCAAAATATTGAGGACTTCTAAGAGAGTAATCTTTTGGGTTTGTGGATCCAAAATGAAATAAACACATTAATTTCACAAATTCAAAACTGAACAAAGCATGCTACACATTAAGAACCCTAAAGAAAAAAGATTACTGTAAAAGGTGTGTTCTATGTATGGTTCCATAGTCATCTGGCATATGGACCCAGCTTCTGGGAAAGCTCACCAGCAGTGATAAATACTTTCAAAATAGAAAATAGAGCTATTACAATACTATCTGGCAAAAAATTGAATATCTTGAAGGCTTCTGTTTAGAAAACTAGAAATATGGTTACCTTGCCCGATATTTCTGCAATGTTGACATTTCTTGAAAGTAGTGTCGGGGTAGTGATGCCACAATGCAAAATAATTGCGGTATCCATAAAAAAACACAAGAATCAAAGACATTCTACAGTTATTACTAGCAGATTCACCAGACAGGAGCTTTGAAGTTGGAAATTAAGCTGTTTCATCATTTACTTGCACATGTGATGATTCATAATCATTTCAAGTGGTTCAAGTGGCTCTAAGCACTATGCAACTTAACTTCTGAGGTCATCAGTCGCCTAGAACTTAGAACTAATTAAACCTAACTAACCTAAGGACATCACGCACATCCATGCCTGAGGCAGGATTCGAACCTGCGACCATAGCGGCCGCCCGGTTCCAGACTGTAGCGCCTAGGACCGCATGGCCACTCATGCTGGCGTAATTATTTCATAAGCCACATGGAACAAATGTGATGCACCACTGTTTTTACTCTGTTATAGAGTACATGTATTGTGTACTATGCACTTCAGTCTGGTGGTTTCTGGTGATAAGTGTGGGAGTGTGGTACTGGTGTGCAAGACTCACACTCCCCATGGGCTATCGAATTTTCTTGTAGTTGCATTGCCGATCTCCTTTTCAGGGTAGCCAGCTGCAATGTCCTGCTCAACTTCTTCTCTGAAGATATGATGCTACTTTGGAGGAACTTTTTATATTTTTAAAATAACTCCGTATACTCGAGAATACTCTGAACTCAATCTCGCTGTATTTTCATCATACATAACAGTTTTCATACAACTAAAACATTTTTCATAAGCTCGACAGCTTCTGGTCCGTCAGAAGCTTTCACATTCAATTTTCCATAAATACAGTCTACAAATCTCTCCAAGTTTAACAAGACAACTGTCCAGACCTTACGAAAGTAAGAGAATGAATGAATAAGTAATTGTCTCTTCTCTTCTGTCAAGAACATTCAAATGTCCACACAAAAATATTTGATGTCGCATGGAGTACAGCGCGTTTATTCCTTGAGCTGGACGTGTAACCTCTTAGGCAGGCTCGACGACTACCTGCCCACTACGATCATGCGTCCGATACACGTCTGTCCACCACACACATAATTGTGGTGCAGTAGACACAGTTCTACTTTACCACACTCATCTCTAAAATAACGTGTGTTCGAGACAGTGGAAATATGAGGGTCTCTATAATTACCTCGAAATTCTCGAAGCACTACATATCCCTCCCTTTATCTCGAACACGCGATATTTTGTACATGTTCATTATGTACATCAATATTGTATTCATATAATATTACTTTACGTTTCCATCAATTTATATAACATTTTTTAAGCCATCGAGTACTTCATATATAGCTCTCTTTCCTTTCCATATTAATACCATTATAATCATGGACCTTTTGATCAATGTAAACTTTGTAAGGACAAGAATGTTTCTGTTTTATTTCCAATCGTAAACTCCATGTGCATTACAAAAGTGTATGCTGTTATTTGCCCTTACTTCACGTACTACTTCTTCTAAGCCTTGATTTATTCAAAACCTTTTACAATCTGGAGGAACTCTGGGTAAATAAAGGTGTTCTTTTCAACGCATATAACTTCACACAAACATAACAATGCAAATGGAAACGAGAATTCAAACTTACCAGAATAATCTCTACTTAAATGTGTAACTTTTGTCACGACACTGCCCTTTTCCTTTAGGCACAGTACCTGTACCTTACATACAGGTTGATACTATGAAAGCACTTCCTCCTTTCGTTTTTGTAGGTACACCCCTTTAAAGAAATTCCTAATTTACTATGGTACAGGTCAATCCCCTGCTTGGTGCCCCCGCCCACACATTATAGGTCAGCCTTTCTTGAGTCTGCCTACCTGCCCTTTTCCATCCAATCAATGCTGGGTGCGCCCTCCTTCTCCTTCCTGAGTAGGCTTCATAGTCCATTGCCCTGTCATACATCTTTATGTACCATGGAATTCGAATACATCTTAGAGAAATTAACATCCTGCTTCACTCCTTACACTCGCTTCTCAATACTTTCTTTAACCATTTAGAGTCCTCCATTACTCTTCCAGTCCTATGTTCCCAATAGACACCACACTTGGAAATATTATATATACAGGGTGAGTCACCTAACGTTACTGCTGGATATATTTCGTAAATCACATCAAATACTGACGAACCGATTCCACAGACCGAACGTGAGGAGAGGGGCTAGTGTAATTAATACAAACCATACAAAAATGCACGGAAGTATGTTTTTTAACACAAACCTACGTTTTTTTAAATGGAACCACGTTAGTTTTATTAGCACATCTGAACATATAAACAAATACGTAGTCAGTGCCATTTGTTGCATTGTAAAATGTTAATTACATCCGGAGATATTGTAACCTAAAGTTGACGCTTGAAACCTCCGACGTTCAGTTGCGTGTTGTAACAAACACGGGCCACGGTCGGCGAGCAACATCTGCAGGGACATGTTTAAGATGACGACCCCGTGTTTACGAGTGTGGCTGTAGCGCACTGTTGTGGTTTGGTCTAGCTGTCGCAGTGTCCGCATGTAGCGCTTGCTGCTATTGTTATTCTGCATTTGTCTCCACACGCAGACCAACTGTAGTACACCGTGTTACCAGACGTCTGTGATAGTTTAGTGTTGTAGGAACTGTGACCATGGTGTATTCGAACTCTGAAAAGGCGGAGATGATACTCATCTATTGCGAGTGTCGACGAAATTCAGCTGAAGCCTGCAGGGTGTATGCAGAACGGTACCCGGACAGAGAGCATCCAACGTGCCGCATATTGCAAAACATCTACCGCCAACTGTATGCAACAGTTATGGTCGAAGCACGCAAACGGGTCCGTAACAGGCCCGTCACAGGAGAAGCGGGTACAGTTGGAGTGTTAGCTGCTGTTGCCATGAACCCACACATGAGTACACGGGACATTGCAAGAGCCGGTGGACTGAGTCAAAGTATTGTCATGTGCATACTGCATCGTCACCGCTTTCACCCGTTTCATGTGTCGCTACATCAGCAAGTACATGGTGATAACTTTAATCATCGAGTGCAATTCTGTCAATGAGCATTAGCAGAGAATGCGTTGCAGTTCTACCTGTTTACCGATGAAGCGGGTTTCACAAACCACGGGGCAGTGAATCTACAGAACATGCATTACTGGTCCGTGGACAATCCTCGCTGGCTCAGACAGGTAGAGCGACAGTGACCGTGGACTGTAAATGTATGGTGCGAAAGCATTGGTGACCACCTCATTGGTCCTCACTTCACTGCAGGGGCCCAAACAGCTGCAACGTACATCGCGTTTCTACAGAATGATATGCCAACGTTGCTCGAAAATGTCCCACTGGAAACGCGTCGACGTATGTGGTATCAGCATGATGGTGCATTTGCACATTCCGCAATTAACACTAGGCTGACCCTTGACAGGATGTTCGACGGGCGTTTCATAGGACGTGGAGGACGCATAAATTGGCCAGCCCGTTCTCCTGATCTACACCTCTGGACTTCTTTCTGTGGGAAACGTTAAAGCAGAATGTGTACCGTGATGTGCCTACAACCCCAGAGGATATGAAACAACGTATTGTGGCAGCCTGCGGCGACATTACACCAGATGTACTGCGGCGTGTACGACATTCATTACGCCAGAGATTGCAATTGTGTGCAGCAAATGATGGCCACCACATTGAACATCTATTGGCCTGACATGTAGGGACACACTCAATTCCACTTCATAATTAAATTCCACTTCATAATTAAAAACCTCACCCTTCATGGTAATGTACATGTGCGTCAGTGAAAAAGACCAATAAAAAGGTGTTAGCATGTGGACATAATGTGCTGTTCCAGTCTCTACTGTACCTAAGGTCCATCACCATTCCCTTTGGATCTCTACATAATTCGGTGCTCTCTGATACACACGATCGAACAGTGGAGGAGTGGAGCTCACGCGTCAAGTTTAGGTTACAATATCTCCGGATGTAATTACCATTTTACAATGTGACAAACGGCACTGATTACGTATTTGTTTATATGTTCAGATGTGCTAACAAAACTAATGGGGTCCCATTTAAAAAAACGTAGGTTTGTGTTAAAAAACATACTTCTATGCATTTTTTTATGGTTTGTATTAACCAATTACACTAGCCCCTCTCCTCACGTTCGGTCTGTGCTATCGGTTCGTCAGTATTTGATGTGGTTTACGAAATATATCCAGCGGTAATGTTAGGTGACTCACCCTATATATATATATATATATATATATATATATATATATATATATATATAAAGACACACACACTCTACTTGTCCCACTATCCGACAGTTCGTCAGAATAGTCGTTAGACTGACACTAATTCTGCCCACTTACATACATGATGTAGCATAATGAACAACAATATGTACCTCCTTCTCTCATGTACACATACTAGTGTAATACTGTCATCATATTATAAATACTCTTACCTCTTACTACAATAGCTTGAAAAAGATTATTTATTAAGAGGTAAACAATATTTCCACTGTACTGTATATTAAGTTTCAATCCAAACTGCATTCCATAGAAAAATATCCTTACATTTAAAATGATTTATTCTTTTATTCTATTGTGGTGGTGATCAGAGGTTTCAAAACCAGATATGTACTACAGTGTACCTAAATATATTTTTAATTATGTATTGTAGTTTTCCATGTAGTCCAATGACATGTTATATATTTGCATTGCTGGTATGATCAAATTGATGAAATAAATAAAGAACCAATTTTTAACCATTGATGATCTATACCATATGAACTTTTAAATTTGATGGTTTAGGTCATACTGAAACTGGAATTGCTACTGTAATAGGATATTATTTTGTAATTTTAAATCATTTCGCTATGTTGCACTTAAATTATACAAAACTCTTTCCACATCCCACAGCTTTTTCTCAATGGGATATGTGATACATAACTAATTTAACACATTTATGGCAAATATTAGAAATGGTTTTTGGGAATCTTTTCTCATGTTTACCAAAATATCTATAGCTTTACCATATCATTTATATTACTGTAGTTTTATATGCTGTATATAACAATCAGAATTATATAAATCCCTAATCTTAAAATTCATTAAACTTCAACCAGAGAGTTCCAACTTGACCACATAAACAGTCTTATCAACAAGTGGTGTTCTGTGTATGTTGATAATTGTATAAAGTTTGTTTCTGGTAATTTGGTTACAGAAAATAATTACACTCCTCTTCTGCTGGAAATATATTTCATGTATTAACCTAAGAGGAATTTATCTGCTCTTTTCCAGGTGGAACAGAAACTCAATTTGTTCAGTATTTCCTGCTAATGTAGCTCTCTTATCTATACAATGCCATTGAAAATAATTTTCTTTTATCGTTTCATATGAAATTTGCAGTGGTGTAAATTTTATAAACAATGGCTTAATACTCAAGTAAGCCTTCCAACATTTAAACTTTGTTTATAAGCAATAAAATGTGATTATGTTATATAACAACTGATGCTCCTTCAACCCACAAGCGAATGTGCCGTTTTTCGTACACAAGTGGGTGCAAGGTGTACTTTGTACACGAGTAAACAATAGGGGGTTTAATTCATATTTAGTTGGAAGATTGTGGAAGGTTGAAATGAACAGTACAGATAGTCTGTAAAAATCAGCCCAGTCCTGTATCTGGAGAGGTATCAAGAATGGTGTCCCACAGTATTCAGTCTTAGGTCCCTTATTGGTCTTAATATATATTAATAACTTGCCACTCTGTATTCATAAAGATGTGAAGGTAGTTCTTTTTGCTGGTGATAGAAGTATAGTAATCATACTCGGCAAACAAGAATTATCTGAGGAAATAGTAAACAATGTATTTCAGAAAATTATTTATTTGTTCTCTGAAAATGGGCTCCCATAAATTTTGAGAAAACGCAGCATATACAGTTCTGTAGAGTAAATGATATAACACCATTGGTAACTATAGACTTTGAAAAGAAGACTGTTGCTAAGGTATAATATTCAAAATTTCTGGGTGTGTGAATTGATGAGTAATTGAACTGGAAGAAAGAGATTGATGTTCTGCTGAAATGGTTAGGTTCAGCTATTGAAACTATTAGTGTTATTCCAAATTTTGGTGATTACATATCAGTATATTAGCCTACTATGCCTAATTTTATTCATTGCTTCTTATATGGCACCAAATTTTGGGGTAATTCATCAATAAGATAAAACGTACTTATTGCACAAAAGCGTGTAATCAGCATAATAGCTGGAGCCCACCCAATATCATCTTGCGGACATTTATTTAA
Source organism: Schistocerca serialis cubense (assembly GCF_023864345.2). Taxonomy (NCBI): domain Eukaryota; kingdom Metazoa; phylum Arthropoda; class Insecta; order Orthoptera; family Acrididae; genus Schistocerca; species Schistocerca serialis. The sequence continues at coordinate 778,774,371 of NC_064638.1, forward strand.
GAAACTCTCGGTAGTCACCGTACCTTCGAAATAGATATTACTTAATTTGGTATTAATAACGTATCCCAATTAAAAAATAACAGCAAAGTGCATAGCTAGAACACTAGAAGAATGGATGATCTTCACTATCCTGGGTTAAATCTCGCTTTGGCACAGAAAGGGGTGAATATGCTACCACAAAAATCTTTGGTTATTTGCCAAATGACATCCAAAGTCTGACAGAGAGCCAATCAACATTTGAAAACAAATTAAAAGAATTTCTGAATGACAACAACTTCTACTGAATAGATGAATTTTTAGACATGAGGTAGTAACTGGAAAAAATATATATTGTGTAATGAAAGCTTATGTTAAACTGAGACGTTCCACATTAGTACGAAAAGTCGCATTTAAGGTCTATGGAAGAAGTATTAATGTAATGTAATATAATAGCCGTTTTCATTTTTCCAACGTAAACAGTTATGAGCAAAACACAGTTTAATCTCAGTTTATTTTAACAGCGATAAAATTAACGTACATTAACATCGAGCAGGCGCGCCTATGTATAAATTGCGCCAACCGCAAATAACCTTGTCTTGTACTATTCCACTGATGTTTTCAATTGCGAGCCCATAGCAGTTCCTTCGTTATTGCTTCAGCTAATAACGTGGTAAGTTGTGTTTTTATACGCCTAAGTGGGCACCAGTAGTGTAAAATAAATAACGAGCTAGATGAGAAAAAAATTAAGAACTGCCCAAGAAAATGACCCATATTACCAGGCACCAGCATAGTCCCACAATAAGGTATTTGTGTAGGAGAGACAAGGCAATCGAAAAAGCGGGCTGCTGGGATCTGATGGAACTGTGCTGTTTAATGCTTCGAGTGGGACATTGTCTTTTAGAATGCTCAACTTGATTCCCCACTTCGCAACTAACTAGCTATTTTTACGGTCAGAAGATCCTATACCTGTAAATTGAAGCGAAGTTCTTCAACTGCAATTAAATTCCGGTCCAGGTAGCTGATGTCTACAATTACTATGTTTTTGAAGAGTGATTTGCTTGTCCACAATACGATTTCGTTATTTATAGGCGACCAAGATGTTAAAGCGCGACGAGTGAACGTTTACAAAAATTGCGTTTGCGTAAAGTAACTAGCTTAGCTCAGTTTTTTAATTTGTGTATTTCGATGGAATATACTGAGATATTTCATCACAAAGAGAAGCGCATTACTCTTTATAAAACTCATTCAACTTTGCCGTTAGTGTTCACGTCTTCATTTTCTTCTCAACTAAAAAAATTTGAAATAAAGAAGGCGATGATAGTTGTTGATTGTCATTTGTTCGTCAATTGCATTCTAATTCCATGGAGTATCACGTGTAAAGACCAACCAACGGCTAGTTACGCAGGTGCCGCCATATTCATTGTCGTTGTTGGGTTAGTTGACAGGAAATTCGATGGTGTAAAGTAATAAGTAGAGTAAATGTTTTTGTTTTCAAGAAACAAAGTATGGCGAAAGGAGGCAATAGCGCAAGGAGCAAGAAGTCACATTCTTCCAAGCCGTATGATGTATCTAACGTAAGTACATACTTGTTACGGGAGTTCGCGCCTAATGATGAAATAGGAAAGTGTACTACATGGAATATTCAGGAATTTATATTCAGGGGGAAACAGCGCTGGATAGTGAATAACTACATGATTTCGTACGTCTCCGAGCTAAATGTGGGAGTAATTAGTGTGTCCATGTCTTTGATGTGTAAGCATACAACAACAGTACGGTGTTCAGTGCTTGAGGCAATACTTGGTCCGATTTTGTTATGCAACTTGCTGTTATGAACTGGTACCAGTGCGTCGTTTGAATATAGATTGGTGTTATTCACTGAAGTTCAGTCTCCGGTTTAGGATTATACCGTAATAAGTAGCTACTGTGTTAATTATTCAAATTTGTGAATGTCCAGTGTTTATAATTGATAGTGCTAGCTGTGTACTCTGTCAAAAACCCATTAATATGTTTTTCATCATTTCAGTCTTTTGTGAGAAAAGTAGCATCACGTGTTACAAGCTTCATTCCCCAGTCTTCTTGGTTAAGTAAGTGGTTTGTTTCATCAAATGAAGATGATAAGGCAAACTCGGATGATCAAGACTCTGACACAGAGACAGTTAGTGAATACCGTTCAAGTAAACGACCGAAAATCGATCTCCAGCGATCATTCCCAGTTAACAGCTTCAGAGTTGCACCAGCATCTGATAATGAAGGTATGTTTCCCAGTCACTGTTTTTTATGTGTGTGTTAGCTGCCTTGTTTACTTTCCTGCTTTTAAAGTGTGTGTGTGTGTGTGTGTGTGTCTGATTGGTAGGTTAATGTGTAATTGAAATTGTTGTTATTGAATAACTGGTGCATATGAATGTAACTATTCCTGAGAGTAGCTGTAGGATATCACTTATTGTACCCTGTGGTAGTAATAAATATAAACATGTGTGTTATGAGCCAATGAAACAGCAAATCTTGGAGAATGTGTTATTCACCTACTGGCATTTTATCATGCCAACAATTGACAAGTTGTATGTCTTTGGTTTGATGTGCACACCTTTTAACGTACAAGACTCTTTTTGCTGTGTTCGTGTGTTTCTGTTATTGCTCTTTGGTTTTCATGAACTGTCAAATCCTTTTGTTCGATTAAGATTGCAACTGTGTCAGGATTTGTCATACGGGTCATTCCACACCAAGTGGTCTAAAACTGAAAAAAGTTCCCACCATCATGGTCTCCAATTTTCGTCAAATTTTAACTGTAGCTTTAGTCAAGTGTTGAAGTAAGTTTCCCAAGATTTCAGGCCTCTAGCTGCAATAGCTGCTGATCTAGACCCCCTTGTCTGAAGTGTACTTAGTCCGTGTGCATGCAACATAAAAAAAATGTCATATTTGGAGTCTAATAAAATCGAAACTAATTCATAAGAATGGTTAGTAAGATGCGACCCTGTACAGTTTTTTTTGCTGATTCCAACGAAATTATGTATAACATTACTCATGCAAACCCCGGTCAAATAACTCGACTCAAAGTATACTTCAAAATTTGTCGTGACACAACGCGACAAATTTTGACCAATATTAAGACTGCAATGATTTCCTTGCAGTTGAAGATATGGACTTGAACTTTTGGCCAAGCTTCATGCTTGTGCTAGACATAATGCAGCCGGATTTGCAATGATCCAGGCCATATGGTCGCCCTGCAGTATCTCTTCAAATTAGGCAGTGTCAGCACAAACGGTAAAATTTACCAAAGTTTCAAGCCAATTACTAAAAAATAGTTGGCCTGAATCTGCTTGTGAATAGTATCACCTAAAAGAGAAACTCTTGCTCTACAAGACTGACATTTGTTTTTTTTGCAACGCGACCATTAAGTACTCATTAACTCACATCAAAGTTGTTATATTTTGTATGCGCGATGCACTAATTTTTCTTCATTTCTAGGAATTTGAATCTTAATAGTCGCTTAGAATTACTGATATAATTGGATATTTCATTCGTGTTTTATTCAGTGATTGGCCAGTGAGAGATGTCAGAAGTTAATGAAGAAGAAGAATCGTTGGCCCCCTGTTCAATTGGAAAAGATGCTGCTGCATCGAAGTGCCATGTTATCTTCTATGCTAAGAAGACTGGATTCAAAGCGTTTAGTGATTTCACAGAATGTGACCAGAAATTGCTTGTTTCGCGTTCAGAAGCCAAACTTGACGAAAATTCCATCATTTGCTTCCACCATGAAGCCCTCTTCCTACATGAATATCAAGCGATGCAAAAGAAATGTTGCAATCCATTCAAGAAGAGGAATCACAATGTAAAAGCTGGACTTAGACTGCTTGATAATGAAACAGCTGCCAAACTTTGCCTGTTAAAGAAAAAAGAAGTGATTGATATAAAACCTGGTCAGAAGCTTTGCCCTCGCTGCATGTCGGCACTGAACCAAAAGCTAGAAGATTCATCATCACTATCAACCCAATCTGAACAAGATTTCACAACGGATGAAACTGAACCAGCCATCAACAAAAGTTTATCATTTATTGGTGCTTCACCATTGAAAAGAAGACAACTAAGTAAAAGAGATAAGCAAAGCTATGCAAAAAGAAAGATCTTGGATGCACAAAGTTTAATTGGGAATCAAATTGCTGCTGCTGTAGGAATCAATTACGATGAACAGCCAAGTTCAAGTAAAAGTCGCCCATGCAATAATTGTGCAGATCTTGATAATCTTATAGAAGAGTTGAAAGAAAAATGTAAAGTGTCAAATCGTAGGACAAAAGTTCAAATATTGACCTTGGTTCCAAGAAGCTGGACAATTAAAGATACGACAACAGCATTTAATGTATCAGAAAGAATGGTAAAGCAAGCGAGAAAACTGAAGAATGAGCAAGGTATTCTAGCTTTTCCAGCAAATCGGCAAGGAAGGAAGCTTTCAGATGAAGTTGTTCAGAAAGTACATGACTTTTTTCAAGATGACGAATTCAGCAGACTTTGTCCAGGGAAGAAAGACTGTGTGCCTGTGAGAATTTCAGGAACAAAGGTGTACAAGCAAAAGCGGTTGTTGCTTTGCAATTTGAAGGAAATGTACGTGTCTTATCAGAAGCAAAATGGACCAGAAATTGGCTTCTCAAAGTTTTGCGAGCTTAGACCAAAATGGTGTGTTACAGTTGGCTCTGCTGGAATGCACTCAGTTTGTGTCTGTACAATACACCAAAATGTCAAGCTTATGCTCACTGGTGCATCAATCAATGAAGACTACAAGGAAATTCTTAGCAAAGCTGTTTGCAGCTTGGAAAACAAGGATTGTATGCTTCATCGTTGTGAAAACTGCCCTGGTCCAGAAGGTGTAGAAGCAGTTATTGCAACATATTTTGAAGATAATGACCCTGAAGAACTGATTGAGTACAAACAATGGATTCATACCGACAGGGATACTTTAGAAACAAAGCAGCTTTCAACAGAAGAGTATGTTGAAGATATTGCAGCAAAAATTTGGAACCTGTCTTGTCATCACTACATTGCCAAGCATCAAAGCCAGCACCTGAAAGCTCTCAAAACTGATTTGAAAGAAGGCGAATTCATAATACTAATGGATTTTGCTGAAAACTATTCATTTATTGTTCAAGATGCAGTGCAAGGCTTTCACTGGGAAAACAGTCAAGCAACAGTTCATCCATTTGTAGTCTACTACTGTGAAAACGAAGAGGTGCAATGTGTGAATCTTTGTGTTATTAGTGACTGCCTTCGACACGATACGATTACTGTCCATGTTTACATTGGAAAAGTAATCAATTACCTGAAGATGCAATTTTCCAAAATAAGCCACATCCACTACTTCAGTGATGGTTCAGCTGCACAATATAAGAATTTCAAGAATTTTCTCAACTTATGCTATCACAAAGAAGATTTTGAAATAACAGCAGAATGGAATTTCTTTGGAACAAGCCATGGAAAGTCGCCTTGTGATGGCATTGGAGGCACAACAAAACGGTTGGCAGCAAGAGCAAGTTTGCAACGTCCATATGAAAACCAGATTCTAACACCCAAAGATCTTTTCAACTTCTGCAATGATAATATCAATGGAATCAAATTCTTTTTCATCAGCAAAGAGGAAGTTGAAGAAGAAAAAGCTTCTCAAGAAGAAAGATTCCTGCAAGGGCACACTCTAGCTGGCACAAGAGAAAACCACCATTTTTTGCCCATTGATATGACGACAATTAAGGTCAGTAGAGTTTCTAATGATGCGACATCTTTTTTGGCCAAAATTAGTGCTGCTGAAGTAGTAGTTCAAGTCATGGATCTTCAGCCTGGGCAGTATGTTGCTTGCATTTATGAAAAGAAATGGTGGATTGGAAACATCGTTGAAATCTCAGTCGAACAGAAAGATGCTTTCATAAGCTTTATGCATCCTCATGGTCCTGCAAGTTCATTTTATTGGCCCTTAAGACGTGATACTTGCTGGATTCCAGAACAACTTATCATTGGTGTTATTCCAGCTCCATCAGTGACATCATCTGGTCGGCAATACAGTTTTCCTGAAAGCATTCTCTTGCAAATCAACGATGCTTCCAGAATGATGAAGTAACTGAGGAAGACAGGCTTGGGAACCTGCATAAAGAAACCCACAATCAGGCTTGGGATCCTGTGGTAAAGACACCCTGTAATCAGGCTTGGGAACCTGCAGTAAAGATACCCACCCGTGGCTGTTACTGCATGGCTATCGGGCGTGGCCCCTATGGCGATGGGGATGCTGGTTTTATTGTGATAACCAGTAATGGCTCAGCCATCATGGACCAACGCAGGGCACTGCGCACACAAAATATAAGATACTTTGACCTGAGTAAATAAGCACTTAATGGAAGCGTTGCAATAGAAAAATATATCCATCTCGTAGAGCAAGAGTTTCTCTTTCAGATGATACTATTCACAATTAAATCCAGGCTGACTATTTTGTAGTAATGGGCTTTGAACTTTGGTAAATAAAGCCATTTGCGCTGACACTGCCAAATTTGAAGAGATTTTGCAAGGCGACTATAAAGCCTGGGTAGTTGGAAATCCAGCTGTATTATGTCCAGCACAAAGATAAGACTTGGTAAAAAGTTCAAGTCCATATCTTTATCTGCAAGGAAATTATTGCAGTCTGAATATTGGTCAAAATTTGTCGCATTAAGTCACGACAGAATTAGGGGTACACTTTGAGTCGACTTGTTTGACCGGATTTTGCATCAGTAATCTTATAATTAATTTCGTTTGAATCAGCACAAAAAACTGTACAGGGTCTCATCTTACTAACCATTCTTATGAATTGGTTTCAATTTTATGAGACCCCAAAAATGGCATTTTGTCTGATGTCGCGCGCATGCGAACTTACTACCCTTCAGACAAGGGGGTGTAGATCAGCAAGTATTGCAGCTAGAGGCTTGAAATCTTGAGAAACTTAATTTAGCACTTGACTAGTGCTACAGATAAAATTTGAAGAAAATTGGAGACATGATGGTGGGAAGGTTTAGACCACTTGGCATGGAATGACCCATACGTCTTAGATTTCTTTTTTAACATAGAAGGGCTTTTATAATTACTTTTTATAAATATGGATTCATGTATTAACACATACTGAGATAAATATCACATGGTTGTCTAAGAGCGGAGAGTGCCAGCGTTTTCATTGTAACTTTCCTTTTAATGTTATGTAACAAATATATCAGTTAGAAAGATAATTACAAGGTAACATCACGTGGAAGAAGTGGTCATGGCTTTTGTTACGGTACAGTTGTGTAATAGGTTGTGGTAATAACGTGCTTTTTTAAGAATGTCAGTAAAATGAAGAGCTTATAGGTTAATTGAGTTGTAATTTGTTCAGATTGGTTAGCTCACTAGCGTGTTATACATAATCATAAAATATTACAAAAAACTGAATCCTGGGTTGCTGAGGAGCTATGCAGTAATCATAAGGAAAAAGTGCAAGGCGTTATGGGATCAACTAAATGTACCGATACTGGATGACGGCTTCTTGCCACAACATAATGACGATGTGATATCGTGCGTGCTTCAACGGAAAGAGAACACAACACTGACAATACTCTTTTCGTCTGTATTATCTTTTATTATGTTGTTCGTGGTGGCACACTAATTTGTAATATAGACCGAGGTCTAGGTTAGGATGGGTAGTGTCAGTTGAGAGTTGATGACGCGGTGTCGGACACTTCAGTTAAACCGCTTTATGAGCCACTGTTGCTGCGTGTTGTCAAGTGAGGTTTGCAGTGGAAGTTTGACTGCAGTGTGTTAAAGGATTTAACAGCATAAGAAGCTTTCTGTTCCAAATGTGATATTAACTCCACATTTTTTCTCTTGTATTTTGATGTGCCGCGTGGTTTAAGGAGTCACGGTCTTGCATACGGCAGTGGTGGAAGTCCCTCTACATTGGAATATCATTGACGATTGAGGTGGAGGAGAAAAAAATGCCACTGGAATATGGATGCAAAACACCTCTCTCACGAGTATCTACCTAGTATCCTGTCAGCCTTTGTTGTGTACTCTGTTTTGACCTTCAATTTTAAAATATTATGAAATGACTAGCTGAGTACCCAGTGTTGCCCAGGTATATGTTTATTCCAATTCTATAAAATCAATCTGCTGCTTCCTCCCCCCCCCCCCCCCCCCACTCCTGTCCATCCTCTTTTCCCCTTCATCTATCTCCACATTAACACCCACACCTCAAGAGGAGCTTGCTGGTTCTCGCCCCTACAGAGCCACGCTTATTTTTCAGCCCCATGCCATTGAGAGGTAGGTTGTTGTTAATCCCACAATAGTTCTTTCCAGACAGCAAGTAATGTGTGTACCAAGTTTGGTGGAAATGGATCCAGTGGTTTTGGTTGGATGGGGTGTGGATTATGTAAGAGGCAGTCAAATGAAAACTGTTGTAATACACAATCCGTTCGACAGGTGGCCCACAGTTGTTACATTATGATCCTGTCATTGCTGCGGTAGGTCAGTGGCATCGTGCCACATAACAGATGGGTCAATCCAAGTAAAGTCATTCCATTTTTAAGTTGGTTGCTTGACCATTTTAAAATTCTCTCTCTCTTTAATTGTCCTATAATTGAGAAGTTAAAAACGCTTTTTAAAAAGATTTTATCTCGCTCCATTTGCTATATGGGGGCCATTTTTATTTTTAAGTGCACGATGGTTTTTAAATTTTGAGATATATGTGTTAATTTGAATTTTTCTGCACTGGGTTTAGCAACAGCATTGCAATTGACATGTTTGTCTTTAGAAAAGTCTGCTCTATAACATTGTATAATACCCAAAATACCTTGAATTCAAAAATAACTGGTGAAAATGATCTCCAAAGTTTGGTATTGAAAATTTAGAAAATCCACTTTTTAAACCCAAAAATAAGGAGTTATTCCTCAGAGTGTATTTTGTTTTTGTTTCACAAACTACTGGCCTTATATAGAGTAGAACAATGACAAATGTTTCCTTAATTTTCTATAAATTTTTGAAATTTGAAAACCTTTATTTTTTGTAAAGTTTGGGGCTAGTGAGCTCTGGTGGGTCTGAATATAAAAATTTGACTGGCTTTTGAGTTTTGTACATTTTGTACACCTATAAGATAGCAGAGTAGTGTAAAAATTTCAGCATTGTTATTTGACTGTGAACAAATATATGAATTTTTGAAAACGAGGAAATAGTTCAAGTTACAATTGATCTTAGCCTAATTCATGCACGATATTGGCTCGATGTAATCAGTTATTATTGAAGTTAAGGTACTGAATTAAATGAAAATACTAGAAAAGTTACTGAATTAAACATTTATATTGTCTTGATGAATTTAAAATAAATATTTTGAATTAACATACTTAAGAGATGTGGTGCTTCCTAATCCTAGTGGTGATTGTTAAGAACACATTTCTTCAGACAGCTTTTGTGATGTAGAATAAGACATCCCAGTTGCTGGTGTAAGTTCAAGCACCGAAAGCTTTCTTAATAAATTTTTCTTTGGTATCCAAACTTTGTCACTAGTAGATTTCTTGAATGAAACATTCTGGGGCAAGCAGGGTGGTAAAAATGCACGAAAACATAATTGTTTTCCAAACTTATTCTTTCAACCTATGCAAGCCACCATTGTCCATCATACACGCATGCCACTGTCATTCAGTGTTACACAATGGCCTTAGTAAATTTCTGTTTCTGGTAGTTCATTAAATTTTGGGCATGCAGCCGCACAAATAAAATTTCAGCTGCGTATCGTCCAGCCATCCTCAGAGTGAGTCACAAGACTGACGACAAGATGCCAAACACGGCCTTTCTGGTATTACATAGTATCGAATTGCTTCCTTTAGTGCCAGGGAATTCGTGGAGTTGCCTTGTTCCATTTATTGCTATACAGTTTTGAAATCTAGTTTGCAGTGTTGTTTTGAGATAAAGAACTACCCCTTCTTTCTTAATGAAAAAATAGGTGATACTTTTAATATCCTTGCCAAACGGCATACATGTCCTCTATTGTAAGAATTTGGTCTGTGATCGTTCTTTGTTGACTGGCTTTACTCATGTCACATTTTGTTGTATCCCCTACGCCATTGCATGCATTTTTACCATGGCAGGAGGCAAAAAATGCCATTTGGCCTCCAATCTGAAATCTACTGAGTGGTTGCAAAGATTTGAAAAATTCTTTTTGATGTTGTATTGACTACCACATCCATCTGAAAAGTATATGAGCTTCTCAATCTTGTCTTTTATGTAATCCACACATGGACAACCAAAATGTTGTGCTCCAAGTAGTTGCTTTGAATGCAAATTTAAGAACTGTAAACTTCACCGGCCGCGATGGCCAGCCGGTTCTAGGCGCTACAGTCTGGAACCGCGCGACCGCTACTGTCACAGGTTCGAATCCTGCCTCGGGCATGGATGTGTGTGATGTCCTTAACTGATGACCTCAGAAGTTAAGTCCCATAGTGCTCAGAGCCATTTGAACTGTAAACTTCATCTTTCTCACTTAGGCTCTACTACCTGCTCATTGACCTACTGGTACCCTAGTGTTTCATCCTGAACCACAAATGTAAAGTTTTCTGCAAAATCAGCTAGGAGTAGGCATACAGTATCAAAAAGTTGTGCTTTTTTGTCCTTCAGAAAGTTGCTTTAGATTTCAGAAACATAGTGGTGACTTCGAGATTTTCTAAGATATCAATTAAAGGTACAAAGTACTCTACCTGAGATTTAACCACTGTTGCCATTTCAGCCCTGTTGTTTGTGACCCACTGTTTGAAGGTAACAGTGTTAGGCATTTTCTCTTCCGATTGATGATATAAACAAACACATACGGAGTGTGTTCCTGAGGAGCCAGCCTAAATACACCACTTAGTGTGAAGATCACAAAACTTTGACGTTCCAATTTTACATTCAGGATGAGCATTTATGAAAGCTACATAAAGTTCATTTAAATTTGACACCACTAGTCGCTTCTCCTTTGTTACTTTAACTTGATGTATAACAACTCTTTATAATGTATTTGCTTTCCAGGCACAGTTTGCTATTTTCATCATCTTCAGGAAAATGCTGGATCTTATCATTTGTTTCTTCATTTATAC